>NW_027286292.1:14003709-14703709 GCF_022747635.1 Hetaerina americana | reverse complement strand
TGAATCACATTTTACTTCATCTGGCCTGGATGAACAATCCAACATTATATCTTGCCAGGCTTCACCTGAAATTAAAACAGAATGTTGAATTAGTTATCATATCTAACAGCCATTTACCAGTCAACCTCTCATTGATGAGATTTTTCTCCAGAGAAAATTACACCCCCTGAGACTCCTTTTTATCTTCTAAAAATGCATAAAGAAGTACTTTCTGCACTCTAACAAAAATGGTATCAGCAGGTATCGTATTATTAACATAAATCTTGATAATAATCCCCGGAATTTTATCACTCTAAGTCCTCCTCAAACATCTTTTCCTCATCCTTGCCACCATTAAATCACAGATATTTTACTCCCTAATTGTCACTCAATTACTGTCTGACATTCTACAACCTTTGGTGACATGCTTAAAACTACAACACTTCTCTATAGATTTTCCCTCCTACAAAGATCCCATTAATTCCATGTATTCACGAAAGATGCAAAGCCTGACCTATTCTGACTATTCAAACTCTTCCCCAATAGAACCTTCTGAACTTCCTCCCATCCTTTCAAACCTCATCCTGTACCACTATCAATATCATATATTTCCTATAATTCAAACTATGCCCTACATTTTACAATGCACCACACCTCTGAATATATGCATTTATAACCACTGAACCACCAATAATTCCTTTTCCCCATCTGCCCCTCTCCGAGTTCAAAACATGCTTTTCTTCTTAGCCTAAATTTTGATTACAGCTAAAATATAATAGTTTCATTCTGTCCTCTCTCCCTCCTTCCCCCACAGTCATTCCACTTCAAATTAAAACATTAGAAGAAGCATGTATGTATTTAGTTTTTTCGAAGCATGTCTTAAATCAAGATTAAATATGCCACACTAAAACATTCCATCCCACTCCCACCCCCACCCATAGCCAATTCTTTCAACCCTGCTCCTCCCTTCATAAGACTCTTCCTCCTCTTACCCACACCCTCGTTCCTTCCCACAATTCTTGCTTGCTGCTCTTACCCAACAGCAGGTTACAGCTGCTTACAGTAGCAGCTTCCCTTACTTCATTCCGAGTCTTCTTTCTAAAGAAGGTGGTTGTATCACATTTTTGGACAAGCTTACCTCTCTCTTAGCCACTAAGCTATTATGTTTAAGACCTACTTTCATTATATTCAAAAGCATATTCCATTGTCTATCCAATGTTTCAGGCTAGAGTGCTTTGCTCAACTTAAGAATCAATATGTCACTAACTATTCCGTGAGTTTATAGCCAGTCAGTGCTCATTATTTATCAAATATCGCCCGGCTTTGAATTTTGGTGAAAAAAGAAATGACTCAAGTTTCAAATGACATTGAAGATAGAGTCAATACTGATGAATCTAAAAAGGTTGAAACCTGTTCTGATGCTGGTTCTCTTTTATAATGCTATTTATCATCTGACAAATTAGATCCAAGGATGAATACTCAAGAAAATATGGAAGGAACTAAGGATGATGTTGATATTATACCAAATCCAGATAAATGATAACTATTTACTATGGCTTCATGGCAATCAACCGGAAGGGAAAGATAAGATGATATGTATCTTAGCCCACATTAGGGTTCATGGGATAGGGATGAGAGCACAACAAAATTTTGCAAAGAAAGGAATTGGACCCTCAGCCTAAGTAAAATGCCAAGTCCTTACTGATCAAATGATTAGATGGATTGATGCTGCTGAGATGCACAGCAAAAGCTGCACAAAAGCCAAAGTGCCACCAATTGAAAATGACTACCTGATCTTGCCAACTAGTAGAATGCTTCCCCTTTCTCTTATATGCATTTGTGCAGACCAGTGAGTAAGTTCAAGAAGAGAGGTCAGACAAGTTATACTTCTAAAGCAGAATGGCAGAAGGCCACAACTTAATAATATTACTCTTTATTTTATTTAACAAACATATAATAGGGTGTACAAGATACAGAGCGATGAAAACTTTTTCATATTTAACATATGGAAAAATGGCCATGTCTTACATGGTGAGAGTATTATACACAGAAAATTATAATATTTATACTACCAGGTGTCATTTCATGGATAGAGAACATCATCACAAGTAAATTTCATTAAGTTCCACAGGTGATTTAATAAAAAAAGAAGAATTTAACCCTTTTTATCATATTACATGCAGTCGAAAACTAAGTTTAATTTAACTCAGTGACAGAAAATACTGGCAATTGGAAATATGCAGTCATTATAGTGTTTATTTGGCTGTAAAGATTTAGAAAAAAATTGCTGAATATTCATTGTGTAAGCATGGTGTAGTTTGTGAACATTTAGCTAGAGGCTATCTGTGCTGAAGGCTTAAACATTTTTTTCCATTTGCGAGGTATAAGGGTCATCTTAAGTTTTCAAAAAAGTCCTCTCGCAGTGTATTAGGTTAGGGTGCATATGGTACATAAGGTATACATACATCTGGTGAGAAGAATAACTTATGAAGTGACTGGGAACACCAATATACTAAAAGTGAGTCATTTTTCTTTTGTGTGCATTCCTTTTCTTTGCATTCTTTGAAGGCCATATAAACATTTGAAAACACCATAATGGTGGAGTTTCTTAGTATTTATGCATGCGTGTGGATCTGACCTATCACTAGTATGTATAGGTGCTATATATATCATGGGAGAGTGGGTTAATGGACTGAGTGGGTTCTCAAAAATACATCAAAGGGAATCCTCATTAAGAACATGATAGGAATGAATGAGGTGAAAATTTTTCATGAATGTACCTGGGATGACTATTTAAGCATTTGTTGTACAATTATCACACTGAGAAGAATGAGAATTAAAGCTAGCTCTGAATTACTTCTAAATGACAGAGATATAAATCACGATAATCCAAATGGGAGGCCCAAGTGTAGCACTTACCAGTAGCAGAACGAAACAAGACAAGAACAGCTTGGGGAAATGTTTGAAAATTATTGTTTCTATGTATTGCTGTATCAGAATCTAAAGCAATTTTTCCAAAAACCTGAAAAGAAAATAAAAAAAATGTTAATTCCATACTCACAGGTGAATTATTTTATCATTTCCCAATTGCTTAATTACATTTATGCATAAAGTTTTAAAAGAATATAAAATTAAACATGAGACTATTTGACTAAAAGGTCATTCAGACATATTTCTGAATATCTACATGTATTATATACTTCCTAAAGGTAACAATACTCTGGATGCATAGATTACTACACTAGAGGCAAAACATTTGTTTTTGTCATCTTAATTAAAAAACTTCATACTTTATAAAAATATGATGCACATATGTACATACACATGAGTTTCAATTTAATTACACTGAGTACTATGTTAATCTTGTGCACAATATCATGTTCACGAGTTTGCTCATACCTTGTTCACATCTCAAAATGTACAACAGTCTGACAATAGTCAAGCAAAAATGAAGAAAATCATACTCATTGCCTATACCCATAAGCTATTCTGATATGTCTTGCCCTTATTTAAAGATCTCTTCTCAAACTTCTCTAAGTTGATCAAACCAGAACCCAAACTGGATGCAATTGAAACTCTCCAATTACTGAATGAAAATACTCATGGCAATCATGGAATTTTTTGTCACAGGAAATGATCTTTAGTCAATTTCACAAATTGCTGAATGACTGAAAGAGTAAAATAACATAACTACAGACTTAAACTTCTATTTAAAAATGAATTTATCAGAAAACAAAATACTTTTCATTCAAATGAAAAATGAAAGATCATACTGTCAAAATGACAGCAATTGTGCGAACTGGCAGTATAGCAGAAGATTAAGTTTTTCCCCACTTAAATACCTACAAAATTCCTAAAACCTATGATGAATATAAAATATAACACTACTTTTTTCATTATACTTTTGAGTTCAAGCATATAACATGTTCTGTAGATGATTTTTTTCATATCAAATACGGCATTGTTGTTAAGCATAACTGACATCAATCTATCCAATCGAAGACATCATAAGTATTAACCTAGCATCATGATTAATTGCTCAAAGTATTAATATTATAATTAGCTCAATATATTAGTACTAATATTAATGATAATTGTAAATATGGCAGGAAATCTCTTCATTTAAGCCAGGAATAAATCCATAAAATAAATTGAAAGTCTAACCAAGCATGCATACCAAAACCAGAGTTTTTATGAAAAAATCAGCTATTGACATTAAAAAACTACCTATCCATAGTGCAATAGTGAGATTTATCAGCAGCTATAATCTACATTATTAGTTGTATTCATTATTTTGAAAGATGAAATATTAAATGATGATCTGTAATCACAATGTGGAATGGTAAGGACACACACAGTAAGCAGTATAGGTATATAAGGTAGAGCTGTATTCCAATGAATGAAATAAATATTTAATGATTCTGATTTAATAAATCAGTAATAAATCAAACAGATCAATCCGTTCCATTGTAACATTTTTTCACTTAGCTAGCCATTGACCAAGTGTAGCAACATCAGATTGACAGAAAAGCAGCTACATGCATTCATGGAGTAAATGGTCAATATTTTAAAAGGGCACAACATTAAACTTCACCTGATTTTCTCCCAGGACCAAATTAATAACCATTATTACTTATTTTTGGAGTGATTGGCAAGTATATATGCTGAATTGATAAATCTGAGCTCTTCCTAAAACTGTGCCTAACCATGATATAGTCTGATATCTTTCTGAATCTCCAGGTATTTTTATGCATATTTACATCAATTGCGAAGCTTAAAAGAAGTTCTTGTTATGTTTAAATCATTATCTAGCATAACTCAATTTCTTTCTTCCTGTAGTCATTCCTTGCTCTTAAACCCTAGTCCTTAGGCTCACTTCCATCACTCCCTTAGCCCGCCACTGAGTTCCAATCTCTCATCACTATCAAATGCTTCCTTCTAAGGAAACCCACGATTATTACCTCAAATTGATCATACACATTATTTCTTTTCTTCCTCCCAAGGATTACCTACAGACATGTAGACCTGAATAATGGCCAAGTTCATTGGTAGTAGTTTTGAGGGAGGAGACTGACAGCTGAGGTCATTCACGCCATTACGGACAGATGGGAAAGGAGGAGATAAACCCAACATCAAAATTAGCCTACTCTTCACAAATGTCACTAAGGGGTCCACAGTTTAATGTTACATCCGACGGATGGCATACTCACTCAAAGTGCCCTCCACAAAACACCTCAAATAGGGATCAGAATATCACTGAAAAATATCTCTCCGTCTCCAGGATTCAAACCTGAGCCCTCTTGGTGGGAAGCCAGTACATTAACCAATGCACCATTATGATCCTCAAGTTCATTGGTTCAGCTTTTACCAACCTAATACTATTAATATTCTATCATCCACCTGCTCTACATTCACTTCTCTTTTTCTTACATTTTCTGTTTAATACTACTTCCACTGCTTGTCACCTCTCTTCCTATCCACTGCACATTTCTATATAACTAACACTCCAGCAATTCCCACTATCCTTCCATTTCACCTTGCACACCTTAAAATATCTGTATTTCCAGTCACTCCGTACCACTCTACATTTTCTAATTTCGTAATACTCCAAGATTGCTATTCTATCTGGTTCAGCCATCTTCAAAATTATAAGTTTAATGAAATATACAGGCATTTTGGTGGTGATGGATATATCACAATATTTAATTTTAGTCACACAATTGAAAGTATGGCATAATTTACTAAAAACTGATACCCATATGATTTTCTACAGCAATCTATGATAATTGATGCTTCTGTTAGTCAGAATCTCATGTAAAAACATAGCTATCAACCCGAACATTGATTTAATAGGCAAGGATAGAACTCACCAAATATTAAGCCCAATGGCATATGAAATTTATATTTTAAGGTATGGAGGCCCCGTGAATGATTTTTATGCTTTAAAATTGATGTGTTTTAAGTTACATTGGCCAATGACTCCATTAACCTAACTGTTGTGATATGCTCCATAGTTCTTTGACTTTAAATTATTACTATTGAGGTTAATGGTGAACCCTAAGAGCTTATGGGCCCAGGGCAGTACTTGTGGTAAAGTGTAGGTCATGGAAGGTGTTAGCAGTTTGGACAACAAAATAAACTTTCTACCTGGACCAATAACTTCCCCAGGGTGCAATTCCTCTAAGCCATTATAAGAGATCTTTCACCCATCATTGCCAATAACCAAAACATCAATGACCTCCTTCCCAAATGTCAATCAGTTACCTTCTGATGTCCTGCATATTTTGGTGACATACTTAAAACCACGAGGTCCTTCTGCCAAGATAATATCTGCTTTATGCAACTGCCGAACTTTTACATTGTGACCAATCAAACCTTCACCCAAAGTAACCGCCTGAATTTCTCCCATCCCTTCCCCCCATCCTGCTCCTGTAGTAACATCATAGACTTCCTTAAATGTAAACTATGTCCTCCCTTTTATATTGTTCAATGCACCACTCCTGTATGTCTTCATATGTCCACCACTCTGCTAGATCATCATGGAGCCTTGTGTAAGCTATCTTCTCTGTATACCCCTCTCACAGTTTCTTAACATGACACCCTTCATAATGAGAACTTTGATAACTGTTTCTACCCTTTTCTCTCTTCCCTCCCAACAGCCACACCTCTTTAGCTAAAAGCTTTGGAAGAAACATACATTTTGCTTCTTTGAGTGCATGTTTACTGGATTAAACAGATTGTATTGACAAACTCCAAAGAAACTGCAGGAGATGCCGCAACAGTAACTTTTAACGGAGTCATTTGCTAATGTGCATTTCAATGCAACAATTTCAGGTTGTAAAAATCATTTGCCTTCACTGGGATTCGAACCCAGATCCCTCAATATCTGGTCGAGTGCTTTAGCCAGTTCAGCTATTGAGGCGTCCTCACACTCTGAAATTGTTGCATTGAAATGGCCCCAAAATTTCAGAGTCTAAGATTTTTTTGAATTATTTCCCCACTTTTGCCCCACACCTCCATTCTCTATGCCCCTTAGTTCATTCCTCTTCCCTCTGGAACGGATGGTTTTGAATCCACCCAAAATTAAAAAAAAAGTTCTGGGAGCATAATGTTAAATATTACGTTAATAGCTAGAGCACCCTCAATTCATGCACTGGCTCCTCACCCTAAAAGGTCATGTTCAAATCCTGGCGGTGGAAGGATTTTTCAGTAGGATCCTGATCTTTACTTGGGGTGCTATGTTGATAGTACTTTAAGGGAGTACACCATTTGTTGGATGGTATTTTTAACGGTGGATCCCTTGACGCCTATCACTACAAGTATGCTAATTCTAATACCAGGTTTCTCTCTGCCCTTCCTCCAATCATTGAACATCTTAACCCTACCTAATTAGCCACTTAAACCTAATGGCAAAATGACGTTAGCTGTCAGTTGCCTTCCCGTATACTAATACAGGGTGCAGGGGCAGCATAACTTGCTGATTTGAAGGGAGTTTGAATCCGAATTATGCTGCTACACCAAGTACTAAATAATATAGAATTCAGAAAGTAGAGCCTCATAATTAAAGCAGCCATTTCAAAATATATCTTGAAACAAAATCTACTAATAACCAATCTTAATGGTATGGTGATAGGACACATAAACACATAAATAAATACATATGTACAAAACATGTACATCTACTTTTCTGGTTCTCTAGCAGTAGTACACTGACACTGAATATATATTAGCAACACATCCCTTACAGCAATATACAGAAGGTCTCTACCACTCCCTCAGCATATGTGGGTACCTCAAAAATATACTCAATAGCAAAATTCTACCCCACACTGCCAGATACAATCCTCGGCCCTAATTGAACTGCCTTGATAGTATCAAACTCATCACCACCTACTTCCCTGGCACTCACAAAATCCATCAGATTCTAAACGAATATCACCTCACAATAAAAAACTAATGATTACATATCATAGGTGTAATATATTACATAACGTGTGTCATCAGTCATGAATTTATGCAATCAAGAGATGGCTTTTTAAAAATAACCTTGATATTTGTTACCAATAATCTTTTTGAAAACATATGCATTCCCATATCACAGACATATTGATATTGTATGCAAGCACTAACAAAAATGCCAGTTTTTCTGATGCATTCAACCAGTTTTGCAATTTTAAATCTTTTTGCCAGGATTTAACTTGCCATTTAATAATAATGAAGTGTTACACAAAATCAGCAATGACAATAAGAAAAAATAACATAGCAGCATGATCTTCCACATTTTACATTCCATCCAATGTACTTTTTCCCGTAATAACTCCAATATTGATTTATTAATTTTGTGGTTCCATAAGCAGCTGCCATTTTATTGGGCCATGGATAACTCTGGGATCTATTAATACACAAATACTCTTTCCGAAAATTACTTTCAATTTATTCTATCGTACTAAGCTTAAGGTGATTAAAATACTAATAAGCAACCAAACAATTCTTGGTTGGAACCTCCACATAAACGTCATATTGTGAAGGGAATTGCACCAAAATGGTGTTCATGTGCAACACAGAAACGTCATGCATCTAAACTTATCACTTATGGAAGCTATTTAAATGCTATACTATAATATAAAAGCTGTTGAAAATAGCTGTAATGTGAATATATGCCAAGGATGATGCAACTAACAACAATCAAAGATAAAAAAATTAATTTTTTATACAGCTCATGGAGCATAAAAATTATATAATGATATACAATACCATTTTACCTTGCAATATATTTCATAGTTAATATTTCACCAATTGTTCTCAAATGTAAACAATGTTAAATAACACATTATCCACTTCATGGTTAACTTTGTAAGAAATGCTCTCGAAATCTCTAATACTTGAGCTGAATCTTTTCTGAACTCAATTCCCATTTGGCTCCCCCATCCCTTATTAGAGAGAATTTCTGATAAATTCATCTTACCAGCATTGATTTTCCTTCAGTACAAGTATTATGCAGGATTATTTGGTTATGGTGAAGGATTAACCCAATGGCTCTTAAGAGAAATCAGGATTGGGCTACATCCCTTTAGTAAACTCTAATAAAACAGCTGAAAATGTTAGAAAAATGTGGTTCAAAATAAATGATTTTCTTAAAATTATAACTGTCTTGGTTTCTCTGTTAGCCATATATTTATATGAATTAGAAGTAACATTTTATTTAAATGTTTTTAGGAATATGGATGATGACAACGACTACTTACAATAGATATAAATTTATAAAAAAAGCATGTTAATGTCAATGGAAGAAAGCACCTTACCTGCATTCCGATAACAGCATAGATGAAAAACAACATCACTATGAGAAGAGCTACATATGGAAGGGCTTGGAAAGATTTTATGAATGTCCATAATAATGTTCTAATGCCCTCTCCTCTGCTCAGAAGTTTTACAAGTCTCATTACACGAAACAGCCGAAAGAAGTTTATAGATATGATGTTTGACCCTGGCTAGAAATATAAAGGAGAAATTTTTCTTTTAATAATTAAATAAGATGTGAAAAAATAATATATTCAAAACAAAACTGACTAATTATTATGTAAAATATTCTAAAGTTAATTCACTATCAACAGGAGTGTAATGCTACCTGATAGATGCAAATGGCGTGGAGTTATGCAAGATGCAGTAGTCTTATTACCACTACAATGTTATGAATAATAATGTGCACTTTAGCCAGGTATAATCTATAACCACAAGTAATTTTATCCAAATTCAAAACCTTACAAGGAAGCAGGCAAAATGAAATGAATATTAGTGGAAATGACGCAGTCTCTGAGCTAGTTCTTGCCAAAAAAAAATTAATAAAATTCCCAATCATATGTATATTTTCATGCCTATAGTTTAAAAGAAAAACTTGAAATACTTGTAAACAGTATCATCAGAGTGTTCCACCTAGAATTTATCTTCATACGATTGTTAAAATCATTTTGTTCTGTTGCAATTTAGGCTATGTGCTTATCAAGCAAATGATAATAATATGATGAAAAAACAAAACATGGACATACAAGAATATTGATGCATGAAGGCCAAAACAACTAGTATAGAAATAAAATTTTAGGTTAAAAATTTATATTTTAAGTATGAAGACCAGTTAATAATAACCTTAATAACACAATGGTAAAATTGCAGAAAAAATACGTTATTTGCTGAAGGTCCATTTCCTCAGTCATTATGAACTGACCATAATTACATTGCAAAATAGTTAATTTTATCAAAATCAATTAATAACTACCCATGCTCATCAGATGTACTTTCAAATGAAAAAGTTTGAGCTCCATAAAAACTATCCCCTTTCATCCAAAACCTACCAAACATAAGAGCTTCATAATAGTGAATAAAATTACCAAACTACATATGATGCACATGATAAAATTCTTCTCACTTTCAATGTTCTATAGTTACACTAAAGTGCAACCTAGAATGAACATTCAACCTTTGATTGGCTGAAATACCTCTTGTGCATCCTTTTTCATAATTTGACAAAATAATGGGTAGTATTAACACCATTACTTTGTACATATAAAAAAGCCATAAACATAGTAATCAACATAAAGGTCGGGTTGGTAGGTGTTGATAGAGTTCACCTAATACTTAGCCCAATGGCGTGTGAAATTCACAGATCAGGGTAGGGGGGCAGTTCCTTTCCCTGTGCTAACTATGGGTTCCCAGGTAGTTCTGGTACCTGAAAAATCACAGCTCGGGTGGAGCCGAGGGTGCCCAGAGAGACATGCCTAGGAATTGAACCCGGGCCCTCTGGTCAGTAGTTCAACACTTTACTCCTCTACTACATATATTGTATACAAATAAATTTATTGTCAGGTAATCATAAAAAAGCAAAAAAAATCATGTTTGTTGCCTTCTGCCCTTTTGAAGATGAATAACCACAGCTATCAACCAGAAGGCTGGTTTGATAAGAAAGGGTAGAGCTCACCTATTACTAAGCCCAACGGCATGTGAAATTCACATATCAGGGTTGGGGGGGGAGGGGGAGCAGTTCCCTTCCCTGTGCTACCCATGGTTTCTCAGGAAGAACTGGAACCCTAAAGGCACACAGTTCTGCGAAACTGAGGGTGCCCAGAGGTGTGCCTGGGAATCAAACCCAGATCCTCGGATAAGTAGCCCTACTATCTATCACCCTGGACTACTGCATCCCTCTCAATTATGAATAATTACAATTTAACAAGGGTGAACAATTAGATAAATATGCTAAGCAAAAAATCAAGGATTATAAAAACAAAAATTTCAATCAAATCTAAATGAAGAAAAAAATAAAATTTTACCATTAAAGTTAAAGCCAAGGCAATTTTCTTTTCCTTATTGATATATAGTATACAGAACCTATGTTCTACACATATATGGTAGTGATAAACCAGAGTTAAGGGAGGAATTCTAAGCACAATCAACATGTATATGATGAAAAACAATGTTTACCATGGAACTTTTCAGCATCCTTCTTTCAAAAAATGTTGCATGTAACATATTTAAAACTTAATGTAAATACCCTTCAGGGAAAAAAAATCTCAGGTGATGCCTAATCAGTCCCATAAAAAAAGTTGAATTAAAATTTAAAAAAATAACCACAATGTAAAACTTGTAGTGTGTAATGATGCGAATGAAAAAATGAGTAAAATTCATCATTAAATGTGAACTGAATTGTTCATTACATTTTAAAGAAAGAATTATGCAAAATGTAATTTCTCCATTAAATTTATACATGAAAGTTATAAACTTGACTGAAGTCTAGACAGAATAGCAAATTTAATACTAAAAACCTAAAAATCTTAAGCTATAAAAATCTTCAGATTTCAATTTTTTTTAATGTCAGAGCATTATTATCATAAACCAAAGTACATCTATTTGCCTTTCAAAGAGTACTACATATGAAGATGGGTGAATTGGTAAAGCTTTAATTAAAAGATGTTTGATGGTTAAGAGTGTGGAATTTTTGCAATTAATTTTATATTACCTTAAAAATTAAAGATATATAGATTGTGCTATTAATACCTCCATTATAAATTATACTCGAAATGTAACCTTCAGCAAAATATGCCTTAAAATGGTTGTAAAATACAATTTGCATACAAAATTGATTAGTTTAATAGGCATTGTAGCAAGCATGCATTCACTGATAGAAAACATTTCAGGTTAAGAATTTCTAAAAATATATTTAATGATTAATTAAGTAATTTCTTCTCCAGGATGATTTTATATACACAATTTATGAACTAGAAAATCAACAGTAAACACAGACCAAACTTTAGCAATGTTATTAATATTTAAAGGTCTCTATATATTCTGATGGATTTCTATACCAATAATGGCAAAAATATTTACATCTACTTTCTTGCCACTCATTCTACTTTACAATCAAAAATGCAGAGAAATAGTTAGGTTTCAAATGCAAGATGAAAATATAATGAACCCGATAAAACTTTCTAAAAGTGAGATACGATATCTCATAAATCTCAGGATTTGCCAAATCCTAATTTTAAATATTGCTAATAGTACAAAACTATATGGTCCTTCTTAAATACAGTGTTCAACAGGAGTACCAATAAATACCTCCAAGCAGCACTCTTCACTTCTTTACAACTCTCAGGTAAAGATATTAAGTTTATCTGTTCATTCTGTGTATTCTGTTGGATTGAATGACTGAAACATATAATTCTAGAATGTAATTAGAAATAAGCATGAAGACTGCAGGAGAAAAATACATTTTTCAGAATTCATTTGCACTCATTTATTACTAGGATTTACAGGGTAACCTTTTGAGTACTTTATCCTAATATGAACTTTCTCTTAGCACAAGAGACCTCCTATGCAGTATCATACCATTTTCATTCTCTACTGATTGTTTGTGACCTCCAGGTGGTTTTACTGGTAGTTAGAAGAAAGAGGTTTTAGAAGTTACTGTGGCAATAAGTAGTTTTAGTAGTTATTAGGAGAGGCAACTGACAGCTGAGGTCATTTGCACTATTAGGGATGGATGGTAAAGGAGGAAGAGTGGAGAAAAACCCAATTTTGGCATGAGACTAATGTTAACAAAAGGCGCCAAGGGGTCCGCAGTTTAACGTCTCATCTGACAGATGGTGTACTCACTTAAAGTGCTCTCCACAAAGCACCTCAAGTAAGGATTGGGATACCACTGAAAAAGATCTGCCTTCTCCAGGTATCAAACCCGGGTCTCCTCTGGGTGGGAAGCCAGTTTGCTAGCCTCCGCATCATCCCAATCCATGTTGCAATAAGTTTTTTAAGTAAAATTTTTATATTACCTCTTCTTTGTTAAATTATTTTGAGAAAAGAAAGGCCCAAGTTAACAGGAGCAAATTTTAAATGATTGAAAAAAGTACTCTAGAGCCACCACTCATACCAAATGACTAGCCCCACATAAGGTCTATTCTGCATTGTTACTGAAATGGAAAAGATATAAACTTCTTGCAAATCCCAAAATATTTCAACTGAATGGTTAGGTATACAATTTATTTATCAATACAAATGGAACAAATGAAATTATTAGCATTCAAATTCTAATAAAATATTCGCTTGCTTCTAATTTATGAACTTATGAAAATCAATTAAGAGAAATCTCATGGAACTAACAACAGGGGTAGGGACCTCAGGGCCTAAAGACTGGCTAAGGATTTATAGGCCATTAAGTGTTACCTTCGGAATCAATACAAGTTTTTGCAAAACAAATAATTTTATTTTTATTTTAATCTTAAAATAAATAATTTGAAATGCCTACTGAGTAAACAAAGATCCAATGAAATAATCTAGTCTAATGAGTCAAATTGAGTTAAAATCAATGACTTCTACTTATGATGTCTCCTGATCACTTGAATAATCAAATTAATATTATTGTTAATTATCCACAACTGAAAGCCACAAATAAAATATTAGCAAGTTCAAAGGGCTACTTTAACATTCTATATGTACTTCTTTCAGGCTCTTCTTTCCTTCTTTATACTTCTAAGTAATCTCGAATGTAAGTTAACACCCCTGCAGTAGCTGGCCTCAATATTACATGAAGCTTGGCAAGTCCGGTTGGTTTACAGTACACATTACTATTACCAATTATTGGTAACAGTACAGGTTTTCCATTTGATATGGAACTGAATAACAGACACTCAGCACCCCTGCATTTGTTTAATTTATTTTTTAGTCTCTACCGATAAAACCTATCATGCAAAAGAATATCAAGAGAATGTTGAAGGAAGTAAACAGGATTTGTAGGGATGACTGGAAACTACAATATTATCTTGTTTCACCCAAGGATGTAATTTGCTTGTTTTGCGATAATTTCATATCAACACAAAAATTCAATTGACAACAGCCTCATGCCACTCTCATTCGCCACAACTATGTCAAATTATAGAGACAGGCGTAAAAAGTCATATTGAAAAACCAAAAATAATTATTTCTAGAACATTGAATTGAAATGAAATTATTGACTTTGTAATTCTATCCACTTTTTCACACATTTCATTTCAATAGGTTATGCAAATTCCATAAAGTTATGCTGGAGACAACAAATTTTATTTCTAGAATGCCTAAGATCAATAAAAAATCAACTTATTAATATGCTCAGACAAAGGGAAACCACTCAGAGATCTCAGCAATCATACAATAACACATTGATGAAGTTCTAGGGTGTTTACTGACATCGATAGGCTTCCAAATAACTACCTCTTTCAAGGAGAACTATAACAGATGAACAGCATGAATCAGTCCTCAATTTAGCAGGAGAACTTTAACCAACACAACACCATATTATTGATTATCAATGGATAATAAATAATTCCACCGACTTATTGCAGGCTGTATACTTTATTCAGGCCATAAAAGAAGTTTTTTATTTACTATGGAGAGTTAATCTCTTTTAGCACACTTACAGGTGTACAGACCAGAAGGAATATATATTCAACACCTTTCAAAAGTAATGTCGCCAGGGTAACATGAAGTGATAATTTGGATTAAAATGTGAATCTCTAAAGAGTGAAAGCTTCATCTACAAGGCACTTAAGCTTAATTTACTCATAATTTCAGTCTGAGATTTATAGCTTTGCTTGAGCCATTTCACCTGTTTAACCTATTTTAAAATTTTTATTGACTCTAAATACAACTGTCTTTTAAACATAGAATTGACATTATATATTATCTAAAAGTAAAAAAAATTCAATTTTAGGACTTTCTCAGGTACAGGCATCCTATATTAAAAACTTAGTTTTCTTAATGCATTTAATCTTTAACATTGTATTAATTTTAGCGGAGCTGTTACATGAATAATAAAAAAATAGCACACATATTACATACATATATATTTTACTAACTCATTAAATGGGTACGTTAAGAATAAATAAAATGCACAGGGGCATAAGATCTGACAAGGATCATGAGTTCCATGGGCATACCTAACACATTATGTTACTACATGAAACATAAAAATGAAACCTGGCAAAACTATAAGACCACCATAGCAAGTAAAAGCTACCACATTGCATTTCAAAAGATATACATACCATTTTTAATTTCATACCTAATCCTACCATTTTTCTGCAATGCTTGCTTGCTATGTATAATATGCCCCTACTTAATGCAAGATACTAACATTTAAAACACCTGCTATCCCCCACCAAGAAAATTTCCTGTTTACCACTATAATGTTGCTGTTGATACAGTTATACATTTTTAATTAGACAAGAACAAGATAAAATTGGTTTATTGCAAAATCAAGTAGTTATGCATCTTACCCAAAAATGTAATGCATGGTTATGCACAGAAGCATAACTTTGAGGAAAACATAATAGGATTAATGTGTAAACTCATTTTTCTAAATAAAAATGTGTTAATCCAAGCAACAAATGTACAAATGAACTAGCAATGATAGACTAAATGAATCAGTGCAAGAAAGACAACCCTTGTGGAAATTAAGACCATGAAGGATATAAATATTTAAGCTATGAATATATAAAAAACCAAAATGCTTCTAAGGCATTAAAATAAGCAAAGTTTGAATTTTTAATCTCAATTTTTTATAAAGAGCCATTTTCATAGTTCTTTATAGAAAATCAAACTGGTATGGGAGCAAATTATCAAATATCTTCACTCGAAAAAATTGGGCTAAATCCAGGACAAAGATCTTTAATCTCATGTCTATGAAAAACTTAAAAGTATAAAAATCAACAACTATCATTAAATTTTAGCATGTATTTTAAGTTGATCATAAAGAAATTGTTTTTTTTAATTAAATGAAACGGCTTTTATATGTTTCCACAACATATATCCATTATTTAAATGATAAATAATTTTTGGAGTCATATTTGGCAAAATCATTAGCATAGCCACATAAAATTGAAAATATGTGAGGATAAAAATTGATTTGAACACCAGACCTGAAAATAATTGGAACAATGCTTAATCTAAAGGAACACAGATAACCTAATTGAGTCACAGTTCAGTAAAACTACCAACTAATATATTGTTTCAAAATATACAATTCTAAAATTAAACTAAGAACAAACATACAGCCTTTGACACTAAGTTAATATATCAGCATGTATTACACCTCATTAAAACAATTTCCCTTTTCAAACACACACAATTTCTTGGCAAAGAAAACACAACATGAGAGCTATAATAATTTCATAAGGATAGCATCCAATAGACACACTATATGCAATGTTTTGGCTAAAAGGGTTGATATTGCAAAAAAATATTTCAAAGGCAAAATGTTGCTGCATTACTTAAGTTGTAAAAGGCACTTTCCTCTAGCTGTAGAAATAAATTTAGTTGGTTCATGCATTTTAGTGACACATTAGAAAGTCAAATTTTGCCATCCAGCAGTTCATAAATTATCATTCATGTAACTAAATTTCAAAGAAAACAAAGAAATGCACAAACAAGGCTATTGAACCTTGTCTACCAATCTGTGGTGATTGTCAACAAAGAATCGATGCTGACATAAGGTATCATAAGTAGGTGGGTATGTCTGTGCGCAAGCAAGCGTGTGTTTACATATGTATGCATGTATGTGTGTGTGTGTGTGTGTGTGTGTGTATACATGTAAATTCAGTAAAAATGGCATGATATAAATAATATCATGCAGAAAGTTGTTCATAACTAGCAAAAATATATCTTAATTCAGAAAATGTAGTGGTGCATAAATCAATAATGGATTTAATTCAGCATTCATAATATTATTTAAATGGGTTGTTTTGTAAGTAAATAGCTGCCGCAGATTTTCTCATTGCAAGTTGCAAAGAAGAAATTCAGTTCATGCTTTTACCAATGCCATAAAAGTATATATTATAAAAGTTAAAACAAATAGCATGAAGGCTTGAGCAGAAAAGTTTCATTTCAAAGAATATAACAGAATGAGTTCTTTCTTATATAGCATGCATTCAGTAATTAGTCTAATGCAACAAAATTCACAATAATAGAACATTTATTATATTAGTTACTTAACACAAACCTTAAACCTTGCAGGTGTCTGGAATGTTGAGGCATGGAATGAAAGACCTTAGTAATTAGTAAATACAGTAGTGATAAGTCATTTTCTTAAGAGATGAAGATTAGATGGTCCAGCAAACGTATACTTTAACAGATATTTTTGCTGCAATGTGTCAACTCCAAGTATTCAAAGTCCATAGTGGGTTTTAAAGTTTTGGCTGAATGATAATATGAAGTTAATTTCTTTAGAGATAGCAAAGAATCTCAAGCGGAAAGTAGTATTTAAGTGAAGAACATAGCAATTAAGTTTATATTTTACTTTAGTAAAACTGTTTGTGTCAGTCAAGATAGCCATTTATTACTTTTATTATTTATGGTGTAATTATTGAATACAATAGTTATTTAAGAAATTAAGCAGATAAGTTGTTATAGTGATTAATTGGGTAAATACTGCATGAGATGAGTAAGAACATATATTTGTAAAACGTATTGCCAAATTACCTGGGAATTGTACTTTAGAATAATGATTAAAGAACACATGAACTAAAATATGTAAATTTTTATTGTAAGTTGTGTCATATTGAATGCTGTATATGAAATGGAAAAACTGCTACTTGATAATTTTGAGATAACTTGGCTAAAGTTTGTATTTGCAGTCATAAATAGGCCATAAACAGCTAGAAATGAAAATCTTGAGCAAAACCAAAGGCACCCCCATTAAAACTGATTTAGTGGGTCAGATGATTACTGGAAAAAGGTATATTGAAAGTTACTATCAATTATTTCATTTACATATTTTTTCAAATATGCACTCATAACTGTAAATACAAACTTGAGCAAACCAGTTTAAATCTGATCTTACGAGAAACATAAGAAAAAACTAAATCTTTGCCTCTCTCCCTTTGGATGGGTTGTGACATTTTAAATACCAAATCAGAGATCATAATATAATCATCTCATGTTTAGACTGTTTGTCTTTTCTGAAATAAGAATAAATCTCAATGAATAAAAATAGGGGTGAGTGCCAAGAATAAACAAATTGATGTTATAGAACAATACCTACTATGCCTTGAATAATTATTTTTTTAAAGTGGAACTCATCAACTATTGAAGTCATCACCTTTCAGCAGCTGTTAAATTTTTACAGGGTACAAAAAGTTTAAATTGAAATGTTGAACAACCACTGAAAAATACCCAACACATATAGATGATATAAAGAGTACAAAATTATATTTCCTAAAAGATCTATAAATGAAATCTAATATGGAAGTAGCTTGCCTCACAAAAATAGCCAGTGGGTCACTATACGTAAATCATAGCCATTTTCCTATTTCCCAAAGAGAAAATTGCAATTTTATATTTAACAAGAAGATATAACATATATTGATGTTTCCTTGCATATCTATGCCAACAGAAGTGTATAACGAATTTTGCTAAAACATTATGATTTTTAAAGGATTACATTTCTGTTACCAGATATTTTTCACAAAGATTTAACACCATGAAAATATCATTCAAAATTAGTGGCAACATGTGAAAGAATAAGACCAAGAAATGTCTCGTTACAGATATGTAACCATTTAAAAATCATATTGACAAAGAAAAATTCTGTATCCATGATGATTACACAAAAGTCATAAGGGACCCACACCTGTTCCATTTTTTAATCAATATTCATTAGGTCTGCGTGCAAATGTGCAACACAATTATTGAAAAATATTTCAGGATCAACTGAAAAGGTTTTAATTGACATTTTCAAAGAATAAATCAGCAGAATCAAAATGTTAGAAAGATTCACATAGCAGGCTAAATATATTACCCAATTTGGGATGAAAAATGATATCATATATGACTGCTCTAAAATAATTCTTCTCAAGGGACCATTTTGAAGCACATCTTCCAGCAAATATATTTTGCCAAGTCTTCAGCAAATCTAGGACCCTTTATAATTTTTAGATTTTAAAAGGCCACTTTGGACTTTTTCTTATGCGCCCTATAGACCATCACTGCCAGAATCTAGATCACACCCAAGTACGAAAAAACACTCCAAATTGTAGGATAATAGGTAAGAGCATTGCTGAACTTTTTAACCTAGCTGAATGCAGCTACACCAAACCACTGAATTATATCTGCTTCACAACTACATAATTCAAAATTAAGCCTCTGGTGAATATGCCTTGCATGGTGATTTCAGATTTTTGGAAAAAGGTTGACCTTAAAATCAATCATTATTTTTTCTCTAAGGGAAAAAACATATCAAATACTAACATCAAATGCATTAAATAAATTTGTATTAATGGCTATTCTGAGTCTAATGCATTAACTTAATGAATATGCCCCTTTTTTATTTTTCACATTCCAACATTCTAAATTGTTGGGAGGAATGATAGCTTTTTAGTTCTTAATCTTTACTGTAACTGCTCAATCAATAAATACTATTTGACAAAAACATCAATTGTTTCCTTATGAAAGTTCAACTAATATTTAATGGACTATATTATGTGCTTAGTTTTATTTTGGACTCCAGTTGAAAAAAGAAATTTGACATATACAATTAACAGCCGTTCGCCTGCTCAGCTATTAATACTTTGGCTCAGGAATACCATATTTCCATTCAATATCAGCCACAAAAGGAATATGTGAATGCATCCTTAGGAATCAGAGTATTATTAAAAAGCAGCGATAGGCAAATTATATTCTCCAATTCATCATATTCAGGTGCAGATCAAGGAATTGGGATCCCCTTCAAAAGTGAAAAAATTGATTCTAGGGTACATTCCAATTCTCACTCTTTGGAATGCATTAATAGTTGCATTGTTCTAATTCTTACATAAATGCACTTAAAACCTCAGTTGGCAGCCCCAAAATGAGAATAAAAACAATCAATCAACTGCACCAAATGGAGGAAGTGGAAACAGAAGTACATTCTGAAGCACTGAGGTGAATTCTGACTCTTGCTTCAAGCACCAATGCATCATAATGCCATTCCATTTCTGACTCCCCACTTCGAAGAATTAGGTGTACGCATTGACCACTTTGACCTTTAGACTGGAACACTTGGTGTGAATCATGCAAAGGTACAACTTGTTGCAGGGTTGCATCAGGAGAACTTCGACATGTGTTTATGCATGAACCAGAGTGGCAATAAAGCACATCAATGATCGTTGGACAACATCTATTCAGTAGCTACCTCTATGGAATGTGATGATCAACGAAGTGGTCATTTGACTGATGAATATTACAGTTGCTTACTGTTGGTTTATTATAGCTTTAATAAGTTCTGCTTAGCTTACAGTTTCTAAAACTATGTCAGCAATATGGGTGTCAATTGTTTTAATAACCACATCACTAGCAAGCTAGAACTGCAGAAGCCCATATAAACTAGTATGATGCAGCAGTGACTTTTATCTTTTTAGAAGTTTTTATTTTCTATCTTTGGCCACTAAAACTGAATCATAATATATTGGCTCTCCAAGAGTGTTTACATTTAGTGTTTGTGCACTGTACACTTGATTAGTACCATTATCATAACAAAACTGCCCATTCAGCCTAAAACAAAGACATCAGTCAATGCTGAGCTTAGTAAATAGATAAATGGTCACTAGTTCATCAACATCAGAACCTTCTATCATACCAATTACAGTAGAGAATCAATTACCAAAAGTTTAGTTATCCAATGAGCAGATTATGTGTCGGTCCAAACAAGATACATTTCCTCCCCTCCCACAACAATGCTGGCAGAGAATGATATGTGCATCATACCCAGTAGAAAAGTTTTTTCTGCCACAGCCATGTGATTTATTTATGTCATTTATAAACCTAATATAAACAGCACTTATATGAGTCATCTAAAGTACTGCTTCATATTATGACCCATTCAAATGACTTCATATGCTTCTGTAACCATCATTTTTGCAAACTAATCACAATTTATTTTCTTCAGGATAATTAAAAAAGAAGTGCCAACTGTAAAAATCATTTGGAAAATATTCACTGAATTATCAGTACATAAGCATGTTGTGGAGAATGGAGACAGAGATAGAGGCTAGCTGCACTGAATGTTTGGGTGTGTGGGAGGTCAGTGACTTGCTCTGTTCAATGGGAGATGTAATAGGGTCGTTTTAGGGGGAAATTAGGGGCTAGGATTGCTGGGACCTCTGAACCCTCACGATTGACCATTGTTCACTGCCCATCAATGTTGGATAACCCTGTTTCTTGCTGCCATATTTTGCATCAACTATCTTCTTTAGGAAGGAAATGGATGCTGGCTGAGAGCTTTAGTAAGATTATGGTGTGCCAAAATTATAACTGTACTTAGGCCTGGGCTATGAGTTGGCTGGCTAGTGATGTGATTAATAATAATACGGATGCCAAATTTATCATTGATCAATTAGAAGACTGACTCAGATATGGTGTACTAACTTCACCAGCTAAAAGACACTGTCTCTCTGTCACTTGAAATTAAACTGAAAATCTCATTCACATTCAAATTCTGGTTATTAGTGATGTTGGCTTTTATATGGGAAATATCAACAGTATTAACTCTTAAGAGAGTTGTTTGGGTGTGAAATTCCTCCAAAACCAAACTTTTGCAGTACTGTATATCAATTCTCTGTTACTATGATAAACCAGTTAGCCTGGAGAGCTTTCTCAAATTTGGGAAAATCATTAAACTATCTCACTCATTTAATTTCAAGATTGGTGATGCATGAACTTCATCAAACAATAACAAAACATTTATATAAATTACTACATCTAAGAGACGTCAATTGGTTTCAGTAGCAAAAACAATATATAATTCATAGAATAAAATGAACATGTATCCATAACTGAATTAAAAAAACTTTCATGAAGAGCTTTGTTTATGTAATCCTAACTACCTTTGCTTTGATCATTTGAGATACTCATGGCTTCATCAACTAATCTTTCCTATTTTAATGGTATTCAATCAAAATTATGACGGAAAAGAAGACTTCCTCGCCTGATAGCCAAATTTATATGGTATAACATGATTCCAAAGACACTGCGGCAGATGCCACAACAGTAACTTTTAATGGAGTAATTGTTGCATTATAACATGATTTTTCATTCTACTAGGGGCTCCTGTAATTTGAAATTTAACAAAATGTATTTTTCAGCAGGTATATCGATGGAAATTTTCTATTTCAGTTTGAGTCTTGTAGTAAAAAATTGGCAGGTAATATTGTTTAGTTAAGAATTCTCTGGGAAGATAAATTCAGTACAGATAAAAAGTAATGAAGTTCACTATCATTTGGAAAATTCTACATTAATGTAAATTAAGCTATATTTTTCAAAATATCAAGCAGAAATAGCAAGAAGCAAATTTATATGAATTATTTTACAACAATCACTGAATATGACAAATGAATCCTTGATTGGCATTAGTCATGTACAGAGTGTAATTAAAATTTGGAAAATTCCAAAGAAACTGCGGGAGATGCCGCAACAGTAACTTTTAATGGAGTCATCCGCTAATGTGCATTTTAATGCAACAATTTCAGAGCGTAAAAATCATTCGCCTTGACTGGGACTCGAACCCAGATCCCTCAATATCCGGTCGAGTGCTTTAGCCACTTAAGCTACCGAGGCGTCCTCTTAAACTGCCTGTGACATTGTATGTACGGTATTTCGTCACAACATCTTGTTCCTTTAAAAGCCCCAAAATTTCAGAGTTTAAGAGGACGCCTCGGTCGCTTAAGTGGCTAAAGCACTCGACCGGATATTGAGGGATCTGGGTTCGAGTCCCAGTCAAGGCGAATGATTTTTACGCTCTGAAATTGTTGCATTAAAATTTGGAAGCCTATTGGGGCATCTACGGCTGAAAATGGCTGCTTTAATTATGATACAAAGGCTTTCAGCTCCTACAGATCAAATGTACCCCCAAATATACACTGCTCCTTCATGTTGCTAAATTCTTAGTTGATAAGAAAGACTTATTCCTATAGTGAACTATTACTAGGTCAAATGTAATTATGAAATGTACATACACATTCATAATTAACGCATAAATATTTTTTTTATACTCAAGGACCCTCTTCATAAAAATTTTATCATGTGTTATTGTGATCACTCAGTGGAATTATTGTTGGTTCTGAGTATAAAGAAAAACTGGTACACACCCATAAACAATGAATACATACACATTGGAGGGGAGAATATTTATCTAATATCAACAGAATGAAATGTACATTTAGCTGTCCACTAATGTAAAAGATAATCAATATCTCTGACTCTTTACTAAGTGTTACGCTATAAAATCTCATTTAAAGTCTAGTAAGGTATTTTCAGCTAAAACAGATTATAAATCTGGAGCAACAAAAAAATTATTGCACATCTAAGTACTATTCAATTCACTGAAAGTAGGTATAATAGAAGTTTAAAGCATACCAATGGAATTTCATGGTTCTTTTAGTTACTGTTTAGTACCCTGCAAGCCACCACTAGGGTGCGTAGCAGGGGGTGAATACATACCAGACTAATTTTAACCCGAATATAACCCTACTGGGGTCGGTCAATGTTATTCTGATCCGTTATTGTTCATGGAATAAATGACATCTTATTTCTATCTGTTCTACACTTAATATCTCTAATTTTATTGACATGATCTCTCCTACCATAGTATGATTGGGGTAATAATACATTTTCAACATCACTGTTAAAGAGACATCCCTCCAATTTATGCAAGAGATTTAATCTGTAATTTAACGTTTGCTCCGTGAGTGATTTCCAGCCTAGCTGCTCTAATATTTTGGATACCCTACAAAGTTTATCATAGCAACGTTTTAAAAATCTAGCTCCTCTACTCTGCACATGATCCAATTCGGCAATCAATCTGATTTAGTGAGGATCCCATATACTTGAAAAGTTAAAACCATTTAGATCACCATTTTCATCAAAATACACAATACATATATTCACATTCTTTTTGTACCAATGGCATAGTTTGGGCTGTCCTACTTAACAGAAACTCTGATGTGAAAGATACCTACAATACTCAATTATATTTTTTATACTTGTATTACTTTTTACTTATCCTATATTGGTACATAATTATTCCCTGCAACCAATAAAGTTTATCGTTATAATTATTATTAAGTTAGCGCATATTGCTCTACACTATCTGGAATAAATAAAATTCACTCTTAAGAGTCTAAGGTATGTACCTATATATATTCAAGAATATACACAGAGAACTGGACATTCGGAACTCAAACACTCTTTCAAGAAATGGGAAGGGTAAATATTTTCAAGAGGTGGAGAGGAATAACCTTAACAATTAATTTATTAACACGCATATTCAAAACAACTACAATCACTATTACAGGCAGTCAGTATGAACTCCTTAATAATCTGCTGCAGGACTGGAGAAAGAGACTGAAGGATATCACATAACCAATAATGTAACATGTTGAATGATAAGGCAAAAAAACCCTTTGGAAAGATTTTAGGAAGAAGGTAGCTGACAATCCAGAGTACTATGATCAGAAATTTCTTCTCCTTTTTCAGATACATAAGCTACCAAATTATAAAGATATAGGGGTCTTATGGACGAGAAAGAAAAATGTAATGTGACAGAAATTTTTTATCAACAACTAAATAGCTTTCCACTGACAGACTCCATGCTAAATGGGAAGGACCATTTAGTAAAATAAATAAAGTAAGAGAATTTAGGTACCAAGAGGAAATTGAAAAAAGTGAAGCAATGAACAAATTGAGTCTTGAAAGGTGGTGTTTTCATACAGGAAAAACGTCAATAGAATCAGTATAAACCAATTATACCCCCGAATACTGACTGGACAGGGCAGAGTACTGAACAACATTGCATAAATGACTGACTGAAGGTAATAAATGATATTGACAATTGCACATCTACAAAATCAACCAATATCCCTGATTAGTTTTGAGATGAAAGCATTGTGATGTTTGTTTTGGACTATACATCTTTGCAGCAAGATTTTAAGCATACCAGTCTTGATAAACCTGAACACTATTGAAGCATATATATAACGTTATAACTATATAGTTATAAAAACTCTAAAACCAGAATAGTATAAGGTGTTGGCTAATATACTACCTTGATCAAAAATTTCCCGGAATTTATTCAGAAAATTAAAAATACAAGTTTATTCATCTAAATCTATATTGTCCCCTTCAAAGTAATCCCCATCGACTGCAACACACTTATGCCAGCGCTTGATCCAATCCTCGAAACATTTTTTATATTCGGTTTTCGGTATGTCCATCAGTGCTTCCTGCGATTTTTCCATTACTTCCTCTCGGCTGCTAAAACGCGTTCCCCGTAATGGTTTTTTAACTCGATTGAACAGAAAGAAGTCACAGGGAGCCAAATCAGGTGAATTCGGTGGCTGTTGGATGGTATTTGTTGCATTTTTCGTCAAAAAATTACGAATAATGATAGCACTGTGCGACGGTGCGTTATCATGGTGCAAAATCCACGAGTTTTCTGCCCACATTTCTGGTCTCTTTCGGCGAATTGCTTCACGCAAACGTCTCATAACGCCCAAATAATACTCTTTGTTTACTGTCTGGCCTTCTGGCAAAAATTCATGATGCACTACACCGTTGTAATCCATGAAAACCGTCAGCATTGCCTTCTTTTTTGACTGAAAACGACGTGGTTTTTTTGGTCTCGGCTCATTTGGTGAACGCCATTCACTTGCCTGATGTCTGGATTGCGTGTCGTACTCATAAACCCACGTCTCGTCTCCAGTAATGATCCGTTTGATGAATGTGGGATCGGATTCAACCTCGCAAATCATGTCTTTTGCGACGTCAACACGGTCTCTTTTTTGCATGAAATTGAGGTACTTTGCTGCTACACGACGGAAACCCAAATCATTAACCACAATGTCTTGGGCGGATCCATAGGCAATGTTCAAGTCCTCCGCTATTTCTCTGATGGTTAATTTGCGGTTATTGACCAACATTTCTTTTACTTTATCAATTTTTTCACCGACTTTCGATGTCGATGGTCTGCCACTGCGTTCATCATCTTCGATTGACTCACGACCACTTCTGAACCGCTCGTGCCACTGGTAAACGACCGTTTTTTTCAGAGAATCGTTGCCGAAATACTTTTCCAACATTTCCAACGTCCGTGCGCCACTAAATCCGTTTTTTACGCAAAATTTAATACAAGTTCGTTGTTGCAAATTTAAATCCATTTCTGCAATTGTAAAAAATCGCCAACACACACAGAGATAGATGTACTCTTGGCTACGTAACTTTTGCAAATGTCAAGTTATGACACTAAGATTTAAAGGGAATATCAACAACAGATGTACCAATTTAACAAAAAAAACAGAACTCAAATCGGAACGATGGGAGCGCCACACGGTGGTTATTCCGGGAACTTTTTGATCAAGGTAGTATGAAAATATAGTACGGATAGTTGGCAGAACTTGATTAAAGGGAATGGCCAAGAAAATTAGAGGTTTGGATAATAATACCCTGTAAATTCAAATTTCCTGGTCTGCTCAACATTGATCGAACAAAGAACCACTGCAATATAATAAAATCCAGCAGATTACTTAAACTGCAAGTGATGAAAACAATTTCTCCAGCTGATAGTATTATAATTAAGTGCAAAAAGAAAAGATTTTTACCACAATGATTTTCATAAACGTACTCTCTTCATCTCAAAGTAGTGATCTACATAGGAAAATGTAGCTTACTTAAAAAAACTAAAATTGATACATGAGGTCTGTCTGGAAACCATCAAGCCATGCAATATTTTGAGAAAAATAGCCTTCCTAGAACGATGAATCTTTCCTCCCATTTAAAATACTCCCCTTGGGACCTCATACACGTATCTCAGGGTCACTTTCACTAAAAACTGGAATTTTCCCGAGCCCTCTTAAATCAGCAAAAATTGTGCCAATATACAAAGGGAAAGGTTGCAAAATGGCAATGAATTCTTATAGACCAATATCCCTGTTAAACCAGCTGGGGAAAATATTTGAAATAGTTTTTTATCAACGTCTTGTATCATATCTTGAGACATATAAGCTATTATCCACATCTCAACATGGATTTAGGAAAACAAGGTCCACTACAACAGCCACATATCACATGGTGAATCAAATACTTTCAGGATTGGATAATAGAACTGAAACTCTAGGATTATTTTTCGATTTCAGTAAAGCTTTTGACTTCGTCAATCATCAGTTACTCCTATATAAACTGAAATGCTATGGTATAAGAGGCACGCCCTACAAATGGATTGAATCTTATCTAAGTGAACGGCATCAGTATGTTGAGCTCTCAAGTAATGGCTCCAAATTTGTTTCCCCTGGTAGAGAAGTAACACTGGGTGTTCCCCAGGGTTCTGTACTTGGTCCTATTTTATTTTTAATCTATATCAATGATCTCCCAGACAATCTTAAGCTCATTAAGGGGATAGACCCAATACTGTATGCTGATGATACAAATATCATTGTATCAGCCTCCTCAGTAAACAGCTTGACAGAAAGAGCAGCTGAAGTAGCTCAGTTTTTCAATGCATGGTGTCTTCATAACTTTCTAAAGCCCAATTTAAATAAGTCCAGCCTGATTTATTTTTCGAATAAAAAGAAAGTTTCATCTGCAATCTCAGTAGATGTAGAAGGTGTGAGCATTCCCCAAAATTCCAGTACCCAATTCCTGGGAGTAATCCTACAGAAAAACATGTCTTGGGAGGAACATATTTTCAAATTACGCAGCAAGTTAAGCTCCCTATGCTTCCTTATTAGAAATATTAGGTATTCTGTAAATTTAGAGGTCCTTCTATCCATTTACTATGGTGAATTTTACTCTCGTGTTACTTTCAGTATCCTCTTCTGGGGTTCCTCTCCCCATGCGGGCATAATCTTCAAAATCCAAAAGAGGATTATACGCATTATGAGCAATGCTCCTTGCGATGCACCATGTAAACCTCTCTTCAAAAGACTTTGTTTATTACCAGTACCTTGCATATATATATTTAATGTCATCTTACATGCAAAGGGTAATATTTCCCATTATAAGTCCAACCACAATTACCATAGTCACTACACAAGGACCTGCAATGACCTGCACCAACCATTTGTCAGGACACACAATACTGCCCATGGGCCCAAAGCAATGGGCTTAAGGTTATTCAATAAACTTCCCCATGAAATCAAATATGAAACAAAAGTACCTGTTTTCAAGAAAAAGCTGTTTAACCTTTTAAAAAATAATATGTTCTATTCTGTAAATGAATACCTTGAATTGTCGCAATGCATCAATTCCGGCTTAAACAATTGATATGTAATTATACTAGTGTATTGGTATGTATATATATATATATATATATATATATATATATATTTATATATTGTATCTCTTCTATTGTGAAATTGTGAAAATTATATTTGACGTGTCCTATATTTGTGTATGTATGAATATGCAACAAATCTCCGGACAAATAAATGTATTATTATTATTATTATTATTATTCAAAACAATCGGCAAAGTCCTTTTTTAGAATGGTCATCAGCTGCCTCATAACTTTTCTTTATCTTGTTAACGCCTGTTGGGAAGACTGGGCTTATTTTCAGGGTCATAGCTGTAGACCCATGAATCATCTCCAGAGTAATGATCTTTTTTTATAAAACCTGGGTCATCAATTGTGACTTGGAACAAGTCCTCTGCCACTGCAGCACAAAATTCTTGACATTGACAAGACAAATGAGAATGTGATGAAGCAGCTGAAGACTATTCTGAAAAAGGGCTTTGCCAACTGTTTTGAGAAGTGGAAAAGATGCTTGGATAAGTGTATGAGATCTAAAGGGGAGTACTTTGAAGGAGACTAAGGCCTCATTGTTCTAGCTTGGCTAATTCTCTCAAAATATTGCATGGCTGGATCCTTTCCAGACAGATCTCATAATTCCTGGATATTGCTGACTCAAGATTCAAGGTTGTGGTGAACAAACAGTTTTTTGCTTCTTTCACTCATTTCCTGGGAATATGTATTTAATGAATAAATTAAATCTCACCAACACAAGTAGAAAATGACACTTTTCAGGAACAACTAAAGCTGCCACACAAGAGACGTCCACTATGTCTGGGCTGGTAGCGCACAACCATTGTTAAGTGATAATGCAAGATTCAAGAAAATATACTCTCAGAGGGCTTCAAATGTTTGAATCCATGCCTTTTCTGCCAAGCCCTTGAGCCTTGCAACTGCTAACAGCCTGAACTTGCTAATAATGGACAGATGAAAATTGTTTGGCTTTTCATGCACATAAATAGAATTTCAAACTTTCATGACCATTCACAATAATTAGCCATTCATGCATTGTAAGGTAATCACTATGATGAATTAGGGCATCTAAGAATAAGGTATTAGATCTATGGCAATTTCCCATGGGGATAAATTGTTGAATTTCTGTAATTTATTGTAGGCTGATATAATTATATTTAAGGAGAGCATGAAATATATATGGGATATTCACATCATATTCAAATTATAAGCAAACATATTTTCCAAGGAAGGAGTGAAAACTAATAAAAGACTAGAAGATATCACAAATGAAAACTGTTTTTAAATAATGCAAAGTCAAAATGATACCTTAAATCAACAGAAAATTATTCATTATTAAGTTAAATAAATTAATTTGTAAAGAGATGTGGGTGAACTTCACCATAAAAAGTAATTCATACTCAAATTTGAATATTATAGGTATGCTGCTAGCAGACTTAAGAAAGAAAGATCACCAGCAGTTGTATGTTACTGTTACACTTTTCCACATTATGGTAATAGAATATTGAATAAAATTAACCTTCGACAAAAAAAGACATACAAAAGACTGTAAAATTAGGATCACAAAAAGAAGAATATTATTGTTTTCATTATGTGCATTGATAAATTAAATACAGTGAAAGAAGACTTCATAAAAAACATTGAATGATTTCATACAAGTGAACAATACCCTAAGTTAAAAACTTTTTGTAACTTTCAAATGATCTTCTCATGATTTATTTTTGAGACATAATCAAGTATCAATTAATCAAGGCTATTCATCAATTGATTTAGTGCCATGCCAAAGGATCAGGTGTCAATCAATATATTGGACACCCATTCAAACCAAGATGGTGCTACCCTAGATATAGGAGTTATTACGGAAAAACTTACACATGGCAGAGGGAAAGTAAATAACCAACTACCTTGCCCTACAGTCTGTTTTGCCATTAGTTCTAACACACTTCCACAAAGTAAATGAAGATTTTTTCAAGCACTTTTATCAAGGCTGTTAAACTTGGTGGTAAACACAAATTCTTAAGCCCATTAGACTGTGTAAAAAGGCTAGTCATTTAAAAAAAACCCAAAGTTGTGAATTCAAATTTATTTTTGGCTCAGCATTCATTCACTGAGGAAAAAATGTGTAGGAGAATCATTTAAACAACATACATTCTGAAGTCAAAGCAATTACAAAAAATAAAAGTTTATCTTTTCATTAACCTTTCAATGCTCAATGAACATTGACATTAGTGACAAACAGTCATGAGATTAATTATTACCTAACACTATGTATCTGTTCACGTAAAAGAGTGTGGATACACTTCACATATTTCAAAATCCATTGTTTGTTTCTCTTAGTTGTCCATAGGCATTACATTTTCTCCTTGGGATTAGCCAATTGTGAATTCCCTTAACAAATCAAATATTGTTATCTACAGATCACTTTGCTGATTTCGTGGATCTGCTGCTTGGTAATATCAAGGCTGATTAAAAGTAATGGTAAACTTGAGATCTTTTGCTAATTGTCTGGAAATCCTCAGCTGAAAAAATTCACAATGAATAACTAATCTTAAAATTATAACTAAACAGAGTTAAATTTTTTGAAGCTTTAAACAACAGAAACTAGGTCTAAATTTCAGGGAACATTTTTTCATGTTAAATTTTGCTATGATTCTGATTTAGCATAAGAAATCAATTCCTACTTCTTTTTTTAAGACTTGCTTTGATGGGCGAGGGTGGAGCTCACCCCAAAATAAGGCTCAATGTATCTGAAGCTCTAATATATAATTTTAATTATAAGTGAAAAGAGAATTAAAAGATAATGCTACTTAAAAATCTTCTTCCTACAGAATGCCATGTAGGAGTTCTAAGTGACATATTTATATAAAAAGTGAATAGACACATGTTGAGCAAATTCCGGACTTAGATATATTCTATGAAAACTGGAAATATTATAAATTTCACTCCCTCTCCATTTCACAGCTTTGGCAAAGGGTATTCTATCATCTGTTGGACTCATTATTTCTATGTGTATAACTGAATTGTAAGATGTGTACATATCGTCAAGACTGTGACCGATTAACCACTATATACTAATTTGAGGCACTCAATGAATAGTGTAATTTGAAGTATGTTGCTCACCTGCATAGCTTCAAAATCTAACTTGATTCAGGAATCAGTCAGCTAAGTTATTCAATTCAAGGTTATAAAATTCAATTAATTGAATAATGGTATTACCCAAGTCCACTAGCATATGGTATATTTCCCATTCCACCCACAGTAACCTAAGAATATTTAAATATAATTTGCTACACATATTTGCACCAAGTGGAAATTGTTTGCACACAGCACATCAAAGCTAATGATCGCCTGTTTCTTCAGAATAACCAGACATGTGGTAACCATACCGTTAGAGCAACGTAGAACTGTGAATTTTGAATGGCACATGAACATTTGTGTTTGCCTGAAGTGCTTGGTGAAATACGGAAAAAGAAGCAGCAGCGAAGGATCATTCTTCATCATGACAATGCAAGCTCTTACAGATCGGCTGAAACAAATACCTATTTGACTGGCCAAAATGTCAAATTGATGGGTTATCCTCCCTACAGCACCAAATGACTTCTTTTCATTCCCGTTTATCAAGAAAAAATTGCATGGCCAACGTTTTTCGGTGTCTGAAGAAGCTGTTAATGCATTCAAAAACCATGTTTTGGAGATACCTCAATCAGATTGGAAAAATTGTTACAAAAATTGATTCGAGCGCATGCAAAAGTGCATTGAATATCATGAAGAATACTTCAAAAAACAACAAGGCCATTTTTAATAATAAATTACTGTCTTTTCATTATTAGGTTGAAAATATAAATATCAGCTCTCGTAAAATGCAGAAAATTTTATTTGGGCTAAAAAGAACAATTATTTATTTTTATAATGTGCACTTAAAAAGATTGCTAATACTAAAGAAAAGGTTTAAAAAGATTTCCAAAACTATTGTAAATCAAACCTGACATACTGCAAATTAGTATCTATTTGATTCCTGGATTCAGTAAAATCTGTGAATTGTTTTCTTAAACTGCTCTTCAAAGATTAAATTTATTGTCAAGCATTATGCATTTTTATTGCTTAGTTTTAAATAAGTTTCAATTTGGAAACATATTCTCCAGCTTTTTTGAGGGTCAGCTGAGATAGTTGAGGAGTTCATTTAAATGAATAAGAAAATAAAAATAACTCTTATAATAACTTTGTCTAATAATTGAGCATTCACTTATGAGGGTAAAACTATGTAAGTTTGGTGCAATTTGGATCATTCAAGACTGCTGGTTCGATTTCAGATTCAAATCAAAGTAAAATTAGAGATCCTCAGATCCCTATTTCATGCAGAAATTTGGTTTGAAGCAAAATATCTTTTTCCGCGGGGGTTCACCAACAAAAATGAGCATAATGACCATTAAATGAGATATCTTGGTTCAAATACTCATCAATTTAAGATTTTTTAAATAGTAACCCACAAAAAATTACTGTTCTTGAGATGAGGTCTAAACTAGGGTATGCTTGAGAGTGGAAAATCATTCCACTCTTCTACACTTTCTGATCTAGTGCTGTGACCATGCCTAAAGGTCAAGGACTAGGCTGCTTAAATACTGACAAGACTGTTAGTGCTAACTTCTGCTTTGCATAAAAAAACTGCATCCAATCAATGAATTGTACAGCTCTTATTGAACCTAGGAGATGCACTTTATCACTCAGCTACCATAACTCAATGGGTTACCATTCAATCTTGTGACATTTCCTCTTATGCAAGCCACAAATACCTAATTCTTAGGACATAATTGAATCAACAATCTTAGGAACATTTATTTTCACTAATAGACAATGTCATCACACAAGTATTTTAGAACTTGACTTCTATATCTTACCAAGTTTGAACCACCGATTTAATAGCTATTTTAGTCATGAGTTTGAACTTGTATAACAGATATTTATCATTTAATAGGCTCACTCCTTCGGAAATAATCATATTTCATCCATATATTTGATACTTTTCAAAATTATGTCATTCCCTTAACTTGCTTGGAACTTTAAGGCCGATTTTGCATATTTTATTTAGATCCCCAAAAGAAAGAGCAGTCACCTAATATGTAAAATCATTTATGATTGAGATATACATGTATGCATCAAAATATGGTATCCAGTTGTACTGCTAGAATGATCTTGCTTTTAAACGTAATACAATGACTTTTGGCAGCATGACTCACAACAGTACTACATTTAACTATCCTAATCTACTTTAGCAAGCCATAACTTCCTTGATTTGCCTGATACATTGCTGCACATGATGAAAGTATATTATCAGATTTGAAGCTATGAGAACAAAAGCCATAGGAACAATAAAAAACTGTATCATATTTCAACATGCACTCTCAAAGAGCAGAATTCATGTCAAAGTTAAAAAAGAGTAGCATTGTGATCAACTACTTAAAAGATATTTCATATCAAAAATCAATGTAAAAATTGCATTGGCTATATCAGCCACAACTTACCATACTTCTTGGCGTAAAAATAGACTTGTGAACTTTTCAATAATATGCTAAACATTCTAATAGAACAAGATGCGTTTTCATCTAAAGCAAACTGAATTCTGAGCAAGAAGATTAAAATCATCATACTCTTGCAACTTATCGTCTTGATTAGAAAAACATTAAGAGTCAAGTGATTCATCTTAAGATGACCATATTTAAGGTTAAAATAAATGACTAATAAAACCTTAATATCTTCAATTTTAAAGTAAATTCTTTCTTGTGTGCAATTTTTTGCAGATATTATGTGAACTTAAAGTGCACCAATTTATGCTGTAAAAAAATTCTTTTCGTGGTAATATAAAGGCACATGGTATAATATAAATCACATGCCTATCACAAGCAAGGCAGCTAGTTTAAAAATTAAGGGGATTTATAAAATATAATAGGCATGGGGAAACACAAGTACAATGAAGATGCTTGCTTGGATCAATGACAAATATAATAAGTAAAATTTCATCAAAAGCATTATCACTGGACTTGAATCCAATTTTATAGACTTTTGGAAAATAATGAAGATATTTCCCTGTGCTGCATCTTAGAAAGTTCTTAAGAACATATTTTGATCAAATTTCATACCCATCAACAGATAACTAGCTTTAAAATTTTGTTTTGGATCACTTCGAAGGGCAGTAGCATAAGTATGAAATTTCTACATAGTAAGTAGTCATTTTTTTCATTTTTCGTTTCTGCCCTTTTGGTCAAATGAGTAGGTAGACAAGAGTTTTCTAAGGGAGGGATTCCTCAATTGACTTTCTGAGGAGCATCTCACTTTACTAATATTTATAACACATATATTAGTGAATGCTTTTGGTGTTTTCCATACCTTAAGGTAAATATAATCATATCCACATTTAAAAAAATAGATAAATGGGCACATCCAATTTCAAAGATCTATTACTCGTTATGATAGGTTAATTTGAGAGTGATGTCTGTAAATCTGATTGTGAAGGCAGTTGAGCATGACATAATTGCTAAAAAATGATTGTACAGCCTGTGAATTTCCCTAGAAAATTCTGAATCAATGACATTAACATAAGTCTATTTAAAGTTATAACATTAGAGAGCTTGTGATTTAAGATAGATATCATTATGAATTATTCAGAGGAAGTTAACAGATTAACAGGAATACAAAAATTATTTCTTCAGGACATTTCCACTTCATGCGACATTATCAGACTCAATCTGCAGCACTGCATGACCAATGTAAAAAACCCAGTTTTCAGAATAATTTGTCGACGGCCTCAGATAAATTTTAATTAAATACATGTTTCCCAATAGCTAAAAAGGTTGCTTTGCCAAAGGCATGCTTTTGTAATACTAAACAGGATCCTTAACAGATACTGAGAAGATATACTTAAACACACTTCTTCAGTCTCAATAATTATGGTCAACTAACAAATTTATTAGAGTTACATGCTGACATAGAAAGTATATTAAATATTTTTTCACAACTCATTATTTTGAGGAAAATTTGCTTGTACTGTAATTGGGACATGCACCAATTAAAGAGCAAATAACATTAAGCGAGTGACCACAATAATATCATCGACATGAGATTTAGCTCATTCCAAGCAATATGACTGGTATAAATGAAAAATCACTGTCTACAAAACCTATTGCCTCCATTACATAACAAATATTTCTGGCTAACATTAAGGCAAAATGAATGTAGGTAATAAGAGGGAAGATATTTCTGGCTTAAAACATCCTCTGAATTGCACTGATCTGCACTGAGCATTCCTGGCATAACAAGAGCACTACAGATAAAGGCCTTTTTTGGTAGAAATAATCATGTAAACATAATAGGCTGGAGGAAATAAAAATGGAAGCCACTTCTCACTAGATACCTATTACACTAAAGAGGAGGAAATAGTTGTTAAGAAGCCAGCTGAAGGTAATCCAGAGTCACTTATATCATAAATAGTTAGAGCCTTAATTAATTACAGACAAAGTAATACTATTTTTACATCAATGACAATTGAAAGTTTAAAAAAAGTTTATGATACATACTTGCCATAATATTAATCAATTTAAAACTAAATTAAAATATATAATAATAATATATTTATTTGATAAAACTTGATCAAAGATACTTACATTGACTTCAGAGTAGACAATGTCAATGAAACTCCCCAGGACAATAATAAAATCAAAAACATTCCAGGCATCACCAAAATAGTTCTGGAATAAAGGATTTAACAGATATTAAATTCTAAAACCCATTTTTTTCTTTAATTTTTTTAACACAAGATTGGAACAGCAATAAAAATGGATACAATGAATTTATTATTTTTATATTAAACCACAGTTATCAACCCGAAGGTTGGTTTGATAAGTGAGGGTAGAGACCATCTAGTATTAAGCTCAAGAGCATGTGAAATTCACACAACAGGGTAGGAGTACACTGTCCATGGTTCCCCAGGAAAAACTGGAACCCAAAAAATCACACAACTTGGGTGAAGTGGAGGGTGCCCAGAGTTGTGCCTGAAAATCAAATCCCTTTTCCCTACATCTACATCCATGTGAATGGAGATATATCCATATCACCCAGACTCTAAGAAGCATGGAGTTTTTATTATGATGAAAATGCTTGCAAACCTTGCTCTTTTCAGGTTGGCATAAATCGCCAAGAATCATACAATTTTCATACTAGGCAGAAGAAACTATTTTGAATATCCACACTAGACTAGCAATTGATGAAAATTACATAAAGTCAAATATCTCATTTACAATCAATCCATTATTCTTGAGCAAGATATGCAGTAATATCAAGGAAAGACTATACAAGTTTCTATAAAGCCACTAGAACAAGACCTCTTATAACATTATTCTTTAAAACTTTCCAGTGAAAGTTTAATAGTGCATATTTGGTCACTCACAGAATGATGATCACAGCACTGAGAGGCAGCCAATGCTTTGCAATTAGTTCACAGGTTGCAACAAGAAAAGTTGAATTCTCATTTCACATGATTTGATTGAGTTAGCTTGAAGGCCAACTTAATCATATTATTATTAGGTAATCTACTGGTTAAGGTAGGTTTTTGGATGGACACAGCTACTAAATAAAACATTTTGTGTCTCCTAACAAAACACAAAATCCAGCATCCTACTCTACTTCAGGTCACTCTTCATCTCTGAGTACTTTCTTCCTCCCTTCATCCCGTTGAACATCTCTATCCTGTTCCTTCCCTTTCCTCGCTTGCCTAACATTCTCCCCTCTATTACAGTCTTCAACATCCCACTGCCGGTCAATACCGCCTTCATCCACTTTTCCTGCCTCCACAGGATTTCTCCCAACATACCTCTCTCTTCACCCACCATACCCAAGTACTTCCTCACTTGTTTTCTTCTCTGTCCATTTCACCTTTTCCATTCTTCTCCACACCCACATTTCAAAAGCCTCCAGTCTACGTCTATCCTCCTGCTTCAATGACCACGTTTCCGCATCGTAAGCTAGCTACGCTCCATATCAAAGTTTTAACAAGTCTTTTCTTAACATCCCTACTCAAGGTTCCTGTAATCAACTCTCTCCTCCTTGTGAAAGCCTCTTTGCCTTGCGAAATTCTTCTCCTTACGTCGCCACTACTTTGACCGTGTTGGTCCAAAACACTTCAGAGATACGTAAACTGTTCTACCTGCTCTAGTTTTTGCCCTCCTATTTTAATGTTTAGCTTAGCCTTTTTCTTCCTAGAAAATCGCATAACCTTTGTCTTATTAATATCGATTCTCATCCCATACCTGTCGCACTGAATTTCCAATTCACTCAGCAATGCCTGCAACCCCTTGGCTGACTGACAAACTAAAGCTTGGTCATCAGCAAACCTAACTGGTTTTATGAATTCCCCGCCCACTTTCATTCCTACCTCCAATTCTTCCCATGCCTCTTTAATCATTTCCTCTACATACAGGTTGAACAGCAACAGTGATAATGGGCAACCCTGCCTTACACCTCTTCCTAACACTGCCTAACCGGACTCCCCGTTCCCCACTCGCACCTGTGCAGTCTGAGACATGTACAGGTTGCGGATTAGCCTACTTTCCCTCCAATCTATTCCTATTTTCTGCAATATACTCATTAGTTTTTCCCAACACTCTATCAAACGCTTTTTGGAAGTCTACGAAACAGGCAAATACCTCCTGGTTGTATTCCATATTCTGCTCGATTAATAATCTCATTACTGCAATGGCATCACGCGTACCTCTCCCCTTCCTAAACCCAAACTGATCATCCCCTAAGTAAACATTTGCCCTACTCTCTATCCTTTTGTTTATGATCCTGAGGACAACTTTAGCTGCGTGGGATATCAAACTTATTGTCCTATAGCCCTCACATGACGTAGCCTTTACCTTTTTCGGAATAGAACCTAAAACTGATCTCACAAAGTCTTCAGGCCAGATTCCTTCCTCATAGATACTGCGAATCAGCCCATAGAGCCTCTTCCTCCTACATTTTCCTAAACATTTCAGTAGTTCCGCAGGAAGGTTATCCACCCCCACGGTCTTATTTAGTTCCATCTCCCTTAATGCGCTTTCTATCTCATCGTCGAGTATGCCTGGACCTAAGCTATCTTCCTCTACGTCATGTTCCTTTTCTATGTTTAACTTTGTTGGCCTAAGTTCTTTACTATACAGTTCTTCTATATACTCCTTCCATCTCTCTTGGATCTTTCCTGTGTCAACTATTACCTTAACCGCCTTATCTCGAACTGTTGGTATAGATCTCCCTTTCTTACTTCCCGATAAAGATTTAACTTTGGTGCACAGCGCACCGATTTCACCCTTCCTCTGCAGACTTACCATATCCTCGCACTGCGTCTTCCACCATGCTTCTTTTGCTTTATTTGTTGCCCGCCTCAATTTATTGTTTAATTCTTTGTACTTCATTTTTCCTATTTCTGTATTTATATTCTTCCATTTTCGCCGCTCATCCATATTTGTAATCATCTCATCCGTGATCCATGGTTTCCTAGTCCTTTTAGCGTTAACGGTTCCAATAGTGTCTTTTGCGGCTTTAGACAACCCTTTCTTAATACTTTCCCATTTTTCTTCGATAGTACTTAGCTCTTTACCATCCTCCATGATTTCCTCTACCGCCTGTTTGTGTTCCTTCCTTTTCAAACCATTTAATGCTTCTACATTCCATTTTCTAACCCGCCGCCCCTGCCTTATCTTTTTGAAACGGACACTATATTTCATAGCAACTAAATTGTGGTCAGAGTCCGCATCCGCTCCCGGGAAGCTGTGCGAATTTATCACACTGTTCCTAAACCTGTGTCTAACCATAATATACTCTAGCTGATATCTTTCTGAGTCACCTGGCATTTGAAATGGATACCTGCGTCTTTTGTGGTGTCTAAACCAAGTGTTGGTGATGACTAACCCCTGTCTCCTGCAGAACTCAACTGCTTTCTCCCCGCGGTCATTCCTCTTGCCTAAACCGTAGTCCCCCATCTCATCACCATCCTTTCCTTCGCCTACCGTCGCATTCCAATCCCCCATCACTATCAAATGTTTCCCTGCGGGATCACACACGATTATGTACTCTAACTGATCGTATATCTTATCAACCTCTTCTTCCTTATGGTTGCTCGGTGGCATGTATACCTGAATAATAACCAAGTTCGTTGGTCCTGCTTTTATCTCTACTAGTAATAATCTATCCATTACCTGCTCTATGCTGACTATGCTTCTTCCTACCTCTTAATTTAATACTATGACAACCCCTTGTTGGCTCTCGTCCCCGCTGCTGTATATTATTCTATAATTATCACTCCAGTAATCCCCGCTATCCTTCCATCTCACCTCACATAGACCTAAAATATCTATATTTCCCCTTTCCATATCTTGCTTAATATTCTCATGTTTCCCTGTCCTCATCATTGTCCTTCATTCCACGTTCCTATTCTAACTAATTTGGTCTTCTTCTCCTGTGTCTTCTGTCCTGCTGCTGCCGGTTTTCCCTTGCAAGGGTTTCGTGGGATGACGACCGCGGAAGCCTTGCCTCCCCCACTGCCGGGCACGACACACCGCCGATTGGGTCGAGCCCCGTAGTTGCTAGGACTCAAAATCTCTGTTTCGTCCATCATTTAAATCTTGGGAATGATAATTGAGGTGGTTTCCCGTTGCTTTCCTCAATAGTGTTTTTAACGTGACACCATCACTTACTGGCCGCCCCACTGGGGTCAGACGCCATTGCAGCCACCTCACTGAGGAACAGACACTGCGTGGACTACCTTTGATCTGGCTCCTAACCTTCAATCTATGGGTGACCCTACCAGGAGCAATTATTATTACTCCTACCAGCACAGCTCAAGGGGTCATCGGAACGCACAAGCCCTTCCACCACGTCAAGGTTGTAGTCCAGGGAGGGGAACTTAATCATAGGCTAAGCAAAATTTATTTTCAAAAAATCTAACCTGGATTGAATGAGGCATGGGCACAACCTTGATAGTGATATTTAAGGTACTGGGAATTACTACCATGAGTATGCAAGAGTTTGTCAACGGAGAACTTTGGTATAACTGACTCTTGTAATCTAATGACCATAATGTATACACAAATATTTATTCAATAATTTTGGATTCCAATCCCTTGCCTCTACTACGTCCTACCATTCCCAAGAAAACTTCTCTCCCATACCACCCGTGTCCACCTCTGCTCCTCCACCACCTATTCTCTCTGCTGCCATGCCCTCTCCTTTTACCCCACACTCATAACACTCTTTCTGCTACACCTTGACCCTGTTCTCATAGCATCCACTTTATCCATAGAAATAGTTGTGAGAGGTAGATTTCATATGCAGTTAAAAGAGATCTGGAGAGGGGGGATTTTTGGAAATTTTGGTAGTCTTGGTAAAATAATGAGTTTCAATGTCCATGCTTCATTTTAAAAAGTATACCTTTTTTCTACTTGGTGGTTTTGAGTGACTCATAATGATGCCTACATGCAAATTTTCATGCAAGAAAGTAGAGATTGAATGCTCAACCACTGAAAAAAAACTAAGATTCAAAACTGGTGAATTTATTCATTTCATGAAACTGGCTGATACTTGAGCAAATTCAAAATTTTATGGCAGAATAATTTGGTTTAAGGGGTGATAATATTATGTTATTCTGTGTTAAGCCTATAAGAGTAAAATAAATCCGGAATTTGAGGGAAAACAGGGTAAATTTATTTTTGAGTAGCAACAATGACTTCCAGATATATTGGTAACCAGGAAATTATTCAGCCAAGGGTTTGCTAAGGCTTTCCAGAGAATCCATCATACTTTAAACTCCCATTCACAAACCACATACCAATGTGTGGATATCTACATTACTTTTTAAGCAAAAGTACAATAAGGAATTATATCAAAATTTATTTTCAGACACAAAAATCTTCAACAGATGACAAAGAGTAACTTACCTTGAATCGGAATGCTGCTAACTTGAAGACAAATTCCAAAGCAAATACAGCAGTAAATATCATATTTAAAACATCCAGAGCATCAGTATAGAGTTGTGGCTGTCTATGAAATTTCATTGCTAAGGTTATGGTGTTTATCATGATGAGAATGAAAATTGTATATTCAAATGGTTGAGATGTAACAAACCACCAAACTTTGTACTGAATCCGATGTTTTGGAATGTATCGACGAATAGGCTTAGCTTTTAGAGCAAATTCAATACAATTACGCTAGAAATAAAGCATAACAATTAGTTATCAATCATTAGATTACAAAATAAAAGCAAATCACAGACACACTTCAGACTTAATAAAGGCATTATTTTAGACTAAGGATTAGTTACCTGATTTTTATCAAGTTCACAATTTTTGTATTCTTGTTCTCCTTCATTTTGAAAAGTAACAATAACAAAACCTACGAATATGTTCACCATAAAGAATGCTATGATGATGATGTAAATTATGTAAAAGGCAGCAACAATAGGTCTAAAATTGTGGATTGGTCCATAATCTTCTGCATGAGAGTCAATAGAAACATAAAGGAGCCTGAAAAAATTAACAATTTAGATTATTTCTCTATTAAAATGCAAAGGATGGATAGAAATATAGACAGGACAGATATTTCCACATTTGAATGCAAGAGATAGATAAGAAAACGTGAATTTTATGTAACGTAAAGAGAAAAATAGTATAAAATACAGGATAGGGTAGTAGCTATAAGTACTTAAAAGTAGCATACCACTGTATCAGCAGATTTTGCCATAGATATATGTAGCATGCTACATTTTTTACAAAGATCAACTGTGAAAAAAGTTTCTCTAGCTTTCAGTATTTTTATAAATACTGCATTAAGGTAATTTTTCTAATGTACAATGAGTCATGGTGATGCATATTACTTGCATGTATCATCACATGGAAGAGTAAACTTTTTATTTATTTAACGAATTTATTGGGGAGAGATTGAAGACTTCATAGTCCCTTCCATCTAACCCCCATACATTGATTGAGGATGGTTTCATACATCCAAGCACTAGGTGGGGAAAAACCCATAAAGGCAGGAATCGAATTTGTGACCTCTAGAATGGCAGGCGGGGACATAAGCCACCGGTCATTCTACCTGTTCTGGCTTAGGTACTCTAAATGAAATATTTAAGTAGGCCTACCGATTTTTCAAAAACTTCATACCCAAATTCCAAAGAAACTGCGGGAGATGCCGCAACAGTAACTTTTAACGGAGTCATCCGCTAATGTGCATTTTAATGCAACAATTTCAGAGCGTAAAAATCATTCGCCTTGACTGGGACTCGAACCCAGATCCCTCAATATCCGGTCGAGTGCTTTAGCCACTTAAGCTACCGAGGCGTCCTCTTAAACTCTGAAATTTTGGGGCTTTTAAAGGAACTAGATGTTATGACGAAATACCGTACATACAATGTCACATGCATTCGTAGTCGTGCGCGAGGCGCCACTGTCCACGAGGTTAAAAGCCAACTTTAAACACGTATGGTGTTTTCCCTTTGACAAATTCCAAAGAAACTGCGGGAGATGCCGCAACAGTAACTTTTAACGGAGTCATCCGCTAATGTGCATTTTAATGCAACAATTTCAGAGCGTAAAAATCATTCGCCTTGACTGGGACTCGAACCCAGATCCCTCAATATCCGGTCGAGTGCTTTAGCCACTTAAGCTACCGAGGCGTCCTCTTAAACTCTGAAATTTTGGGGCTTTTAAAGGAACTAGATGTTATGACGAAATACCGTACATACAATGTCACATGCATTCGTAGTCGTGCGCGAGGCGCCACTGTCCACGAGGTTAAAAGCCAACTTTAAACACGTATGGTGTTTTCCCTTTGACAAATTCCAAAGAAACTGCGGGAGATGCCGCAACAGTAACTTTTAACGGAGTCATCCGCTAATGTGCATTTTAATGCAACAATTTCAGAGCGTAAAAATCATTCGCCTTGACTGGGACTCGAACCCAGATCCCTCAATATCCGGTCGAGTGCTTTAGCCACTTAAGCTACCGAGGCGTCCTCTTAAACTCTGAAATTTTGGGGCTTTTAAAGGAACTAGATGTTATGACGAAATACCGTACATACAATGTCACATGCATTCGTAGTCGTGCGCGAGGCGCCACTGTCCACGAGGTTAAAAGCCAACTTTAAACACGTATGGTGTTTTCCCTTTGACAAATTCCAAAGAAACTGCGGGAGATGCCGCAACAGTAACTTTTAACGGAGTCATCCGCTAATGTGCATTTTAATGCAACAATTTCAGAGCGTAAAAATCATTCGCCTTGACTGGGACTCGAACCCAGATCCCTCAATATCCGGTCGAGTGCTTTAGCCACTTAAGCTACCGAGGCGTCCTCTTAAACTCTGAAATTTTGGGGCTTTTAAAGGAACTAGATGTTATGACGAAATACCGTACATACAATGTCACATGCATTCGTAGTCGTGCGCGAGGCGCCACTGTCCACGAGGTTAAAAGCCAACTTTAAACACGTATGGTGTTTTCCCTTTGACAAATTCCAAAGAAACTGCGGGAGATGCCGCAACAGTAACTTTTAACGGAGTCATCCGCTAATGTGCATTTTAATGCAACAATTTCAGAGCGTAAAAATCATTCGCCTTGACTGGGACTCGAACCCAGATCCCTCAATATCCGGTCGAGTGCTTTAGCCACTTAAGCTACCGAGGCGTCCTCTTAAACTCTGAAATTTTGGGGCTTTTAAAGGAACTAGATGTTATGACGAAATACCGTACATACAATGTCACATGCATTCGTAGTCGTGCGCGAGGCGCCACTGTCCACGAGGTTAAAAGCCAACTTTAAACACGTATGGTGTTTTCCCTTTGACAAATTCCAAAGAAACTGCGGGAGATGCCGCAACAGTAACTTTTAACGGAGTCATCCGCTAATGTGCATTTTAATGCAACAATTTCAGAGCGTAAAAATCATTCGCCTTGACTGGGACTCGAACCCAGATCCCTCAATATCCGGTCGAGTGCTTTAGCCACTTAAGCTACCGAGGCGTCCTCTTAAACTCTGAAATTTTGGGGCTTTTAAAGGAACTAGATGTTATGACGAAATACCGTACATACAATGTCACATGCATTCGTAGTCGTGCGCGAGGCGCCACTGTCCACGAGGTTAAAAGCCAACTTTAAACACGTATGGTGTTTTCCCTTTGACAAATTCCAAAGAAACTGCGGGAGATGCCGCAACAGTAACTTTTAACGGAGTCATCCGCTAATGTGCATTTTAATGCAACAATTTCAGAGCGTAAAAATCATTCGCCTTGACTGGGACTCGAACCCAGATCCCTCAATATCCGGTCGAGTGCTTTAGCCACTTAAGCTACCGAGGCGTCCTCTTAAACTCTGAAATTTTGGGGCTTTTAAAGGAACTAGATGTTATGACGAAATACCGTACATACAATGTCACATGCATTCGTAGTCGTGCGCGAGGCGCCACTGTCCACGAGGTTAAAAGCCAACTTTAAACACGTATGGTGTTTTCCCTTTGACAAATTCCAAAGAAACTGCGGGAGATGCCGCAACAGTAACTTTTAACGGAGTCATCCGCTAATGTGCATTTTAATGCCAAAATTTCAGAGTTTAAGAGGACGCCTCGGTAGCTTAAGTGGCTAAAGCACTCGACCGGATATTGAGGGATCTGGGTTCGAGTCCCAGTCAAGGCGAATGATTTTTACGCTCTGAAATTGTTGCATTAAAACTTCATACCCTTTATTTTGCTTGCATTTAGTCACACCTCATGCCTATCACATTCCAACATGCTCAACAGTGATTGTAACCCTTTGGCTTACTAGCTTAATAAAGCTTGATTATCCGCAAATCTGGTGATTTTATGTCCCCACTTACTTTCATTCCCATATCCAGCTTTTCCTATGACTCTTTCACTATTTCTGTACTCTGTGTGCACGTTGAAAATCACATGATAATATATAACCTTGCTAAACCCCAATTCTTATCATCACCCATCCTTCCTCTTCATTCATCAAACACATCTGAGAAGTCTGGGACTTGCTAAGTTCATGGTTCGTCACATATCCCTCCTATTATTTCAAATCTTCTGCAATACATAAATTAATTTTACCATATTTACAGCATCAAATGCCTTTCAAAATTTACAAATCAAATAAATACATCCTATCGGTACTCTATGTTCTTATCTATACGTCATCTTGCTACTGATTTGGCCTAACACGCATCTCTCCCATTCCTGAGCACAATCTGATCATCCTTTAAGAAATCATTTGCCCTCCTCTCCATCCTTTTATTGATAATCCCAATCACTACCTCAGCTGCATGCAATATCAAACTTATTGGTCCATAATCCTCACATATGAATTAACCTACAACAATTTCAAAGCGTAAAAATCATTAAACTTGACCAGATGAATATTTTTTACGCTTCAAAATTGTCATATGTAAATGTATATTAGCAGATGACCCAATTAAAGTTACTGTTGTGGCAACTCTGGCAGTTCTTTGAATTTCTCGCACTTGGTTTACTGGTACACTTTTTTTAGGATGGGAGCCAATATGTATCCAAGGAAGTCTTCAAGAAAAGTGAAATGTATTTGTAGAAAACTAAAAATCATCAATAAAAACTTTTCTAACAAATACAATTTTTTTATGACCAAACAGCCCTCTCTCTTTGAATACGTAATCGTATTCAAAGAGAGAGGGCTCGTATATGTTTCTGTGTCTTTACTATACAGCTCATCTATGTGCTCTCTTGAATCTTCAAGAGAGCACATAGATGAGCTGTATAGAATATGATCGTTGGATTATATTCTTCCAGCCATAATGTGGGTGGATTTTCCCTTCTTACTTCCTGACACTGCTTTCACTTTCCTGTGCATTGCACCAATTTCACCCTTTCTCTGTAAACACTCCATTTCCTTGTCTTGCACCACACTTCTTTCACCCAATAAGCTTCTTACATCAAGTCATTATTAATCTCTATGCACTTCATTTCACCTAATTCTTGCTAAATTTCACCTAATGCTACCAAAACTGGGAACGATGTCTCCGCTGGTGTATAGCTGCCAAAGGGAACTACTTCGAAGGGGATAATATTTTTGTTTGAAAAAATTAAAACTTCAGCAAATAATAAATCATTCTCATTACTTTTCTTACACACCTCGTATAAATGCATTAAGAGACTGTTTAAAGGGTGCTCTCACTCTAGGCATGTCAATAGTTTGTGAACAGCAGTGCCTTGGTAGTGACAATAAATTGAGTGTTCACATTCAATTTTTAGCCACATTTAGATTTTGAGGCCATTAATATCTATATCCATGAAGGCTAAATTTTTTACATGAATCTTTTGCAAATTTAAGTAACTTTGTGGATGAAAAATAGCTGGAACTAGTAACAGCTAAAAAGATTAGTTAGCTTACCTAATCCTGGAAAAATATATGTACTGTTTTCCATATGAAACAACCATTATTAATTGAAAAATATTGGTTCCTTTTCAATAGTTTCAAAAGATATTTTTGACAAAATTGATGGTTTCAGATATATCTCAATTCATTGAAAACAGCTAAGGAGAGAAGCATTTGCATGGGTGAACATCACAAATGTCACAATAGAATTGACAAACCATAAAAGTTTTCTGATGGTGTCATTCATTTCCTTCACACTCTCTCACAGGTCTGTAATTTATCATCATTATGGATTTTCTTAGCATCATCTTAAATCAATACGGCAAATTAAACATAAATGAAATGAGGAAAATGCATTCCTTTGGAGGCAATTGATTTTGGCTTCCATTACAAAAATTTCTTATAAAAAAGTGGTCAATGAAGCAAGCCCAACTTCCTACAGTATAGAGGAAAAGACTAGCACCCTAACATCTATTATCTTTAAGTTTCACCCAATATTGTGCTGAAATAGACTAATCTCAGTTAAATTATGAGTAAAAAAACACAAAGCTGAGCACATATGAAAAATGATGATGGCATTGGAAGTGATAAAAATTACTTTGACCAAAATGTAATTGATGGCAAATGCCAATAACTCTTCAAAAATATAATTTATAAAAATGAAAAGCACACTATAACAGATATTTACAATTATCCATGGAATGAGAATGAAATAGATACTCATTAGGAGTTATCCGTTTAATATTAGACATTAAAAACATATGATAATAAATCTTATCTCTTTTTTTATTAATTTTCTAAGCTTTAAATATGATATACTGGGTTATGCCCAATAGCAGCATTCAAACATAGATGTATATTGAGATTCTTCCTTAGTAAATATGTGAAAGCAAAATTAATTAGTTAAATCAATTTTGTATTTACAATGAAACCTTAAATTGATATACAGTTTTAAATGATTTGTATGGTCCATAGTGGTCTTCACATATATGTATATGAGCATGTGTATGTGTATATGCACTCACAAAATTACCATAATTTTCATATTTTCTGGTAGCATTTTCAAACACCTAACTTTGAGGTTTCATTGTACATAGGTCACATATTGATACTTACTTTGTATCAAACTACTATTTTGTTACAATATTACAGCTGAGATTAATACTTTGAGTATGCTTCAGATACTAGGGGTTACAAAATAAAGTGAAATGAGTTTACCATTAATTTGAATGACTACCAAATGGTTAAACACAAAGAATTATTGAACTAATGCTGAAAAAGTTAGAAAGTGCCATTCTTGTGTACTTCATTGGAAAATAAATCATTCAAAGTTGCTGAGTAGTAGAATTTCATAAAACAAAATTTTATAAAATAAATTATCACAATAAAAAAGAACATATGAGTTAATCATTTGCAGTAATTTGAATACATTTAGCCAATTTCTGGCAGGAAATATATTTACTATTACTTACCCTGGCCAACCTTCAAATGTAGAAACAGTGAAAAGGGTCAGCATAGCTTTTGCCACATCATCAAAATGAAAATCATTTTTTGACCATGTCCTGTTTTTCACCGTTGGCCTGTCTATGTCACCTTTCTCAAAGACTAAGTATGATCCTCTGCAAAATGATCAGCATAACATAAAATTAACTCAAATCATTGATATATGTACAGCAATAAATGGGGATGATCTCTCGCTTTTACTAATATATTGGTTAGGGATTTTTATAGACATAAGTTTCTCCTGCAGTCAGAATGTCTAAGACTATAAAATAAAGCATTAATTTAGGCATTACCAAGACCATTTTGACTTTAGTGCATTCTCCTAAAAATAAAGGAAATTTTGAAAAACCTTGAATACAAGAGCCAGAATAAATACTGCAAACCAAAAATTAGCAGGTTCCTTGATTAACCAACCCAATACGTGGAAATTTTGAAGAGTTATGTAAACAAATGTTTCATCAGTCATTCAGTATTTACAAGTACATAAAAAATTAACTTGATGCAGAAAAACAAACCTGCAAAGAACGAGGAGAATTATACATAGACTAAATGTTATTTTAATTCCAGATTAGCTGCTAATACTGACAACTTGGAGTCATTTCAAATCAGCTAATTCTCCAAATGAACAGACATTAGTGTGAAAACTGCAACAGTTGAGAGCATGAGAATGAGTCACTCAACCATGTCTGTATTGGTTACTTCATTTTAATCCCAAAAAAGTTAGGCATTATTTGGTGCCCTCCAGCACTCATGTTTTAGAAAATCAAATATGCAGTCATCACCATAACATGGGGATATTATGAGACTGTTTCAGGGGAGAAAGAACATTGATTTGATACCCTGGCTTGCATGTGCTCATTTGGTAAGCTTGAGGACAATACCTATGAAGCATTTGTCCTCAAACTCCACTATCCTTATCCCAAATTCCTTACCATTTATCCCAACATTCAAAGTCATGGAATCTGAGGTACCTGCCAGCAGATTGGTCTCATTGTCTTTTGATTCGATACAGAGTTTTCATCATGTTAACCTTCAGCACCAACAGAAGTAAAATATTAAGAGGTCATGTGACCAGTACATCTAGGGATGCTTTGCTTCCTGCATCACTTGAACCCTTTAGGCCATAGGTGGATGTATACAATTTAAAAGCACAATGAAGTTAAGCCAGGACCCACTAGAGATACTAATTAAGTAATTAGATGAACTCAAAAGTAATGACGGCAAGAAACTTTGACCAAATTATTCTGAAAAGACTGATAAATAAGATAAGCATCAGCATGCATGAGCAGCTGGTAAATACCATTGGACACAAAAGATTATTTGAATCCAATAGAGTATTATGTCTTAATGAAACCTTTGATATCCTCTGTGATCCTTTAGAGTCATGGGCATAGTGATTTACTTCCATTCCATCCATATCACTGCCATCAATTATTACATTTAGAAAATAGAATCAATCCCTTTTCCACTGGTGACATGTTAACTTATATCATAGTTTCTCAAACTTTGGTACTCTAGAGGACATTCACTTATTTTAGAGGGGCATCAGAATCCCATATGAACATATTTATGCATTTTTTCATATATGTTTCAATGCTATTAGTATTGCACAATATTTATCCATTACATTCATCCTGGAAAATGGTTGAATATTGGAGGGCAGAGGTTATCTGATACCATGCTCAAAGGTATGTAAAAACCACACATCACAGAGGCTGTATGCGGATCGCTGTATCCTAGGATTATCTGCCCCAGAAAATCAAAATGCTTGCACTTAACTGTGAGCTTCCAAAAGCATCACAAAACAAATATTCCGTGAGCCTTAATTTATCAGCCAATTTACTAACTAATCCTGAATTTATTAAAGGAATTACAATAACTGTTATGATAAATTTCATAATTATCATGAATAATCGAGAAAATTTATTACAATTGATTTGCACTTTTGCTGGTCACTGAAAGGGCATGATATCCCAGCCATTAGAAAATTTGGCTGAAGGGCTAGCAATTGAACCCAGGTGATCCCTCTGGGCACCCTTGGCTTTAGCAAACCTGTTTGATTCTTTTGGGGGCCAGATCTTTATGGGGAACCACAGGAAGCACAGGGACTGGAAATTGCCTCCCAAGGCTTAGTATGGAGTGAGCTCTCCTCACCCCATCAAACCATTTAACCAGCTTTGAGCTTAATTACTGTTGAGATAGCAAACCAATGGTTGAGGAAGAGTCCAGGGAACCTACAGATACACTTCACTGTACTAGCAATGATGTGTATGAGACTCATGAGTCCCTGAACACCAGTCAGAATCACTGGAATGCCTAAACCTCATCTTAACAGAATTATAATTAAAAAATTGGACTTGTTCTGATGGACTTTTGGTATCATAGGAATTTCTCAGTAGCTTCTTTTTTCTACCTTCGATTAATGCACCATCACAAAAACCCATTATATTACAGGTAAAGAAGAAAATAAATATCACAAAGAGCATAGGAAACCAATCTAGAAAAAAGAGCAATTCCAATATTCCAAAATACTATTCATTAATTCATCCAATAACTTTTCCCCTCAATAATGATGCATGTCAGCAAGATTTTTAGAGCAAACTGAAGACACAATATTAAGTCGAGTACAGCACTGCTGGGGAAATGAATTATTAGTCAAGTCAGGATCATTAAAAGAGAGCAAATAGTTCAATTTTATTCTTTTCCTGCACATAAACATAAAGTTAAAAATAATTACAATGAATGCCCTGAAATGATTTCAATCCATTGTGCTCCCCTAAATTTTACATCATTTTGGAAATGCTATACCTTGACAGTAAAAGAAAGCATTTACAGCCATAAATTAAAAATTAGGACTTACCTACATTCTTCTTCAGTCATTTTGGAGGCATCGGTGCAAGAGAAGAACTTCCCCTGAAAATTACAAAAAGGATATTAAAAATCAGCAACACAGGAGAATTTAAAGAAAATTCAACTTTATGTGCTAGTGCAACAATGTTTATTACATAGAATAATATCACATTCTGGAAAAATGTGTGATCATTGTGCGTATAGAGACATGGGTTACTAACATAATGCTGATATGATATGAAAGTATGCAATTTTCTATTTACAATTTCTTATTGACATAAAAAGTTTCTTTTAAAATTAACCTAATCCTTTAAAACTTCCTAGAATTCCAAAAAAATATCTTATGCATTCTATTTTAGAAATACTGAACTAAGAATTTGAGGTCATGGTAGGTACCAATTTTTAAAACGGCATCGATCAACCAAGATAAATTAAGTGTATATGCGGCCAGTGAATTACTTTGATTATTAAAGCTATAGAAATACCTTTAAACTAAACTTAAGACTCAAGGCTAAGAACTAAAGACATTTCATAGTTAATGAATGGAATTTGCTTTCATGAAAGATTGCGTGCTCCATGAAAACTGTAATTCCATCAAGTTAAAAATAAACTTCTTCTCCAGCATTAATTAGCAAAATACAATTGGTGCTACAGAAAACTGAGCCATTTTGAGGTCTTCTTATTTTAATTTTCCACGATTTCTATTGGGGCTGTTCATGTTGTACTGTAATTAAAAATGCAATCTTTTCCACTTCTTTAGACACCCAATTTTTCACAATGATATATACCTGAAACTAAGACTGTTTCAAATTGAAATTTTTATCTAAAATTGGCCCAAAATTATCACAGGTTTAATTTTGTCAAAAATATCAATTAATATACTGATGCTAAACTTACTTAATAACCACTAATTATGGAAAAATAAAATAGGGCACCATGAAATCACGGTGATTTCAATAAGTACCCATGCTTTATGAATTATTTAAAAAATATACTTAAATGAGTTGCCAGGGTCTACACAGCTCATGCTCCAGTTGTAATTTAAAAGTATGGATTCAGCTTCATAATAAATTCCCATATTGATAAAATATTAGTCTTTTACACATTTCCTATATTAATTAGATGAACATATCAAATATTTTTAATCACATTAGATTTAAAAAAACATGAAATAAATAGTGACTTGTTTCATTCAAATTCCTAAAAATAATGAAGATAATAAACAAACTCCTGAACAGAAAAATAATACCTATTATCAACGAGCATAGTAACAGGCTTCATATAGAGTAATTATTTTACTTAAATATTGAATACTTCCAAACTGGGGACACCTACACAAATAATAAAATACGAGACAGTTACGCGCATATTGGCAAAAACATTGACAGCATAGAATATAGAGAGTGTCAATCTCTGAAATCAAATTTTTGGTACTTCTATACAACACTGATTGATTAAGTAATTTTGGAAACAATTAAAACTGATTTAATATTGCCTTACTATTTCAATAAAATTTTACACTAAATTTAAACTTGACTACTCTTTTCACTGTATTAATTATACATGCACTGCATTGACTGTGCATGATCCCCCAACATATGATGCTAGAAAAATTGAAGGAAAATATTCTCTTGGCCATGAACTCAACCTTCCAAAAATCATAAACTTTGGAATATCTTTTTTCTGTTAAGTAATTTAATATAGTACATCATAATGAGTGCATATGCATAAAACCACTAATTAGCAATGGCTTTAAACATGGGTGATTCTATCAATATTGTTAATATAATTGGCAGAATTGAAATTTAAAAACAACAACTTCACAATTCCAAATTAAGAATTGTCAATTTTAATTTTTTAAGGAGACTAAATAGAAAAAGTATTGTCAGCAACTGAATAAGTTGTTGCTGTTTCAGGCCTTTATATTAAAACATAATGCAGTCATTATACACCACTAAAAATTATATGGCATGCTGCAATTATTATTTTCCCATTGATAAGCAAAAACGTTTTTGCATTGGAGTTGAAAATGAACCATTCCTGGTATTAGACTGGATAACTGCGGTTCAAAATCAATACAATCAAAACTCTCCAAATGGATATCTGCCAAACAAAATTTGGATAGAGAAGACTTGATGATATTTTGTTGCCAGGAGGATTTACTAAGTTTCACAAGTGGCAAATGCGAACATTAAACTTTATTAATAATATGCAAATTTCCAACAAAATATTTCATTTTTTTTTCTTCAAAAAATTCTGGCTCATTTGCAGTTAAATTATACCTCTGGCATAAACAGTATCCCTTACATAAAAAGTAAAATGATAAAAACTGAAATTTTTTTGCATGTGAAAGTTGAGGAGGAGATTAAATGGAAGGAGATACACTCAGAATAATGCAGTAAATAATAAATTCTACCTCTTGTGAAACTTTGTGGTTTTCTATAAAAACAATTAATGTTACCAGAAAAACTTTCATTAAAAACCTCAGAATAAAGTTAGCACAAAACCTAATCAATATTAGGCAAGAATGCAGCCTATGCCCATTGGGGATAGAAGAATAACTTGATAAAGTAAAATGGTAGAGGTCGTTAATGCAGCTAAGAAAGATTTGAAGTGCTTCAAAAGTACAGGAATGGGCAAGATCTCTGAGGAATTAATATATTGCTTAAAAAAAAGAGATTCAAAGAATTACATCATCATGTAAGATTAGAAACAAGAGAAGTGAATAGACTGAAGACTTCAGGACTGAAATGATTGATCTAGTAATGACGAATTGAACAAAGCAATATGAAGAGCAAAGAATGATCAGTTCATGTAGAAAGAATCCTCTCAAGAGTGATTAATGGCAGATCTATGAGGAAAATTAAAGAAAATGCGGCAGAAGAACAGCTAGGTTTTAAGAAAGGAAGGAAGACTAGCAACGCAATCATAGAGGTAAAATTTGCTATAGAAGAATATTTTGTTGAGGACGTAATTTTGTTTCACAAGCCTGGAGGGAATTTCCCTTTGAATGCACCACGTGGGATAAACTGTCAGAGATTTTAAAGAGGAAGTTAATAAAATTCCAAGAAACTGTGGGAGATGCGGCAACATTAACTTTTAACGGAGTCATCCGCTATTATACATTTCAATACAACAATTTCAGAGGGTAAAAATCATTTGCCTTGACCAGGATTCGAACCTGGATCCCTCGATCTCCGGCTGAGTGCTTTAGTCAGTTAAGCTATTGAGGTGTCCTCTTAAAATTTTCAGAGTTTAAGACGACGCCTCGATAGCTTAACTGGCTCAAGCACTCGGCCGGATGGACATCAAGGGATCCAGGTTCGAATTCCGGTCAAGGCGAATGATTTTTAAACTCAGAAATTGTTACAAGAAAGTTAATCAGTTAATGGTGAAGAAACCAGACTTCAATCAAAAAGGAGAAAGAAATTCCCAGGTTTTTCCTGGATGTGTTTTGATTTCTCCAGATTTAAAGAATCTCATTCAATGCAAGTAGAGCAACTAACTGAATATATAGAATGGATATTAAATAAGACAACTGGGCAATTCATTCACCATATGATATCGCTAAGGAATGCGTGGAGACCCACAACTATGCAGCATGAATCATTTTCCCATTTCACTGAATGCTCCATGAATCTTGCATCGAGAGGAAATATTTCACCTATATCTCTTACTACATAGCTCAGTATGAAAGCAGTTGCATTTTATTCTTGTTATGATGGTCAACAGAAACTCCATTAACAGGCCATAGTGTCTGCTGATTTCAATTTAATACATATTCATTCTTATGCACACCTGGATAATTTCAAGCTTTTTGGCTAAATCCAAAGTCTACATTCTCCATTCAAAAATTGACTCATTTTTTATTTAGTCTTAAAAATAAAATGAAATGCATATCATTGAAATAACATACAAGACACTTGACACATTCATGGAAGAATTAAACGCTAACAGACAAAATGTGCACTAAATGTGATGAAATGATGAAACGGGCACAAATTATTAATTAATGAATTAATTTCACATAACAAAGGGAACCCCTAATACCTATCAAATTTCTTCTCCACCATTTGTTTAAGTCACTTGGTCACAACCCAAAGACTGGTCTGGCAGTGACTCCAAATGGGAATCTGCATCAGTACTACATTTAACACCTGCCTTCCCTGCCCACCATAGATCAGACAACATAGTACTGTGTTTTCCATTAAACACACCTCAAGAATTACTACACCTATGAAGGGAAGCTGCTTTCAGCATTTTTGTACTGGTTGGAGTAGTGGGCGACCGACAGCTGAGGTCATTTGCACCATTTGGGATGGACAGGAAAGGATGAAGGGTGGAGAGAAACCTGGCATCAGCTTTATTAAGGAAAGGCACCAAGGGGTCCGCAGCTTAACGTCCGATCTGACAGACAGTGTACTCACTCAAAGTGCTCTCCACAAAGCACTTCAAGTAGGGATTGGGATACCACTGAAAAATATCTGCCGCCTCCGGGATTTGAACTCGGGTGAGAAGCCAGCACAATAGCACGTTAGCCACCGCACCAATCATGATCCCTGTACTGGTTGGATAAGTCACAGAATAGGAAGAGGAGACAGCAGAGAAAATGAAGATGTAAGGATAGAATATGGGGCATGGCAAAGGATAGAGTGAAACATGAATCTAATGAGGCTCCCTTAGAATAGGCAAATGGTAGAAATCACCCATCAGTTCACTAAAATTTGAGCTTTGAATTCAAACATTCTTGTTGCTTTTTCCCTACAGAGTGTTACTTGCTTCTGATTATTGCTAGTCTAACTCCCCAAGTTTTAGTCTAGTTCATCATTGTACCTGTACTAGGCAGATTTATGAAATGAGGATGACACACATGGAAAAACCATACTCATTATTGCAATATAACAAGAATAAGAACTTGTTATCCATATAATAAATCTGTGGATGTGGAGGACATTTTAATCTAATCCAATCCTGAGACTGGATGAGATATTAACAAAAATCCTTATTTTGTTTGTAGCCATTTAAATTTTGGGCCATCAGAAAATTTAGTTCTATTAAACTGAAACAATTGGAAAAAAATTTAGACAATAATGCACAATAAAATCCTAAATTTTTCCTTTAATTTTCTCAATATTTTGTGAATGAATCATTCAGAAGTCATGGATAAATATGATGCTAATCATTAATATGACTGTTATTATCACTTTCTGAAAATATCCTTAATCACAGTAACTTCAAAGTAATATTACAGTGATTTACTCATCAATTGGATTTTGCTACCTTTTTCTACTAGCTGAAACCACAATAGGTAGCCAGTGAGTAGAGCATTTGGCTACTAGCCAGAGGGCACAGATTGATATCTGGGTGATGCAATTAACCTTCCTCAGCAAAGGCCTAAGCTTCATGTGATTTTCTGGGCACCATAATTTCCTGGAACTTCACAGGCAGTGCAAGGATATAAAATGCTTCCCTTACCCAGAGTGGGCAAATTTCACATGCCAAGGAATCTAATAACGGGTGGGCTTGGGTTGAAGATTTTTACATGAAGCCATGATAGACACATTTATTTATAAAAATGTACATTGGTAGCAGCATGCAAGAAATATGAAATCTTACACAGCCCAGCAAGATTCTAGCAGACTGAAATGCATTAGCACAAAGTGAACTTGAATGCCTAGGTGTCATAGCTATGTGCACCAGTCTATTTCATCAAGAGTTGTATTCCTCTTTTGGGTTCCCCTCCCATCATCCCTTCTATCATACCACACATCCACAAACAGGCACAACAAACAAATTAAAAAGTTGAACATTAATCGAGAAGGGAGGTTTGAGTGTGTTTGTAGATGTGTGATATGGAAGAAGGGATGGTGGAAGGGGAACCCAAAAGAGGAATACAATAATCAATGATAATGAATGGTACACATAACTATGACACCTAGACATTCAAGTTAACATGGCCCATAAATTTATCTTTGCACCCTGAAAATATTTTAGGAAATAATAATTTTTTCATAAATTCCAGGCTAAATTACTTTTTTAGCACTTTAATTTGTTAAATTAACTTAAAACAATTGCTATAAATTTTGGGTACATCATGATTAGTAAAATGATTAAACAAAGGTAGTACAAAAATGAATACATGTGTTTTAAAGTATGCTGGTGGCTCTATCATCAGAAAACTTACAAAGACGCTTGCATTTTGCATATAATTAGTATTCACTTCAATTTTTCAACAGAATCCATGCAAAATTTCATGGATAAGAAATTCCACCAAGTTGAAATTGCTGCATTATGAATGTTTGTAGAATCTGTCAGTAGTGTACAGGTTATGTGTAGTTAAAGACCATAATCATGTCTTTCTAAAAAAAACTGCCTGAAAAACTTTTTATCCAAAAAACCTAGCAAAAAAAATGTGAACTATGATCAGATATTTCCTTCATGATGAATGAAATTAATCACTGTATATATCTCATTCATTAAAATATATTACCTAACTTCTTATCAAGTGGTGACTTCAGGAATGGGTACAGAACAACTAAATGTAGGTTTAAAGACCATACAGGAATACCATAAGCACAAAAGTAAGTCCTTCGACAAGATAATTTACATCCCAACATACTTGTGGTACAACAGGTACTATATAAATGAGTACAAAATAAAAAAGGATAAACGAGGGGGGACCCAAAAATAACAGGAATGTTGTTACAGTTTAGTTCTCAATATATTTACATTAAATTTTGTTCACCTTCAAAGTATTCCCCATTGACCACAATGCACTTCTCCAAATGATGCTTCCATTGTTCGAAACATTTCTGAAATTCATTTATCGGGATGTTCTTTTAGGCCTTCTAGCGATTTTTGTTTTACCTCCTCCACAGTGTCAAAATGCTTTCCTTTCATGTCCCTTTTGAGTCCGGGGAACAAAAAGAAGTCACAGGGAGCTAAATCCGGCGAGTAGGGAGGGTGAGCAATCGATGCAATACCGTTTTTTGTCAAAAACTGCATCACGGAGAGGTTGGTATGAGCTGGCGAGTGAGATGGCCAGGGAAAAATTTGGCTGCAACCCTTGTCATATGTGAATCTTTAGAAAGAATCCTCTGAATTTCACTCCATGACACTCCAGACATCTAACAGAGTTGATCAACGGTTCTGCAATGGTCTTCACAAATGAGGGCATTGATTTTGTCGACGTTTTCGTCAGTTCTTGATGTTGAAGGGCAGCCTGAACAGGGTTGGTCTTCAATAGACATTTCAACATTTTTAAAATGTGTAAACCACTTTGAAATAATTGTAGACTCTGGTTTTGCTTAGGGTAGCTTCCCCATAAGCAGTCTTGAGCATTACAATACTTTCCGCGGCTGATTTCCCCAACAGGAAACAAAATTTCACTGCAGTGTGTTGCTCTTGATAATCCGCCATCACATTTTTTGCCGAAATGAAAAAAGTTGTTCCACTGAAACAGCTCTCACAGATAGACTGATCCAGTCACAGCAACGGCACTATGCATACTGATGCAGGAGGCATGAGTCTGACGTACGACTGGCCAAACAAAGGCTTCCCCCACTCTCGCTCCCCTCCGCAGCCAATTTCCTGTTACTTTTGGGTCCCCCCTCGTATGATTATTTCAAGGTCTAAAGGCATCTTTTTCTCTGGAAATAAGATCATTAAAAGAGAGAAATATAGCAATTTGTACTTCTAAACAAAGAGCCAACTTTAGGCCTCAAAGTGGTCTATTTCATTTTGTGCTAAAACCTATACAATCTGAGCAACCTGAGGACTTTCACCTCAATGTTGAAATTTTTCCCATTTGCAAGTTATTTCATACAAAAGAAGTGTTCCATTGGGACCTGAACCTTCAGCATCTTTGTTATTCCTCAGGTGAACTGTCACTTTTTCTGTATGAAATTACTTTCCTGTGTTTTTGCTTATATTTTTCTTACCATATTTTCCACAATTTCTATTTATGAAGCTTTCAATGATTATATTTACATGTGGCACATTCATATTTATTTATACCTCAGTTCACATTTTGATTCATCAAACCTGTAAGACACAACCAGAATTTTTGCAAACTCATCAAATTCACTTTTGATATTTGACACTATTTGAACCATTTTCATATAGATACCAATAAAGTATTGTTACCAGATTCGTAAGTGGTAACTAATACAATTATACTCTCCTTAATGAAAAACCATCAAATCTAGACTACACAACCAGAAAGAATGTTACCTATATGAAGTGATGATATGATATTATATCAACTTTATGCATGTTTGAGAAAGTTTAAAATATTATTTGAAACAGTGTGTAAAAACCTTGTTAATTATGATTGCAGTATATCTCTAAAATAAAAACACCAGTTTCCAGGAATAAATATTAAAACAAGATAGTTATAAGGTTTGAATTTAGGCTGAATGTACCAGACATGACCATGAACAATTTATGTTGCCATGTAGATAATCATGGAAAGAAATATCACCGAAGTGAAGACTAACAATGCAGTGACATTTTTGTTGGCATTTGAGAGTGCAGTCATACCTTACACTCTGCATCTAATTTCCATTTTGCTTCTTTCTTCATCTAATTTTTTTGCATCTTGTGTGGAAAATCAGCTGTTTCATATTACATGTCACAGAAATTTATTTTGCAACATATTTTACAATAATTTCTCAAAACATCACACTGTTCCAATTAGTCGTTAATTTCATTCACAGTTCAGCCAAAAGTCAAGTACAATCATAAACAGCAGAAGCCTGTGTCCCAGCAATTCTTACGCTTACATGTCCACTGGTGCGGCATCATTGGCCACTGTGTGTACCACTCAGGCATGAATAAATATAAACAAGCATAGCATATGCATCTTTTTAATTGATCTAGCAAACTGAAAATAATGCAACTTAATGAAGCTAAAGTACAAAACATTGAATAATGGGGATTTCTCAATCCCTGTAGCTAAAATCTTCAAACATAATTGCATACGTTTTTAGCAGTTTAGCCAAGCTCTACTGTGCTTTCTGGTCAAAGGGAAATTTACTACAGCTGTTCTATAATGAAGAGCTATAATCTAATATAGTATTAAGTTGATACACAACAGCCTTAGCTATATACCAATATTATGTGAAATACTTAGGAGATAAGAAAAGTTAAGAAAACCTCATCCTTTGGGGTTCTTTTTGCATTTTTTAGATTCCTGAATGTAACAAATGCCTATTAATGTTATGCTTGGATTATTTCAAACATATTCTCTGTCCCATATCAAAATCCAATAAATTAAAAGAGATCGTAATACACACTACAGCATATAGAAGACCCCAAAATCATTAAGGCCTGCTGTTAATTAAGACTCCTTGTCTTGGTGTCAATTTCAGCTCACAATCAGGATCAAAGAATTGTATATCTATCAGATGAACTTCAATGTTAAATTGCAGGTGAAAATTACTGATGTTGATAAAGAAAGCTTTTATCATAACTTACAACATAACACACAGTGTCAACATGTTTAATTGGCTTGAAGTCATTCTTATTCATAAATTATATTTATGTAGGTTGCATGTGACCATGTAGCTTTTGCTTGATTTATTACAAACTTCTGTAATTCTAATTGCCCCTCTAGCTGATTAAATTTTTTTCTTTCAAAATATGAATTGTACAGCTATCATTAACACATATGGCTTTAGCTGAGTACAACTTCATATCACAGATGCCATGAGCAATTTGGAAAGGGTAAAGTAGAGGAAAGTGAAATGGAGGAAAGGAAGGTTAAAGAGATATTAATTGTTAAAGTAATAAGTGTTGAGAAACATACTTGTCCAGATTCTCAATTATCTGCTGTATGGTGTCATAAGATTTTGCAAAACCTGTAAAAACCTAAACATTGTGTGGATCACAGCAGCAGAATTAATGAGATGACAGAGCATTTCCAGAAGTCCTAACCTTGGATTTCAGTAAACTTACAGAACTGAATGATGACAATTGGTATCAGCTTCTAAGTTTGCCCATGAATGGGGCAGGTTGTAGCTCCATACGTGACTATGAACATGTTCCATATGCAGCCAAACTCAAAAATTACACTAGTATCATTGAATCACTGAGAAAACCTAAAATCAACAACTAAATTCTTTTTTCTAGCAAGACTGACATGAAAGTTTTATCAAGCTCTTCAGCAATTTTTATTTGAATTTTTAATTTTATTTGGGAATATATGCTGCATAGTATCTTTACAGAATCAATAACTACTGATTATAAGAAGAAGCTCAATGCTCCTACCCTAATAACACATGCCATATTGAATGATGGACATTTTTATGATATTTATGATGATAGGTGAAATAAAATAGAACATCTAGAGGAAGATTAAATTTATGCAAAAGTTTTAACTACAGCGACAAAGCAGTTTTCCTGCTTCCTGTACAAATAAATGTGATTGTTCATTTTCCACTAAGATCTCTGCCATTTTTTCTGCTATGACAAGAAATTGGTCATAATTTATAATTGTATTTATAATTTCAACTGATTAAGGATAATATTTATTAAGTAACTGAACCATAACACAATAAAAACAATCCGTTAAGAATTTGGTTTGAAAAAAGGTGGAATACAATTCTACTAAGATAAGAATAGCAAAAACTAAGTGCAAGTTAGAATAATGATTCTCTAAATCAGAAAGTAGACAAGAGCATAAATGTGCACTATCTTTGGATTCAATCAAGGACTGTAATTCCTCTAATTTTGATTCTTTTTCCAGTTTGTTGACCAAACCAGTACCATCTGGAAAGCTAATTTGAAAATGAACAAGAATTAAAACTTCTCCAATAATCATATTTTAACCTACCATATACCAAATCATAACATTCACCATTTAACTTTAAGCCTATGTCATATCTATGGCTAAACGGTGTTATCTACTAATTTTAAACAATTATATGTGCAAACTAAAAACAATTAGATCTAGAATCATTAGTGCATGAATAGTTAAACACAACAAATGCATACACACTACAAATGAATAGCAACATCAGCGCATTAAACATAAAAAAGATATAATATCCCTAACACAATGTGTATCAATACTAAATTTTATATCAAGCAATGATATCAGAGGATCTGTGAAATGTGAGGTACTTCTTCGGGTGACAAGTGCAGGTAAAAGCTAAGATAAGTCAATCAACAAGGGAAGGCATTACCTTGAATAGTTGGACTCCTATTACAGCGAACATGAACTGGAGGAGGTAGGTTACCAGCATGATATTGCCGATCGTCTTAATGGCTACAATCACGCATTTCACTACATACTAGTGGAGAGAGAGCCAAATGTCAGTAGGTTCAAATAGAGGAGAGTCCCTCTTTATTTGTCAAATGCACCTAAGAGAAGATTATGATGAACTGAAATGCCTCTTAGCTAAGGTCTATGTCTTCTAGCCTATAAAACTGAGCAAAATTAATCTTGGAAGTAAAAATGTTCACCATTAGATAGACTAGTGTTTCAAGTAAAACAAAAAACATTGCATGGATAATCAGCATGGCCAAGTAAAATAAGCCATGTGTAATTTAAGTCAGTTAATTCTCCTGCAAATAATTACTGTAATTGAAAATTCCTACCCTTCTATGTAAAGTTGGAAGACCTTTCAATAGACTCATTTTCTTTCTTTTGGCAACACCCAGATTAAAGTGATGGATATGTATGGATGGATCTCTCTCTTCCACTCATAAAAAAAGAACCTTCTCATCAGTGAATTCAGGTTTAATTCAGCATCTTCAAGAAAGTTTCAGGAGTTTCAGAAGTTTCCTAGGGCTAACAATGAGATTGACTACCTCCAAGCAATAATGATGATTACTATTCACCATCCCTGATGAGAAGTAGACGATGACAGAACACGCAGCCTAACATACAGCTGGACTCAAAAGCATTTGTAGGGGATACATTTAACATACACAACATAATCAACTAGTCACACTGGCATGCAAAAATAGCATCATCATGAATGATATACAGCTGAGAGAACAAAAAAACATACTGCTGGCTGATTTCCTATGAGTTAAAATAACAGTAAGTTATGCATAAAAGTATTAAAACAAATGTCACACAGAAACACACAAAAATAATAGAAATATTAAATTAATTAATTGATAATCTTAACTCATAGGTGCATTTGTCACGGTAACACACAAAGTCCTACCTTAAACAACTGGACTCCAATAACAGCAAACATGAACTGCAGTAGGCAGGTAACCAGCACAATGTTGCCAATAGTCTTAACAGCAACAATCACACACTGGACTACGTGCTACAGAGATAATGAACAAATGGCATTTATTGACCTTAATTGGACTAACATAATTTGAGTTTGAAACTGCATATATATACAATTCTGAATAACCATCACCCTGAAAACAAAATGCTGACCTAGATTTGGGGAAGAAATTATTTACACTAAAGCATTTTCCAATGTAGATAAGATGGGAATATGTATGCAATATTCATATTAATACATATTAAATCCACGCAATAAAGATTAATATTATCACTCTAGTTCTCACAAAAGTTCATTGCATTGAACTGTGCAGCTATTAGGGGAACGAAAAATGGAAATGAGCACAGGGAAAGAGGAATTGGAAACATGAGCTAGGCAGGAGAACTTAACTATACTGAAGAAAAGACCACAAATGCATGAGGCTCATTGGCAAATTGCAAAGGGAGTTTGTGGCTATGCTTGCTTTTCCTGCTTGTTTAACTTTTCTTTTATTTGTTCACTTTTTATACTCGATTCAATTGCCTTACCATAATGACTATTCACATTTGGACAGCAGCCATTGGTGAATCACCAAACTATTCACAGCAATACCCCTAAACTGACTTTGGCAGATCAAATAACTGTCCTCCCCATTTAATTGGGATTGTATGTCCCGAAGCAGATAGCTCAAGTTATATGCTGCTCAGTGCCTGCTCAGTAATACATATCTTAACATATGTTTTGACTTTGGGTGTTGGTTCAGCTCAACTCTTCCATTTTTACAAACAAGATTCTAGCACGCTGCTTTCCCCCATGCTATCTTTTACCAAATACATACAGTGGTGCTTCTACCTAGGAATTGCTCAACACATGAACTCTTTCATATCTGTTTCAGCCTCAAGTTGCGCACTTATTGCAGAGGTACCAATGATGATTCTTTTCTAATGCTTCTACTAACTACATTATTTGAGCAAAAATGCAATCAAATTTGTCCAAAGGTAAAAAATTCCAACAATGTCACTGAGTTCAGTGTGCATATATATTTCCCCCTGCACACTACAAGATTCACTTTAAATTTCCTACTGAAGAATAGATACATGTTCAGCACTACACCTCCTCAAGTGTTGTAACTTAGTGTGAACATTATGTGCAATGAATATGTAATACATTTCCAGGTTTTTTTATTAAACCAAAGGAATCAAATGAATAAAAAACTTCATTGCAAAACTAGCCGCCTTAAGGAAATTGACTTGGTGAATTGACTAGAAAATGATTTTTATAGAAATAATTTAAAATGAATGAGCTCATAAATAAAAAGAACAAGCTTATAAATATTAATAACTGTGAAGGTGCATTTTTGTTATTTTTTAAATCTAAAGTTGGGAATGAAGACATAGATTTCCCATAAGGTAAAATGGAAGTTGAGTTTTGATACAAACTGCAGATGAGAAGAAAGTGTGCTCACATGTTAAGGTACCACTGTATTTCCTAGAATCCACTTCTCCCACTACTTATGTTAAATTCAGCATGACAGATATTGTGATGAAGTAATAACACCTAGTCTATGAGGTGGCAACAGCTATTCTATCACTACTTAGACAGTTTCAAAAAGTTTATTATTTCCAACATTTTTAATTGATTTTCTACTCTTTAAAATGATTACACTAGCTGATATAAAAAAAATTCTATTTTTCTGCAGTTAAAATGTTCACAATTCAAAATAAAATAATATTTCGCGCGAATATAGAACATAAGATAAAATTCTTTTCTCTAACTGCCTGCTCTTTACAGCTAAAGTGTCATCACTAACTCGTTCACAAAAAATTTTACCTTCAACTAGGCTGTTAAGAAATGCCAGTTCACGAAAAAGGCCTACATTTAATGCTACAAAGGAGCAGGTGAACCATTCACTTGTATTTGATTCAGGATTTCATCATGAGGCAGCACCACACAGAATTCTAAATGCCTGGGTAAATTCAGGAGGCTTGAGTTGATCTTCCCAGGATAGCAGAGCATTTTTTTAAAGGATGATGACTAAAGTCACCTGTTGCTTTTAGGCACTATGAAACTATAATAAACACCAGCTACTTTCCTCTGCAAAAGGGTTAAACTCCAAAATCAGGTATTTCAAAAAATGACATGCTGAAAAGAATTTTAAGTGCCTGCAAAAGACAAATATTTGTTGAAAATATGCAACAAATCAGAAATTGCATTAGAACAAACAATATATTGCATGAAGAACTTGACCATAACACTTTTGAGCAGTTTTTTTTATTTCTACAGCAATAAACCCACAATCGCTAGTATGGTAACTATATACAGATAAAATTAATTAAATTTGATGACTGAATCCCTATAATATGCCATGCAAAAAAGAAAAATTAAATTAATTCAACATGAAATGGCAATGAAAAATGAATTCAATTTACAAATTTGGAAATGGATGTACAAACCTGTAACTGCCAGTGTTAAAGGCTTGTGCCTAATGCCATGATATTCATTAGTCAAACTCAAGTCATTGCTTTTGGTCAGTGTGACAGTCACACTATCTTTAAAATTCTGTTCATTATTAGAAGTTCTTCCTGATCACCACAGAAGAGGAAACAAATGACAAAAAATGGAAATGCTTTTCATTCATGCTCTTTTTAATAAATAGAATGAATAAATAAGTAATTTATTAGGGTACCAAATGGCCTTATATGCACTCTTTCTCTTTCATAATGAAGCTATGGTCACTCCTACAGGACCCTCATAATATCTAGTTCAAATCCATTTCCTAAACATCCTTAAATAAATCAATTAATTTACACTATTACAATTTTGCCTCAAGGTTCTATCTGTCATATGTTCACATTAAGCAAAAACTATCCGGACTAAAGTGCAGTATTCTCAAATTTGGCAAGGCATTGCTAAATTTGGCTGTCTCATGCTTACTTCGTGAAATTGTTTCATGATAAAAAGAAAACATGACATTTCCACATGAAAATGTATTAAATTATCTCAATAAAGGGTCAGTGAATTTTCATGTTAATTTTCTGTGCTTCTTTTTCTTTTCACAAGGGCATTACTCTTTTACGTCCAACACTCATGTAAGATACAAAATAAGTTGCCAATTTTTAGTTTTTTAGAAGCTCTTCTGCCACTAAGGTAAAATTTTTGGAAAATAAAAAGCTCACTTCTGAAAGGCTGTAATATTAACGAATCAGATTGCCTTCAAATCTATTGATAATTCAGGCACAATCAAATCTTGTTAAATCAAAAATAAAGAGACCATATTTTTTAAATAATTTAATTAGAGAAAATATTTAATAAAAACTTTACTGTGCTACTTTGCTAATTGGCCACTTCTAGCATATCTAGCTAATGTTCTCCTTTCAATCCCCCAGGTGAGTGGGGGGTCTCTAACATATGATGGGTAGGGCTAATATTATTTCATCAATTTGGTAGTAACTGGCAGAGAGGATGTATAGGAAATAAGTTGAATGTGATGGTTTCAGTATCTACTCTGTGAAAATTCATGATCAATTAATAGTTCTTGCTTATAAACTTGGTATTTTTTTACAAATAATTTATTACACTACTACCCGTTTCAACGCATAGGCAATATCTATAATGTTGCCTATGCATCCAAATTGGTCTAAATCACCGGTTTTGACACAAAGGCAACATCTAAGATGTTGACTATGCATCGAAATTGATAGTAGTGTAATGAAGTTTTGAGAAAAAATACCAAGTTTAATTATTCTGTGAGGAAATAAGTTGGCTAAGTGAGAGTGGAAAGAAAGGATGTCATTATGCAGAGAAAATATGGGAGATGACAAGTAGTCAGACTAAGTAAGCCACTTATGTTCTTTCTATAACATGATTTCAACATTTAGAAAGCCAGGGCTTAAAACTGTGACTTGAGGTCAAAATACTGATTGATCAGTGAGCACTACAAATAAAACCTTTATCTCTACATTTGCTACTAAGTGTATTCCATAAACCAAACCACAGATGTCAGCCACAAGGATGGTTTGATGGGAAAGGTATGAGCTCAACAGAATACTAAAACCAATGGCATGTGAACTTCAGAGATTAGGGTAGAGAGGCCAGTTCCTTTCCCTGTGCTGCCTGTGGTTTCCCAGTATTGTTTGGTGCATAAAAAATGACACAACTTGGGTGAAGCTGAGGGTGCTTAGAGGCATCACCTGGAATTGAACCAGGGACCCTTCCTTACCCTTCCCTCCATCCTTTCTGCTAGCCATACACAACTTAATGTAATAATTTTAAATTTCTCCATCAAATAAAGTCTGGGAGATGCCACTTTTCCTATTGACTGTACCTATTTCCTGATTCCAAACCACCATTTCTTAATTTTTCAGATTTACATCTAAATTAAATTCAATCACAACTTTTTTGCATATTTTATTTGATAACTTTCTTTTCCTGCTTATTGATCATTTCTTGTATTATATAAATAAAAAGCTTCATGTTGTCTGATATGCTGAAACAACAATTCCTCTAAGGTGAAGTTGGTACATAACCCTCATAGTAGTAAATGAAAATAATTAAATCAAATATTGAATAAATGTTGAAAATCAAGCGTGCAATATCTAAAATTTACATGGAAAGCCAAAGTATCATTGCCTAGCCTCTTCCTTAATTTTTACATAGATCCATACAATCTAATTCCAAATGCAATCAGAGACGCATGGAGGGTGAAGGAAGCAACAAAATAGATTAATTTAAACTGTGATATCCATGGTAAAAAGTAAGCACAGAATTTCTTATGAGCATCTTTCATAAGTTTTTAAAATGGATCCCAATGAAAATCAGATAGTACCTTTCTCTAAGGCCTTTGGCTGCATTTCAGAGGGGTCCAAAATCATGACCTTCTCAGCAACATTTCCTTCACAAATTTTGGAATAATAATTAACTATTAATTCATATTCATATGATAACATTTTCCAGGGAAAATTTTCACATAGTGACAGACAACTAACTAAAAATTACCCGGGTTTTGAATAAAAATTTTCAAAACTCTATAAATGACAATTGGCCTTATCTTGACATTTAAGATACAAAATAATTAACGAAATTCCTATTTACACCCGATTCTCCATCAGCAATTGCTTTTCGGACAGAAATTGGTCACATGGGGTTTGTCAGTGCATGGACTCAAAATCTATCTCATATTCCCAATTTTGATTAAACCGTAATTATTGATTTTCTGAAGTTAAAATATTGATGGTTTACACCAAACATTCAGAAAAATTAATTACAAAACAATTCAATGTATTTGTATATGCTTTAAAATGTAAATTGTTATTGCAATAGGCTCAAAATTATGGAGCTTGAAATTTGTTTAGGGTCATTTTTTGAATTAGCGTAATCTTCCTGCATGTCAGTTTAGATGATTCATAAAATAAAATAATCTATTTAGATAGGACTCCTAGGAAAAGAAAAATCATTAATGCAGAATCAAGTTCAGCAAACCATGTTATGAGTAGTTAGAAGAGCAGAGTTTATTATTAAACAGGCTGCAAGATGCACTGGTTCACCAGATGTACCCTTATTTTATTTTAATCCTCAGGAAATTATTCCATCAAGCATTTAATTCCTAGTTTACAAAGCGAAAAAAATTCAAAGATGCACAGGGACCTATTACTAAAATAACGGTAGCAATTCAAGGCAAAGATGCTGCTTCTGTCCATAGATTCTCCAACATTTCATGCTGGCAATTACATGATAATTAGGCAGAAAGAAATCTTAGGTATATTAAGGGAACAATTGAGTTTTTTGTCAGAAATGAAGAGCATGAATGTTATTCCGACATAATTTAAATACAAAACTTATTACACAAATGCTAATTAACAATATTCACTGATGAAAGGTTTTAAAATACACAATATGGGTGCAAAAATATATGACATTTCAAATAAATTGGTATCAAAATTAAGTATATTGTCTTGTCCATTTTATCGGGAGATATAATGGATTAATAGAAGCTGAAAAAACAGGTGTGTCACAATTTTTCTAACTTGCAAAGATAAGATTACAAAAATGCAAAATATGAAATTGCTCAAGTATTTTCCCCCCAGTGACAAGATACTTCAGAGTGAAATTTCCACTAAACACCAAGCTATTAGTCATGTTGTCCTTGTACAATAATCATGAGATTCATGCATTCAATTTCCTAACTGGAAAGTCAAAACTGACCATGAAAGAACACAGTGCATAAAAATGAATCATTGGTGGTTGTTACCAAATGATAACTCACTGCCACCTTGCAAGGAAAATAATGAATTGGTGTAAACTTAGGACTAAACTACCTGTTATTAATGAAATAATATTTTTGATCAATTATTATGAAAGATAAATAGATATTTCCTTCAATCTAGCATTCACAATGTTGGACCTGCAAAAACAGCAACAGGCTTTAACACAACAAAAACATTTCTAAGTACATAAGAGCAATTATAAGCAATCCATATAATTTTTTAACAATCAAATGGCTAGATGATTTTCTTCATACATGCAATAAGTATTTAAAGACCATGACTGCATTAAGGAACCTTCCAACCTTTCAAACTTTTAAACACAATTATATTTTGACTATGGAAACTGTTTAAAAATGTTTCATTAAAGCCTAACAAAATCAAATTTGTGAGATTATTAAAGTTAGTGATGATATTCAGAGACTTTTTTCATAAATTGTACCACATCATGGAGTGATGATCACCAAGTTTTCTGGTGGCTGGCTCTCATTAATGTAAAGATCATAGTGTTTCATGTATAATTAAAGGTCGCTCTCAAGATTGTGCGGATATCTCTATTGGCAGCTTTCACCAAACATGCTCATTTCCATTATACCTTAAAAATCAACTTTTACCAAGAAGAACATAACATTGCGCATTGGGAGAGGCTCTCCTCCACCAGTACTATACTGCACCCCACCTCATGTACCTTTGGCATTGTCAGTCAATAAAAAAAGATAGCATTCAAAAGAATTGGCAGGGACTACATACGGCTACAATGTATAGGTTTCTATCGCCCAAAATATCCAATTATTATACATGAAGCAGGGCTTATAATATGACTGAAGTGAAATCTGTCTTTATTAACAATTTGCATTTTATGATATAGTTTTGTCATAACTGCATCTGCTGTGTTGTTTTTTCTCCCACCTCATAACAAATAGATTTTTGTTTTTTTTGAATCAAAGTTTCATACATAACTCTTCGATTAACTAACAATTAATCCCATTAGTAAATGTATACATAGGCAACAATGGTGACAGACAATGAACTACAAAAGCTGAGTAAGAATTATGCCTTGATAAAACTATGCAAATGAGTAAATATTGCTTATTTTACTTCAGTTTCAAGAATGACTGCATGATAACAGTTAAATTTTTTCTTATTTTCCTTTCAGCAGAGTTTTGTCTCAGTAATACTTTAGTAAGATGCTCTAAATGTATAGGCAAAAGTTAATGGAAATAAGACCATTAAAATAAGATAGTAGGGAAGCAAGCATATTAGTGTCACAGCTGAGATTTAAACAAATTCATAGTACTTTATGTAGTGCTGTGTAAAATAAATAACATAAAACATCAACATTTATAGCAAATGGATAAGCACTCTCACAACATGATTAGCCTTATAAATAGCCATTTGGGAGTAACAATAATATGACATTAGAACATTATCAATGAAAAATACTTTTCCAGATATAAATAGGTAAGTGGTTGTTATAGAACAGTACAAAATGAAGAAAACAATAGTAAGGAAATAACTTGGGCTGTCATAACATAACCGTAACAAAATTTGGTGAATTCTCCATTATTATTTAAATAGAAACCATTGCAACCGCTGATGTTTAACAAAGTATATTTATAAGTACAAAACCTGTTGATAGTGCAGAGCAGGACTATTCTTCCAATACAGGATTTTGTAGCGATTGATGATTCTTAATTGGATTTTTTACATTTCTCTTGATACAGAGTATAATGATGTTCAATATCTTTCCAAATTTGCAGTGAACAATCAATTTAAAAGAATATACACCTGAAGATGCTCACTAGAACATGAGAGAAACATTGAACCATACAATTCTCCATGTGCAGAAACACTCAAAAGCAGCCTTAAAATTCAGGAGCTCAAAAAAAGACACACGGTGAAGCAAGAAATTACCTAGAAGCCAAGTTATTTGCTTTTTTTCTTTTAAAAGCTATAGGAAAAACTGAGAGGATGAAAGTGATATTAGAACATTTACATGAATCCCATGAAAAGCACATGAAACAATTGCTCACCTTTAATCCCTTTGCTCTATTGATTGCACGCAAAGGTCTTAGAACCCTCAGGACTCGAAGGATTTTAACAACTGATATAGCACCAGAGCTGCAATGAAAGAAAAGCCATAATCAAATAATTATACTATGAATAATAGTTTCTAAAATCTAACAACAGACAAGTGAATCTAGTGACATTATATAAATATAACCCTTACTATTTTACAGAGCTTCTTAATTAATAATACCTTATTAAAAATAGTGAGGAATAAAGGGGCCTTTAGCTTACTTTGGAGCATTGTGGTCAAAATAATAATCGGCATAAGGTTGGAGGTGAGGGGAAAAACTACTTAGATGAAAAATATTTCACCTGTGTAAGGGAGGAAAATGATTGAAAATATCAAAGATATAAACAGAGAACCTTTTCAGGATGGAGTCATTTGTCCATAAATTTTTAAAAGGTATTCAAAAGGTGACAATTGACAATGAAATTATCATTAATGGTAGCACGTTGCAGACTCAGTATATTTAAATGTGCCTTTTTATTATATTAATATGAATTCAAAGCCTATAATACACTTGTATTTAGTAACAGTATCCAGTGGTCAGCCTCTAAACTTAGTTATTGGTCTGAATTCTAATACATACCTTTTTTGACTCATAGATTTTTGGGTCACTGAGGATGAGACTGTATTAATTTGATTCAATTGCATGGAATTACAATGTTCTCTTTTACTCAGAGTCCAAAATTAATTTAAATGATCAATGAGTCATGTGTGATATCAAATTTTTACCCAGATTCTATTTAAGGCCCAAGCAATGTGATAGTTGTAATATCTTTCTAGCTCATCAAGAAGTGCAGTGAAAAATTGTGACATGAATATGGTTGGTTACATTTTTGATCTGTTTTATAAAAGCCTACAATGAGAATTTAGACATTTCTAAGAGAAACCCGGATATTTTTTCTATTATTTTTAATAATCTCACAAAAAAGTCAGTTTATGTATGGAAAAAGTAATATAAAAAGAAAATAATATTGGCTCCAGTTAAATTCACTATGGTTAAGGATCGGGAACAATGGAGTGTAAAAGAAGTCAAAGATATTAAAAACTTTGCAATATTCTATTTACTCCATTAGTTTCAATTGGTGTACTATCATCACATCAAATTCATACCCACAGATTAGAGAGAAATGATACAAAAGGGTATGAAAATGTGATATTTAGAAGTGAGCCAAAAGTGCAGTCATCTAATGAAATACTATCCTAATCTTTTACAATTTCCATCACACAAAAGTGAGCTTGAGTGCATGCACCAGATTATAAATGGTGGTTTGACCCAAGATATAGAGGTTTGCTGCAACATAAAAGAGTGCACTTGACAAATAAGCAGCTGTGGATAGTTAACTGAAAACTTAACAGGGATAGATGAACATCCAGAAGCCTTCCTGCATAAGAGTGAAGGCCACACTGTGAAGATACTGTGGTTTCCACAGCATGAAAACCACAGTGAATGGCACAGTAACCCTCATCTCGTGGAAGGTACAAAAAACTATAATAACAACTGCAGTACTGTGATGTGGAAGGCAACATGAAACTACCATATTACCGCTGTTTACATTTCATATAAATTTATTTTGGTAAGCCCATGATGCTATGAAGTTTAATTGTAATCCACAGTGAATATTATTTATATTTCTTTATGAATATTGCATGGAGTATGGTTGCTCATACAGTTATCAATGAATTTGCAACCAGTGCACATTGTCATCAATATGCGATAATTTATTGGAAGGCTTCTTTTTCTCAGCTCTACATCTCTCAACACTTGTAGGGTGACATTGGAGAACCAGGAGCCTGAATGTGAAAGTCTGGGAGATGATATGTGATTATGGCTGAAATACAGACACATCTGTCTATTTTCTTTTTAGATGTGAGAAGAATACGATGAAGATGATGTGCTACCTCTATTATTAAGTCTTATATTGTATGCTTTATATTTCTACAAAGCAATAGCAATAAGTCATTAGTGTTTCAGGAATATCACAGTAGACACACTTCAAAATAATATAAAAAATAAAGCCAGGTATAAGATAATGCTAATGCAAATTTTCAAGAATAAATATTCATTCAAATATGCTTAACTTGTATGATCTTAATTTCAGTTTTGTGTCAAAATGCAAACACAAGAGGTATGTATGTATATATTTTTCCAGGCATTTACACTTCAGCTACATAATATGCTAATGTGACACACCATGATTAAAATTAAATAAAGCAATACAACACTTTTTATTCACTCATATTTACAAGAAAAAACTTTTTCTTATGAAGATAGTTAGAAAAATTTCCATTAAATTTGAATTTTGCTCCTTATGCTGTTTGTTCCTCGACAATGATATTGCTTCACATTTAGTCATTTAATTGGGGATATTTTTAATTTCAACAGAATGAATTCATCCATTGGAAGAATAAATAGTCATCAGAGGTTATGGCTTCCATATAGTATATGACACACAAAAGTTAGGGTAAAAAATGTTCTGGGAAACAATATTTCACAGTGAAACTATTTGCTCACTGTTTTCTCATCAATGGAATGTCTAGAAAATGAATAGAAATGCACAGAATTTAATGAATACCAGTCTTTACATTCAATGCACTTCAGAAATTGAATCTGTTTATTGTGTAAAGCCAACAAATCAATAGATTGTAATGAATCTTATTCCTGATTGTTTTTATTTAAATAAAAATTACCTGAAAAACATGGAGATTAAGGAGACACACACAACCAGCAAGTCTAGAAGATTGAATGCTGAGCGGCAAAAGGCACCTTCGTGAAGAACAAATCCGTAGGATATCATCTTGAGACAGATTTCAACAGTAAACACGGTGGTGAAGAAATAATCAAAATAGTTGAGGATCTGTGAGAAAGTTGAACACATTTCATGAGTTTTCCTTTTAATCAAATTAATAGTAATGCTTATTTATAACCACTATTTATGTAAATATTTAGCATTTATTTGCAGAATAAGGTTGCAAGTGCACATGCATTACTGATTCTGAAAAAAATTACCTTTTCGTAAACATTGATAATGAAAAATTACAACACTCAAATAGATTTTAAATCCTGAGAATGATGTTTGGAGAGTATAATGAGTTGCCTTAGGATTATAAAAATCATCTTTATGAAGATATGGAAACAAAAGTTTATAATAACTAGATAAAGCTAACATAACATAGTTACAAATCATAACATACATTGTTCAATAATTACTTTCAGAAAAATATGAAAACATATAATTTTTGGTAGATATTTTTTTTCTTTCAACACTTTATTATTTTAACTCAAAATACTTTTCCCAGCATTTCTCGAACTTTTTGACACTCAAAAAGTAGTATTTCAGAGGGTTCTCAAAATGAGCAACTGTGTTAGCAATGAGACTTGAAACATTTTCTGCCAAGCCATTTTTTCATATTTGGAAATAGAAAAAAGTCAATGGGGGCAAATTTTGGTGAACACAGTTGATGTAGTGATTATTTAAACTTCAATTCCATTATGTTCGCCATCAAAACTGCACAGGTGTGATCCATGGATATAAATGTCTAGATGGAAGAGAATTTTATTCTTTGCCGAATCAAGGTTTTTTTATTATTCACTTAACCAATGCAATATAGATATATAATACTCTGCATCTATTGTATGTCTTTTTTACTGGTAATTAATCTAAATAAAACTGTGGCAATCACTATATAGGCCGATTTTACCATCTTTGCCTTCATCGGAGCCAGATCATCTTTAGAAACTCACTTTTTCAACTGTTCCTTTGTCTCTGGAGTGTAGTAGTGTACCTGTTTCATCCACAGCTGTGTATAGACACAAAAACTTGTCAGGATCAAGATGGAAAAGTTTCAAACCAGCCTCCTAATCAACCACATGATTGGATTAATTTTCCACTGAGAGCAAATGTGGCAACCATCTTGCCAAGACTTTTCCGATAATTTTTCCATGCGACACTGTACCTTGCAATATACCTATGCCATCAACTATTTCGTGAACTTAGATTTGATGATCACTCGAAACCAATTCTTGGATTTTATCGATCATTTCAGAGGAAGACACCCCTTTGGACGTTCCAAATGATAGTCATCATTTTGGATAAACATCCACATTCAAACTCATTTACCAAATTGTAAACAGCCACAAACGCAGTGGTAGATGTGCCATGAACTTCATCCAACTTGGCTTTGATCTCTCTCAGTGTTTAGCCTTTTAAATAGAAGTTCTTGATTACCACTAGCAACTCATTTTCTAAATAATCAAAATTTTGCTGTTTCAATTGACTATGAAAATGAAAACACATAATGGATATCAATGAAAGTTTAACAGCAGTCTGGTGAGAGATATGATTTACTAAAGGTAAACCTTTCCTAATCCTACGAGGGCCATCTATTGGATTTCGTAAGGACTTATTGAATGACCCACTAAGCATGATACTTAATTGTGGTAATCTCATGGACCATAATTTTATTTCCTGACTATAGGACTGCTTGCTGTGTTCCGTTAGATTATACATAATTAATCATCAGTAAAGTTTTCCAACTTGAAAAATCTTATTTGACCAACAAATAACTTATTCCAGAAACATCACGTACAAGGGGATTCAAAAGATTACAGAAAAAGAAAGTGGTAACACTTTCATCAATATCCCAATTTCCTATAATTACCAGAGAATTCATTCCATTAAACAGTGCCACATTCAAAAAAGGTGTCAGGCACTTTTCTATTCATTTTTGGCTATTTGAATAGCTGAACAAGTCACAAAGTGAAATAACTTTTTAAAGACTCTCTTGAATTTCCTAATAAACTATTTGCCTTTTGTCATTTCTTTGTGTGAAGAAACACATAAGTCCTATTAATAATTTACAATCTCCATCCATTACTGGGTTTTCAATACTCACCACATGGACTCCTTACCATGGGATTTTTTACTTGACTTGATAATGTAATAGTATGGTATATCTACACCCATATTTTACCAAAATAAAAATATTCCATATTTTCATGGATATTAACCAGGACCAAATGTTACAACTGCAATATAATTATAGAAATGTGCTCATAACATAACTGGTACTTTATTATATTTTGATTTTATTTTCCTTAGTAGAACATTTATTTATTTACTGCACAAAGATTTGAGCATATTACACATCAGCTTTCCCATTACAATTCAATCATTTTACTTATTCTATAACTTACTTATGATTTTACTTATTTCTAAGGTGACTTATTCTATTTAATGCATATCATGCAAATAATACATAATTTACATAATCAAACAAGATAACAGAAAAATTGTACAATTAGGTAAAAATATTTATTTAAAGAAAAAAGCAAGTAGAAAATGAGCCAACTTGCACATGAAAGTACCCTATCTGTTTCATAACTATTGCATCTGTGCAACTTCCTCATCCTTCTTAAAAAATAAAGTATACAGATGTATACATCGTTAAATGGTTATTTGTTTCCATAATTCCCAAAGTTTGACGCAGAGTATTAAGAAAAGATGTTTGGGTTTCGTTCTAAATTACAATTAACATTCATTATTTATGCAGTATATTCATTTTAAAATACTTCAATTTTTTTCAAAATTATCTTGAGCATTCATAATTTTTCAGCAATCATACTGATAAGCTCAATTATTTTGATAAGTGCTCATACAACGAGAATTGTGGGTAAATAAATTAGCCAGTCAAATAACAGGGATTTTTTTTAGATACTAAAGACATTCCAACAAAAAAATTACCTGGTTTCGTTCTGATGATGCATTTAGAGGGTCTTCAGCAGCTAACATTGCCGATGATATCATAATGCATACCAGGATGACATTTCCAAAATAGCTATGATTACATAACCAGTGGCAGAACACCCGAAACCTGATTAAAAATCCAAATTATTTTTAGTAAACTCATAGATATGGACAATATATCAATAATAGAATTGCTCTTTTAGTGTTCAAAGGCTAGATCAGTTTTCTAGGAATCTCATTATACTCCTCTATAGAATATACATGTTATTTTAGTGGATTTGTTCTTGTTACATTTACAAATGTATGTATTTGACAGACTAAAAGAGTATTCATTTCTATCCCATATAATTGCTCATCTATGTGCATGCAAACAGTTCTATTAAGACCAATTATCTACTAACAAAGGTCCACCTCCAGAAATCAATTTATACACTTCAGGCAATTTCACAACACAATACAGGTTAGTCCTATAATGCATCTTTTTCATTAAATTATCAATTGACCAAAAACTGTAAATTGAAGCTACGAGCAATGATCTTTAAAAATTAAAAAAAAACTCCACAGGTAATTATCACATCTACATAATTCATCAATTTATGGCAAATAATATATTTTTTGACACAAATCTGCACAATAAAATAAAAATGAAACAAATTTCTAATGCTTTTCAATAAAACAATGGTTTTTAATGGAATGAACTTCTTAAAATACACCTTATTGCCACAATGGTAAACAATCATATGAAAAATATATTATATAGGGCCTACAATGTAATAAAAACCTGCAAAATATACTGATCATATAATACAAGGTTGTTTTTAATTCTATGGGTAAAAATGAAGCCAGTAACAGCAACCACATTCATTCAAATTAGATATCAGCACTAAAACATTAGGAAACCAATGCTACAACTAATTTTCTTAATTACCCACATTTAAAACAGGAAAACCTAAAACTAGCATTCAGTTTTCAATAAAAATCATATAAGTATGAAACAAAACACTGTGATCATTCAATTCATAGTATATTAAATAAGGAACACACAAAATAAATATCTAAGCCTTCTTTCTTACACAAAGCTGGAACTACAGCTAAATGCACCTATTCTAATAATTACACAGGGGCATGCCATCAAGTGGAGTGACATAGTTTGTACATGACAGCCAAATTGTTTCCTAGGACACAGATTATGCAGTAGTATTTCAATAGAATATTCCATTTGTATAGTATAAAATTTATTGAGAAAAACTCAAAAATGTAAAGACTCATGTAAAACTAAGTATTTTCAACAGATTATACCACATGTGACATACATTTATTTTGGCTCATTTAAGGTTAGATATTTTATATTTTCCTACAAATCACAAGATAAAAAAGTAATTATATTGAACCTCCGACATTGCTTTCTATTTGTATGAGAAATACATGGTCCAGGATAAATTATAGAATGCAAATTAAAATACTACATTGGATATATTTGAGCATTTTCCCCTGTATCATAGACATTCATGAGAATAAAATTAATAATTGTAAAGTTTTAATAATTTGATGAATGTTAACTGTGCCATGACACCTTTTTGCATTATTTATTGCCAGAATTTAGGAAATATAATTGTATACAATGGTATGATGGCAAGATCATTATGGGTTTAAATAGGAAATCGCATCGACCATACTAAGAATTTATATTTCTTTGAATATTAGCTTTTCAAAAACTGATTTATAATAGGGTTCCAACTGATCAACAGGATGTGTTTATAAGAAAATAATTACAACAATTTCTACCAAACACGCTTTGTAAACAACAAATTTTTCAAGCCTGCATTTAAAAAATAATTCCAACTACACCCACAAACAACTTTCACATTTGACAAATCTATGTATAAATTTCCTCAATAGCATTACTTAACTGAAAATAAGCAAGTTAATGCATTACTTGCATATCATTCTGAATTGATAAAACATTTATCATGAATTCAAATAAAATTATATGGTATATGCCATCTAAAAAAAGAATGCATATCATGCATCCATTTATGAGAACAGAGAGAAATGAAATGGTTAATTATTTTCCAACAAAAACGGAGATTGATATGTTGATGAATGATTTTTTCAATCCAATGAAACCAAAAAGTATTTCCAGCTAAGGTTAAATTTGAAGGAGCATATAAGATACAGTGGCATGGATATTATGGAAAACATGTTTCTCCTAGAGCTAAGATAAAGATAACCTGTAAGAATAATAGATATTTTAGATAAATAGGTATTTTAGTACCCTGCAAGCCACCGCTAGGATGTATGGCAGGGGATGAATACACACCAGACTAATTTTGACCAGAATATAAAATCTACTGCAATCGGATAATGTTCCTATGATCCCTTATTGTTCGTGGTAAAAATTAAATCTTCAATCTATGAGTTCTACACCTGATATGTCTAACTTTACTGACATGATCTCTCCTACTGTAGTACGATGGGGATATAATACATTTTCAACAACACTGTTTAAGAGACGTCCTGCCAATTTAAGCAAGAGATGTAATCTATAATTTAACATTCGCTCTGTAAGTGATTCCTAGCCTAGCTGCTATAATATTTTGGAAATGCCACTAAGTTTATCATACCAACGTTTTCAAACTCTAGCCCCTCTACGCTGCACACGATCCAACTCCGTAATCAATCCAACTTCATGAGGATCTCATATTTGTATACTAGAGGTATATTCTAAATGAGGCCTACACAGCGAAAGGTAACATTTCTCTTTTACCTTTTCATCAAATTTACCCAGTACTCTTCTAATTAATCCTAATTTTTTGTTAGTTTGTCCTCATATTCTCCATATTTGTTTCACCCAGAAGAAGTCGTGAATGCAGGTAACACTGAAGTATTTAATCAAACCTACACATTCTATTTTGAAATTGCCGATGCATTAGGCATTTAGGAGGGCATTGCTCTTTCTCTGAAAATTCATGACTATGCACTTATTTAAGCTGAATTCTAATTGCCAATTGTCGCATCAGCATTGTATAGAAGTAAGGTCATCTAATAAAGCTGCTGTGTCTTCAAGATAATAAATAAACCCTTAATAATGGTAAACCCTTGCATCATTGGCAAATAACTATCTTACCAGTGATTATGGAGTCAGTGTCGTTAATGTAAAGTAGGAATAAAACAGGTCTGATAACACTTCCCTCGGGAACACCTGAAGTAACTTCTACTGCATTTGAGGTAACTTCATCTATGACTACTATTTGTACTATTCAAAAGTTCTTTAATCCAACCCAGGATATTTTTATCTATGTCATATGCTTCTAGCTAGCTAGCTTGTGAGTAGTTTATTATGAGGTATTTTGCCGAAAGCTTTGGTAAAATCTAGAAAAACTGCATTCACTGGAACAAAACGATTTCATAAAATAAGGATATCATGAACAAAAAGCACAAGTTGTCCCTCACAGGATTTACCCTTTCAGAAAGCGTGCTAATTTTTCTTCAATAACTCTTTGACTATCAAGGTGTCTCATGATCAAACTAGCAACTACATAACGTTCCATAACGTTGCACGAAATAGATGTGAGGGAAATAGGTCTGTAATTGCTCAGTTTCTTCTTGTCTCCTTTTTAAATAGTGGCGTTATGTTAGCCATTTTCCGATCTCTGGGAACCTTGTGATTAACTAGCGACTTCTTAAATTACGATTTCTAGATATGATGCAATTCCCGATGCTATATCCTTAAATATAAGAGCGGGTATTTGATCGGGCACAGAGGATTTATCAGGCTTAATATTTTTCAATCAACGTTTAATATGAGATTTCAATTTTGGGCATCAATTGACCAGCATGATTTGGCAAGCTATTGGAGACATTAGGTGAGAAATTGGTGAAGACACTTTAGAAGAAGAAATTTAATAAGTTAGCCTTTTCCAAACTACTGGTTACTCTTTTGCCTTTTTCATTTTTGAGTGAATTAACTCTTGACTTATTTCCCTGAACCTCTCTGACGTACAGCTAAAATGCTTTCACATTTTCTGCTAATATTTTCCTTTTGAATTTGCTTAATGCTTTCTGAAATTCTTTCTTGGCATTCACCCTTGATATATTGTAATCATAGGTGATCTCATCAATACTATCTACAAACATGATTTAACTACCAATCAGCTAGCTAGAAGGAAGTGGAAACTTGCCTTCTTTGGGGAATAGTTTTAAAGAAACTACGATAATTATGAGGCTGAAGTGATAACTCTAAAAATTTTTCTAATGTTTGAAACATAGCATCAAATTATTCATGAGGCATCTAAATTTTGTTTGCATGCCAAGTTCAACTCTTTTCCTTGGCTACTGTGGCATTATTCAAAACCCACCTTTGACTGGGTGGTCCATGAAATACAATCTCAAAATTCCTTAACTTCTCTAGGTTTGCCCAACTTTAAAACCATCACAAAATACATGGATACTTTCACTTGGAAAATTTTGATCCATGGTAATAATTTCAAAATCTGGGTTTCAATTATAAGATGGAATAAAAGATTTTTGAAGGTTCTATCTGTCATGTCATTAACATGTCTTGCTCTCATGTTACTGAAAAGATTTTTGACAAGATTTAACAAAGGCTGACAATAAACTATTTCTAAGCCTAATGTTCATTTATCCTCTATTTATACTAATATGCAAATAAACATACAAAATAAACATTTCTAAAAATTCTAATGAAGATAATCAATAGAATGTATGCCTACCAAATAAATTCATGGTTATTATCAAGTGTACCAATTTTTGAGGGTGTGCATGGCCATTCCAGAAACAACTATTTGAACATTTTTGGAAAATAATATTTTATAATTAAGGAAAAACTCCCTGGCTTTTTGCAAAAATCCCTAACTTTTCGGGAATTTCTGGTTTTCACTGTCAACACCCACCCTGCTTTGGGCTGAGATAATCATATATTTGAATATTTTATGTTGTACATATGACAAAAAATAAGAAAAAACACTGCCAAAGTGAATGACATAATGTTCAGACTTTTATAAAAATTACTGAAAATTCTTATTGAGATACTTGTCTTGATGATTGGCTCTCCTAGAGAGCAAATGTGTACTTTAAAAATTAAAAATTATGTCTGAGATCATGGATCTCTCAAGACCCACAAGTTTTCACTGAATATGGTGGTTAGTATTATTTAGAATATGCCACCAGCAAATTTTGTACCATACTTCTTAGCCTGCCACACTGTGCTAGGAAACATAAATCTTACATGATCATCCTGCTTTCATCAATGAGGAATTACTTTAAATGTCAATTTAAACATTTTGCTTGGAAGTAAAATATGCTTTGAGGATATCAGCTACAGTATTTTATATTGTGGCTCAAATCATTAATCCAAAAAGAATCAGTTTCACTGAATCAACTTGGGCCGTAATTAAACTATTAATAGCAATTAAAAATTATGTGCCATGAAAAAATATTACATTAACTAACTATTCATCAGATTTTAACCAACGAAATCTTTTGAAACAATTCTGCTTTATGGACCCTTAACCTTTGTTTACGTTAATGCAGGGATGAATGAATAGCGGAATGAAATGTGAACATAATAGATTTAGATACATTCTTATTAACTACATAGTGGCAATTGAAATTAGGTTAAGCAAACATAGGTACAGTAAGCATCCATACAAAATCGACAATGCAGAAAAATTTTTTATACCAATTGAAAATAAAATTCATTATGAATTTAGGCCTCCATTATTTGCAGTAATTTAATTTTTTTTAATCAAGTTCATGATTCGATTGTAAATTTGGTGTTGTTATTATGAAAATATTATAATTTAATGTATAGAAAAAAGATAAAACTACTGAAATATTCACAATCATATCACCACCATGGTTTACAACCCAAGATCTGGTTTGCTAGTTGAGGGTAGACTTCACCCAATACTAAGCTCAAAGTTGTGTGAAATTAACACAATGATAGGAGGGGCCAGTTCCTCACCCCATGCCACCTATTGTTTCCCAGAAAGACTTGGTACCCAAAAAATTAAACAGCTTGGGTGAAGCTGAGTGTGCTCAGAGGCATTGCCATGGAATCAAACTCAGGCGCTCCACTCATCAGTCCAGCGCTCTACCTATTAGACTACCACATCCTCACAAAAACATAGAGACTGTAAAATTGATTTTGGATTCAGTGAATAAAATTAATTCAGAAAAAGAATAAAGACTCAAAACACGATGAAAAGTCGATTCTGTTTTGGGATTCAAATATAATATTTTTTATTTGACCAATCCCTAAGTTTTGTCCCTTGAAATTTGTAAAGGTATAAGAATGTGATAATCCCTCTCACTCCTAATCTGTGATAACTCCTACATTTTACAATAAATGAGACAACATGGGTTCAGTTCTGTCAGTGTGAGGAAGTAATTTCAATATTTTGTTTACAATATATCCTACAATTGCAAAAGCAAATATACTGAAGGGCAAATGATTGTTACAAGGAAAAAATGGCAGTAAATTTTTAGATTAATGTACTCATTGTAAAATCCACTTGAAATAACCAATCATAGCACATTTAACCGGCAAAATGTTATTCTCAGCCAGAAATCCAGCAAATCATAAAGAAAGATCTCATTAAGAATATTCAAAATTATTCCAATCCTCGATAACCATATTCTAGCATCTTATGCAATCTGAATATACTATATAGTGTTCTTCAAGAAATGAACACCAATATTTTTATTATTTTCAGCCAGCCAGGCACAATGGATCCATGATTATGAGAATCACAGTCGACCAGGAATATTACCTGTAATTATATGCCTCAAGGCTTAGAGACCAATTTCACCGATGTTTATTCTTTCAGCAAAATTTAAGACCCATGATTATGAGATTAATCAGAGATTACAACTCTATTATATTGAAACAGATCAATACAGAAATTTTATTCAACTTCATGAATGCTACTGCAGGGGTGGTAGGATTTTCCAGAGTAAAATTAGCAAAAAATGTTTTCATGCATTTTCATGAATTTCATGATTTTTAAAAAAGTACAAATATTTTCTATGCAGCGTGCTAACCCCATTTAAGTCTTCTATCGACCAACTCAAGTTCAACTTAAATGAATATTTACTATCTATTAAGTGTGCGCAAATAACTACATACCCACTACACCAACTCCATACTGCTTTCTAACGGACAATGAGTTAAAAAATGCTATACTAAGTACTGTCAGCTGCTCACCTTGCATAGGCTTCAGGAGGAATGTTTGGGAGGGCTCCTTAGGTTTCATAATTCAACCAGTATGTTTTATGCCCTCATCCTGCTATCACTATTACTTATCTACTTAGCTATTCACTACGTGGCTTACAGTAGAATACTGCTCAAACCTATATAACTACATTTTAATATTACCAATATGTAACTTGTGAGGAAAAAAATAACAGAGATAAATATTTGCTTTGATGAATACTTTTAATCAGGTCAGTCTTAAAAACCATTATGATAGCAGAGACACATAAAGGCATATAAATTTGAAAATTGGTCATTAAAAGAGACAATTCCACCAAATAAATATAATAGGCAAACATCAACACAGTGGCTAAATTTTTGTATGATAATTCACTTTTTACTCAGCATACCTAGGACCCATATAAGGTAAGAGGGATAGAATGTGATAAAGAAAAGAGTATAATAGGAAGAATAAATGATATATGATAGGAAGTGTTAAGAGTAAATCTTGTATTGTCAAAAAATTGTGAATTAGTGGAGTTGACAGAGGAAAACACCTAAAGTAACCACCATTATTACAGTAATGATAAATGGAATCGGGTGACATGCATCTGACTCCTAAAAGTAGAACCTGAAACAAAGAATCTTTGTTAAACTTTTGTTGCAGTAGTTGAGAATATTCTCAAAGAAAAGTATTAAACCTTCTTGATGGAAGAGTTCAAGTCTATCAAAAGAGGGAGGGAGCTTGGGTAAAACAAGTATGGTTGGAAACTTGCATCAGAGTGTTGAATGCCTTTATGCACCTAAGTTATTAGAATGCTAATTTCAGATTTCAAATTCAAACTAACTCATTTTCAGAAGATACAATTGCCGATTCTCAAAAATTAAATGGTACCATGTGTCTCTAGTTTTTGCATTGTCAAATCAAATCATGAGTAAATAAACTTTTTCTTTTACAAAGTAATCATTCATTTTTTAAATTACCATTTTATCTCTCTTTCCATGCTTATCAAATTTTGCAAACATTTTGCATCACAAAATGGTGTATGGTTTTAATTCATACTCTCTCATGTATCGGTAAACTGAGGAATATTGTTAGGTTGATGATTAAGATTGAAATGTTTTCTCATTTCAAGTCTGATATTAGAATATGCTAGAGATGAAATTATACTGACCTTCACCATGATAGGATGCCACAAAAGTCAGTTTCCTTAGTCTTTACCATACAAATCATTTATTACAATCCCACAGTAAATTAAATGAAATGAAATTTCTATTTAAATATCCTCTCCAATAGTCTTATCACACATTTTCCCCAAACTTTACATTTGTTTACCAAACAATTCAGAATCTATGTGGAGGCAATGAAATACTTAAATGTTTCATCTGCTGATGAGTGGAGGTCTCTTGATGAACTTATGATAATCACTTATGAAAAGGGGCATTATATGGTGATTAATTATATGGTCTCGGATATATATTATTACAGAGTTTACAATTTATCTCAATGAGTAATTACTCTAAATGATTCATGAGATAGTGAATACATTAGAGCAACTTTGATTTTTTTAGCGCAAGTTGTTAAAAGAAGACAATGTTATGAACATTAGAGATGTATGCAATCATTTGATGACAATTGGTTCTAATAGGTGCCAAAAACAATGCCTGCTCTTTTCCTGATACCATAGATTAAATCAAAAAGGGTAGATGCATTTTGTTTCATGGAAAGATGAACTGCTAACACACTATGTTAACTTAAAATGATAGCATATGTTGTTTTATCCTTACACACCTCATAGATCTCATAAACTCAACTTAGTGAATATTATTGGTACAAATAATAATTTTATATTTATATGGCATATTAACATAATTTCCTATAGGAAAAGGCAATAAAGTTAATTACTATCAAAATTATGGACTTCACTTATAATATATACAAACTGCAGCATTCTGCAGTAGAGCTTTATATTTTGGTTGTAGGATTTTTAATACAAGCCTTTTTATAAATTAATGTGCAACCTTCAACAAAACATTTTAAAACCTATAAACTATTTACATTAGAAACCACTTGCACACTCCTATCCAGAGCTCTACTGAATCTCTATCTTGTTGCTAAAGAAACCTATTGCAGAAAATCTACATCATGCTTAGTAATTTGACAGGCAAAACAAATATTAAAAAGCAATTTCAATGAGGAAAATCACAGGAATATAAAAGTGAACATATTCCCAGTAAAACACTTAAAAATATAGACCACCTACATATTGGTTGAGTAGGTTGAACGTTGCAGAAAACAGAAATGGGACTAAGCAACATATTATTAATTTTCATTGATAAATCAAAAACTATTCATTTTATACAAGACTAAATCTACAATATAGATAAAATGAGGCTGAAATGAATCAAACTACATTCATATTCTATAAAGACATAATAGGACCCACTAGAAATATATATTAAACTCTCCTAGTAATATAAGCTAATTATATTTAATTGAAATATGTTTCATGGCATATTTTCCTCATTGATAAACACAGCAGTTATTAGCAACAAAATGCGGAGACAATGATATTCTAAAAAGCAAGGCAAAATATAATTATATTCTACCAATAGAAAACAAGAGCAGATCAGCAAGGACACTCTGGTGCACACTGTATCATTGACTAGGCTAAATTTATTGGTTCAAATGGGCAAAGAAAATTCAAACAGTTATTAGACAACGATGCAAGGATCCGATTCGTCATCACCTGTTTGAATGAGAAAAAATGAAGAAGGATGATGATGGGGGTATAGGTTGCTTCTGATTGGACATGTTCAGCTCAGAAAGGCGCCGAGGCCGAGCTGAAATCTGGCCATCTTCACCCACTGTCTCATCCATATCTTCATGTATGCAAAAAAGAAAGAGGTAAAAGATGCAATTGAAATATGGCTAATCATAGTTAATTAAAATATTAAACCTACCTGTTTTTATGAGAAAATATAAAGAAGCTGGTACCAATGGGAAGTGGATGAACTGTTGTTTTAAGGCTTATTTCGGTCATGCGCCTCGGGCGAGCAGATTCCATTTTACTCTCTTTATCCATTTCTTCGCTACTATTATCACTGTGTACACCCTCTTCTGAAAATTTGCAAACTAGAATCCTTACTAAGGGCTCAGAAATACTGGGCTTGGCAATTTAGCAAGTGGGAAAGCAAAACTTGAATCTAGAATTCATTACTATTGATGTAAATCCCAAAATATCACTGATAACTACAAAAACAATTTTCACGTCAAAAATCAGGTGATTTCTGAACATTTTACTGGAAATGAAACTGCTCAATTTTAGGAGGAGAAACTTTATGGAGAACAGACACCACATGCACTTATTCACTTTTCCAAAAGAAAATTTTATTTTAATGTCTCACCCTGATTGTCTGTTGTCTCATCGTAGCCATAATCTTCTCCATCTTCAGCTTCTAGTCTCACATTTGAATGACTAGCCATTTCTTCATCCTTTTCAGACCTAAAATAAGGTATTTATTTTAGAATTCCACAATTATTTAATGTCACCTAATGGGCAACTAACTGCAATGAAATATAATGAAGGTCTATAAAGTTATATAAAATAAATATAAGTGCCTTAAGGTACTGCAATACTTATTGCATTGCTATAATTACCCAATTTGGCTCATTATGCCACAAGGTATGTTTAGGAATTCATATTTATTTAATCACACTTATCATTGAACATCAGCCTGACCAAGGGAATAGCAAAGATTCACAGGCTGCAGTAAAGCAGTAAAAAGTAAAAGAATTCCACCAAGACACATGTTGCATCATTATGAGATAATTGTTTCATATTCCCAATAATTTGCACCAAGTTACTTTAATTTTAATAAATTGATACATATATTGTTGAATTTTTATAATTAGGCATTCTTTCAGTCTGAAAACCTTTGATTTATGATGAATCTGCAACAGAACCTTAGGTCTTAAGTATAAAATTGACTTAAGTCATCATAAAATAGAAAAAATTATCAAAATGAGAAATTATCAGAAGAAGTCATATATATTGAAATTATACGTCATTGAGTTATATTTCCCAAGAACATAATTATTCACTTTTTGTATATTACCTTAAGAAACTGCAGTGGCATTTCAACAACATTTACCGAATTTTTTAAAATCCAGATAACGATCATTATACACACATTAATACTTTTTCCCATTTTTGGCCTGTCACTCGGCACACCAAGTCGTAAATGATTGCTTTAACCAGTGACTCTCAATTAAAAGATGCGTAGGCCCATAGATATTACAAGCTACAGCTAAATTTGTATAGGATTGCAGACAGTTTATTCACTACAGCAATTCAAAAAAGTCACAGAAAAAACAGAATTTCCTTGGCCCACAACGAATAGGCGCAGGAGCTCCTACTGTCCCACTAACTAACACAGTGAACAGTGAAATTGTGCATAAAATCAATGTATAATGTTAGGATTTAGAGTGGTAGCTTTCAATATTTATCATAGTTAGATAAACATAAATATGTAGCTAAATGAAGTTTTCTTCCACAATCTTTCAGACATGTTCACCAAACCTAATTAACCTACAACTAAAATAATCCTTAGATTACAATTAAATGAATGCATTCTTCAAGGGAATCTATGAGGATAAAATACTTAAAAGGACAACATTTATTCAGTTGGATTCACATTGAAGTTTGAAATAGAATTCAATCGCTGGGAGATGATTCAAACCATTGTGCAAAAGGTCATTAATCCTTTAAAAGCTTTTAAGGAGAGGAGCTTATTGGAGAATTAATGATAAGCCATGGATTTTGTGATGAAAGAAGTGAACCATAACAATGCTGTCATTTTCAGCAATTTCTTTTCATCATCACATCACCAAATCCCTTAAAATTAATTTGTCATCACCCCTGAAGCACTTGACCTTTTTTACTTACCTCATCACAACCTTCTGCCTAATAATGCCACATTACATCGTCAATTAAAAAAATTTGCTACTCAAGAGTATTAGAATAACCATAGAAAATACATTCAGGGTTGCCCTCCTCCTGAATCAGATGCACCAAATTCCCCAAAATAAAATCAGACCCATTCTTATCAAACGTTAAATATTCTTACTATTATACGTATGTCTCATTATACTTTGAATGCTCAAATGAATATAAATTGTATCTAGCCTAATATCCTTTGTAGTTAGCTGCTTTTCAAGAATCAAGTTGAATTTTAAACTCATTATAAATCGAACAAGCACAAAAGCACCAGTATCACATACAAAATTAAATGCTAATAACAATAGAGACAATTACTATTCCATAAGGGTAAAATGAGATTTATGATAAATACTATTATTCACACAATTCACTTCAACAAATATGGTGCATTTTTTATTTAACTTTCCTTTATCTCAAATCTTTTGGATTTTTTTTCTCAAATATACCAACCTCTCCTTCGACTTTTAATGGTGCAGTTCATTAAGGTTACCCACCATTGGCACTACCGCATTTTTCAATAATTCCCAGTTAAAAACATACTATTTTATACATTTTGTTATCAACTCATCCATTATTTTCATTCATTCACCACCTATCTGCCAGCATACAGTCTGGCAGTTTGTATCGGAACAAACTAATAAAGATCAAATTGAGGTCAAAACCCTGTATTCCGCTATCCTTTGTAAACATCTCCTTTCTCTTCCCCCTTTTCCCCTCTCTCTCCCTCCCTCTCCTCATTTCTTATCACATCCACTCCCCTCCTTCTGGAATGTTAAATATATATAAGATGGCGCAAAACTTCATTTTGTTATCTGATGATGATGTTACAAATTGAAACCCGGCCATAAATAAATTTAAATCAAGTGGAAAAGTGCTACGATCAGTTATTCAAACTAATAAAGATGCCCTAGAACACAGTTTAAAGAATGTTCCTCAACAAGGATATAAAAATAAATGAAGCAGATCATAAGTTTATGAAGATGAATCTTGAGGTGGAACTAAAGGAATGAAATACATAAGTAAGAATTTGGCATTGATTTCACAATGAAATCATAACTAATACAAAAAACCAAGAAGCTACATTAAATAAACCTATAGTTTTAGATTCAAACATTGTTCTCAACAATTTATAAAAGCAAAAGATTGCTATAGGTTTTTAGTCCATTGCATTCCAAATGTCGTTAATAATTTGACAATTGCAGGATATTTCACATGAAGATGAAAGTTAAGGATTTCGTAAATTGATCAATTAAAAAACAGCAAATCTGAAACATACTGGTGCCTGTAACTCTCACCAGTCTTCCCATTGCCATTAAAATTTGGTTTCAAAGTGCATCTGTTTATATGCATGCAAACAGGATAAAATAACTCAAGTACAGTACTACACTCTGTACCTAACTTTCACATGTTTCATATTTTACTAGGGATAAGAATTTAAGGAGGAATAGAAGTAAGCTGGTTGAGAACCATACGTGAGTCACTCACTCACTTTAGCTTAAATAAAAACCACTAAGACTATGACACTCACTCACAGGACTTATAATTGAGGAATTTGGATGAATTGTACATTCAGAAGGATAATGAAAAAGTTAAAAAATGGTCATCATAAAAAATTAAGAGTTTCCAGCATGATAAAGCAACACATGTTGCTAGCTTTATCTTTCCATCATATTAACATAAAGAAATTTTACCCAAGATCATTGAAGTTGTAAAAAAATAATGTAAGGTAACTCACAAAGGTAATGTAATTTTTTTAAAATTTATGTGCACCTATCTTAAAATAAACATTCATATATTCAAAGTTAGCGCTCAGCACTGTTCTTCAGCATGTTCATGATGTTCAAAATGTTTTCCTGGGCCAAACGGTTCAAAGTAATTAGAAATAATTATTTTGCACATGAAATCAATATCTAATCAAATCACCTAGCTTTAAAATTAATGTGACAATGCTCACCATCATGGTGTATATATAAGTAAACTGGATTATAAAAAAGTTACCACCTTGAAAGCAAAAATTTTCCAGAGGACAAGAGTTGGCATTGATTGGACAACCCTGTTTTGTAATACCCCAAAAGGAATCAATAAATACTCAAAATAAAAAAGAAAACCCCTTTGTCTTGCATCAGGTGAAATAATTCAGAAATACAACTTAAGCAGAGCAGATATCCAACACTTTTAATAATCCCTGTTATTCCAAAAATTGGAATATCCAATTTTAAGGCATTTAAACAATCATGCAATTATAATTGGACAGCATTATGAAAACTGATTGGTAGGATTGCACATAGGCCATTACATTATTCCTTTGAAAATTCCACATTTGCTCTCAGTGGATAATACATAAATGCAATTGTGTGGTTGAGTCAGAGGCTGGTTTGGCGCTTTTCTATCACAATCCTGATGAATTTCTTCACCTATATATAACTCTGGATGAAACATGGATACATTACTACACTCCAGAGATAAAGGAACAGCCGAACCGGTGGGTTTCTAAAGCCAATCCAGCTCCTACGAGGGCAAAAATGGTGAAATCAACTGACAAGATGATGGCCACAGTTTTTTTGGGATGCATATGAAAGGGGTATATTCATCACTTGAAAAAATGACAAATGAGAAACAGAGAGTGTTATGCATTGTTATTTCATTGGTTGAGAGGAAAAATCAAGAAAAATGCCCTCATTTATCAAATAAAAAATTCTCCTCCATCAAGACAATACAGGGTTGCACATCTATGCAGTTTTGAGCAAGAAAATTATGGAATTAAAGTTTGAATTATTACATCAGTCACTGTATTCACCAGCTTTGCCCCCCGTGACTCTTTTTTTTTCCAAACATGAGCAAATGGCTCAGCAGAAAACGATTCATACCGAATGAGGAGGTCATTGCCAACACAGATGCCTATTTGACCTTCCAAAATCCTACTCTTTGGACAGCTTAAAAAAGTTGGCGAGACACTGGGTAAAGTGCACCAAGCTAAAAAGGAAATAATATAGAAAAATTAAAAAATAACCCAAATAATGGTTTTCAATTTTTCCAAGGATTTATTGATTGAGCCATGTATATTTAGTTAATTCATATTCTGCTACATGATATAAAGCAAAACCCCTTTAAAAAAGAAAGTTATGTTGCCGCACCCTGTATTACTTCCTTAATGAACTTTACATTTCTTCTACAGTGTGTAATGTAAATGCATGAGATACTTAATGATCTTAATTGAAATTACTCAATTTATTTTGTTTCATGTTTAAACCCTAGGTATTTCCAGTATTTATTTATCATCACCCTTTCTTCCACAGGATTATCACAAACTTTTTCTCAGCTCCTTTGTGAGCATTTTTCAATAGAGCATTAACACTCAGGCATGAGTGTTTTCTAGCAATTTAATTTTCCTGGACATAGTTAGCCCTGTTTGCTACACACATATTTTCCATATGTTATGAACAAGGAGAGGGTAATAAACAAGTATTGTTTATGTTCCAAAGGGCTCATTTCAAGGAGGAGTCCCTCTGAGGGTTATGTGTTAGTAAAACCTTTTGCATGGTGTTCAAATTGGTGTCTCCATCAACTGTCAGCAGTAAAAATAGCCTGCTCAAATAAAATCCTGAACATCTTATGAGGATAAGCCTCTTTTACTCAAACAATAACGCAAAATTACCAATTTTCATTGTTATACTTTTTTATCATGCACTCTACATTACATTATATAAACACACATTTATACACAGATATTTAAAGTAGTTGGAGACATGAATTCCAATACTAAAAGGAATCAATTGGCACCTATTCCTTCCATCATTCATGGCCTGGGAGGGTTGCAACAAGGCATGAGTAGATCAGAGGCTTTCATTTGACTGAATATTAATGGCAGTGAAATTCAAGGGAGAACTTAAGTCAGATAAGAAATAAGTTAAGTATTAGTCTCCTTAGTTTTTGGAATGTGCAATTAGCACATAAAAACAATTTACCTCGATCACTAGTCATAACAATAAGATTAAAATCAACACATTTCAAGGATTCATAAGCTAAACTCTGAAGAAGACATTAGACACAGATAATAAATGTATTGCCTACCACAAGGTTCACTCTCATCCTGCAATAAGGGTTTCTTGTGTAATGCCTTTTCCATCCCCCTCATTCCCTCTCTCCCCAGTAGCTGGTTCCAATGCAGCACCCTCACATCCTACCCTCTGTTCCATGGAGCCCTTTCTTCTAATGCAATAGAAGCAGTAGGCAATCCAAATGAAATCTGATGAATTCATTATACTGTACCTTTGTCATCCTTTCTCCCACTATAGTTTTTGTCACCACTTGCAGCGCGGCCTGTTTTATGCAATTTTCCTTTCATTTTCACTGCATTCACAATATGAAAAATGACTTTGACCTTCATTGTAATAATTTGTCATCAAGTGCCAAATTTTAGGTTTTGTAGTTTTCCATAATTACCAAACAATTGCAAATGGCAATTAAAAATAAAATGAATGTTTATAAATTTGTACAAGAGTTGAAAACAAACTGTTATTTAATGATTCTATCATTTTCAATTTTTCATTGACTTCAATGTGAATTAGGACTTCCATTTCATACACGATTACAAAATATTGATAAAAGCATTACCTCTTCCAAAATGTTAATCAATTATCTGGCCAAATTCCGGAGAAATAATAAAATACATAAGAATGAACTAGGTGTATTTATAAAAGAAATGATGATGCAGAAAAGGTAGTACAACAGTGATTTTTGTGCTGCATGAAATTAGAAATTTGATTGATTGTAACATCAGATGAATTTGCTATTTCTCCCCTCTCTTGAATTGCGATGATGGAGATGAGATGAATGCAGTCGAAGAGAACCACCTTCAGACCTGGGCTTTTAGATGAATACCTTAGCTGATAATTTCATATGCATGCATACATGTATATATGAAATTACCAGATATTTCATATCAACTTAAGTGTGCAATTGCAGTTGATATTTTATACAAAAACATTATGACTAAAAATACAAAGTAATATTTAATACCACAAGAGACACTTCAACATTTACTGTGCAAATTTCTAATAACAACTTGCAACATAGCTTAATTTTACTCTGTACAATCGTTAAATGAAGTTAAATGAAAGTAGTTGTTGAAGAAGCTAGTAAGACAATTTGTAAGATGAAGGGGATGCACTTTGCAGTACTGGGTTTTGATTGCCTTACTGTGTAAATGGAAAAGGTGCATGAATGGATTCATCAAGAGATTTTTTATCTCAAACTTTTTTAGAGACAAAATCATGAATTGAAAACCAATTATAGACCACTAGACTTACATTTCAGATCCTTCAGCTGGATTTTCTCCATCAACTTCAGCTTCCCCATCTTCTCTAGCCGGAGACCCACTATGTGATTTCTGCTTATCTGCCTACAAAAACAAATATGATTCTGTTTCTAAGAGAAGCACTAAATTTTTAATGACTGAAACATAATAGATATGTTAAAATTTTACTACAATTACACTAATGTCATTAGGCATGGACATTTTGGCATATCACAGAGCTAACCTTCAATGAAATTCATACAACTGAAAATGTAATTTGCACTTTTGATAAGCAAATTTGATCCTAGAAAAACCTGTTTGTGAGCCAACCTATAATGCATATTGTCAACTTGAATAATGCATTTCGGTTAAATGGAAAATTTTCAAAACGTTCTACCACTAGCCAATTAATAAACACCACTCAAGTGAATTAGAAGATTGTTATGACAGATGCATATAATTTGGAATACCTTGGAAGGACAGTCATTCAATGCTCTGAGTACAACAGGCAGATGACTACAATACCAAATACCAGCACCAAGTATGCATCTTAGCGGCATATCTATTATTATGGTGGAAAGCCAGTCTCTTTTTTCATTTAGTGTAAATTGGTATCAGATGCTATTGCTGAGTAAATTCCAAGACTTTTTTTCCTTAAATGAAAAAACATCACCAATATTTATAGTGATGCCATTGAGGACCTAAGGTCTGACAGGAGAGGAAGACTAAGAAAAAGAAGGCACTTAAATTATTAAAATTTGAAGTTATAATCTTACTATAATATAGACAATTTTTATTTCTACTTGGCAGAAATTTGATTTTTCAGAAAATTTAAGCTGGAACTAACTCATTGCTCAATGCATTTGGATCTCTATTACCCTGTTAGACATATGGCAATGGCGATTCTCACAGAGAGAAAATGTACACTCTTTAAAACACCATCATTTAGCAAATAATTAATTTTTTTTAATTCCCAAAATTCTATTACTTCCATGAAAACATGAACACATCTGGTTTTCACTACAAAAGAGGGCAAACACCTAAGCCTAAGTGACATACTCCTACCCATGCAAACCCTCCCCCCCAATTTCCTCAGTAATTTTACAAGTTCCCCACGTAAATTGGAAGCTTTTTACATTGAGGAAGTAAAACTAAAGACCCAGGGAATTATTTTTAGCACAGCATAATAAGCAGAAATGACCATTAGCATCAAAAACAAGTGCAAGGTTAAAGTGAAATGGACAAGGTTTGTTTTTCGTGCTTACCACTTCTTCTGCTTCCTTTTCTATTGCAGTTAATGACTCAGCATCAGCAAGGTTGTCAACTGCGATAGCCAAGAAGACATTCAGCAAGATATCTATTAGGTTGATAGTTAATGAAAATATTGGTAAAATATTTCATTCTTTCATTTGCAAAATTCACAGAGCAATTTAGCACATTTTATAATATGAAGGTTCCATACTGCTTCTGGGAATTACTACCGCATAGGTTGGCTTGTTAGGGAACAGTTTTGGCCAAGTCCTGGAGGTTTCTTCAGGTCGAAGTAATCTTCATTACATTATGGCCGCTATATTTAGGAGACGCTGGCGGACCCTGAGCACTCTGATGAGTTGTCCCTTGGTGGTAAGATGGAATTACTCTTTTCCACCAGTCCAGGTGTAGCCATCCTCATGGTTGAAATTATTTGGATAAAAAGCCAACCTATGTGATCGTAATTCCCTGAAGCAGCATGGAACCTTCATCAGAGAATCACTTGGGAAGCCTAAAGATTAATTTTATAACATAATTTATATAAATGATGGTTCAACTGGAACACTAAATTTTACCTAACATTCAAATTATTTCATATGAAAACATTAAAAGTAGTTATGCAGTAATAATATCTTCATTAACAGGTTCAGGATTTACCACCTTTACCCATATTTCAGTACAATAAAAAAGTAAAAATATAAAATGAATGTAGAAAGTCATAAATAGATCAGTTAACAGGTAAAAATATTTTTTAATTCAGACAATGTTAACAATACCATCAATATCTGGTGTTCAGCAGTATGACATTGCATTCAACTAAATAATTACATATATTAGGGAAATGTAATAATTACATGCACCTAACACTTTGGATGATCCCACTTTCCATAATGCAATGCATAAAACAAACAGAAATGAAATTACACTATTGATGGAGAGTGATTGCAGCTTGGTTCTGTTTAGTGTTAGCGTGAATTTCTCCATGGTTTTATTCTTTAGCTAATATGGAATTAATGTGCTTAGTCCTAGTCTCCATTTCTAAATACGCAAAAAACCTTCCGTAGAGGTTGTGGGAATTTCGCTTCCTAGAAAGGCATTCTGGTTAAGAGGTTGTGGTTGGTCACTGTCGTGGAATTCCTTCTCCCACAAACCATCACAGCAATTTACAGTTTTTGTTTTGGACAAGTAATGCTAATTTATTACAACCATAGGATATTTTCTTCAAATTTGTTATCTTACGAGGCTGTAGAGATTAAGTTTCCTAGATTTTAATGTTCAAGTTGTCACAGATAGTTATTAATTATGTTTGCACCAGTAAAAGAGCTGTAATTAGCTGAAATGTGACTAAGATACAGTGAAAATCTAAAAACTTGTACATTTAAAATCTAGATTCCTATACAATTTTGTAGAAGTAAAAAGGATACAATTACCACAGATGAAAAGTATAATAAAATACACGCATGCTAGCACTCCAATGGATGAGACACCTCCATAAGCCTGGATACCATCATACATGACAGCATTCCAATCTTCTCCTGTAAGAATCTGAAAAAGATAAATGCTTATTAAGATACCAGGGATAAGCAATATAAAAAATGAAGTACAAAAATATTGCATTAATACACAGGCAATAATCAAAAGGAATAGAAATTACAATTAAGGCTCTACAGAATAATACCCACTACAATGAATATTAAATCAGAATATTAATAGGCAGAAGAAATGACTAATTTTGTTCTTAAGACCTTATATTTTAAGAATATGCTGTGATTTCTGAAATTCTTTTAACCTAATGATAATAGAAAAAAACAGCGGCAAGGGTTAATCTTTCATAAAACTTTGGAAAAATAACTTTTTGCAATTAGATATAATAATGTACATAGAGACAAATTCTAGCCATTTCATCCAAAGTTGAAATGACACTTCCTGGAAGAACCCCGGAAATTCTCAAGCTTAAGAATTACGCCCAAAAAGATGCCGTTATATAGACAACCGGGCCAAAACTGTCTTGGTAAGAGATTAAAACCTATAAACCAAAAGTCCAAATCCTGCATGAAGAAAGCTTTTAAGGGCACAACCCATGCAAAAACTAGAAGGGGTAAAAGACAAATCAAAGGAGCCATTCCTTTGCTGGTACAGGAGTTAGAATTTATCGGGGGCAAATGATGGCAGCTCACATACGACAAGGAAACTTAAATGCTAATGAACAAGAAACTGCTTCGGACATGCTGTTATAAGAAAATGTGAACAGAAAGAAGTAAGGTACTTCTCACACATTTATTGCAAAAAAATAGCTATAGCAAGGATGCACCTCAAATTCAAGGCTCAGCTATTGAAGAACAGAAAACTTGAAGAGGTCTCCATTCACATAAGCAGGGGTTTCAGCCTTTTATAGCAAACCAAATTTAATTGGAGATTCAATGCACTAAATTTTTAAGATGTTAAGACTGTATTGATGGACTTCAATTTCTATCTGATCCAATGTAAACGTACAGATAACATTCTGCAACAGCAAACTTTCCAGCATCACAAATGAACATTTTTATCTTTCATTGTATACAATGGAGTGTGTTGAAAATCAGGAACATTTCCAAATGACATGCAAATATTTGAAAATATCAAAATTATGGTATATTAGTAACACCGCCAACTATTCCTTGCACTCATGAATACAACTAAAATCATCATTGGATAGTGCTATCAGGAGTTTATAATGTTGATATCTCTATAGTTTTAGCCATATTAAGTTTCAGATTAAGTTCAACATTATGAGTCATATGACCATCAGGATTCTGTGTTTCACTGATTGCAAATGGTTAAACAGACATTAGAATACCCCAAATTGACCATACAAGCATCCTCAATCTTTTACAATAGTAGAAAAAAATGCACCGATCAACAATTTTTAGGGACATAAAAAATGGTGCATGCATTTCAATGATTAGCACTGTTTCCTTATAAAGGAACATACAAAGCTTAAGATTCAATTCAATTCATGAATCAGTTAACTAATTTGTTTCAAAGTTCAAAATTCAAACTGTTGAATTCGAGTATCACCCACATCCATTAGCATATTGTTCATTTACATTTCCATCTATCTTTGCCTGAAATTATTTAGGCATTACATATTCACTTATTTATTTAAATACCACTTGTTTATACATATTTCATAGTCAATTGCGAAGAGAAGGTAAGTAAATGCAATCATTTCCCAATTTTTTTTTCATATTGCCATCATAACACATTATTCAATGCACTTTCAAGTTCAAGTAATTGCCATTTTAGGTAAGCAGTCATAATTACAATCATTTTGGTCACAAAGCCTCCTTCCTTTTCAAGCGTATATTTCACATTTCATAAGGAGTGGTGAAAATCATCTGTATATATCACAATTCCAAAACTTAAGACTTCGCCGAGTAAATACTGTAAATTAATAACCATCTACAGGCAAAAAGTTATGCTATGAAATTTCCAATGGTGATACATTCACAACAATATAATTTCAGTACATTTATGATAATTTGGAATATGTTATTCTGAAGGGGGGACTGCTACCACCATGCTTATTTCCCAAGTGATTCGCGTGGCTATCAAGAAACAAACATAATTAGCCAGTTCTGACCTTAACTTTATAATACCTTATTGACTTGAATATAAGGTGACTTACAGTGTTTTAAAATAAAAATCTGCATGCACAACATTGAATAAAATGAAAATTACAAACACTAAAATATTTAAAAAAGTTAAACTTCACTATTTGCACTAAGTTATTTAAATCACTACTAAACTTACTGAATTACTATTACTAATCCATTCATTACAATAAAAATTATTAGCAAAAACCCAACAAAGTATGAAAAATACATTGATGAACTGATTGCTACAGGTGTGACTGCAACTACAAAAAAATGATTCATGCCTGGCTCTGCTTCAACCTAAGATGCATATATTTTCAGCCATTTCATCACAACGTTTTCAAGTCTATATTCATAATTTTAACATTATTATATGTATGTTACAATATGTTAACACGTTTACCATGTAATATATAAAAATACCATAAACACAGTCATCAACCTGAAGGTCAGTTTGATATATGATGGTAAATTTCACCCTATTATAAGCACAACAAAGTGTGAAATTCTCACATCAAGGTAGGAGGGCCAGATACTTTCCCTCTGCCGTGCATGGTTCCCTAGAAAGTTCTGGTAACTGAAAAATCACACAGCCCATGTGAAGCTGAAGGTGCCCAAAGGTGTGCCTGGGAATCAAAACCTCCTCCCAGTTGCCTAACACAGTAATCCTGGACTACCAATGTGCCTTGTTTTTTCATTAATATTGGATCTAAGAAGAAGATATTACACAAAATTCAGTCACTCTTTCAGGTCCAATAATAATGTGCTCTTTAAACATATCACCCAAAAAGTAAATAAAAAATGGTTTTTTCTTGAACACCAATGAATTATTTGTTCAGCTTTATTTAATACAGTCATGAAACCAAAGTGATACAGTAATTGCCAACGACCTTGATTTTACAAATACACTTCATGTTGAAGTTAGGTTAGGCTAACCCTGCACTTTATTAAACTAGGGCACATACAGCATCTTAATATACCACTTTCTATCACATACTGTTAAAATATACCCATATTCAATAGAATTACATGAGGAATGAAACAAGGTAGATTATTCCAAAGAAACTGCGGGAGATACCGCAACAGTAACTTTTAACGGAGTCATCCGCTAATGTGCATGGTAGATTATATTCACTGGTGGTAGAGAAAAACCTATCAGAGAAGTGTGGTTCACTTCTTTCGCTGTAATAAGAGAATGGATCAGTTGAACCATCAAACAGATATTTGAAAAAAAGAGTAAATGAACAGGGGAGGAGAGGTCGACTATGAAACTTTTAGCCATTAGATTCTATCAAGGAAACTCTCTATACAAGGAATATTGAAGTCCCAGGAACAGAAGAGCATGTATGAAACCAATGTATGTAAGGAGCAGAGGCCAAAGACAAATGCAAATAAAGGGCAGCAGAGAAGAAATTAATAACAGGGTATGTTTCAATAAATAGCTTAAAATGTAACTGTTTTGACTTTATCCAAAAAGAGTTGTTGTTGCGTGAAAAGTATGAATGTTTTATAATATTACAGTTCTTATCTTACAATATGCAGATAAAGTGTAAGAACACTTAACTCATAACCATAACTATATTTTGTAGAAAGGGAGGTGGAAGAACAAATAAAAGCAACAGCCTATAAACACAATACAAGCCAATTAATGTTTTCTAAACAATATTAAATTTGTATGTAACTAGAAAACATAGAATTTCAAAGGTGTATTTAAACCATTGGGAATATTTGCCTTGTTAAGCTGATGAGGGCTATAACCACATCTGCATTCATTTTAGTTAATATAGGTAATAAGCATAAAAATGGAAAAACATTCAACAGCTGATACAGTATAAAATTATTTTTTTAAAGTTTTTTTGAATCCTTACTACTTAATTCCATTTTATTCTTTTGTTGAAAAAATTAAGGATTTCCCAAGTAAAATTTAACTTTAATTGTTGCCTCAATATCTAATGCCTCAGTTTTTAGTACACTAAAAAACAATTACCATCTTAATCATCTTTTCATCAAATTTAGATTCAATACTAAAAATGGGTGCAGAATTTCCTATAGACCAAGACATAGGATTTTACCAGTGGGATGAAAGTTTTCAGGTGATGATGTGGCAAAAAATATTAATTTTTTCAATACATTATGTTACTTTTCTGATTTTTACAATTTGCATTAATATGGTAATTACATGAGAAATTCACATAAGCAGCTTAAACATAGCCTGCCAAAATGGGATGAAAAGAGGTACACTGAGCACAATGGAATACTATAAAGTTTTTAAAATTATAGGATAATGATTATCATGAGGAAAATAGTCCTTATTCGGAAGTGGTCAAATTTCTGTATTTATTAGCCATCCATGCTACCAAATAAGAATTATAAACTTTTAATTAAATGCTTTTGACACATCAGGAGCATAATCAACCACTACTAAACTATAAATCCATAGAATAACTGTATAACTGATTTTCAGTCTTATCCTGCATTCATTGAAAGTACGATTGATGTCAATTACATTTTATCATTACATTAGACATTCAAATAAATACCAAAGATATTTACTGACCCTAAGCTTATTTGAAAAAAACCCTTTTTTCCTTTATTAATGGTTTAAGGTAGAAAAATTACTTATCTAACAAAAGTGCATAGAAAATTGTGGACAACTTGAGCTAGTTGGCTTAAGTTTTTGCACATTGTTATTTTTAGGCCTTTCTACAGTGAAATTGTTTTAATCCCACTTATTTTGCAAAGCCATTTAATTCACAACTAAGAGCAGTCCTAATGTAAAATCAATAAGACTTTGAATGCTTTTTAATACGTAAAAATTGGAATATGTATCAATTGAAACCATCAGAATATTACATGATTCATAGCTGAGTGCAGTCCCCACCTAAAAGCATGGAACTTTGCATGCTTTTTCATATGTACACATCGAATTATGCACACAATGTAAATTGATACCATAGTGTAGTTATATGACTCATAAACCATACAAAAATCCATTAACACAGTAATCAACCCTAAGGTCAGTTTGGTAGGTGATGGTAGAGTTCACCCAGTACTAAGCCCGACTGTGTGGAGCATTCACACATCAGGGTAGGGGGGCCAGTTCCTTTCCCTGTGCTGGTTATGGTTCTCCAGGAAGATATGGTACCCAAAAAATCACAGCTTGGGTGGAGCTACAAGTGCCCAGAGAGGCTAGCTTGGGAATGGAACCCGGCCCTTCAGATCAGTAGTACAATGTTCAATTCCTGGGCTACTGCGACCTACTGACTCATAAACATATAACTTATTTAAAAATTTTCCTGGAGAGACTTCACATCATTCAAATTTTGCATAATGTAATCATCATTAGTATTTCCCTAGGATTGGTTTACTGCAGCTACTATATTCTACCCTATTTGAATGCATTTCTTGGGAGACTAATGTGGTGGTTTCTCGTTTCTTTCCACATCACAGCACTGCAGCCGATACTGTGAACCTCACTCTCGCCTGCAATGGTGGCTGCTGATGCCAGGCTGTCCCACTTAGCCTGCGCCACCAGTGCTTAATGGTAAAACTGCTGTCTTTTGCCATGGGTACATGGTAGCTTTTGTTTAGTACAAGTCTTTTTTTTATCGTTGCCTTGTTCCAAAATACCATCATTCCTTTAATGTGTGGTTGCCTCATTCCAAAAAAACCATTAACAAACTTTTTCCAAGCTGAAAAATTTTTGCCAATCACGGGAATGGAACCATCAAACTTTGGCTCCAGTAGCAGACATGCTACAACTGGTCTATCCCTGCCCTTTGGTGGGGTAGACCCGAGATAGCGCATCTGGTTGTCTATAAGTAACGGGGTTCATATTGTAATATAAAGTATTTATTATGAAGGTATCATATTACTGCTTTTCATTTTCTTGAAATGACACTCCACTGTCCCCAAAACATTTAGTTTATTTTTGCTACATTAATTAGCAGCATAAAATAAGGTTAGATATTATGCAAATAAATGTAGCATGTCATCCTAAGGTTGGTAGTCATATTATAAATTTTTCCCAACACTTAAGATACACAATTCCATCATGTGATCAGCTAAAAAAGGGCACCTCACTCTCGAGGAGAGGATAAGACAAGTCATAGCCAGGCCTGAGCTGATCAAGTAACTTGAGCATTTTATCCTCTCACTAACTATTTCCTTTGATCAGTGGATTAGGTAAACAAAAGAAGGCAGGCCTATACTGCTGAAGCCTAGCTCTTGGAGTGAGGTAAGATGTTGGGGGCAGAATTGGTAACCTCTTGAGGTAGGGGAGGTTGAGGGATGAATCACAGAAGATGAGTATTCAAAGAAAACTGTTAAAGATACCTAGTGCCTACTCTCCACTCAAAGCCCTCAAAAGATATCAACCAAAATGCTGCTAAGTGTATTCAACAGTTGCACGTGTTGTTACTATTTTGTACTGAGGACTCTATGCTGAAGTTATGGAGGGAGGGGAAAAAGGAGAATACACAAACCCAAACACATGATGACTGAACCAAAATGTGTCGCTTTTTGCCTAGCCTTGTATGCTAAATTGTTTTTTATGCTTGCTTGTATGCTAAATGCTTGTATGCTAAATGCTTTTTCATTTCTAGTTCACAACTGCCTTCGAATAATTGGCTTCTATCAGTGCAGTCTGGTACCAAAACAATGTTGTTATGCTCTGATGTTCAACCGATTTTGCAGAAGGTAGACAATAATACTTGAAAAAGACTGCATCATTTAGAAATGTGACATAAAAGTAAAACCTAAGGAAAATATTAAATATCAACTTTTATTTTCTTTTCAATTCATTAATGGAGAGTTGTAATTATCAAATGGCAGATTAATATCATCTTTTAGACAATATAGCAAGTAATGAATTTCTGAATCCATATTATTTATTCTATAAGAATACTTGAGAAATTATCTCAAGTTTCCAAAAAATCTTGGGTGTATGCCTTAATTCTGACACATCACCTATTCTGGACTAGACTAGGGCATATGTTGGCCTTGATTACAGACTGAAAATAAAATATAAAACAGAAATATCATCTCCCTTCCCACCATTGGCCAAATGCTAGTAACAAGCAGATGTATATACAGGCACGGATACATACATGGGCACACACATGCAGGCACAAGCATACACCCATGCATTTTTAAAAATGAATGTATACACACTCACAAAACACCAGGAATTTAAAAGAAACTTGAAATTCCATCCAATACTTCCAAATTTGACTGGCCAGGGAAAACCCCTTGTAGGTTTCAAAGAACTGCAGGAAATGCCATGACAGCTACTTTAGAGAAGTCATCCATTGATGTGCATAGAAATGCAAGAATTTCACAGCATAAAAATCATTCACCTTGACTTAGATCCTGGTCAAGATGAATGGTTTTTACACTTTGGAATTCTCACATTATTTGTAGGAGATTTGAGGCTCATGGGTAATTTGGGAAAAGTGTACCTGAACTTTTTGATTGGCTTAATTCAGCCTTTATCTACTAAAATATCATTTTAATCATCCACTACAATTCCACTGGATTCTTTTATTTGCAAACTATGCCTAAACATTCTCCACCCATTTCTACAGATCAAGGAACTAAAAATAGATCTTGCATCATAATTAACATAACTTAATGTTCAGTACAATACACCATTTCATGTTAAAAATAACAAGGAAATTGTGAAAAAGAAATGAATGAGTTTCATTGTATGATAAAATAGTATTAGAATGATAATTAATTCGCTAAGAAGTAGTAATAAAGGTTATATATGAAAAAGTGACAATAAGAAACTTATCAGAAATGAAACTGGCATAATAAATGGCATGATTTTTAAAAATTAATTACTAGCTGTGTACCTAGTCCCATTTCAGAGATAGTGGGAGTCATTTGGGAGATAGATGTGATGAATAACAGTTTCAACATTTTGCTGAGGAGTTTTTCAACAATGATAGTATGAAAGTTGCATCACAGGGCTGTCTACAATAGATTCCCACTTGAGATACAGAAGGCAATACTTTCATTTCAATACATGCAATGTGGAATATGAGGGCAATAACGATTACTTTGAATACCAAACATTGAAAAATGGGAAAGTTTATAATGAAAATATTGACCACTCATTAGTTGTACTTCCATCACCTGGGAGCTCCATATAGGAAGTATTTAATGGAGCACCCAAAGACCACAGTGAAAACTAAACTATGGTAGGCTAGTGGAAATCTTAGATCCATATCCAAATCTTAGGTCCATTAATGACATCATATGGTGGTGGAAAGGAATGCTGGCCCACCATGGTACTCTGCAATGAGGCATAGAGAAAGGGAGACGTCTGGATGTCCTTAACATCCAAGGACATGTGACTAATCTTTACATCCCTCTCCTATCCTACTTTGTAATTGTGATTTTTTTAAGTCTTTGGACATGGAGATTATTTATTGATGAGAAATAGTCGCCAAGGAATTTGATATGATTTCCATGACTGTTTAAGCTATACCTATAAGAATAAGTAGCAGAGAATTTGGATGATTATCTTGCACTGTAGAAAGGCACTTCAAGAGTTAGTTATGAACACTAATTTTGTAACTGCAAGATTATGGGGAGTTTGATACATACATATTGTTATACTTCACTTCTAAGTCCAGGGGTTTAATTTTGACACCAATATAGACTTATTCCTTTGGAGTTATGAATGCAGCCCGCGAATAATTTTAAATATTCTATTTGGAGGATTTTCAGCCTGTAAAGTGGACAGTGAAGTCAAGTAGCTCCACCCCAGATTATGTTGATACATATCACGTGGCTATGAATTAAGGCAAAGTAAACAGTTCTTATGGATTCAAAAGGTAAAATACCTTTAATGTTTATTAAGGCTCACATAGCCAAGAAAATTTTATTTATCATGTGATTCATGCGGTTCTTACCGCTGAGATTTTAGCCAATTTGGAGACCTGGATAAGAAACTGCAGTGACCCTTTGCATCTTTTGATTTGCAATGGATAGTTGAAGTCACTGTTATTTAATGTGCAAGGTCATGAATATACATGAAATTGGTTTATTATATTGATTAATTATTTGCTAGCAATAGTCCATTCATGGACAAGGTCTAGGTTATCTTGCATTTGCCTACAAATGGAGGCAATATTTTTATTGGAGTCATATATAAGTAAGTTTTCTGCGTAAATTTAATGAAAACATTAATAAACATCAAGAAGAGCATTCCACTGCCTCACACAATAATGAGGATCAAAATAAGTTGACATTTTATGAGTCAATGATTCAATAAAATTGCCCTCAAAATGAGTTTAACACTAAATTTCACAATCACAAATCATTTGACTGATTTTCAATTATCTTTGAACATTTATTTATTTAATTAACTGGTAGTTTTCCCATTTATATTTTCCTCTTAAATGATGAAAATGTTTGCTTATTTCTTTTCCTTCAACTTACACTAAATCATTTCACACCTTACATTAAGCTGAAAAGAACACTTTCAATGCACATTATACCCTCAAGTATTACTTCAAAGGAATTTATTTGAGAGAGAAAGAAATAGTTTAGTAACCACATAAATCATTAAAATATTTACTGAGGCACCTAATATTCACCATCCTATCAACTGCCAACTTCAGGACTATTTGGCTTACACGCAAACTGGCTTATAATCAGGAACATATTTACTGTATGAAATTAGGCAAACAAAACTTTTGCATTAAAAGACAATCAAATGGTTTAAAATTGACTATTATGCTACTGAATGTATCATAATTTAGTGTACAGATAATTTTTAATTATCATTAATTAAGGACTTCGTCATTAATGACTGATGAATTAAGATATTTAAAAATGGCCTAGCATCACTACACGTCAAATGGATTCATTATTTACATAAGATGGTTGAATTAATCTTATATATGTATGGTACTCATTCATTAATCATACATATACATGCATACAAATCTACAAGTGTATTTCCAAAAGCTTAACATAGAAAGGCACTCAGGCTAGCCAACCAGTTATTAAACATGCAGTACATACATACATTGAAATATTTACCTGAAATACTGTTAGTAAACTCTGCCAGAAGCTGTCAAAGTTGCTGCGTGGCTTGTCTGAGGTATTATCGAAGTTAAACTTGCCACCAAACACTTGCATCCCCAACAAAGCAAATATGACAATAAACAGAAAGAGAAGTAGCAACAAGGAAGCAATTGACTGGATGGAGTTGAGTAAAGATGCAACCAGGTTTGAAAGTGATCTCCAATATCTGAAATGGATCAATGACATTTTTTACTATAAGCTCATCCACCTGAATTCTGAAACCAATTATATACTTCTTCAAAAAATACACCGGCACCTAAAATACATAGCAGATCTGCATCTACCTGTTTTGTCTGGGAATTAAATGATACATGTTTGTTAAAAATATATTCATAAAATAAACATTTACACACTGTCCCTTATCTGCAGTTGTGAACCACACATTGTCACAAATACTTACTGCTTACTATCAGTGTCCATCTCTCAATGTAATCCCATCCACTTATAATTCAATCAGTCCAGGGGAAGAAATAATTGTATTAATGAAATGTTAGTCTGGATATTTTGACTCAATAATACTGTTAAATTACAATATAACTGGGCAATCATTGTCAAAGACAAAATTTAAGTACCATTGTAGGACACATGTGAACCTCTGGATGAGATTAAATCACATAACTACTCTAAATACTCCGCAATATTCCAGTTACAGCACTGTGACATAATTAAATGCAATTTTTTATGTACTAGAGGTGTACTCAACTCCTAGTGGTATTATCACTTTTCAAATGCTTAAATGTTAGGCACTGTTTTGGTTCAGCACTCCAAAATATTGGTTTGATTTCATGAAGATAACTTGCTTAGTACTATAGATTATATACAGTTAAAATGATCTTTTACTCTAGGTAGTAAGTAAATACCTCTCCTAAGGTTACTCATGAAGAGTTAAGATCATGAAATAGAATATCTAACAAAATTTTCTTTCAATGCACTGATTGGTACAGGGATGAGACAGATTTGTGGACTAATTAAGAAAGCCTACATACACAAGAAAATTAGTAGTACTAAGATATTACCTGAGATTAATGTTTTGTACAAGTTATTGATAATAAACCTTGATATTCTGTATTAAATGAGAAGGACGTTCTGGAACAAACCATTTGACACTTAGCACCATTTATAATGGGAAATAACCAGTTAACTGATGAAAGAAGTTCTGAGCCTACGATATTGGTGATATTTTAAAGTACACACAACTATTGCATTCAGTTTCAGTTTTCACCCGTTGCTTGAACATTATTAATTATTTGTGTGCAGCTATGAAGAAGTGACTCCATTAAGTAATACACTAAAAGGAAGCATGCACAAATGGCTATTAAGGAAAAATGAGAAATATTTCTTCATAAGTTATGAAATTGTTAGTGTCCAACATTTGTCAATGAAAATAATTCTCTAAATAAAATACTAGCCGCACAACTAAATCACATTATGAAAATTTTTAAGATCAGTTTAAAATTTTTTTGACAGGGATATGATTAATTGTATTAAGTTTTATGGAACCTATCACTCTATTACCAACATGTTTTTATCATGGATATACTCATAACAACAATATGCTGATGCCAATATGCCAAAATGGATTTCTTCATGGACATACATGTACGCCAGTATAGCTTTCAAAACATGAAAACACAATCAAACTGTCGAAAAAGCCAGATTGATTATGATGATATTCAAATGATTCTAAGCAATATATAAAGCAAAAAAAATAGCTATAAACATTAAATGATACGAAATTAATGAAAAAAATGTTTTAACTTTAAAATCAATACTGAGTTGACATAATATATTTCGTTCAAATCAGTTTCAATAAATAAATAAAATATTTCCAAATAACACCCATGTCAATGTTTGGCATTCATGGGTAATGCGTCGTTAATCTATTCACCTAGCATAATTAATGTGACAGATTTTTCTGATAACTGATATGCCACACTTTTTAAAATTGGCTTTCTTTGTATTCACTTGCAAGTAATGATGCGAAGGAGATTTGGTCAAGGTTATTGCAATTTTTGTAAACTCTGAAGCATTTACTTCAAAATGAAAGAGTTGTGTAGATTAAATAATTGCAATGAACAGCCTAAATGCTATTACTTGTAAACAAAGGCAAAGACATTGTGTATACAAAATTCAGTGGTTTTGATGGAAGAAAAATAAGTATGCACACACGAAAGTGGAAAGAAATGTAAAATGCAACAATTTCAGAGTGTAAAAACCATTCACCTTGACCGAGATTCGAACCTGGATCCCTTGATGTCTGGCAGAGTGCTTTAGCCAGTTAAGCTATTGAGGCATACTCTTAAACTCTGGCTTAAGCTTGGCTAAAGCTTAACTGGCTAAAGCACTCGGCAGGACATCAAGGGATCCGGGTTCAAATCCTGATCAAGGTGAATGATTTTTACCCCCTGAGATTGTTGCATTGAAATACATATAAGTGGATGACTGCGTTAAAAGTTACCACTGCCGCATCTCCCACAGTTTCTTGGAATTTAAGAAATGTAAAAGCAACTTAACAATAGCTGCACAATTTCACAACTAAAATGAGGCCAGAATATTCGGTCTTTGCACATCAGCAAGTTTATGAATGTTGCCCTTATCCGATGCCCAGGTTTACTTATGCTTACAAGAAAGAGATTATAAATTGAAAAAAATCCCACCCAATAGAGTAAACATAAAAATGAAAAATATGAAAAAATTCAATTTAATCAGAAATGAAATAATAGATGATGGACTCAAGATAATACTTATAACTGAATTGCAACAGTTACAGAGCTGCACTCACTTTTTCGATGGTTTAATTGAACTTACTCATGAAAAAAGTGGATGAAGGGAGAGGGGGAAAAGAGATAGGGGAGCACAGTTTAACAGTTAGGGCAATATAGTTGAAAGTGAAAAATATTAGCTTTTGAGGAGAAAGGGCTTAATAATTACTAATACTTAGTTCAACTCCCATCACAGGCAATCATACACAAGGAAAATGCTTGAAGAAAAAGCAAAGTAACAGCTAGATTATATAGCAGCCAAGCATTGCTGCAAAAAACAACAAAAAAGAAAAGGAACAAGGTAGGAAATTAAATTGAACTGTAACAATTGTTAAATGGTGAAAAAATGTATTTCACCTATGAACTTCACGGTAAAAATATTCAGGCCAGATAGATAACCTTTTATAAGGAAAGAGACTATAACATGAATGAGGGCTGCTTGGGCACAGAAACACCATATAACCAGATAGAAAGTGTTATCAGAAATGAAAATAAAAAAGACAATTAGGATAAATAATACTCCATCATAATTATGAACATATTAAAAAAAGACTATTAGAAAGCTTATTTAGATGCATTTGTAGCATTTAAGAGGAGGAAGTTTGACGAAAAGACTTCACTAGGCCAATTTTAATATCTCCCTGAAAAAGGGTAAAGCAGCAAGAGGAGAGGACTGTGGCCACAATAAATAACTCAAATATTGATTTTTATCAGTGGGGTAGAGCTAAGTCAAATAGTCAATGTTACCTTCACTCACCAGGTAGGTATGCTATTTATTTTCCTGGGTTACGTTTGTTTCCCAATTAGATTTAATAACCAGAAAATCACACATCTTGGGTGAAACTGGAGGTACCCACATACAATCAAAGTTGGGCCCTTTAGTCAAAAGCCCAGTGCTTTCCACGACTCACTGGAGTATCACACCTTCCCATTAGGACTAAAGGACCAATAATTATGAAATTTTGCTTAAGGCAAAACAGCACTAAAAATCATCAACAAAATACTGAATTATAGGGAAAACAAGTACCTAGGTGAATACCAGTTTGGATTTCAATTTGGACTGGAAAGAGAGGGAATGAGTGAATCTAGATTTCAAAAAGCCATTTGACAGTATAGAGTTGGCAAAATAAAAAAAATAATTAACATGTGGCTTGTTGCATTTGTAAACTAGAGGGATATGCAACTTATTTTTAACTTGCAAATTACTCAAAATGCATTCAAAGCTATAGAATGATGAATAAAATAAGAGGATAAACGGTGGTCATGGCTTCAAAGAACTGCAGGAGATGCCCGGACAGAGGGAGATAGAGAGGTAAAGGAGTAAAGATGGGTTGTCCGTCACTTCAAGTGCTTTCTAATTTAAAGACAATAAGAATGGTAAGGAGGAGTATTAGAAGATAAATATGCAGGAATGAAAGTAGACAAGGAGCTATTTAGTCAATTTCTGGATAATCACTCTTTAGTCAGCCAAGCAACAAAAGAATTTGAGTCATTTACGAGTCAGGCTGAAAGTAGTGATATCAAGATGGAGCAAAGAAAAACAAAGTGGGATTCTCAGAAAATATTAGGGGTAAGTTAAAGAAGTTTAATACCTTATGGAAATATAGAGCAACTGGAGTTCATGTCAGAAGAAATCTGACAGAATTATATAGCTATGTGAAATAATTTTCAAAGGCAATCCAAAACCTACCTCTAATAGTTTTACTAACTGATGATAATTCATTTTCATTTAAGACCACAGTCACAAACATTAAGAAATGTGGCAACCACAATCATTACCTAGAATAAGACATCTTCATAATCTTATTTTTCTCTTTAACCCTATCATTTCATGTTCCATAATTTTATTTAAAATAATCACTAACAAGAACTGTGAATACCACATTTTTAGAAAAGCCATATCAAATTCTGGGGCAAAATATAAAGATTTTTAATATTTTAATAAAATGTAAACATATGCATAGGCTAAATGTTATTTTTTTGGGAAAATAATAAAAGAGTCATTCAAAATAAAATGCCCAGCAACTGGTTCAAAGTCAGGGAGCAAGCATCTCATCAGTCATCCTAATTATTAGAGATACATCAAATAGTTAAAATAAATATGAAATTTATTATACATCATCATGACTAATATACACAAAAATGAAAGAAAATGCGTCTCTTTTAATACAAATCGACATTGGCAGATAAGTTTTATCTCTTACGACATGGAATTATTGGATAAAAATACATTCATTCATTCAAAATTGAGGGTGCTAATTCATTCCTAATTGGTTGAAGATAAGTATATATAATTTTTGGGACATGGTTAGCTGCATTGAGCAACTTCCAGACAAAGTAGGAAATCAATTTGCGTGTTTGATTCTAATCTGAACATTCTGAATTGATTGAATGGAGAATAATTTCAAGACCTAGGTGGAGAAAATATTCATAGCAATCAAGTTGAAGCTTTCAGAGATTTTAAAAGTTTTTTGACCATATCAATAGCTCAAAGATTGTATGTAATTGGCCCCTAAGCTGTAAGAAATTAGTAACATGAGTCCAATAAGTTCTTGGGATATTTGCCCTTGCATTTGTAAAATACATGTACCATGATATTGTGATTACTTTTAAAAGTAATAATTACCTCAAAATTCTATCATAATCACACCATTAAAATTAGTGCTATGGAAGGGATAAGAGCTCATTGAAATCCTACTCATTAAAGAAAAGTAATGTTATTTTAGGAAAGAGTACAAATTCTGCTGCTGGATAGGTATTTAGGGCTTCTGAATGAAATTTGAGAAGTGGCAAACAGGAACCAAGGTGTTCAACTGAGCAGCAACAAGGAATTCACTTTCAGGATCTCAAAAAGGTAGGCACAAGGAATTAGAAAATAAAATATGATTTTCCTACATCCCAGTCGGCCAAAAGGATTGCCACTATCAATAGAGATTAATCACATGGCAGTGCATGGTTTTGTTTGCAAACATTGAATTCTAGGAAAGGAATGTAAAGTAAGTTGAACTTGGGTTCAATTATTAATGAATTGTAATGACAACTCATAGGCAAAATTCTACTAACTAGAAATTCCCATTTACTTTTAAAGAGGGACTGACTGAATCAAATTTTGTGATAGTTAGAAAAACAATGAAAAGGTTCGTTTGAATTTACGAACTATGCATGAAAAATTGAAGTTAATAAACATATTGCCATTTTAAATATCTGCCAATGTGGTTCATTCTTGATTCATTTTTTGTCAACATAAATTTTTGCAAGAAAGTCACAATTAATATCAGGATAAATTGCAATTAATATCAAGTCATGCAGCCAGTTTATTTATCAAATATTATTATAATATATTCACTGAATCAGTATTGCTGTTTCATTGAAATAGGCAGAGTACAATACTGATACCACCATACCGTATAGCATGTTTCATCAATGTGTGAAAATTGGGAATAAACTATGAATTTCATAAGTTTACAGTACCTGCACAGCATGCTCATTTAAAGTATTAAATATCAATGAAATGCCATTTCCTCCAACTTTAAATCAATTTCAGCAAAAGAACAAGTACCCATATCATCACATATGAAATTTTGAAGAAGAATCAACTGTCCAAACGGTAAAGCATAAACTAAAGTATGTGTAGCAAGGAAAAAAATTGTAGCTTTTGAAGAAGGAATCTATAGTCTGACTGCAGGCAGAGAGTATGCTCATGCAAATTTAATTCAAGTCCAAGGAAAGATACCTTAAAATTAGATATTTACATATAAACTGTAATGAGATAATTAGAGATTTAGCACAATCTTCACAATAGCATGAGCTTTTCAGGAAGTAAGAGCTCATTTTCAAGTCCAAAGCACCAGAAAAAATCATGACATACTGATGGTTTGGGATTAAGATTTATGATTGTAGATTTAATTCATGAGCAGCTATTCATACATTTTCTCAGTAAATTTTCACAATCAATATGACTCTATGGCCTACTGTGCCTATCATATTTTCAAGGAATGTTAAACGGTGGATTTTTATTGCCTTTCTCAATGCCGTTTCTAACTAGATGAAATCACTCAAATGGCACACTGAATAAACAATGCTGTATGGACTTTCATTCATCTTGTTAATACCCACTCATCTATGAGGGTTATACAGAAAGTAAGGTCCAAATCGCCACAGCTAATTAAATGTCAAGTGACAATTGAAGCACATGCACACTGACTCCTGGCATGCATTGTGCATTAAATGATGCTATTTGAATTGGTATTGTTACAATGTGCTGTTTATGGGGTCTGTTCAAAATGTTCATAACAATCGATCAGCCCATCGACTATGAAATATGCTCAGTGATTTTTTTTTATGACAGAAAGGAATGTTTCAGTAGTAGAAATTCATCAACAGTTACGTGAAGTGTAGGGCCCCAATGCGATGAGTGACAGCGAAGTCCATAAGCGGATGAGAGTTTTCAAGGATGGATGGGAAAATATCCATGACGAACCATTATCAGGCCGAACATCATTAATCACAGAAGATTTGGTCAATGCTGTGGCCAGAAAGATTCATAAAGACTGGATTGAACAACCACCACTGTTCAGTCCAGACTTGGCGCTGACAGATTTTCACTTGTTCTGCTACCATAAGGAGTTTTTTGGCAGCAAGTGCTTCGCCACAGATGACAAGGTGAAAGAAGCAGTTCAAGACTGCTTATTCTCACAGGTGGTAGACTTCTATGTCACACAAATATTGTAGGAAGTTATGAAAAATGTATAACCAAAAATGGAAACTATGTAGAAAAACACAGAAAGATGTAAAGAATTAAATTTAAAAAATTTTTTATAACATCTGTGATGTTGTATTTTTTATAAGAAATAGGACCTTACTTTCTGAATAACCTTTGTATCTAGCATGAATTTCCCAACTGGAAGCAGTCATTGCTGCTCTCACTAACATATTCCTGATTAAGGGCCCCAACATCTACCCAGAGGATACCCGGCACAGCTTCAGTGAGCCAAAAAGAGTCTGAAATTAATGCTACACGCATCTAAAATTATGTTTCATATGGAGAATAGAATGAATGATGCCACGATGAATTGGGATCAGCTTGTGAGTAGTGGCAGCTGTTGCAGGGGATAGAGTAGAGTGGTTAGTTGCTTTCATGTTCCTGAAGTTAATGTTGACATCAAGAAAAGTAATGGTAGAGTCAGAGAGAAAGCATGTGAAAGACAACGAACATTAAGAATTAAATGATAAAATAATGGATAGCAGGTCTTCTTGTCGGTGGTATCACAGGAGGAAGTTCTCATCTATATAATGGACAAAGAGAAATTTAGGAGTTTGGCTACGAAGGAAATTTTATTTTAGCCCATGCATAAACTGGCAAGTGCCCAGGCCATTATTGTGCCCATTGCAGCTTCTTCACTTTGCATGTAAAATCATATACGTATATTGAAGTTGTGGGTCGCAGTAATCCAGGGGTAGAGCTTTGAACTACTGACTGGAGGGTCTGGGTACGATTCCCAGGTAAGCCTGTCTGGGCACCAGCAGCTTCACATAAGCTATGTGATTTTTCGGGAACCAGATCTTCCTGGGAAATCATAACTGGCACAGGGAAAGGAACTGGCCCCCCTACTCTGATTTGTGAATTTCACACGCCGTTGGGCTTAGGGTGGGGTGAACTCTATCAGCACCTACCAAACTGACCTTCAGGTTGATTATGTGCTTATAGTTTTTTATATTGAAGTTAAAGCCATTTTTTATAAGGAGTAGTGCTAACAGGTGGAAAAGGAAGTAAGTGGGAGGGATGAGCAGTTGGTGGCATTAGCTGAAGTGGTATCTGAGGGATTCTAAACCTTCCTCATTGGATATGCAAAAGTGAAGATGATGCCAATTGTCGCTATTGGTATGGGCTTATTGTGAGAAATTGTGACTGAGCATTAAAGGCCAGGGGAAGGTGTAGTGAAAATTTGTTAGAAGTAAATAAATCCATCCACATTTAATGATGCAACTTTCATTGCATTGTCACTCCTAATCTACATCCCCTTGCATCCTCTTTGATGACACACGTTGCCAATGGTCACATCACTAAAGCTGATGTACTAATGCAAATTGACATTCACCTTATGGTTTATCAAACCGGAAACAAGGTTTAATGTTAATCTGCCAACATGGTGCAATTATCTCAATGTGATGCACCTCAAAAGACAAGGTACAGTGGTAAATGTTTAAAAATAATGAACTGATATCACATTTAATGCAAACATATTTAATAAAATATAAAAAGTGGTCATGCTGACTAGAGAAATATTCTAAAGAGAAACGCGATGAAAACAATTTCTTTGCAATGTAGACCAATGTTTTGTGGCATAAAACCCTTTGTGGCCAATCCAACTGTGAATGCACTATAAAGTGAACCCAGAAATACACTAATTTTCTTTAAATTACAACAATGGTCCATTGTGTTATACATATGTATTTATAACTGGTAAAATTACTATTCTGGGTCGTAAGCCTTCTTTGTTGTACTATAATTCTTTATTTATAAGTAGCAAATTTCTCAACACTGACATCTGAATTTCTCTGATTTATCAATGTTTTCAATATTTAGGTTGAATAAAGCGACATTTGTAAGGTCAATGTCACTACTCATTCATGAAACCACCGAGGTTACAACATATAGGTACGTACACTAAAAACCTGTTATTTCAAAATTACAGGGGTTGAAGAAATTGGATTCCAAAATATCAGGGTTCAAAGCAAACAAATTTATCTACAACTTTTCCATAGTGAAATCTTGGGTGGTTTATCTGTCCATTGAAATACTAAGCAAAATTATGAGGCAAGTTTTTAATTTAATATTTTCCCATGTTTAAGAAGGAAGCACTTGCAATTGTGAAGTTTTGGTAAAAAATGGGCAAATGAATGATAATCTTCAAGGGTGAATTAGCAAACTGTGGACTTTCATCCACTGGGCAAACCCCATGAATTCAGCATGAACTGCTGTTTTCAAAGAAGTTACCAGAAAGGAATTTTTTCATGTTAGTCTTAAGTGAGTGAGCCAAGTGGATTGTTCTCTTTTTTGTGTCACATAGAGATGCTCTTCCATTATTATTTGGAGGAGGAACCTCTCATGGTATTTCATGAATCTTATACTGAGGAAATTTAACATTACTACTTATTCTTCTGCTAAATACCTTTTCCTCCACCCATGAATTGTGTTTGTAGCCAATTTTATCATGTTTACAATGACTTCATAAAAGAACAAGTTTTTCGTCAAATAAACATGCAAGTTAGGAGTAATAATACCAATTATATAAGACAAATAGCTGGTTAATATACAAATTTTAATGAATAATAAGCTCACAAAAATAATGTCCTCATCACTGCCATATCGAGCCAGTCAGTTATATTCTTTAGTGACAACTTCAATATTTCCATGCATTTCAAAACAAAATTTTTTTGGCTGAGATTCGATTTAGGATATGAAACATTTGCTTTAGAGATATGAATTTTTGCAGAATGAATTTACATTATAATATGACTTTAGCCTTCAGAGTAACCCAGAAACTAATACCCAACTACTAAAAGAGCCATGCATTGAAATTACACCAAGTATTCAATTTTCTTTCCAGAATTTCTGCAAAATAAACACTATGTTGTTTTTTTCATTGTTAGACACAACAGAAGAGCAGACGTTGAGCTTCAGCGAAATTCACTGAAGTATTCCTCTTTCACCATTCCTTTAAGTGAGAGCACTATTGAACCCTAGTGAAAGTATTATACCTGAAAACAGTTGGAAGTATTTCACTTGGTTTTCAAAAGGGTTTCAAAAAGAGGGTGAGCAATTGATATAGTAGAGTAAAATGTCGACCTATCATTCTTCCATTTATAATTTTCCCACAACCATCACTCATTCACCCAAGTCCCCCAATAAACACTTTATAAACAAGGCTAAATTATATCACATTTGTATCTTAATGCATAGTTTCCCCATATTCCTCATTCACAATTTTTGGATCAGACCCAAAACATTTTCCCTATTTATTGTATTTAACACCGATGTGCTCACTCTCACATCTGATCCATCTTGACACTACAAATTTCATGGCCATATGTACTGGATAGACAATTTCAATCAGAGCTACGTCACAATTTTGCTTGGGATACCATTTCAAAGAAGTTGATTGCTGGATGGAGAGGGATATGCACTCAGCATGCAGTTTTAATCAATTTCTTCATTGATTCTTGTAATTTTTGTCCTGGCAGTTGTAAATGCTCTTGTACCTTTGTTCATATTCTGTACTCCCCTCTCCATCTTTTAAATATGAGTCGCCAGACAAAGAAAATGAAGATACTACATGAGAGACTAAATATTTTTGAGGAAGAGAATCCAGGTGAGAAAAGAGTGGATATAACGGAATGCCTTAAACACCTCATACTATGCTCAATTCATTGATGGCAAAAAGTATTTAAATATATTATCAAATAGCAGGGTCCGAAAAAGAATGAAAGACAAGGAAGTGGAGAAACAAAAGCTTGAAGCAATTTTCCTCACTAGGTATCAGTGTTCACATGCTGTGAACATCCCAATTGATGGCAACATAATTAAGAGAAAAGCTAAGCAGTGAGAATTGGCATCAACAGCTTCATGGAATCAAAGATGCTTACACAATTCAAAGATCATCATGACCTTGGGTACATGTATAAGAAGATTGCAGGAGAGTGTACAGCTGTTGATACTGAAACAAGAAATCAGTGGACTGAAAAGCAACCAAGTTGTTCATTACCTCATGATTCATACAATGGCAATGAAATAGGCTTATTTATAAATGCTTGTGAACACAAAATCTCAATTTAAAGGGCCAATTCTGCAATGATGGAAAAGTTTCTAACAAGAGTATCACAGTATTATTTTACACAAAGAGTGATGGTAGTGACAAACAAAGGTGTATGAAATGAAAACACTTCATTATTAACACGGATTTTATACTCATGTGTATACAAATATATATACATACATATTTGGGTGTGTGTGTGTGTATGTATGTATGTATATATATATATATATATATATATATATATATATATATATATATATATATATATATATATATATATATATATATATTATATATACACACACACACCTAATTTTCATTTAATTGTAGTAAAAAAAGAAATAAAAAGATTAACCAAAACTCAAACACAATTCACTTTGATATTTTGGTGGTCCCAGCCACTTTCATCGGGATAAAAGTAGTTGTTGGTTTGTGTTAATGCTTGTTTAAGTTAATCTTTTTATTTATTTTTTACTATAATTAAATGTAAGTGTTCATATCTTAGTGAATCCCATACAGGTGCTATCCCTAAAATGAAATACTGATTAATTTGGGGTAAATGAGGACTATTCAATTATAGAGTAATGCAAGGGTATCTTATTTCTAGATCCATTAAAAAATTGGGCTGCAAAATATGAAGTTCTTTCTGAAGTTTTTAATACTACTGTGCCTTAAAAAGTAATAGAAAAATGAAGATTCATAATGAATACAAGTTAAAATTTACTAGATAATAATTAGTGTTTTAATCATTAGAAAATTGAACATTCACTAGTAAAATAATGGCACGTTAAGATAACAAACATAAAGTGTGATTGAACTCTGAACCACTATAGGACCCATTAATTTTTTAATTCCAATAAAATTATAGCTGAAAATACTTACTTTGTGACTTTGAACACCCGTAACAGACGAACACATCTAAGCACTGAAACTCCCAAGGGAGGCATCACATCAGTGTGTGTTAAAATCAATTCTCCAATACTTCCTATCACAACAAAGCAGTCAAATCGGTTGAAGAGGGACACAAAATATCCCTGAAAAATGTAAAAGAAAATGTATTTAAAGTCAGAAAATAAAACCACAATACAAACATAAATTAAATACTAATATAAAATATCATTTTTTTCATTGAAAAATTTATTATAAAATTGCTATAATTAAGCTTAAAAAAAAGACGTGTTAAGAGCGTATATATTTCAAATCAAAGCTCATCTGAGGAATTCAAAATTATTTTCTATGACATTCCAGAATTCACTGATTCAATTCTATAGATACATAGAAAATAAGTAATGCAATCATTAAATCATATGCAATTTTTAAGACATCTGTAAAATTTAATAATTACTTTAAAATTAAAGGATGCCAAATTAATATAAAAAGAGTAATAGCAGATAAACAATATCAATTAAAATCTACCTGAAATAACAAGGTAAGGAGAAACTGTTTCTAGACCCAGGAGGCACCATTGGATGCATTAGTGCTACACTATTTCTGCGAGTACATTCAATTATTGAAACACAATTAAGCAAGAAGTTTAATAATTAATGCCAAGTACATAATAGGATAGAATAAGACATTTTCCTGACATGCGGTGATTTCATAATTTATCCAAAGTTCAAATTTGAAATTTTTTAATGGTATGAACCATAAAAATTCTTGAGCAGATGATTAATTACTGTTTAGAAATCAACTTATTGCAAAATCTGAGAAAAATTGAGGACACTTGATGGTTAAGTAAACATAGCTACTAATATTTTCTGTGCTAAAAGATCTGATGCCAACAAGTCACAAAAACTAACACAAGACTCTAGTGCAGCAACTCACATAAAATATTGACATATGCAAGACTGCGAACAGAATTAAATAGGAAAAAGTTTGTACATTTTTCATTTGCATGGAAAATTCGAAGCAAACAAGAGAACATTTTTAGAATTTATTTGGAAACAAAAGACAATATATGTACACTTTATAAAGCATTCAAATTAGAATCACTCTCTCATAAAAAATAATTCAAATATACAAGGTGGAGATTTCAGTTTTCCACCAACTCACTATTTAAACATTTGAAGGTAATGGGGAAAATTGAAATTACTGTCTCTTAACTCAACGTTTAGAAAAAAGCCTCAAACTCCTAACTAATACTGACGCTTAAAACTATTGCTCTATTCATCTAAAATATTACACAGACAAAAACAAATACAGGGAAATGCTACAGACAGCCAATGTGTGGTGCCTGATGCAGGGAGCTAATGTGGACAACACTACCAAGAATATTTGCTGGGAGAGTAAAGTATGGGTAAAACTTAATTGCAGCTGAAACTAAATGTATTGTCAACCTTGACTTAAAGAAATATTACCCAGGAGCAAAATGTTATGCTCAATGGCAACTGGTCAACTTAATAAAAAAGTGAAAATAACTTTTTACTCCATCCACTCCCAATTTCACTAAAAAGTGAGGGATCTTAATTTTCCAAATGCATGAAAGAAGAGCATGTGGCGGAATAAACAGTGTCTTTATTGCAGACTGCAGCCACTACCAACAGTAAGAGCAAATTTTGACTGCTCATCTTGCGTAAAGCTTTTTGATATAGGAAATCAGAGCAGAAAATTATACATTATTTATCAACATAAGCACCAGTATTCCCCAAATATAAATAAACCAACTGCAATCATTGTGGCCATTACACATTTTTTCTTACTTTTTGTCAAATATTAAAAAATGAACGTTTTACAAAATATATTGTGAAAAATGTTTCCAAAAAACTACTCAAAATATTTAACTGCTAGATAAATTTTTACCAATATTAAAATAATTTAGTTGAAAAAATGTGACACCAATTGCTCTGCGCTTAGTTATCAAAAGTTTATATTCTGACTAAAAATTATATTGCTAAAATATTATGGTATAAATAATGTCATCCACAATACAATTTTAACACATGGAATTCCAGCTTTATAGCACCGTTATATAAATTTGGAAAATAATGCCCATGGTGACAATATCACTAGTAGAGACAACGTAGTTCATAGTAATATTAACGACAAGTAATTTTTAATCCTTAATATAACATTTCTACAAATTATTCATAATTTGAAGAAACTGTTGATACATAAAATATGTAAAATCAGTGTTGACAGTTCATCATGTCATAGAGCTCAATTGTCAATGCTGATAGATCAAATGTATACCACAGATATCAGTTTTAATGGGGTAAAATATTGGCACAAAATACAACTTTTGGCATTTTGAACATAACCACTGTTTTATTTCTGTTGCATGTTGCTTATCTGACAAACACTTTTCTATAGCTAGTAATTGAATTATAAGGTGCTGGCATTTTCTGGGATATTTTTATACATTCCAAGCATATTTCTCCACTAATTTTCAAATGACTTTTGTGCCAGCCTACTTTATGTATTAATCTATTTGTGAACACTAATGTTTACCCCAGCTATAAAACTAAAAAAAATATCATGTATAAAACATTACTCTGCTCAAATGCAACAGCAGATGTTGTGCAAACTTGCTATTTTGTCCTTTATGCATAGACACATCTGCTCTGTATTTTTTTAGACAAACCACCTGATTTTCATATTTTTTCTATTTTGTCTCTTTCACAGTAACAATTCATTAGTCAAATAAATATTGTAGGGTTATTGTTCTCTTTTCATGCTTTAGTTCTGCAATATTATTTATTTTATATTCTGATGAAAGAATTATTTCAATAATTTCATTTCTGATTCTGCTCAGAAAGCTGATGATGAAAATGTCTCTCTCATCATTTTTACCAAGGATAAGGATAGGCAAATATTATCTACCATAATATTTCATTCTTAATTTAGATTTGAACTCAACAAATGCAATATAACCATTACTGTGACACTTTCTTGGGCATGTACAACTCATCATTCTAAAGATGGAACCACAGAAGTAAACTACAAAAAGATTTAGATAGAGAAATTCTATTTAATGAAGATACAATATTTTTTAAATAAAGGAAATTTTTAACTGAACAAAGAGTGAATTTTACCTATTCATAATAAGAAAAATACCAAATACAATAAAATATAATGAAAATGAGTTTTTGGTAATATGAAGTAACTTAAAAGTATGGTTTTGTAATCATTTAATTCAGCAATCAAAAAAACCATTCTAATGCTTTAAGATATACCAGCAAATATTTTGTAAACTAAAAAATCAATAAAGAAATGTTTTTAGCGTATGGGTTAACATGGAAGAAAAGATTATACAAATTTCAAAAATGGTCAAAATAATCATTCCAGCATTTTTGGTGTTAAAGAGGCCTTTACAGAACCTTTATTTAAAACAAAGTAACTAACAGAGCAAAAATGACTTATCAAGTACTTTTCCAATAGTTCTGCCAGTAGGGTGGAGGGTTTGTTGCAGGTAGGAAAGCTATGTGAGCCTTACACATGCACAGTCAGATTTGTTCAAGGTTAATTTTTGGGCCATAATTGACATTCATGCAGTTAATTCACAGATTCACAATGAGTCACTCCAGCAAAGGACACTGAAGCATTAGCCCTGAATTATGGATTTGGAGCACAGACAGTCCTGATAAAGGATGATACAAACAAGTAAAGCCTTTTCCACTTATAAAACTAGTTCTTAAATTAAATACCACTTAGCTCAATGATTAAGTTTATTAATATATTAGTTATAAGGTTCCAAAGTTATTGTAGAAAATAATGCATATTCCACAAATGTATACACATGCAGTCTCTTCAATATTCATAATGATAATTCCAGGCAATTCATTAAATGTAAAGAAAAGACCATACGAAAGAAAAATTCTCTAATGGTAAGGAAAATGTTCACAGTGTGCTACTCCCTAAATCAATAACACCATGCCATTAGTAAATCATCATTCATGATAATGTTGCATTAGCCGTCTCATGAATAGCTTGCAATTCAAAAGCTTGTTCAGTTCAGCATGGATACCCTTTTTCATTCACAAATAGAAGAATGTTTGCACCATGAGTAAATCCTTTTAAAACACATCAATTATAATCTGGATTTTACATTGTCATTCCTTCATATCTAAATTGCAATCACATACGGATTCCAAAAAAAACCATAAGGAAATCCATAATTATCAACAAATCTTCATTGGCAACAGGAGGTTTGTTTGAAAATTTTCAGTACAATTGAAAACTAATTGATTTTTTCATAAAACCATTTTTATTTTTTAATATAATCTTCTTTTGTGCTTGTACATATTTTCCAACTCTCTTCCAGTTTTTGTTTCCTTACAAATAATGCTATTGTTCCAACTGTGCCAAATAGACATTTTTTTGCAATCGCCTCCTCATTTGAATAAAATCTTCTTCCTGTAGGCCATTTCTCCACACTGGAGGACAGGCAATCGACCAAGGGAGAGAGATCTAGAGGAAAGGGGTGGGGGGAGAGGGGGAATGAGTTAGAATAATTTAGACTCCATCAATTTTGGAGCCATACCTGCAGAGGTCAAGTGTCATGATGGAAAAAGACTTTTTGTGGGCAAATCGTGGATTATTTTCAAGCAGCTTGCTTTTCAAACAGTCTAATAACAAAGTAGAGTATACACCTGAAATAACTTGACCCTTCCCCAATTAGTCAATAAAGGTAATTCCTTGTGAATCCCAAAAAGTTAACATAACCTTCCCAGCTGAAGGAATGGTAATTGCCTTATCTTGTGCACAATCCCCATCTGGCCGCTGGATTCTTGAACTGTTCCTTTGTGCAGATATGCATTGGTGTATCCAAGTTTCCTCCCCAGTGATGAAAGAAAGCCTTAAGCTCTGCATATTTCACTGAAACAGCCGCAAACTAGCCCTGGAACATGTCTCACGAATTCATGTCTGGTCAACTATGACCAGTCACAGCTCTCATCCTGTGGATAACTGTCTCATGTCCAAACATTGATGCAAAGTATTTTCCACTCATTCCCTCAAATGCCTACAGCATCAGCAATCTCATGCACCTTCAATCATCCCTCACTCACCCTCATATCATGAATTTTATCAATGATTTCTGGAGTAATGACCTTAATTGGCCATACAAGTTCAGTGCTTACCTGGGCACTCCATAAACTGCTCATAAACCACTCCAATTGAAGGCAGAGATTAATCAAAATATTTATTGGTCTCTTTTCAGCCTCTTATGGAGATTTCTGTTTTGTAAAAAATGTGTGATCAAGATGAAATTCTATCTCATCTTTTTGAAAATCACTCATCTTGCTCAACTCAAATTAATGCTAAACACAATACTAATAAGACTGATCTGGATCAAACTTACATTGTTCCCACCAGCACAGCCACTGGGGTGATCAAAACATGCAACCCTTTCCATCATGTCAGGTTATTAGTCCATAGGAAAGGAATATAGGACTAGTATATGCAGTACAGGCTAAACCCTGATAAAATCAACTAAATAATACATTTCACCACCAAAATTAAAACATACATATGAAAATAAACACCATGCAGGTAAATAAAATTTATCAATTACTGGAAAAAAATAATTTTATGCGAATAATAAAAACATACTACATAATAAAAATAAACTAAATACAAAATTCCATGATCCTCAAAAGCTGCAATACATTTGCAAGTACATATTTTTCATTACTATTAATACAATATCAGTGCCATACAAGTCATTCCGACTGAAATTTCTATCATAGATAAGAAAAACAGTCACACAATCAATGATTTGTTTTTTTAACTATCACAATAGTTACAATAAAAAAATAAAAATACTGATTTTGCTTTTATACGTCATAAAATATACTAAATAATAGTAGTGAAATAAAATTAATCTAGACATATCCAGAGAAACATGGCTTGATAAACATAAAATGTATGACAAGATAAAAAGCTAAGTATGCCAACTTTATTTCAAAAAGCAGTAACTATTAGGGCAGCATGATTTAGCTGGTACAACTTTTTCACAAAATTAACCCAATTCAACAGCTGACTGTTGGGTAAGCTAATGAGTTAACATACAAAAGGATAGGTTAACCCATTAAATGTTAAACTAATTAACCTTCTTCTTGTACAAATAATTTTTATTAACTTGGGAAATATTGATAATCTGATTTCTAGAATGGTCTTCAATGGCTAAATATTTATCTATGCAGTGTCTTTATTGGGCAAGGTTGAGATCAATAGTTCCTTCTTCCCCCCAACTCTTAGAAATTACATTGAATACAATTACATACCACCAAGCCCTGGAGGGAGTAAAATCGACCTAGATGGGAATTGAACCTGGGACCTCTAAGTTGGCCGGCGCCGATTTTAACCCCCTCAGGGGTTAATGTCCTCACCTGCCACTGGAGCTGGGAATCTGGTACCCATACTCTTCAGAAATATGTTACATTCCAAATTCAATAGATCTCTTTCAACAAAACATATGCAGAAAAAACAAAGATCAACTTCTGACCAGATTCAAGAAGTAGATGGTATATTTAAAATACAATAGACCAACCATCATTGCCCATTGAAAACCCTCCGAGAAATCATAATCACATACGGCTGAATTTTGAGGTATTTTTAACATTGATAAACTTAATAATACATTTAACTAGTAGGCAATTGGTAGGGAAGGCTGGTTTGTTTACAAGTAATGTATATTTATCTCCTATGGTGGCCTTAACTGTCAGCTAATGAGTTAGACTTGCCACTTTAACTGGATATACTAGGTAAATGATTCTGTCCTGGCAAATGTATACTTGGCGTGAGGTCCAAATTTTAAACACAAACTAAACATGCTTCACATGAACATTTTGCCACAATAATGGAGTACATATCAACTGGTGGATGTTATGGACACTTGAAAGAAGCATAAAAAAGCACAGATTTTACAATGTCTTTCATAACCCTACAGGTTCCTGTTGAAATGAGAAACATTTCTCTAATGATTTGAACAATGCAAAAATAATGTCACATAAAACATCAAATACCTCTAAACACCACTCAGTGAATGATAAGGGTTAAGTGCAGAAAAAAACAGAATTGCCTCAATGTTTTCGCAGCCTTCAGTAATGGCAAAAAAAGAACTGAAGGAATACACCCATAGAGAAGGGTATCATTTGATTGTCCTTATCCACACTTTTTGCATTTCGTGTATCTTAGTTTCTTTCCATAACATATAACGAACATGGCTAAATTTGTTGACCTTTTCCAAAACTCTCACTGTGAGCATCTTGCACACTCAATTATGTACATCCATTACAGTACTTGTGAGTAACTTCCCTTAACTTTTATGAACTCCAAATGTTAAACACTAGCTTAATTACATCATTTTTGTGGAAACCATCACTATAAATCACTCTTATTCTTCTCAAAGGTCAATGAAAAATAGGACAATTTTGAAAATGTCCAAAGATGTATGACCAACTATTAAATTATTAGAAAATCAGTTTAGAATCCTCATTAATGTAAAACTATTGAAAATAAAAGCACAAAGTATGTGTGTAATAAGTTAATCTTAATGACTTATGCCAATAAAATCCCAATTGAAGACTCATTTCATTACAGAATTAATGCCCTTAAAATCCATGAAGTGACAAAATGGGGAAATGTTAAGCAAAGGAGAAAAGGAAAGGAAAAGAATAGGCCTGTTGGACGGGATGAATTGAGGAAGGAAGTATGCAGAATTGAAGAAGAAATTAAGTCTGATGCCAGGGTATGCATTACTTGGGGAGGCAAAGAAACATAACATTATCCAGACTGTGTCCATCCAAAACCTATCTCAAATGGGAAACTACCTGATAAATAAAGAGCTACAAGCATCCATTTGCAAACCACTTTGAGCTCATGACATGAACAGGTACTAATGAAGTCTCATAATGCTGTTTTTATGGGAAATACTGCTGCATATTAACTAAAAATAAAGGGGAAAAATAAAGAAGAAATAATAATGTGGCATACATCAATTTGATGTACCTAAAGAATGTGCGTTCACATGGCCTAGTTCTTTAGTACTGGACATAAATGCTGAATTAAGTGATATGATACCAAATACCATAACAATAATTTGATTTACTTTTAGGGGCATAACCAAGTAGTAGTAGAAGCTTCAGGGAGGTGGATGACGGCTGAGGTCATTTGTGCCATTGGGGATGGATGAAAATGGAGGAAGGGTGGTGAGAAGCCCAGCGTCAGCATTAGCCTACTCTTAACAAAAGGCACCAAGGCGTCAACTGGTTTAACATCCCTTCCAACAGATGGCACACTCACTTAAAGTGCTCTCCACAAAGCATCTCAAGTGGGGATCAGGATACCATTGAAAAATACCTGCCGCCTCCAGGATTCGACCTCAGGCTCTCCAGATAGGAAGCCAGTACATTAGCCACCGCACGATCCTGATCCCCAGGATTCACCAAGCTTAAGGGCATATTTAGCTATACCTAATATCATACTATAACAGGCTTCTTCCTGAATGCTCTTTTTTATGTCTGAACCACTACCTCAAAAGATTCATTAGCCTGTGGATAATCTGTCCTGTACACTCACCCAATTTCCTAGCTCCAATGGTCCCCTCCTTTCCATATGTCTCATGTATATTTAAACAACCTAATATTGCTGCTCACTGGTGGACATATGCTATGGATGCATATCAGAAAAAAAAGATGTTACGATTCCATGCCAGTTTAATGCACCATCAATCACTGAATCAGAAATTGAACATATTTTCATGGTAGATTACTTATATCCACAGCAAAAGTAATAGCAAACATTGAATGCATACAGGTCACTACAACTACAGCCCATTTCAAAATGACTGCAGCTGATGCAATTCAAGTGGTTATAAGATAAGAAAGCCTACGTGCACACTGCACTTGCCATCACACTAATGGCATTTGCAAATGACACTCCTTGCATTACAATAAAATTGCAAATTTATTGCTTCACAATAAACTTGGCATGAATTTGAATTTTTCAAGACTACTTCAAAAGGTGTTTTTGGGAATGAGTCCGCAAAATATAAATGGTTTAGTGAAAAATGGTATTACTTCCCCACATTCATAGGTACTGGCAAATCAGAATAGCCAACCAAATTCATTATCATACTTTATTACCTATATCCAGGAATAAATTTTCATATATTACCAAACTCTTCCCTGTGCAAAACCCTATTTTTCCGGAACAAACCTACCTCCCTTTAAGTGGATCAGTCCAAATTTGCCTTTGCCAACAAAGGAACCTCCGATCCAAAAACAATAAAAATAAGTTTTACTATTTTTTCTGTTTCAACCCTTTCCCCTAATGTGATATCTAAGTATCCAAAGTTATCATGGCAAAATTTATCAAATGCTATACATAAAAGTAATTTATAAAAATAACATGTGAACAGAAGTTACTAGGCTTCAGTTCATACCTTTTACTGGAAAAATCACTGAGATGCATGAATAAAAAGTACAATAATAATGACCATATGAATGTTAAAACACACACAGACACTAACTAATGTATTACGTTAAAACAGAGCATGCAAACGATAACACATTCCAATGGAAAATAAACTATATAGTGTTCAACATGCATGCATGCACTCGCTGATTACAACTGATTTGTTACAAAAATATTTCAATTTACCTGAAATCCTAAACTGTACATTTTTAACAACATCTCCATGGAAAATAACGCCACAAAGAAGAGATTTGTTACTTCTGTAAACAAAAATTATAATGTTAATTAAAAGACAAAAATATAGAACATAATGAACATTTTCAACATGTACTCAAATTATTGAATTTGATGGATTATATTGGCATTAAATTATAAATAATGATTGATATTTCATATAACGTTTGACAGGTTCATCAATTGCCAATATTGCTTAAACATGTCACAAGACTTGAAAAAAGTTATCTTGAATCAATATCACTCAATTTCAAGGATATGAAATTCTCAAGCATCATGTTATTCCATAAATGCATTATTTATGAACACAATAGTGATTTCTGGCATACTGCACAATATCTCTACAAAATATAAACTATAATATATGCATTTCTAACCTTGAAAATGATCAAGCCACACAGGTTGTTTGTAATGCTCGGTGGCTAAAACACCCGTATTGAGGAACACAAGAATTATTATAAGCCAGTAGAAGGCTTGAGATTTAACAGCTTTTCTGCATGCCCTTCTCATGCGACGATTAATTCTGAAAAGTAAAAGCTAGATTTTGGCGACTTTTAAATCATATCTGCAACTAACAATATTATCACCAGAGAAAAAATTACAGCATTATTACAAGGCATGATAATTGGATCTTCCCAGGGATAAAGATAATTTAAAAATCATTGGGCAATATTTTCATAAAAAGTCAACATAAAATTTGTAGCTTCCTGAAATAAATGATGCTATTAAAAGGTTAGTCATATAATATCATCTGTAAAGTAAATGCAATAATGTAGAGAATTACATTAAAGACTAGTTCCTAAAGTCTCCTCCCTCCGAGTGCCATTGTGATGCCCTGGGGGAAATTATGATTTATATGAATGTTTAACACAATAAATGTAGAATTTGGATAATTATTTGTCTATAGCATTAGCATTATATAAAAAATTCTTTAGAGCAGAAATATGTGCCTATTCTACACATCGTAATAAACCCTGTTCTATACATTATCAGGATAAACAGCTTTGAGCAGAATTCAATAGCAATTCCTACAAAGCTAAAGATATTTTAATAATTTCTGGTGATTTTTTTTTATTTTTTAAAATTGCATCCAATGAATTGCTGAAAATATGATTTCATTTAATGAAACAAGAAAGAAACTGATTGGAGCATTTGAAAAGAAATTTACTCATTAATCAAGATAACTTATTCTCAAAGTAAGTAATCAGTTCTTAGTTAGTTAAATTTGTACTTTTATCTTTACTTCATTGCCTTTTATTGACCATTAATGGCAATGATTTCTTTAGCTATTTACCAGGCAATGATGACAAACATTTATGTTGACCCTATGTACCTGAATTATTAATACAGGGTCCGTACAACAAGTATTGTGACTGGTTTGCTGTAGCCCCAGCTGGTGGATGGGGGTGCGATCAGTTGGCTCAGTAGGTGAAGTTTTAAGTTTAGTAAGTACGTTAAACTTGGGAAATCCACATCGGAGACCCTTGAACTCATTAAACAGGCTTATGGGGATGATGCTTTAAGCCGCACAAGAGTTTTTGAGTGGAACAAAACGTTTAGGGAAGGCCAGGAGCTCGTCGAAGACAAGCACCGTGTCAGACGCCCGATGACCACTCGAACCGATGCTCAGGTGGACAAAATGAAAAAGGTTTTAGGCTCTGACAGGCGTTTAATCATCGCCCTCATCAGTGAGGAGACTGGCCTTTCAGTTGGAACTGTCCACACCATTGTAACATAGGATCTTGCGATGAGGAAAGTATGGGCGAAGCTGGTGCAGAAAGTCTTGAACAAGGAACAAAAACTGTCGCGGGAGGAAATTTTGCAAGAAATTTTGGACTGCATCAAGGAAGATGAAGATTTTCTCGACAACGCTATTACCTCTAAGGATAGCTCAATAGGAGCTCAAAGGATATCGGTTTGACTCCATCAAGGTGGTTCAAGCAGCAGCGACAAAGGCTCTCAACAATATTCCAGAAACAGACTTCCAGCAGGCTTTTGACGAGTGGCAGACGTGCCGAAATAAGTGTGTCGATGCAGGAAGAATGTATCTTGAAGATTATTAAGTAATTGTAATGATAACTGCAGTAAATTTTGATTTTTCGAACCAGTCACAATACTTTTTTTGCACACATATTCTTCAGGACAGCTATGATGGGGTCAGCTGACAAGGTGGTATGAAAAGCACTAGGACACAAGCACTGCAGTGGAGCCATGGACATAACTTAATAGGCTATAACAAAACTAAAATAAATTTTGTTAGTATCCATGAGCCAATTGAATCATGGATCTGAAGAGTGTTTATATTTATTTCGTGATAATGTTCCATATCCACACGAGTAACGACTGCCACTGTGAGTTCCATTTCATTGAATATTGTTTGCGCAACAATGCAACACACTAGTTGCCTAATTTTGATGAATTAAATATGCAATGAATTAAAATTATAAGGTATTTTCTTTTCATAACCTAAAACCAGGATATTCTTGACTCTAAAAAAATAGAACAGGGCAAAGGGAATGTGTGTATGAACTCCAAATTTTCAGTTGTAACCAAAGACCTAAAAGAGACACATAAAACAACCAAATGACACACTATGCACTTGTTTCAGTCATTTTTTATAACTTATCTCAGGAAAAGGTAATGAAAGCTAAAAACCATGGCACATTAAGGATTTCTATCACATTGCCCAGAGAAGGTATACTTATTTTGCCAATCTATGAAACAAATTGAAAGAGCTTTAAAATAATAGGTGCATACCTGTCAAAATCTTTCTTTTTCTTCCGGAACCAGGACTCTTGCTGAATTTCTCCTTCATTATCATCAATTCTGTCAGCAGATTCCATTTCATTATTCATTTTAGCTTGAAGAAAAGGTTGGATGATTATAATATAGCTCTAGGTAAAACCCTTTAAACAACTATTAAATAAGTATGAGGCCAGTACATTTGGAATATTAACTTAAATTATTCCAAGCAAATGGTTACTACTCACATTTTCCTTCCTGTCCTCTGTCTTCACCCTCGGGCTCAATATCTTCAGCCTGTGTTATCCAATCTAAGTATCCACGTAAATCATCTTCAATTTGTTGTTTTTCTTTTAATTTATGGAATTCTCCTCTGTTCTTTGCTTTCTCTCTTTCTTTAGAAAACTCTCTGCATGTAAAAACAAGGAAAGAAGACGTTATACAACCAATTTATAGCAATACAAATTTAATTAAAAGAGAAAAGGAAAACTCATATTTGTAGTCCGTTAAATCCCATATGCATGTCCATACTGTTCATTTATATAAGGAGAAGAAACTTTTAATTATAATGATAATATTTACTACAACCTGGAGGAATCAAATAAGATGCATAAGACATCCAATTTCATCAAAATTTATACAATGGATAATGTATTTTAAAGATGTAAATATGGACTGCACTTGATACTCTTGGTAACCTTAACCAAACCCAATACTTACTACTGCTTTAATTTAATGCAAATAAACTAAGGTATACATAAAACGGCCTTTAAATCCTGTGGTTTGAAAGACAAAACTAATCATCAAACAAGGGGACGAATAGCGCATGTACTATTCACATGATAATTCAATTCACTTTCACTGGAAAATTATGAGCATGAATTTTATCGGTGGAGCTATGATGATGATCACATGAATAATAATCACCCTCATGAAAAACCATTTGTTAGCTACAAAATTTTAGTTGGGCACATATACATGTAAGGATCTTTGTTATTTACACTAAGGTGAAACAGTCCAATGTAATTTGTTGAATGATAATTTTTTATGATGAACCAATAATTGAAAGATTGCATTCCAAAAGAATACTGAGAGCACAACCACATTTTATGAACCATGCCAAAATGACCATTGGCTTACAGTATTGTCAAGACAATAGCCTTAACACAAATTATCTGTTTAGCTTAAATATTTTAAGTACTACTTATAAATCAACACAAAGCAAACTGTGAGAAACCAAAACTGACTTATAAGAGATTTGAGTGAAGGAGAAAACTATTGAATCTTCAGTTGAAATATAAGAGCTTGTGTCTTTCATGTTTGCAAATGAACATAGTTCCATGTCCAGTACATATGAATAGAAGTTAGTGCTCTGCTGGATAATGTTAGTGAAATACAAGACTATGGGGAGATTTTTAATGAAAAGCATCTTACAAAACCGAGACTTGAGTTTGCCTCCGAAGAATATATACCAGAAATATATTGTCACTCTTCAATCAAAAGGAATTTCACAGGAAAGTTGAACAAACAAGAGATTACCACTAACCAGCCAAGCATTGATCCTTACCAATAAATGTACAGATCTTAACAAGCTACAGCGATCCCAGAATTTATAACTAATTTTAAATAACAACCGACTAAAACAAAAACACGCAATTTTTAAGAGAATGAAAAATATTTACAGTAAAACAGAGAATCAGATATAGTAATGACACCCTACTGTAATACTCCAATTGCTATCCCATGCCATAGTTAGGCACTACTTATTCAAGATCAACTGTTAGGCAACAGAGTACAACAGCTAGTTTATGCACCTTCCACACCAAGTTCCCAGGTTTTAATTATAGGAGAAAAAGTGAGACTCTGTTTCAAACTTTGGTGGGTGTGAACAGCATGCTAACCACAGTAATATGTCACATGGTCACGCTAAACCGTTAGAGCTCTTGTTGCCTCCCACTGAGAGTAGGCAATCGTGCTAATCTCTTATACAGTTAATAAAAAGGATGTAGAATATTAGTGTAACTGCATCGTACCTCTTGTGATCCACCTGCCATGACTAAATTGCTACACCATAGATCAACTCTGCACCGCCACTGATGGATTAAAGGATGCCAATTGTACCCACGGATCACAATATATTCCCCGAAATATAATTTAAATAGGCGAACCATTTACCAACATTTCATCGCTGACTTATGGTTTTAAAATGATGCACCAACAGTTACGACCGTAAGTACAATTAAAAGAAACATCTCCGACCTCTACCACTTTGACTGCCTCAAATGATAGTTGCTGCGTACTATTCTCTCATGTAATTTCATCATCGCAAATAAGAATTAGTTTTGTAAATTAAAAAACAATAAAGCTCTTTTAAGTATGAAATATAAACCCACCAAATCTGCAACTCCTTATAAGCAATTTCTGGTTCTTGTGGCTGGACATCGGATTTAATAAATATATAGAGAAGGACCAGAAACAACAGGATGGTATGAACTCCGGGAATGTATTTATAAATACGCATACTGCACCATTGTGGTGCTGAATATGTATTGCGAGATATAATATAAATATGATGGTCATTCCTTGGCAGTTGTGTGCAGGATCGAATATCGTGATGGGACGTAGTAATCAAGACTTCCATCCCGAGTTAAAATGATTGTTTAGTATAAAGAATCAAGGGCTATGATATTGGCATGGCTGTAGCCTTAAATGCGACTAATAACACTCAATTATTTGACCAATAGTCAATACGGAAAATATATCTATCTTGATAAAAAGTAAATGCTGTCACCGAGAAGAAAAACGTTCCAATACCTTAGCCTTCCTGAAAAGGAATATTGTACATGATAATCGCTATTTTATATACAGAGAAAATCTAATCCCTCTAAAACTCTCTAAGACCATATTTTTAAACAACATAATTCGGAGCTAATTCATAACACTCGCGCCATATTGGTTTTCACTGATTATCGGTAGTCAATTGTTTGATAAAAGCGCCGAGCGAATGAATCGTATTATTGACATGATAATAGAAATTTATTTAAAATTTGGGAACCCAGGGAATATAGGTTCTTAAACAAATCATAACCAATAAGTTCGTTAGTTCTACACATTTTACTCTATTAAATGTCTTCTCAGAGTCTATGAAATAAACAAATACATCCTGATTTTAATATATACATTTATTTAGTATTTCGCTCTATTTTTGACCACATTACTGCTATCGCAAAACTTTTACTCTCTCTTCTTGTTCAACTCAAGCTGATCATCTCCAAAGTAGTCGTTTCTGTTCTCCACATTCTTAGTGATGATCAAATGAAATCTTTTGGCCAAATTCTTCTTCATAAATATTACAGTCTAGCCCAAAACAAGCTACCCCTCCCATATTTTTTCTATGTCCTTAAGCAGTTCCATAATGATGATAAGGCCTATAGCCTTATTTTATTTTAATTCCCTTAATGCTCTTCTTATCTTGCAATCAAGTTTGTCTGGGAATGAGGTATCCAGATTTTTTTCATATTCTCCTTCAATGTTTAAACTTGCTGACCTAATATCCTTGCCATATAGATCCACTATCTATTCTTTCCGTTCTATTGAATCTTTCTTGGCTTCATCAATAATTTTTCTGCCATATCTTTAAGTGTGTTCATGGTTTTTTTCTTCATATTCTTGAAAGTTTTTCCACCTTTCTGTGTTTTTCCCTTCTTTCGTATCCTCACTATGTCTTTCACCAACTTTCTTCTACCCAATGAGTTTCCAACATCAAATTATTATTTTAACATGAAAATAAAAATTTATCATAGAAAATCTTTGTTAAAATTTATTGCATTTTTTGAGCTAACTTAGAAAATTAAAAATCTTCGTTAAATCATCCACTAAATTTCAGTTATTACTTTTTGTGAGGTCTGGATACATTCGTAATTCAAAAGAATAAATTTTGAATTTTTAGGAGGCAATGGATGCATATATAACTCAACTTTCTTCTATTATCCCTTCTTCCCATCATAATCTTAAATATAGAAGATACTCAATGTCATTTCATTGTTTTTATCCCTTGGAACTGACATATATATATATATATATATATATATATATATATATATATATATATATATATATATATATATATATATATATATATATAATATATATATTATATATAATATATATATTATATATTATATATATATATATATATATATATATATATATATATATATATATATATATATATATATATATATATATATATATATACTACATGCACTTTGCCAAAACCACCTATCAATCTCATTATCTGATGGAAAAGTTCTATAATCACTCTTTATGTATCCAGTATTTGTAATGCATGCAGCATTAACCACTTTATATAGCTCTACAGCAATGCTCAGCATAGTAAAAATGGACCTCTTATGTAATATCACTATGAGGCGACTGTGCACAGCATATAAGTCATAATATGATCATCAGAAAAAATTTTAATGGACTGAAATTAAATAATTCCCTTTGAAAATGTTTTAGAAATTATGTATATTTTTGTCCATGGATTATATATAGAGTGCAGCTGATTTCTTCTTCTTGCATACTAATATTAATGATTGAAGTTGCCCTGGACCTGCTTTGAGTTTTAAGATGTAAATATTGCACAAAACAGATCTAATGTATGCATTGTATGTAGTTTTCATACACCTGTAGGCAGTATAAAATTGCATAAATTTGAAAAGCATATGCAATGTAGAGATTGGGATGGTGCCTCAGCCAGTGAAACATGCGAAGAGCAACTCAAGTGCAGTATGCCATCTATTAGGTATAAAATGAAATTATGACCTGTGGGTATTTTTTTGAAGTGTATGCTAGAATAGACTGATACTGGGTTCCATTTTTCAGCAGTCCCTATCTCCCAAAAATCCTACATCCAAATTGCCAACGTTTTCCTTCACGACTCAAATGGTTTCAGCTATGGTCATCTTCCCTATTACTACCCATATAAAAAATACAAATTTCCATGCAATTTTGTTCATCTTCAAAGGCTATGTAAATAAATTATAATAATATTTACTTATTTTGACAGATGGATTGACAGAGGTGCTCAACATATTAGATGTCATCCATATATATAATTATTATTATTACTATTATGTAGAAACACAATAAAATTGACTGGTTAACTACTTGTATCTTTGAATAAAGTCATTAGTTTGTTCATTCATGTGATGAATAGGTTCCAGGATATGAAAATATACTTTCCACCAGAAAACCAAAATAAATCTGAAATATCAGTTCTTTTCACTAGTTCCATTGACCTGAAATACACTGTAAAATGTCCAAAGGGCATTTTCAATGTGCCCATGGAAATGCATCAGGACACATTTTGAAAATATAACCCAATTAAATCTTTCAAACTTCAGTATATAAACTGCTACACTGTTACCTAGTCCACATTTTCAAAGTCATTTAGAATGTATGAAAAAATATTTTATTCCTCTAGGCATATTTGAATTACTTCAGTCTCACTTTAAGGTGTGACAAAGCCACCAGCTCATTTCATTATCTTTGTTGACAACATTCATGTTTGCCAGTTTGTTTTTTCCATGAATAACAAAAAAATCTGGCTATTATAACTATTTTATTGGGGTGTGATATCCTAGCGAGGAGCAACCAGCTTCCGCTGAGGCTTTGGGTCATAAGATATCTGCTAACTAGCTTACTAAGACTGCTTAATAGCTGTGTATTGAGTCTCCAGGCTTTATCGTTAGTGCAAATAATGTACCAGCCATCTCCATGTATAACAGATAATGAAGCAATGCCTAACAAATCAAAGTGGATGGAGACCTAAAAAATTTCAGCAGCTTCAAACTTTGAAATGCCATGTTGACCTGAGAACTGCTACATAAATGAGGAAATCAATAGTAAGGACTTTTCCCAATTTTGTTGCTCATTATTGACTGACACTGTCATATGTACCATCACATTTATTATATTGTTGACAAGGCTCTGTGGTGACATTACTGTGATTTTGTATGACTAATCAAAAGAATATTCAATTTTCTGTCACAGCTGGTAAATATTGAATAAAGTCAGATTCAACTCACCCGCTCAAAACACCAAGAATTAGGTTCATAACAAAAAAGGCTCCAAGAATAACCATAGAAATAAAATAGATCCACTGCCAACTGTTTCCCATTGCATCTTCAATCTGCAGTAAATAAAACAACAAATAAATTGCAAATAAAAGTAGGAGTACACCCTTTAAAATTGTGGATAAAAAATATCCTGTATATGAAAATGCTGAGCTATCAAAAAGCTTGCATGCACATTTTTCAAAAGGAAATGATTCAGTGACATGCTTGTATTTTATAGTATGGTCAAGAGATTAAAAATTTAGTAAGCATGCAACAGGAATATAGTAATTATATTTTGTTGAATCTGTTATGCACCTTGTACCTTTAAAAGGGAAAAATTTATTGGTAAGTGTTAGAACTTGATAATTGTACTATCTACTGTACCAATAATAATAATATTAACTGATTATTCTCATTCTATATCTATTTTAAAGATTTGTAATACATATGAATAAATACTTGACACACATCAATTAAAATAAAAACCAGAAACGATATTTCAGGCTATTTCTGAGAACCTTTGTAAATGATGAGGTCACAGTAATTTTGCTGAACTTTGTCTTTCATGACAATGGTTACTTTTTTTATCTGGATCAATGCTTTTAATTAGAGGATACATTTCAATTGTTACCCTACGTTGATAAATATAAGTATAAGAACCCGCATGCAGTTGGCTTTAATCTTGAAAACTGAATTTCCATCTAATGAGACATTGAAACACATATTAGGTATGTATATTATGCAGGGTAGTCTGATTTATTTCCAAGTGATCATGAGGGAGCTAAAAATGTTGTTTTAAATCTGCTATACCAGCTATAAATTAATCCAAATCTAATACATTCCTTATGATGAAATTAATTAGTAAGTTTAAATCATTCATACTTAATAATTAGCTTGTATAAATGACAGTGGACCTGCCACTCATTCATTTTGGGACCTTCAATGAGAAATTCCTCCAAAGTCTTTGAAATTTACAGCATAAAAGTAAACCCAAAAGTTGCTTTGATAGGCAAATACTCAACTCACCTACCACTAAGCTTTACTAATGTCATGCACATAGTTCACATACATGGATAGGGTAATCAGTTCCTTTCCTTTTGCTGCTGGCAGGGATCTCAGGATGACTTGAACCCAAAACATCATTCAACTTGGCTGAAGTAGGTGCATAGAATCATCTGGATTTGTTTATTTTTACCAAGTTAAAACTGAATTATCTTCAGGGATTTATGATTAAATGTTATTGAATCCTGGTATGAGTTTTTAAAAATGAACCCTAGACTATGGCAGTTCACCCCAGGATATGTATAGTGAGTGCTAGGATAACTTAAATTAATAGCAGCTGGATTCACTGGCAATAATATTATCATCGCCTTAGAAAAAGGTACCTGCTGATAAGCTATGTAGGACAGAGAAGTGCCTTTAATGATCTATATATTGAAAAAAGTATTGCTTTATTTTTCAACTATAGATTATTGCTCTTACTATTGACATGCATGATAAATTTCAATTACTCATTATGATTACCTTTGATTGTGATAGTTTTCTAATAAAATTTTGTAACTAGATATTATTGTTAAAAAACTGAATCTCTTGATATTATGCGTTAGAGGGTAAAATGAATTTTTTTCTAAGACTATTTTCTTTAACTAATGCCATTTAAAAATTATAAAAAATTATCTGGCCAATAGGAAGAAATGGCAATGAATATCAGGTGGAATGTTAAATTGAACAGTTGAATAGAACTCAAAAACATGATGTCTTATTGAAAATGGCAATATGCTAAATGGCTAAAAAAATCCATCTCTTGCTAGAAATCTTTTTGACAAAAATAAGCAATTTTTCAATGGCTATTTCTAACAAGTAACCCTACTTCCATCTTGCAGAAAATGTAGAAAAAACACATTCCTTGAATCTGGCCATGTCTTTACCATGATGGTATGTTAGCAGAAGAAAAATATGGTGAAAGAATTCTTCAATTAATAACAGTTATTTCCATTGTTGCATGTCATTATATGACTCTATGATTAAAGGTCACTAACTGTTTTAGAACCAATCATCACACATTATTTAGCCTAATTACCTGTAACCATTCATGGTAGTATCTTACTATTGTTTGGGTGGAACCACACTCCAACAATAGAAAATGAAAATACTTATATTTTCAGGCCTCCCACTAACATTGAGCAAATTTCCATACTGTAAGGGTTGTTTTGCTTGGTTGGGGCAGTTTATCCAGAATTGGACTATCTCCCGGGCTATCACCTATTGAAATCTAAAAATGGAAGTCATAACAGATCTCCTATTATTGAAATAGTGTTCCATCCAGACAAGAGTAAGATAATACTATGAATGTTGACAGGCAATTAGGTTAAATATTAATAATGTGCGATGATTGATTCTGAAGCAATTGGTGACCTGTAATCCAATAGACATATTATGATATGCAACAATGGAAACGAATGTTATTAATCGAAGAATACATTCTCCATATTTTTTTCTGCTAACACACCATTCTCCATATTTTTATGCTGAAGACTCTATGGCCAGATCCAAGGCATGGGTTTTTCTTTATTTTACACTGGTTGGAAGTGATTCTTAAAGTTTAGAAATAGATATTGTTACTCAATTTCCTATAGCACAGATAAAATATGGCTTAAAATGATTAAAGATGGGAGATAATAAATTTTAAAGGAAGGTAGGCCCAGATCCAAGTCTCTGGTTGTACAGAAGTAATTATTGACACCACTCCTGTCAATGTGAGAGATGATTGTTGAAGAACAGAAATAGATTTATCAAAAAAATAAAATTTAATCGGTTTCCACCCACATTTGTAGCTGAAATTTTGCTCATGAGATTAAAAAGCTGACTTAAGGTGGTTTCTTTAGATTATCTAGGGCTCTTTTCAAAATCCATCCCCCTCTTTCATGAGGCATTATCATTTGTGAGAATTCTTCTGAATGAAGCTAACTTTTTCTCTGCAGAAACAAGCCATGAAATAAATTGCTGGAGTTTCAATTAGAAAACAGAGCAAACCCTATGACTGATATTTGAAAATCTTAACTGTTCCCTGTATTCTGCAATGCCCCTCCTTTGTCAAGGAAATATCCTAATATCTTATCACCTTATAGCTCTTTCCACTCCCATGGCACTAGAGGCACTGGTGATGTTCTCCTCAAAATGTTTAATTCCAGCCTCACCAAAAATGCCCCAAATCTTATTTCTATTTCTATTTACAACCACCACCCTCCAAAGCTGAAAGGCATTTTTTCATAGAGAAATAAAAATATTTACATTCCACAGAATACATTTCACATTTTTTTTAAACCTCTGATTATCTTTACTGTTAATTTTACTCATGAGTGTGTTAAGCTATACATTTTATTTTACTGACACCCTCCTGCTTTTTTGAGACCCTCTATTAGTATGACATAATTGATTGAAGGATGTATTATCTTAATATTATCATTGTAGGTGAAAATTTGTAACCTTATTTGGTTCGAGAAAGCAAACAGCATAACTGTGCAGAAATCTCTGGCACCACCAACATCCAAAAGAGTCAATGTGGAGACTTCTGATTGGAAATTTATCGTAATATCATTTTTTGATATTCAGCGAAAAGAGTATCAACACTCACTACTATCACATACAACTGTAAATGTAACTTACTAAAGTGATGTACAGGAGATTCTCCTCGGTCATAGCAATTGCAAAAGGCCACATTTCAAGCAACACCCTGGATGTAGCACCACATAAAATGCATGGCTGCACATTGAATAGGGTGTTGCTGAATAGCCTGCAAAAATTATTGAGTGTTCCTCATCCCTCCTGAACTAGCCTCATTTGACTTTATCCTGCCCTCCAAAGTAAAGAAACACCTCTGTGAAAAGCTTTTCATCATCAGAAGCAGATGTGGGTGAACAAATGTGATAAATTTGCAATGAATACTGGTGATGCAAAAATTTAGTTAAATAAATGAAACTTGTACCACATACATACTATGCAAACTATATTTTATAAAATTAACTTGTTGCACAGAAAATTATATGAATAAAATAATCTAAGATCACTTTATATTAACTGGGCTTGTACATATTTCACCCTCCATTGTAAGAATGTACATATTTTGGATTTTTCCTCATGTTTGAGTATTTACATTGTTAAATACTAGTGGAAGGGTTATACTCCTGATTATTAGGCTCACATTTGGACTTTTGAACCAATATCACTTTTGTGAATGATGAAAAAACCCACTCCAACAGCCTAACTGTAACTCAAACTTCTCTAGAAGAGGTTAACTGTGCAAGCTAAATTTCACTAATGCAAAATGTAATCAAATAATTGAAAATGGTGTTTGTATGAACATATGCCCAAGCTCTCTGTCTTCAAAACCCAATTAAGAGAATTTGAAAGAGCATTTTAGCCTCTTCCAATGTTTAATACCTATGAATTATAGATTTGGCTTGGTGGAAGAGTTTGAGCAATCTGATTACTCCCAGAGTTCTGATGGCTGGAGAAATGGTAGTGGCTACTGTTAGGATTACCTTCTCCATGTGAAAGGTTCTTTGTCTAATGCAATTTTTCATCTTATGTCCCTACTACTGGGCCATTTTGGTCCAAAACACTTCCAGGGTAGGTAAACTATTTCATCTGCTCAAGTTTATGAGCACCTATTTTAATATTCAACTTAATCTTTTCTCTTTGCTGAAAACTGCATTACCTTGGGTTCGTTAACATGTATTCTCATCCCATACTTATTGCACTGGCTTTCCAATGCACTCAGCAATGCTTGACACCCTTTAGCTGGCTGGCAAACTAAAGCTTGATCATCCGCAAACCTAACTTCTTTTATGAATTCCCCACCAAACTTCATACCCATTTCCAGGCCTTACCATATTACTTCCACCTTTTTCTTTATGTACACATTAAATATCACTGGTGATAATTTACACTCCACAATTAAAACTCTTCATAACATTTCCCTCAGAGAATCTCCATCAGCCACTCATACCTTAGCATTATGAGTCATTTGAAGGATGCAGATAGGTCGCCTATCCATCCAAGGTACTCCAATATCCTGCACTTCATTAATTAATTCTACCCAATTCACTCTATGAAACACCTTCTCAAATCTACAAAACAAACAAATACTTCCATTGTCTCCTGATACTCCTTCCCGTAGGAAGTTCTTCCACATTCCATTTCTTTAACTGCCTTCCCTGTGTTATCTTATTGAGTCTAAAATTATGCATTATTAGCAATAAAGTTTAATCTGAATCCAGGTAGGCTCCAGGGGAACTATGCTAATTGACCACACTATTCCTAGATCCCTGCATAGACATGATACAGTCTTACTGATATCTTTCTGAATGTCTGGGTATTTTCCAGGTATAACTTAGCTTACTGTGGTGTTTAATTGAAGTGTTCACTGAGATTAAGCCCTGAATCCTGTAGAACCCTTTTTCTTTCTCCTCACCGTCATTCTTTGTTCCTAAACCATAGTCCGCTACCTTATTACCATTTCTCCTTTAAGTCACCTTCATATTCTAATCCCCCATTACTATCAGATGATGCCATCCTTGAACACCCACAGTTATATCCTCTAACTGATCATATACCCTATTGGCTCCTTCCTTCCTGAGGTTTCTTGGTGGCATGGAGACCTTATCAATAACCAAGTTCACTCCTGTAGCTTTTACTTCAAGTACAGATGTTCTTTACTTCAAGTAAAGATCAGCCACTAGTTTTGTTTACCACAGACCTTGCTACCTTTTGTTTAATATCATTTCCCTTAGCACTATTATCACCCCATACTGGCTCTCTTCCGATACGTTGTATATCACTCAAACTATTGCTCCAGTTATCCTTGCTATTCATGCAAAGAGTCCTGAAGTAAATATTTCCTCTCTCCATCTCCTGCTTTAATATTCTAATTGCTCTGTTCTCAGTACTGTCTAAACATTTCATGTCCCTAGTTTTACTGGTTCAGCCCTCTTCTGTGCTGCTGCTGTAGATTCACTTTGTAAGAATTTTGTGCAATGATGACTTCTGCTGCTGGGAATGACACAAGACTCAGTGGGCAACATTTCCTAAGTTCCAGAATTAATTTCCATATTCTCGTCAATCATCATTTCATGGGATAAATAATTAAGGAAGTTTTCCATTGTTTTTCTCAAAATTATTTTTGATGCAACACTATCACTCAAATGGCCATTCTATGGGAGTCGAATGCCTTTTGCAGCTGACTCACTGAGGAACAGATGCTACAAGCATCTTAGATCTGGCTCATGCCCTTGACATAACTGACATAGGTGACCCTACTAGGACAAATTATCTGTATTCCCACCAGTGTAGCTCTAGGGGTCTTCAGAAAGCACAAGATTTTCCACCATGTACAATTTTTTGCTCATAGAGTAAAGTAGACTTAGTAAAAAGCTCAAAAAAGGAGCATAGTGACCTATATTTTGGAATGCTTTAAAACTATTCTGGAGTTTCATGGGATATTATGAAGGCTATCCAGAAAGTAAAATATGTTTGCATGTAGTGAGCAAAGTAGTGTGGGGCACCAAATGTTTGCTGTATTGACAGAGACACTAGGGCAGTGCACCTCAAGCTGCAGTGTTTAGAAGGCTGTGCTGCTTGTTTACACTAGCAAGTCAAAATGAACAATACAACTGGTAATCCCACCAAACATGAAATCCATTTAGTGGTAAGGTTTTACTGGCAATAAATTTCAAATCTGTGGACATTCATCAGGAAATATGGGCTGTGCACCTACTAAATGATGAGTGAACCTGTGCATCAATGGTGACCTTAGTTTAAGATTGAATGACGTCCAAGAACTGGACACATTCATCAGTCACAAGGCTAGGCCAACTACTGTGTTCCTCATTGTGAGCATTGGTGGGGTCATATTTAAACCGAATGCATCCCGGCCTCACTCCACCTTAACTCATTACTCTGTCTCCATACACTTCACAAAGTTGCCCATGAATTTCAATTGGCTTGTAGTTTATTGCCAGTAAAAACCTAATCACTTATTGCACTTCACAACTCGTGGGATTTTCTATTGAAGCACACATTTTAACAGTTTGCAGAGAGCGTAGTAGAAGAACCATAGCCTGCTCACTACCAGAGCAGGATATATACTGAGTGTAGGGATGTTTAGATGGTGACTCTAGCCCTACCCACTGCCATGGGTGGGGCTAGAGCCACCACTGAATGCATTGAAACATAAGTTCCTTTCTTGGCAGCCCTTGTATGAAAATAACCTCAACATCAGTAACAGTGAATTGCCTAGTCAGGTTAATAATGAGTATTTAATGAAATGCTCAGTCCCATTTCCTACTAAAAAAATATTTGTCTATTTATAATGTTGTTGCGAAGGCCTCTGCTGAATGTAGATTGTGAAGGCTGCATGTGCTTATGTTTTACTGCATTTGTATCATTAGCAACAGATGTGAAGAAGCCTTAGCACATGCAACCTTTGATGAGTGGTGCTGGTGTATAATACCTTTCTATATAATGTATGTGGATTGAATAAGATTTTCTGCCAATTCAATAAAAACACTATTTAAATATATATGCTAATGTGTTTTGTGCATAATGATTTTTCAGGCGGTAGTATGATCAATAAATTTATTCCAGCATATGTTAAAAATTTTGGGCAGGATGGTCAGCGGGTGAAACACTGGCCTACTTACCAAAGGGGCTGGGTTAGATTCTATGAGTTGCACTTTCAGCTTCATCCAAGCTGTGTGATCTTTCAGGTACCAGATCTTCCTGGGAAACCACAGACTGCAGAGGGAAAGGACCCCTTGTACCCTGTTATGTGGATTTCACGAGCCGTATAGGCCTTAGTCTGAGGTGAGCTCTACCCTCACCTATCAAACCAATCATTAGGTTGATTACTTTGGTGTAGTGATGGTAAAAGTTTTACAAAACTAGCATAGCTATGTGTTAAAAAAACCATTGAAATTGCATCTCGGAAAAATAGAATATTGGAGCTTAAATATTTCATTCTGTGTATTTTAGAGACATAATCATGACTGAAAAATATAAAATAATCAGAATCACTTCAAATGGATGGATTAAGCATGCAGTGTTTACCATATTTGTTGGTTACCAGGATCCCATTTGAAAACAATTTTAAGCAGCACCAAGAGGTTAATCAAGGCATGAATAGTAGTCTAGCATGCAGATAAATAATCATGAGTAATGATGGCTAATCCTAAATTAAACTATTGCTAAGAGGAATATTATGGGGTCAGTATATCATACCACTTACCAGCCACATTAAATTCATTGGTTTTCTATTTCATAATTGAGAATGGTTTCTGAGAGGCACATGGGAGTTTTCAAAATGCACTATTGTCATTAATACCAGAGGATTTGATGATAACCAGTTGAATTGAAAATGAGGTAGCAGTAAACTTATCAATATCTTTTCCACTATATCACATAACTCATTATAAGTATTGTACTTCCCTCTTAGCAATTAATATCGACACACTTTATTGAGGAGCCAATATTTTTTTAAGAGCCACCCATTCACATTGGGATCGCACTTCTTAAATAATTGGAACTTGAATGAAGTGATTTTGATTGGAGCCATTAAGTGAATTCATTTATTGTATTTAATTCCCTAAGTCACTCTCCACTAGTTCACTCCACTGTTATCAGCTTATGAATAATGAAAAATGTCACATGCTTGTGGCAATTGAATTAATATTAGAATTAATTGTTACTATTGCAAACTGACTTCTATGCATTATTGATATGGTATTCACGGTGAACATAATGCTTCTTGGATACCCAATTGGTATCTCTTGGTACAATGGCTTTAGCATTTAAAGGTAGCCTTTGCTCTGCAACAAAAAGAAGATTACTGACTCCTCAGTGTGCAAAAATTGTTCTTAGTAGGATTGGGCATGATTTTTAATATGAATTGAACAGAACTTCAGCTGATAATACTGTGGCAGATTCTTGCATTAATCGCTCTATATTATAACAGTTTTAAAGAAGAAAAATCCTAATTTTTTTAACTCATCCATCATCTAATGCACAATGTGATTAAATGCATCAAATGGTATTTCCCACATTCACTGCATTTTTACCTTTGCCTCCTCCCTCACTTAACATTCCCCAAATATACATGCAACACACATACATATGAACCTCAAAATTGATTGAGAGGATTGAAATCTCTGCTCAAGTAGGTACAATCAATTGCTTTGAATAGAGTAATTTACAATGAGCTGAATCTGGAGGCTGAATGAAGGAACATATATGCATAGGTTTATAATATAGAGATAGATTTCATATTAAATGTTAGAGAATCGAAACACAGCTTTCACCAAAGCGTATGGTACTTATATGCACAGGACTTGATGCCATGGATAGGGTGAGTTGTGAGTAAGGTGTTGGGAAAAAGGATGGAGTGAACACATGGTAGGGAGGGTGGTCATTACAGCATTTTAGAGCCAGAGATGGAATTTACATGTTGCAGACAACTCAAATTACTGTGGAGCAGGTAACACCCCTATAATTAATATAATGCACCCCCTCCCATACATGTCACTGGGTTTTGGGCTGGAGGGCCTTGTGTAATGACTCACAAGTGGGCTTTTAATTAGAAAAAAATTAATATTTCTCTTCAACAATTATTTAAAACAATATCATAATCCATCCTTCTTACCATATGCTGATTTATTTGACCCAGAACTTCATGAAATTCCATTTATATTCAGCAACATACCTTGATATACTTAGGTAGTGAATCATATTTTGTTATTAAGTCTATCTAATTGCAACTTGTATATCAGTCTAAAATTGGCCCTATATTCATTAATACTATATAAGATTTTATGGTCAAAAATCAAGACATATGCACACTGCCTTTTGTCAAATTAACCTGCAAATTGTGAGGAGTTCATCACATTAGTTTTAGCAAGTTGTAGCAAGTAGCATCAAAGAAATAATACATTATAAATATAAATGCAATGATAAGCCTGCTTATGAGTCATCATACAGGGCTTTTCAGACCTTGGTCCTTTGGTGCATGTGTGTAGCAAAAAGCAGTGGCTGGATTTTTCATAGGTATCCAGATCCTTATTTGGGGTGCTACTGTGCAGAGAGCACTTCAAGTTCATATACCATTTATTGAATGGGAGGTTGAACTGTGGCTCCCTTGGCACCTTTCTTCAAGCATAGACTATTGGTGAGGCCAGGTTTTTCTCCACCCTTCCCTCATACCCTGGAAAAGTCCCACCTCTGCTAAATTACCTACTACCCTAATGGTGCTAATGACCTCAGTTGTAGGTCCCCTCTACTGACAACTACTGCTACAAGTGAGTCATAGCAATCTGGAAAAAGAATGCTCCCTACTATTTTTCATTCATAACTAGTTAAAGCTTTAAAAATGTATTCATGAACCTAAACAATAACTTTGTTTCTTACCTCTCCTAATATGCATTAACAAACTATGAATGCTAGAAATCATATTTTTAATCACAAGATTATGAATAGAATGTAGGGTAAATAGGACATCCATTCATAGTTTTAGAATTAGTTTAAGATAAATTATATTATGCAATTGTACTACAGAACAAAGAAAAATTCACTTTAATTTGTTCATCAATCTGTAAAGGCAAAATGAGAAGCATTTATCACAGCAAAATAAGATTGATGAACACCACAATAAGTCTGCTGCTGAGCTCTGGAAGATGTTGACCTAATAGGAGGTACATTCAGTATATAATATAGACATTATTGTTATCATAATGCTACATAAAATATATTAATACTTTCTAAAATGATCATTTAAAACATGATTTTCGAAAAACTGACACTGTGAGCACCACATACTTAATTATAGCTGGTTCTACCATCATGAGGTTTCACTGTATCTGTTCCCAATGAGAGACACTCAGGGCCAAAGTTTTCCCAGGGGTAGTTCAATAAATCCTACCTTGATTCAATCCATTCATATCAGTAGGAATAGGATGATTCTTCCAGATTTAGTAAATGAAAATCCCATGACTGTTCTGGTTATATGCATTCATTGATTAAAGACTACGCAGACACACCAAGAAACAAAGGCAAGCCCATCATTTTACTTTTCCAACCAAGGAACAGACATAATTGTGATAAGAGTCCTGTTCAAGGTGATATACAAGACCTTCACTGGTTTCTAATTTAAGAGGGCCTTCAGTGCTATGTGCCACCAACTATGTACACACAGTAACTCTCAATTGAATTGGGAACCAAATGAAAAAATAACAACCTTACTCACACTGTACAGAACATCAGTCCATCCTTCTAATGTAACACACTGGAACACTGTGAGCATTGAAAGGCCAAAGTTATCAAAGTTTGTGATTCCAAAATTTGGACCAGCCCAATACGTTTTACACACTAAATTTTTACTAAGACTGTCACACTGAAAACCATCTTCTCCACATGGATGAGGATCATCCATCATTTCATCTGAAACAGAAAGTAATAATAAAGTTAAAGCACCATATCATTTAAATAAAACCTGAGATATGTTTATAAATTGAAGCTTTACACACCTGTTGCATTGTTGAAGCATGTTTTGTGCAGTTTTCCTGAGAACAGCTCCAATCCTATGATGGCATAAATTATGATAACAAACAAAACTAAAAGAGCTATATGTAACAAAGGCACCATGGCACGGAGAATTGAGTTCAAGACAACCTGGAGACCTAATAAGCAAATTATTGTTAAATCAAAATACAGCTGTAAAACTCTGAATCAAATAATAAAATCTTCATAAATTAATAACAAATCTCAAACACTTACTTGGCACCCCAGACACTAAACGTAGAGGTCTTAGAACACGAAATGCACGCAGAGCTTTGACATCAAAACCCTCTTTCATTAAATTCGATAATGCTGTACTAATAATTCTGAAATACCAAACACAAAAAATGAATGTCAGTTATATGTACACACATTATAAGAGAATTTATATTTCTATATGGTGACTAAGTATTTAAAGTCATCGTCACCTTTATTTCTTTCTTATTTGAAATGCCATTAAGTTATAAATTTTCAAAAAGATGGTTTATTTAGTTTTTTGAAAAATACTATCTATATTTGGTAGGCACTCATAAATTTAGATTTTCTGACAGGAATGATTATTCAGTTTCATTTTCAAAATCATATATAATCAGGGCTTGACTTCTTTTCTCTGTTTCTGAAATTTCCTTTTGACAATTGATACAGTGAAACCTTTACTGAGCTGAACCGATTATATCAACAAACAGTTGATAGTGTCAGTTTTCCTGGCCCAAATGTGGGGCCTATCCAGACTGCAAATTTGAATAACTGAGGATTCTTTATTATAGTTATATACCCACCATATGTCAAAAAAATCTGGCCCCTCTAAACACTTTGCATCCAATATGCCAGCTAGTCAGTCATTTCAAATGGCATGCTTTCCATTATTTTATGTAGTTAATTAGGTATTTACAAATAATCATTGTATAACTAAAAAATTGAGTATACAATATGCATTTCATGATGCTAGCTATTTTACCAATAGATTTTGCTGAGTCTACATATAATGTCCATTCAGGTAACTGCTCCATTTTTGGCTATCAGAAAACTCATATTAGTGCTTGCAGTCTAGCTTATCATTCACCATATTCCTGCACTGAAAACACAAACCTATGAAGATGTTATGGAGCATACAAATCAGCATAACGCACACAATGTTGGTTCCCTGAGGCTTAAAACACTATAGAATGGGTTAAATGTGCAATTTTAAGTTTGAACCAAAAAGGCTATCCACAACTTGGCAAATCTCTCTTGTAAATACAATTTTCTAAATGAGAATAATGTCTCTCTTTATGGGTAAGGTGTTACAATTTCACTAAATTTTTTATGCAAAATTCAGTATTTGGCAGAAGAAGTGACTTTATGGGCCAGAGGGGCTTCTTTAAATACACATACTACTCTTAATTGCAGTTGCGGGAGAAATTTTGAACTTGGAATGCAAAAACTACCGAACTAATAGAGAGCAAAACTACTATCTTCGGATGGCACAAATCTTGAAGACAATGAAACATATGCCTTATTTTAACCATGTAATATGAGATAAATCGCCTTTATTATTAGTTTTGAGTAATTTGCTTTCATTTAAATAATTTGATATGCTTCCCTGAAAATAGGGTTGGAATGAAAAAAATTATTGTAAATAATTGATACAATCACAAAGCTGGTATAGATGGGCTTTAAATATCTATGTTATCCCATTAAATGAGATCAATTTCTCTCTAGCTACTTCCAATATCCAGTTTTGAAATATGATATTTAATCTTCTCCTCATTCTCACACCACCTGTTACTATTCCCCTTTTTCATATCTATTCTTTATAGGCCTAGATGTGTGTGCATGCAGGTATGTATGTGTGTGTATTCCGCAGAAGAGGGCAGTTTGGTTGCCGAAAATTTGTAATATATGTAAGTGTTGTTTGTGTGTGTTTCTCTATGTTTTTGTTGGCTAGCTCCATCTTGCACCTTCGTTTAAATTATATATATATGCAATATATATATATTTATTATATATGTATATATATATATATATATATATATATAATAAATATATATAATATATATATATATATATATATATATATATATATATATATATATATATATATATATATATATATATATATATATATATATATATATATATATATTTATTTATTAAAGTGATTTTTCGGGTACCAGGTCTTCCTGGGAAACCATAACTGGCACAGGGAAAGGAACTGGCCCCCGTACCCTGATGTGTGAATTTCACATGCCGTATAGGGCTTAGTACTGGGTGATCTCTACCATCACCTACTAAACCGACCTTTGGGTTGGTTACTGTGTTTATGGTTTATTTATATATATATATATATATATATATATATATATATATATAGAGAGAGAGAGAGAGAGAGAGAGAGAAAACACAAAATTGTGGGAAAACACCTAGTAGCAGCAATGGAAACATGATAAATACTAACATAGGCAAAAATCCAAAGTATAATTGCATTCACTTCAAGGTCATGACACCTTCAAGCAGCTGGAGAAAAATGCTATTAACATTTTTATGTCACCCTTTTCTCAAATGACAAGACTGGCATGACCAGAAAAACGTACATAAATATACTGGTTAGTGCATGTGCACACATCTGTGGGCTACATATGGTTGCCATTGTTTGAATTTTTACGCGCACACATGTGAAATGTCACTAAATGACACAGTAACAGATACCACTGTTTTCATTGTGAACAATGAAACAGAGTTTGTCATGTCAACATTGTGAACAATATATGACAGAGTAAGAATGCTTAATTTTATCAATTAACTTTCACACTAACTTTATTTCACCTTTTCAGTACTGCTTTGAACTAGAAGCATTTACACTTTGTGATGAAAATCATTGAGCAGCAGTCATAGTTTACTTGAAAACAATTATGCATGTATTTTTAGCTTATTTAATTGTTTAAGTAAATAGATTGAAACAATGAAATACAGTGATAAAAAATTCAATCATGACACTCTTTGAGTGGCTGAAATTCTTTCCAGCATAATTCTAAATTTTCACATTCACAGAAGTAACCTTCATACCATAACATGTGTAGCTAATCATTTCAATCACCTGTAAACCCCCCATTAAGCCACTCAAGTTATATGGTTGCACACAGTATATCCTATGGCCATTGCTTGAGTGGGAGCAAAACTGTCTTTGAATAAATTCATAAGACAGAAATCCAAATTATATAAAAGAAATATATATCAATATCATGAGGAGTAATTCGATGAAAGCATAAATGCACAATGTTATAAACAGCCAAAGAGTAGTTCTTGGCTGGATGGAGCTAGTGTTTCAACTCTGTAGTCAGGTCATAAACGTTTATCATTTGGAGGAGGTTAATTTAATTGGACTACTGAAAATTGGCCCAATAAACAGGAATGCACATTAAAGGCTAAAAAATTCAGAATAAATATCAGGAAATAAAAAGAAAACACTCATTTAATCACCCATAGATTGAATGAGCATAATTGAGACAGAAGTGCTTAGAGTCTGCAAGGTAAGAAAATTATTGTGGACTTAAAGTATATTTCATAATTAAATAAAAAAGAAATCATAGGGATGAAAAGTTAATTAAAGATATGCTCTTACCCAATAACTACAATGGTGAAATCAAGCAAGTTCCAACCATTTCTCAGATAAGCACCCGGGTGGGCCACAAAACCATAGGCTATTATCTTCATCACACACTCCACAGTGAATACTACTAGAAAGATGTATTCAATTTTTTCCTGAAATATGAAGAAGAGAAGTTTAATGAAATGCATAACATACAATTCATAGATTTGAAAACAATATTTTACCGTCAATTTTGGAATTATCATGCACACTTACTATGGTACAATTACTCCACTTTCTGAATCAGTCATATTCACTTGTTTTGCCTTCACAGGGTGTAACTAGAGCTGTATTATTATATTTATTCATTTAATGCAATTCTAACTTCATATTAATATGCTTGGTGATCTTTTTAAATGGTAAATTTTCAATTAAGTATTGTTTTATTCTAGACTTTCACTTGGCTAAAATATTACTTGGAGGCATTTTGCTACAAAATGTCTATTCCTGTATCTTCATTTGAGTGACTATTTCTACTGGGATTTGGTGCTAGAGTGTAGTTTTTGATGGTGTGGCAATGGTCATTGAAGCAGGATGATAGTCATGGGTTAAAGGCTTTTGAAATATGGGTGTGAAGAAGGATGGAAAAAAGTGAAGTGAACAGAAAGGTAAACAAATGAGGAAGATCTATGCATGATGGGAAGGAGAGGGGATTATTGAGAGCAATCCAAAGGAGGTAGGAAAGATGGATGTAGAATATTTTGATTGGCAATGGGATGTTGAAAAATGTGGTATAGGAGAGAATGTTAGGTAAACGAGGAAGGGGAAGTCATAGGAGAGGGATGTTGGATGGAATAAAGGAAGGTGTGTGTGTGTGTGTATATATAGATGTATGTATGTATATATATATATATTTTGTATATAGATGTGTGTATTTATATATATATATATATATATATATATATATATATATATATATATATATGTTACCCACATGTTAACATGTTACATGTTACCCATATATATATATATAAAATACACACATCTATATACAAAATATATATATATATATATATATATATATATATATATATATATATATATATATATATATAAAATACACACATCTATATATATAATATATATTTTTTGGGAGGATTTGATTCTTCATTTTGAAAGATCACACATGATTGCAAAATACGCCAATCCATTTTGACCCCATTAGTCCTAGGTGGAGCAACAGGCCATAGCCAAAATGGGCCATATACTAGGCCCATTATGTCTAGGTGCCACTGAGCACTTTTCACTGCCACATGGAGTCATGGGCTGATCACCCAGGGAAAAATTCTTTAACCAGCTCTTAACAGTGAAAGGTTCCCATATGACACAGAACTTTTGGGCAGAAGTTGCTCAGATGACTAAGTACTTTGTTGAGAGGTATCCTTATTTTGGAGGAAAAACCTATGCATATTTATCATGGTACATATTACTGATTTTGCTCCTGGTAGTGTTACCCATGGTTGAAGGGAAGGAGCCAGGTGAAAGGTAGTCTCCCCAATGTCTGTTCCTTAGTAAGGCTGCTGCAAAGGCTCACAGTGATGTGGCCATTCAAATGATAGTGTCACATTGAAAACAGTATCAAGGAAGACAAGGGAAAACCAACTCAATTATTCATACCAAAAATATGATGATAGATGCTATAGAGACAATGAATCCTGGCAACTAGTGGACTTGGCCTAATTGGATATAAGCTCTGCCCCAGCAACAGGAAAGGCTAGGTTTCTGAGATTGTCATCTCACAAAATCCTTGCAAACAAAAGCCGCACCACAGATGAGAAAAAGAGGTAGTTAGAATAGGGACTTGGTATGTCAGGATGATGTTGCCACAGAAAAATGAGAATATGTGAAGTGAGAAATGGAGAGTGAAAATACCATGCTTTAGGGTTGTGCAATGTGAGCTGGAAGGATAGTGCGGAGTACTGGAGGGATATTATGAAAAAAATACGGAGAAGGGGAAGAGAACAAGCCAGAAGTGGCAGTTATATTGAGCGAAAAGGCAGGAGAAGCATAGTAAATATACAGCAACCATCTGACAGAATAGTACCAGTAGAAGTTAAAACTGAACCAACAAATTTGGTCATTGTTAAGGTCTACATACAAGGAATCATAGGGAGGAAGAAGTTGATAGGGTATATGATCAGATATGAAAGATAATCCTAGGTGTTCCAGGAGAGAAACATTTGATATTATGATATAGAAGATACGGTAGTGTGGAAGAGGACCACGGTTGAGGAACAAGAAATGTCTATGGGGAGAAGACAATTGAGTTCTGCATATCCACATTTATCATATGGATATGGTTCCTCCTACAGTGCCAAACCATATCAATTATTTAGCCCATGCTACAATGATGGATATAGATATCCATCTTGTAGCATGGGCTAAAGGGAATATGTTCTGGCAACTATGAAACTCAGCCTGATTGTCTATGAGTTGTGCCAGGCAGCAGGAGAGGTAAGAGTTTTAAAATCTTGCAAAATCCTTGCAAAGAGAATGAGGAAGTAACAACAGAAATACAGAAGAAGACCATGCCAGGTAGAATAGGGAATTAAAATGTTCGGATGATGTTGAGGACAGGAAAATTAGAAAATATAAAGCGAGAGATGGAGACAGGAAATACATGTGTTTTAGGGCTGCGCAAGGTTAGATCGATAGATAGCAGGTAGGAGAGGAAGAGAGTCCGCAAGGGTTGGTAATATTATTGAACAAAAAGATAGGAAGAAGCACAGTAAACATAAAGCAAGTGACTGATAGAATACTACTAGTTGAAGCAAAAGCTGAACCAATGACCTTGGTCATTGTTCACTTCTACATGCCATCAAGCAATCGCAGGGAGGAAGAAGTCGACAAACTCTACTATCAGTTACAGGACACAATAGTGAGTATTTCTAGAGGGAAAAATTTGAAAGCAATATGGGATTGGAACATGACAGCAGGCAAGAGAAGATATGGTAGTAAGGCAAGGAACTATGGATTAGGAACAAGAAATGACTATGGGGAGAAAGCAATAGACTTCTGCAGGAAACAGGGTTCAACTATAAATAAAACTTGGTTTAGATACCATAACATGCTTAGTAATGCATGCCTGGGGATTTAGAAAGATAACATTTAAACTATATTATGTGTAGGCACAAGCTTAATGACAGCATGATTGATTTGCGCAGCTACTCAGAAGCAGATGCAGATTCAGATCATAATTTATTAATAATAATAAAGTGTTTGGCCTGATTTATAAGGAAGAAAGTCTAGGATATGGGATGTAGAATAATCAATCAGAACAAAGGGAAAGCAGTATCTGTAGGCCGTAGAGAAAATTATGATTGAGGACAGGGAGATGGGTACCAAAGAAGAAAAATGGGATCATGAAAAAAGGTATATTGAAAGCTAGAAGTAAAACTATAGGAAAATAAAGAGCAAAAGAACAAGGAAACATGGATTACTGATGAAATGATTAGAAAGATGAGAGAAGGTGATGTAAAATTACAAACACAAAGTTTGGTTAGACGAAGAGTAAAGGGTTAAATAATTAACTGATTTCATCACATCAGTGTTAGAATCCATTCCAAAAAAGGGAAAGGCAACTGTATGGAAGAAAGCAAACCAATAAGTTTGATTTCCCACATTGGTAAGCAGGACAGGGCATATGAATTCTTAGGAGATGGCCAGTTTAAATTCAGAAAGGGGGGTGGTGGCATGCATTATGCAATAGCAATAACAAGGTCATTAAAATACAATCATGATGTATTTGTTTGTTTTGTAGATTTGAGAAGGTGTTTAATAGGATGAATTGGGTAGAATTAATGCATGCAGTGCAGGATATTGGAGTACATTGGATGGATAGGCGACCTATCTGCATCCTTCAAATGACTCATAATGCTAAGGTGTGAGTGGCTGATGGAGATTCTCTGAGGGAAATGTTATGAAGAGTTTTAATTGTGGAGTGTAAATTATCACCAGTGATATTTAATGTGTACATAAAGAAAAAGGTGGAAGTAATATGGTAAGGCCTGGAAATGGGTATGAAGTTTGGTGGGGAATTCATAAAAGAAGTTAGGTTTGTGGATAATCAAGCTTTAGTTTGCCAGCCAGCTTAAGGGTGGCAAGCATTGCTGAGTGTATTGGAAAGCCAGTGCAATAAATATGGGATGAGAATACATGTTAACGAAGCCAAGGTAATGCAGTTTTCAGCAAAGAGAAAAGTTGAATATTAAAATAGGTGCTCATAAACTTGAGCAGATGAAATAGTTTACCTACCTTGGAAGTGTTTTGGACCAAAATGGCCAAGTTTTAGGGATTAATGTGAATTAGGCAAAGAAGCTTTCACAAGGAGGAGAGAGTTGATGGCAAGGGCGTTTAGTAAGGATGCTAAGTAAATGTTTTTTAAGACTCTGATAAGGAGCATGGTTTTGTACATTACAGAGACATATTTGTTGAAGCAAAATGAAAGGCATTAATTGGGTACTTTTGAAATGTGGGTGGGGAGAAGGGTGAAAAAGGTGAAGAGGACTGAAAAGAAAACAAACCGAGAAGTGGCAGCAGGGGCTAGGGGGTTGTTGGTAGAAATCTACAGGAGGTAAAAAAGATGGATGCAGAGTATTTTAGTGATGGAATGTTGAAAACTCTGATAGAAGAGAGAACATTAGGCTGGTATGGAAGGAAGGAATATGATAGGCATGTGGATGGAATGAAGGTAGGAAGGAATTATGCAGAATTGAAGAGGAGCTCACTGTATTGTTAGATATCAGGTTGTGTTTTGCTAGGAGAGGCAAGTAAATGCATCCTTGTACCATTGTATAAGCTTTTTATACCCAAAATCTACATCTGCTATAACTCGTAGATGACTATAATAATGATTGATTCCCTAGATTATCTTGAGAATAATAATATTTGATTTAAAATACTCTGCTTTATAAGTGAAAACTTTTTATAGGGCCTTACATAGCTGTTTTTGAAAGGGTGTGAGCACACAAGTTGGAGCAGAGGGTCACAATATACTTGGCATATGCAACCTTGCCACAGACAGAGCAACAGAGCTTTGATGTGGAAGGGAGATCAATGAAAGTGATATTCATCTTATTGATGCTCATAATTCACTGAACATGAAAGTTGATGGCATTATTGACTTACTACATTTTCATTCATTACACTATACTGGTATTAGCTCAACAACCCTTTAAAAATTTCAACACTTCATAAGAATTACAAAATGTTACCACTTATATTTAATGAAGATTTTAAAAATAATTTCCGGATTCTTTCTGAGAGATCACAGCCCTTATTCAAATAAAATATCTGAAATAATGTGTGCATCCTGTGAAAAGTCCCCAAGATATTTTATGCTAAGGTATGATCAATGATTCAGGTTTAGTCCTAATGAGAAGAGGCACAGCGCTAAAAGGGATGTATGTCCATAGATTTATGTCTTTTAAACAAATTTTATTTGAAAATGTGTTTTCTACTTAATTTTTCACAAACAGATTGCCTCTTTAATTGGAAGAACAGAAGATTTATCATGTAATTGAACCAATATAAATTAATGATAGCTTAAGACAGATTTATGATTTATAATTTACAAGATTGATAATTTTTATTTTTATTTTTCATATGTGATTTTATCTATTCAAGTTTTTACTATCTAAATGCATCATTACTAATATACTGCAATGTATTTTACATTATATTTGGAAACAACGTTTAAACATTCTAAAGTATTTTTTATTGAAATAGAAAAAATGCTTAATGTTACAAAGAATTGAATCCAATATCACCATCAATATTAATTTTTAATAGTCATCCTTTTCAGGAGTAATAAGGAATATATTTAGCATCATTGGTTGAAATAGTTCCAAATTTATACAATGGAATGTACAGGATGGGAGGGATACAGAGTTTATATTTTATGATTAATTAAGCTTTAACATCTGTTGGGCATCCTGCAATGCACATTTTTTAAAAACTGCCTGTATTCACCACAAAGTTATTATGTGCTAAATCACACCCTGATCTATAGGATGCTGAATACGTTTTTAAAGGAAAAAATCTGAGCGATATTTTTAAACTTTAAATCACAATGACAGGAAACATTTTCAATTAGCAATAAAATATTTCTTTTTTTTTCATCTGTTTATTCTTAGATAGCCTTAGTAAGAAGTCACACAATCCAAAGAAACAATGCTTTAAGTCATCTTGTTTTTTCTATTTTCAAGTAGCCAGCTTTTCTCAACATACACCTTTAATGCATCATGGATTTTCAGGTTTTCCAATCACCAGTGGTTTTATAAATTGACAAGACATGCTTAAGATTAGCAATATAATTAACCATTCCTTAAATGCCTACCTTCTTGAATAGTTTTCTGGTTTTAGGGCCAACATTTTGTTAAACAAAACACTGAAGAACAATCTCATTTTATAAGCATTGAAGATATTCCTGGATTCATAATGCCCAAGCTATTCTGGTAGCTTATGAACTCAGACAGTAACACCTTCTTGTTGCATACTTATAGCCTCATCCCACACATATTTGATACAATATCATGCCATATTCTAAATTTCTCCAACAACTTATTTGAGGACTTAATTATTGCATTTTGCAACAAAATTCTGTGCTTATTAATAGCAGTGGTCCAGAGGTTGAAACATTATTTGCTTCCATTCTTGTGGACTACTTGAATATAACAGAGTCAATATTATTCCTTGAGGAAAGAACTTCCTTCATATTTTCATTATGGTTTATTGTCAGTAACAATATTGCTATGTTCTATTTTAGTATTTCCATAAGTCATGTCTTGCTGACATTGAAATGCTATACTAATTTTTTGGCAAAACAACTTTCCTTATTTATAGGCTCAAAAGACACGTTTTCAGGTAAAGTAGGAATATTACCTCTGAGCTTTGCAAAGTGAATTCTATTTCTCTGCTGTAAGGAATTTACAGGATATTAATATTCATAGCTTGCACAGTAAGTCAAATGTAATCATTTGCATATAAGAGTGCAGCATAGTGCCTATCCATGATTCATTAACAGACCTTTTTAAATAAACAATACCCAACCAGAGAAGGCTGAGCATGATTCATTGATGACTTCCTTATTGAAGAACAATGCCTCAAATCAGTTTGTGCCTATAATAAATGCTCCTTGGTTTTTTGAATTAGCAGTTCCCAGAATTCACTTCCCATTCTTTCATTTATCTCCCACTGACCAGCAGTCATTACTTCTTCTAGTTTATCCATTTGAACTGATTCAACCATACCTCTAGAAACTCATAAATTCTATCTTTAGGAAAAATACATCTCAACTCTGAGGCTTGGAATGAAAAGGCACGCAGTAGAGAGAATCGTGAGAGTCCTTCCAGACACAGTGTGAATAAAAAATTCATTAGCTGCAAGAAAAAGGCCAACTATCTTCCCAAACCTTAAGACAAGTTCTATCTCATTTGCTCTACTAAGGAGTCTACCAGCTCCAATGCTCAGGTGGAAAATCTTGGATAGGGCAAATAGGAAGCTCCATAAAATGCAGGATACGTGAACATGTGCATGCCTCAGAGAAAAAACTATTCTGCCTTCCTGCCATCTCTGATGTGATCTTAATATCCAAGGTTAATCTGAGAGGCTCTGGAGATAACCAAAAACCCTGACAATTACAACCAAGAGGACGGTTATACACGTATACTACGAAATAGCTGGAAGATGGCATTCAGGATTGACACCCAGATGCTCCGCTCAACCAATAGCAAACCTAGGGCTCTAAGTCCTCCACATAAGATGGCCAAAATTGACTCATCCTCACTTGTGACCTAAAGATTCCACAGCATGGCTGGAGGAACTGTTGTTGCCAAGACACACTCTAATTAGGAGGAATGCCCAAAGGCCCAAACCATTGCGGGTAAACGTTTTGGAACCCTCAGATTTCATTGAAAGAGGTAATTTCCAGCTATATATTAAAATTAAAAACTGGCATATTCACTTCATGCATACAAATGATAAAATGCATTTGCATGACACATAATGCCTATTGATATAATACGGCATAGTTTTGCAAACTTGAGTTTGTGTTAGGACAATTTGAATGCACTACCAAATTGATAAAAGCCCATTTTGTTAGAATGCAAACATATAGTTTCTGTCTAAACAGTTGAATTTTAAATGACCAAAGAGTTATATTAAAGGTTTTACACTTTTGGCAAAGACCTTTATCCAAAATTTGGGCCATGCAGTACAAAAGAGCTTTCACACCAGTCCTTATATAGATGCTTGATTTCCATTAAGAATATGGTATGAAGGACCGAAAAATCATTTTTCTATATCACAATTTGGAGTTCATGGAGACCAATGAAGTAGCATAATCACTCCCAACTGCATAGATACTCTGTTGGACAATATAATGCAGGATTCCAGTGAAAAATTTCTTTCCAGGACATAGTTTTTGTGCTCAAGAAAAAAACTTGAATGCATCAAAATGCAATGATGAAAGTCTTGTGTCTTTATTTTAAATATTACTACTATTAACTGCTTTAGAGTGTATTTCTTAAAATGAATGTATCTTCTTCGTAATGACTTCCAATTTTATAAGATTGTCTCAAATTTTTCAGGGCACATTACTTGCTGTCTTAAATTTAGCTGCTTGTGGAGGTGCATAGCGCTGTTTGATGGCTAAGGGTCAATCGCCAGCATTTGGAATTTCCTGCGTTAAGCAATTATGCTAGAGCTCAATCGAGGATGTATAGAATAGATCTCACTCAAAGCTTGAGCCATTTCACGCCACCACTTATAATTAATCATGCGCTCTCACGCCCCTTGACGGGCGCTTTCGAGCCCTCATCCCATTTTCCGTCGCGTTTAAGTTGTGGATAAGTTTCAAGCTTCTATGACCGAGACAACCGCAATGGTCCCTCCACGATGATCCCGTCGAACCAACGTCCTTCATGCCTTCAAAACCGAACAGGCGGAAAACTTGACATGATGCTCGAGAGCGCCCCAAGGCTACTCGGCGGGCTCCTCCACACGCCTCTTGCTCTCACGGAAACACTCCTCAGTCGTTTAAATTCAGCAGTTGCTCTCAGAATATACAGCTTCCTCGCTTGAGTAAACACGATTCGAAATTGAAAAATCTCCATTAAAATAGTAAGCGTAGGATAAGAACGAAGTTACTGTGCAAAATAGTGACCCTCGTTAATATTCATAATTTGTGTGTAGTCATATCGCGGTGTCCTGTAAAAAGTGTATAAAGGATCTGGTAGTAAATAGTTTGGAATAAGTTAAATATTAAGTTAGGTCGACAACTCCATCTAGGCAAATGTTCTAGATGTATCGTACCATTTCAAGTTCTGAGGTTTGATAATAAATAAGATAAGATAATAAAATCAGTATTTTTCAAAAGGAAATAATATCACTAATGCCTTAATGGACACGGATTAAATTAATCTGTCCCTTAAAGAAAATATAATCGAATTCGAAACAATAGTGTCAAAATAGTAACTGAAAGAAAAACTTAACAAATGATTCCTTTCCTCTAAACTACGCACATTTAATATTTTTACCTAATAATGTTTGCTCGCAATATCGACCTTAAATTACGGGGCAAATGCTGGGAATAACGTGGAAAATACAGGACACACGAATAACGCTCTTCTAGAGCAATTGAGTGTTGTGGAGCGGTTCGGAATAATTAATAAGCTCAACTGGAGAGGAAGGACGAAAAAAGGATCATTAGAATACGCATACATTTTCATGGATTAAAATTTCGTAATCCCTGTCGTTTTTCCCTACAACCTGACAACATTGCATGACAACTATTTTTATTTACCATTTGTTGCAGGCTATTGTCCAGGGATTTTTTTATGCTTATGGAATGCATAGTATGAAAGCATATATATGAAATGCATACATGCAAACGCCTTCTCGCTCTTTGGTCCTGGCTGTTTTCCCATCTCTATTAATTTTTTTGATTTAAGAGTTTTTATTTATATATTTGACCACTTTATTGGGGAGAGATTGAGACTATATAACCCCTTATTCCACCCTAACCCATAAACATCAGGAATCGACCACTCGTCTGCCAACTCGCGACCTCTGGGTTGACAGACGAGACTATCTTCGTGTGTGCCAGTAAATGCTCCTCGTGGACAGGATATCCAATAATAAAGAACTCAGTCCACCATAAATTTTGAACAATGTGATAGAATAATGTAAAAATTATATGTCGGTTTAAAGATGGACTTGCAAAAATACTCTTGGCAAAAAAGTTTGCAACTATAAAAAATGTGCACTGTATTACCTTTTAAAGCTAACTTTGTTTTTTATATTATTGCTTTAAATCTACTGACAAATTTCTAAATCTATTTCACTGTATTTAATTGCTTTCATAGATATTTATAAAATAATTTATGAAATTCATCTGGTATTTAGTGTAACAATGAAACACCAATGGGTTATGTTAGGAGCTTGAGCTCAGCAAAAGTTATCAACTCGCGTTAAAAAGACTTAGCAAGAAAAAGTTCAGACACTATGGTAGAGATAGAACGTATAACATTTTCTTTCCTCATTATAAATTTACGAGAGTACTTTTTCTTTGCATTGTGCCTAGTTTAATTGCATAATGAATTTTACATATGCCCAGTCTATGCAGACGATACAATATTAATTAAAATGATCACACGCACACCGGTGGTATCTTAATTTGCTCTGAGGCTTCCGAGATTTTTAAAATTAGGCTTTCCTGTGTTTTTCTACTTTTCTCGGGTGTAAATTAAAGCCTCATCAAGTTTGCCCGGCGGCTTGTGTTTGATTTAGCCACTAACGTATGGTGAGGGCTTGTTCCAAGATATGCTTTCCACATACTTCGGAAGAGACCCCCTCAAGTATCCTAAAATACACAATAAGTACGTGTTACTAAGGTAATACTGGCCTATTCAAATCAAAATATTTTTTATACTTCATCCCTATTGGCGTTTCTCTCTCATAGTACTGAGATAAAAACAACTATGGTCAATGTCTGTCGGCTCAAATGATGTAGTACCATTTTTATTCAGACGGGCGAGGTTAAACATGGCCAGTATTTTCTTCTTCGGGTGGGCTTCGGTCACTTCAATCTTTTTAGTTTTTTCACTATATTATTGCTTTAGACTTATAATAAATTTATTTGAACTCGTTGACAAAAACTCCTATGCATGAACACATAAAGTCCATTAATATGGATGGATTTAAACCCGCAGTCTTCATGTTAGCTGGGGAATATAAAATTTTCTTTGCTCGCTAGAAGTGATTTTCTAGGATTCTAAAATTTATCTAGCGTTTTTTTTTATCTCACCACCAATGTAAACGTAAATAAAAAGAATAAAGGACTTCGTTTTCAACTCAATACTATCGCAATGCATTACTGATTAACGGACTAGCGTGGATCCCACCGAATTATTATTTACTGTCTAATGGCACGGCGTTTCTACTGACGATTGGGGGTCATCCATTTATTGCGTCAGGATTTAAATTAGTCTTCTCACGCCTTCGTAACGAACAATTATTTCCGGCTTATGTATCGCCAAAATATTTAATCTTTGTTCTCCATTACTTCTGTTGCTATTAATAAGCAAGAATGCTACAGGTAGAAAGACTTTGAAACAACAACAACGCTATTGCCAACCACCCCTCCACCACAAGAGCGTTACCATTAATTAATTGAATACCCAGCAGCATTTACAAATCATATGTGTAGAGGAGTAAAATGTGTTCGGAGATGCTTCTACTTCATCAATTTTCATCAGCAATATTTTTCTTTTATCGACAGCATTTTTTCAAGGTTTTTTCCTTAAATTTTAACAAAAAGGTGCGACTTGTGTGTAAATACACTTAATGGCATTAAGACTTTACTGCTCGTGTTCATTTAGGGAGACTTGCTTTGACGCTAAGACAAGCGAATAAGACTAGCCTTGTTCGGGACACCGCGTACAAATCACCGATTAGTTAACCTTGTCTTCTAAAGGAAGAATTGAGACATGATGAAGTAAATACGAAACTTCACTTTCAAGAAACTGTTATTTCATTTTCGAAGTTTCAATTGGGGAGAGTATCCGGAAGTCAACGGGCAAACATGACCTCCAAACGATTAAAAGGCTCATGAATGTACGGCAAAACAAAGGAAGAGTTAAATATTTTACGTTGTGTCAAAATATATAATACCTGGAATTGTGGCATTGTCTTTCTTTGGGAAAAGACGATGAAGACATTTAAATTGAAATTAAACCACTTGGCTTTTCCACATTATCTAAGTGGAAAAGCCAAGTGGTTTAATTTCAATTTCAATATGAAGATTTTCCATCAAGTGACGCCAGAAACTGTTTTATTGAAGACATTTACACTGAAGAAAAAAGTTTTTTCAGTACCCATAGCCTAAAATTAAATAAATGGTGCACTTGCACCTTATAGATAATTTTTGACCTTCTCTTTGCTGTCCTCATGACGATAAACTACCTTACCTAAGAATAGGTTCAAGTTAAGTTAACCCATGGGTTTTCTGCAACCATCAATGTACGATATCGACTAAAGTAACACAAAGATATTTTTACTTTGAAAATATAATATTTACGAATCACACTCGGTTAAATGCCCGTGTTTGGAACAACTGGGCTGTCACATTTATTTCTAGGCTGTATGAGCCTTACGGCAATCACCTTTAGGTGTATATATAGCACAGGCCAAAATGCGCTGGGTAGAAAGGTTCCAAATCAGAAATAAAAATTGTCTTCGGAATAATTATATTATATATAAATAAATGAATGAATAAATAAGTGGATGAATAAATAAATGTGTGTATACTCACGCGTGTGTGTCATATAGCTTTGGTACGAAACCTAGCTCCACGTGTTTAATTAACTTTGGTCCTTTATCTTTAATAAAAGTCATCATTAACTTGAAAACCGAAATAACATCAATAATTAATGAACTTTACAACCGAAAGGGGGCAAATAAATCCTGGAAGATTAATGCTCCAGAGGAAATCCAAGGTCAAGATCCGAGAAGCAAATGATCAAAGGCGCAAGAAATGAAGAGGCTGGTAAGAAATACAATAGCTCTTAGAATTGCTAGCTAGTAAAATTAGTACTCATATCTTATGAAAATGATGCGTTTATCAACTTGGCAATGATTTAATACTTAAAAATCGGATCGTTCTTTAGAAATCTGTTAAGGGGATAACTATTATGTTTTTCTTCAAAGGAAGTTTAATATTTCCGACCAATTCATTTATCCTAAGTGATTATCACCAAACGGTCAATCGATTTGAAAATTAGCTTGTAGATCTTCACACCGCTCCGGTTTCCTGCTAATTCTTTCAATATTTCCCATAGTTCCTTTCGCTCTCGTCTTCTTTCAAATGCTTCTCCACATCTGTGTTTAGTCACCATTTTGATTTCTTCATGACGGTTTTCACTTCACTATCGTGCATAAGAATGTGTACACTTCTCCAATATGCAAAATATCCAATTTTCCTGTTCTTCGTAGAGATTGCAATCATATTCCAATGCGGGAGCTACGCTAACTGGCCTCTCTGCTGGTATAATTCCATTTGCTTTTGTTACGTGTTCTATCATCATTAAAAATCAACTGCATACAAATTAGTTAGATTTATTGGAATTTAATCTATTATAGGATTCGTGGCGTTACTCTTTCAACCGTGTAGGAAAAAAGTTCGTGGCGTTACTCTTTCAACTGTGTACGAAAAAAAGTTGGCGGGAAGCCTTGATATTGGGAGTTCCTCTTTGTTCTTGGCGAATAAAAACACCTTACACTCGATAGATTTAAAGAAATTGTTTCAATAGGGAACGGTAATTGAGCATTAAAGGATTCAAACGAATTGCTATTATTATATAGAGCAAAAGACTTTTGTCAAAAGCTTATCATACTGTGACTCTTTTCATGTACCACATTTCTCTCTACGTGACACGAGTGAGCGACAACGTGCTGTATCGAAAAAAATCGGATCGACAAGGCACAAAGGCTAGTTAATTCTAATAATTTTATCATGGTTGGTTCTAATATAGAGATATGAATTTTCTATACTCGTTCAAGCTTTTTACGCTGAAGTTGGTGTATTATTAGCAGAGGCATATTAGCATTATATAGTAATTCAATCGTTTAGTCCATAGGAATACGCAAGCATTGAGCGGTCCTTATATTCCAATATATTGCGGGGATGCGCAACAGTACTTAAACGGAGTAATCCGCAAAAATGCAACAATTTCAGAGCGTAAAAATCATTCGCTTTGACTGGGATACGAACCCGCATCCCTCGATGCAAAGTGCTTTAGCGAGTTAAGCTACCGAGGCGTTCTCTTACATTCTGAAATTTTTACTTAGCAAATCGTATGTATTCATGCCCCCTCTTGAAAACTAAACATTATGAAGCTAAGCTGTATATTTAATTGCGATGAAAAAGAATTGGCAATCGGTGTGTAGTGTTGGAGGTTTGATGATACGTCACGGGATAGTTCGTAGAAGCAAGGATTTTAAGGGTTTTCTTTATCTGCTATGTTTATATACACTCATTGAATAGAAGTCGATGCCATTTTTTATTCAATGCAGACTAACCATAATTTTTCCATCATTAAAATAAGTCCACTGAATAATTCCATGATTTCCGAGGTTTCCCATGCCAACCCTTATCCTCTGCCAATTTTGATAGGTTGATAGATACAAATCTTGCATTTAAAAAACAATTGAAATATATTGTACTAACACTAGCGATTAACCAACATTTGTTTGTGACTATACAAAAATAAAATTCCAATACTCTCAAGATATTTCTTGTAATAGATTCAAGATTGGAAAAAAATACGGGTCCAGGAAGTGAAAATCGAAAATATTCCAGACTACAAAACTAACATCAGTGCAGCTATTAATCGTATCTAAAATTATCGTATTGTGAATTATCGGATACACACGCTTGTGCGCAAGTGCGTAATTAAACAGCAATGTGATACTTCAAACCAAAAATGTCATTTAATACCTAACGAATATTAGCAAATTTTATTCAAGAGAAGAAATTCCACTTGTTGCAGTATTGAAAATCTAAATTAATTTAAGCAACATAGCAATAAAAAATAAAGTCGTGGGCGGAAGACCTGTAAATAACTCTATATCACCCATTGCTTGAATAATTCTTCCCATTGAGCCGGAAAACACGTCGTGGAATTTATTATAAAATTATAAAATTTTAACGCGTTATAAAATTTTAACTGTTTTGGTTTACTGATAGTTCTATTCAATTATAACCTTAGAAAGTATTGATAATTTCATGAATATTTTATACAGTCCACCGCCAACATTTCCTTATAAGGCATCAGTAATTTTTCGATATATATATAGTATACACATATATGTATGCGAGTTTCTTTTCTTTTTTATGTCTCTGTGTTTTTGCCTTTGTCCGCTAGTGCTAACTTCATATACATTGTTATTCACATCCGTGAGACTTTCACATAAGATATATATGTATATATATATTTATACACACTTATACTTATATATTTATATATACGGTGGTCCGTATACGAGAGAGGCACGGCACGGTTCGTCATCTCAAGGAATCAAACAAAGCCAAACGGATAGCAGCAACAAAGAAGACAGTGAAAGATGATCGACAAGATTAGTATAATCTGCATATGTTAGGATGAAAATAAGGGGAGGGAAAATTAGAAAATAAAAAGTGGGAATTGTAGAGAGAAAAAAGAGTTATATTTGGGGGCTGCGAGAGGATAGATGGAGGAATGGCGGGGATTACTAGACGGCAAGGGATAGAATATTATTAGTGAAAGAAAAGGCTGAAACGAAGGACAGGGCCTTTTTCAGTTCTACATACCATCAATCAAACATATGGAGGATGAAGTCGGCAGGAGGTACAATATGAGTTAGAGGAAATTATTGGCAGTTTCTTTGGCAGAAAAACGTCGATAGTGATTCTTGAGGAGAAAAAGTTCAATAATTATGGTTTACTCACGATTACAGACATAGGGAAATACTCGGGGTTTCAGAAAGATAGCAGTACAACCATTATTATATTTAGGCACAGATTTATGAATAGCGTGATTAACTCGCATTCGACATATTATTCAAAAAGATGAAATGGGGAAGAGGACATAGAAATTAAAATGTAGCAGTATTAATCGCAACAACAAGAAAGCTAGCTGCAGAGAAAATCATGAGTGAGGACATGAAGATGGGTACCAAATAAGAAAAATAGGAACGTTTCAAAAAGGGGTACCGAAAGCCGCACACTAAACTATTATTATTATAGTTACTCTACCGTTAAGGTAGGATTTTATGAAAAGAAATACCAAATAATTCTTTGGTCTCTCCTGCGAAAACAACGAAACATCCTACTCTACAACACGCCCTTCTTTATCTCCGTAAATAATTCCTTCTGCCCTTCATTTCGTCCAACGTCCCTATCCTATTTCTGCCCCTTCCTCGTTTGCCTAATATTCAAGCCAAAATCAAAGTATTCAACATCTCACTGAAAATCAATATTCTTTGTATCCATTTTTCTTACCCCCTTATGATTTCTCCCAACAATCCCCTCTCCGCCCCCCTTCAGCAATTCCTCGTTTGTTTTCCTTTCCGGCCACTTTACCTCCTCCATCCTCCAAACCCATATTTCAAAAGCCTCCAATGTACACCTATCATCTTACTTCAATGAAAATATTTTCGCGCCGTATATTTTGATGGACACAAGCAACCAAACTATTCCCTTGTTTATTTTAAAAAACCACAGCCCCAAATCAAACTTAACAGAAACCCCCTCTTCAATCACGCATAATTGCTTCCTCCATTCCTTCCGTCCAACATAGCTATTCTTTTCCTCCTCGCCTTCTTCGCCACCTTCCTCCTCACCTAACATTTTCCCTCCTATTAGAGTCTTTAACATTATATCGCCGATCATCATGCTCTGTATCCATCTTTTCTGCCTCCTTTGAATTTTTTTCTGACGATCCCCACTCAAGCTCCACCACCATATCTAACTCTTCACCATTTATTTTTTTATACACGTAAAAGTTTACACCCTTCTCCACACCCACATTTCAAAAGCCTCCAATCTACGTCTATCCTCCTGCTTCAGTGACCACGTTTCCGCGCCGTACATGACCTCACTCCATATCAAAGTTTTGACGAGTCTTTTCTTAACATCTTTACTCAACGTCCCTGTCATCAACTCCCTCCTCCTTGTGAAAGCCTCTTTGCCTAGCGCGATTCTTCTCCTTACGTCCCTACTACTTTGACCGTGTTGGTCCAAAACACTTCCGAGATACGTAAACTGTTCTACCTGCTCTAGTTTTTGCCCTCCTATTTTAATGTTTAGCTTAGCCTTTTTCTTTCCGGAAAATCGCCTAACTTTTGTTATATTAATATTGATTCTCATCCCGTATCTTTCGAACTGAATTTCCATTTCACTCAGCAATGCTTGCAACCTCTTGGCTGACTGAGAAACTAGACCTTGCTCATCAGCAAACCTAACTGATTGTACCAGTTCCCCTCCAACTTTCATAACTATCTGCAGTTCTCCTCGTGCATCTTTAATCATTTCCTCCACATATACGTTAAATAGCACCGGTGATAATGGGTAACCCTGGCTTACTCCTCTTCTTAACACTGCCCATCTGGACTCTCTATCTACCACTCCCACCTGAGCAGTCTGAGACGTACATGCTGCGGATTAGTCTCCTATCCCTTCAATCGATTCCTATTTACTGCAATATATTCATTAATTCTACCCAATTCACACTATCAAACGACTTTTCGAAATATAAAAAACAGCTAAATACATCCTGATTTTATTCTATGTTCCTCTCCATTAGTGCTTTCATTACTGAAACGGCATCACGCGTGCCTATCCCTTTCCTGAACCAAAACAGATCACCCCCTGGGTAATCATTTACCCTCTTCTCCATCCTATTATTGATGATACTGAGAATCACTTCAGCTGCGTGAGAGATCAAATTTATTGTTCTTTAGTCCTCACATGCTGTAGCCTTTAACTTTTTCAGAATATGAACTAACATTGACCCCACAGTCTTTTGGCCAGATTCTTTCCCCATAGATACCACGAATAAGTCCATATCCCTCCTATTCCTCCCACATTTTCCTAAACCTTGATGTAGTTTCGTAGGATGTTGTCTATCCCCATGGCCTTATTTGAATTCCATTTATTTCTCACCATTGAGGAAGCTTGGTCATAAGCTATCTTCAGCTACGTCATATTCTCTTTCTATGTCTAACCTTGCTGGCCTAATTTCTTTACCATTAAGTTCTACTATACGAGTATTCTCATTCTTGTATATTCTTCCCATTTCTTTTCGATTTTTTCTGTTTCAACAATCATCTTACCCTACTTATCTCTAACTGTTACCACAGTTCTTCCCTTTTCACTTCCCGATAGTGTTATAGTGTGGAGCGCTATACAAGAACAAACAAACGAAGATACAAGCGCTATACCTTCTTGTATAGCGCTCCAATTTCATCCTTTCTCAGCAAACTTCCTATTCTCGCACTGCTTCTTCCAACACGCTACTTTCGATCTATTTGTTATCCGTCTCAACTTAATATTAAACTCTTTATACTTACTTCAAACTAAATATATACTTTCATTCTTCAATTTTCTTCTATTAGATATCTTTCTAATAACCTCATCCATAATCCGCAATTTCCTTGTCCTTTTCCTCGTAATAGTTCCTATCGTTTCTTTTGCGGCCCTCGATATCCCTTTTCTGATGTACTTCAATTTTTCCTTAACATTACTCAGCTCCGTTTCCGCACTCATTATTTTATCTACAACCTGATGATACTCTTTCTTTGTCAATTCAGTTTATGTTTCCACATTCCGTTTCCTAAACTGCCTTACCAGCTTTACTCTTTTAAATCGGACGTTACACTTCATAATTACTAAATTGTGATGAAAGTTAGCATCCTCTTTGTGAATTGATGACGCTGTTCCTAAACCTTGCCTAGCCATAATATAATCCATCAGACACCTTTTTGAGTCACCAGATATTTTCCATGCATAACTACGCCTTTTGTGGTGTCCAAACCAGGTTTTGGTGATGATTATCCTCTGTCTTCTGCAGACCTGAAATCGTTTCTCCCCACGGTCATTCCATGCCCCTAAATCATGGTCCCCAATCTCATCACTATCTCTTCCTTTGCCAACCGTCGCGTTCCAATGGCCCATCATCATTAAATGTTTCCCTGCAGGGACATCCGCGATGATATCCTCTATCGTATACCTTCTTCCTCCCTATCATTCCTTGGTGGCATATCTACCTGTACAATGATCAAGTTCGTCGGTTCTGCTTTTACTTCTACTAGTAATATTCTATCCGTTGATTACTCTATGTATACCACATCTCTTCGTACCTTTTAATTCAATAATATTGCAACCCTTCGCTGGCTCTCGTTCTCTCCGCTGCATACTATTCTATAACTATCTTTCCGGTAATCTCCACTATCCTTCATTCTCACCTTGAACACACCTAAGTCATTTATATTTCCTCTTTTATTTTTATCTATTTTTCTCTTCTCAACATTGTCCTAACATTCCAAGTTCCTATTTTAATTAATTCGGTCGTTTTCTGCGTATTCTGTGCTGCTATCGTCGGTTCTGCTTCACAAGGGTTTTGTGAGATGACGACCGCGGAAGCCTTGCCTCTCTGGGCACGACACACGGCCGATTGGGCCGAGTCTCATAGTTACCAGGACTCATTTTCTATGATCTGTTCATCCTAAAAGCCTTGGGATAAGTAATTGAGGTGGTTTGCCGTTGTTTTCCTCAATAGAGTTTATAACGTGACAGAATCATTCAACGGCTGCCGCACTGGGGCCGCTTCAATGAGGGACACATGCTGCGTGGACTATATTTTGACATGCTTCTATCTTTTGACCTATCTTGCATGAGTGACCCTACCTGGAGCAGTTATTATTACTCCCGCCAGTAAAGCTCCAGGGGTCATCGGAAAGTACAAGCCTTTCCATCACCTGGTCTCAGACTATAGGATAGTCTAACTAAAATGGTGACGCTGCGGAGCGGACCTTATTCGGACACTATTGAAAAAAGCGGATGAATCTAAAGTGGATGGCAGCAGCAGCGCTCTCGCATCCCACGACTAACCTATTTCACTCTAGATTACAAACAGCGCACTACCTTCTGAAAACCTTGCTGAAGGACACGAACGTTAGGAGGTAGAAGGACGTGAAATTCTACATGCTCTCAGCGACCGCTGTCACCAGGCTTTCCAGAGGAAACCACGAGACAGCTATTGGCCAAGCTATCGCAGCAGATAATCACGCTAACACAAATAGTGGCCAATCTTGTCCAGCACCAAAACACAGCACCATCGGGGGCACTAGCTATGTAACCTGCCATTGACACGCCACCGGGCCAAGAGGTATTCAAATGGTTCTCATCTTAAGGGCAATAGAACATCAACCAGACTAAAACCAAGTGATTTGCACGAGGTGGATACGCTCTTAGCTGTGGCGAAATCGTGGTAACTTGTAGTTGCACGAAATATCATCTATAACTCCTCTGGAATGTGAGAACGTGTATTGTAACTGTGCGCGGTAACTACAAACGACTGATCGAATGCCCTTCGTGCTGTGCCAGGATACCACCAATACTCAATCGCCTACACTTGGGATTTCAGCATACGCTTAGCCCCCCACCGGAGATAATCCAAGGCCTACTAGCGCCGAGTTTTATTCTACTGATATTGACAGAATCGCAAGCAAAGGAGGAATCCTCATCCATTAGATCGACTCTGGGAAATCGGACGACCTTGAAACCTTTCCGGACGACTATACGTCTTCCGAGATTTCCTCCGATTTCGGAACAGAATCCGAACAGCTACCAGGACCGGTAGCACAATAGTGATATGAACGAATGGCGAACCACCCCACTAGATCTCCCGGAAGCTCTCTAGGACTTCAATCGAAACGGTACCATCCAGATCGAAATCCTCGAGCCCGAAGGGGCCCTACCCTTCGAGATTATGCAGAAAGATGTCCCTGCGGTAAACCCCATCTTGGCAAATGATTACCTCAACTTCATCAACACATTCCTTTCTCGTATGGGCACCGCTCTTCCGAGATTGTGTTTAAATTGAATCTTATTTCAATACATATTTATGAATATCAATACAGTGAAACGGCCACAAAGTGTGACGTGGTACTTCGAGACCACAAGTTAAATCAGGCTGACGAGTCCTCTTGGACAGTAATTTAATGACGCAGCATCGTCATTTTGATTAGACAATTATACGAGGTGGAAGGGTTTGTGCGTTCTGATGACCCCTGTGCTGGCGGGAGCAATGATATTTCCTCCTGGTAGGGTCACTCATGCTAGACAGGACGAAGGGTAGGAGCCAGACGATAGTTAGTTCGCGCAGAGCCTGCTCCTCAGTGTGGCGGCCGCAAAGGCGTCTGATTCCAGTGGGGCGGCCAATCGAGCTATGGTGTCATCATACAAATATTATTGAGTAAAGTGACGGGAAATCATATAAAGTTTTCACCCCATGCTACATTAATGGACATGGATGTAAATATACATCTTGAAAACTACGGAACTCGGAATGTTAGGACGATCTTGAGGGCAGCAAAATTAGAAAATGTATTCAGAAAGATGGAGAGAGGAATGTAAGTGGTTTAGGGCTGTGCGAGGTTAGATGGGTAGGAGAGGAAGATAAACAGCAAGGGGTGGCAATATTGTTGAACAAATATATAGGAAGAAGTGTTCTAAACATAGAGCTAGTGACTGATAGAATATTATAAGTTGAAGCAAAAGCTGAACCAACGACATTGGTCATTGTTCTGGTGTACATGTCATCAAGCAATCATATGGAGGAGGAAGTCGACAAACTCTACTATTGGTTAGACGGCATAATTGTGGGTATTCCTGTAGGGGATTTGAAGGCAATGGGGGATTAGAACGCGACAGCATGCAAAGGAAGAGATGGTGGTAAGGTAGACTATGGATACGGAATAAGACATGACCGCGGTGAGAAATCAATGGAGTTCTGTAGTAGATAGATAGATAGCGGTCTTTATTAGATAGACGTTCAGGAGATAAGGGTTAATCATAAGGAACACTTTGTTTAGACACCACAACGGGCCACAGGTATGCTTCGCAAAGGCTTGGGATTTCATAAAAATTATACTATATTATGGTTTAGTACATATTTAGGAACAGTAGGGTAAAAATAGCAATTCGAACATTTTCGGGGATCGAGATGGTGCGGTGGCTTACGTACCGGCTTCCCACCAAAGGGTCCGGGTTCGAATCCCGGCTGCGTCGAATATTTTTCAGTGGTATCTCGATCCCTACTTGAGATACTTTGTGGAGGGCACTTTGAGTGAGTACGCCGTCCGTCGGATGGGACGTTAAGCTGCGGACCCCTTGGCGCCTTTCGTTAAGAGTAGGCTAATGCCGACGCGGGGTTTCCCGCCACCCTTCATCCTTTCCTGTCCATCCCCTATGGCGCAAATGACCTTAGCTGTCGGTCGCCTCCCCTCAAAACTACTACTACTACAGGGTCCTAATACTTCAGAAGGCTGCAAAGATTCAGCCTCTCACTCGAAAGATTTCAACACAAATCTTAGAAAGCGTTAGTACACTTTAAAATGGGTAACACAAGGCGCAGTGGCGTTTTGATTTTTTAAAGTGAAGATAATTCGAACATCGACCGTTAGTAATCGTCCTGAATTCTATCTTTACATTTTCCCTCTGACTCTAGACACTACTACTACTACTCGAACATTTTCCCGCGAATTCAGATCACCATTTAGTTATAATGAAGTAAAACGTCCGATTAAAATAGATAAAACAAGGAAGACGGGTTAGAAAATGGAATGTAGAAGAATGACCTGAATGGTAAGAAAGAAGAATAACAGGTAGAAAGTAATGGTTGATAGCAGGGAGCAGGTCATAACAGAAGAACATAGGGGACATAAGAAAAAGGGATATCGAAAGCCAAAAACGAAATTATAGGAAAAGGAAGCCATGGGTTAAGGGAGAGATGGTTAGAAAGATAGGCAATAAAAGAAATTGAAAGAGTGCAACACAGAGGTAGATAGAGATAAATATAAACATTTAAATGTAAACTGAGGCTGGAAACAAACAGCGAATCGAGCGTAGTCCTTACAAAACGCAGTGCGAGGAAATGGAATTTTACAAATAAAGTGGAAAGGCTGAAAGTGGTGCCCTAAACAGGAAGATAAAAGCAGTGCTATGATTTAACAAGGAAAAATTGGTACATGCAATCAAAGTTAAGTCTGGAAAATTATTGATTGATCAAAGGAATCTAAGACATAGCAAGAGAATATGACGTAGATGGGGATAACGTAGGTCCAGGCATACTTGATGACGAGATACAAACGGCATCAAAGTAATTGAAATGAAATAAGGCTTTAGGGGCATAGATGACATACCCGTTGAACTACTTAGGAGTTTAGGAAAACGTAGGAGGGAAGGTTTTTATAAACTAATTCATGGCAATTATAAGGGGGGGATTTGGCTAGAGATTACGTCAGGTTAGTTTTAATTCTTATTTCAAAAATATGTGAGGAATGGAGAACAATCAGTTTGTTTTTTCACGCAGCTGAAGTGAAGTGAAGCTCAGAATGTTGGAGTACAATAGGTGACCTATCGTCATCTTTCACATGTCTCAGACTGATGAGGTGTGTGGTTGATGGAGTTTCGCAATTGTCGCAAATGTTTCGTAGAGGTTAAAGACGGGTGTAAATTAACACCGGTCCTTTCCGACGTATAGATGAAGGAAATGGTCAAAGACCCATGAGCAAAACAGGAGGTTGGAATGAAAGTGGGTGAGGAATTCATTAAACCAGTTAATATTGTGAAAGATGAAGTTTAAGTTTGTCAGCCAGCCAAGGGACTGCAAGCATTGGAAAGCCGGGACAATAGGTATGGGATGAGAATACATGTTAACAAAACCAAGGTTAGGCAGTTTTTGACAAAGAAAAACATTTAAGTTGAGTATTAAAATAGGTGCTGATAAATTAGAGCAGGTGGAATAGTTTACCTATCTCGTAAGTGTTTGGGACCAAAATGGCCAAATAGTGGGGATAACGGGGGCAAATGGTGTCTACGGGAAATTTCGGGATTATTCACATTATTATATATATAAAATTCATGGACGATATGTTATGCATGCTGCATCACTGGTAGTTGCACCTTCAAAGTACTAGTTTTTCAGGAGAAAGGCACATTGCCCCATTATCTACAATGACAGAGTGATATCACGCGTCCACCCAGTTAGTACTCTTTAATCCCTCGTCCCACCAAATTCAATATAATGGCGAGAGCATGATTTTGGCACGCTGGTAAATTGACACGGTTGATGACTATACCATGACAATATGCATAAATTTCCCTTTTTTGTGGTGGTCTAAACAATTTTATCTCATAATCCTTCTTTAAAGAACGGATTATATCTTAGATTTTCCAAAAAATCTTGAGATAAACAAAATTCGTGAAAAAATGGTTAGCTGGTTGGAATTTTGCCCAATTGGGATGCAAAATAAAGTCTATGGATCATGAAAAAAAAATATTTTATATGAAGCATTTAGCAGACGCTCAACATATGTAGTACATGTATTTTAAGATGAGCGATCGGCCAAACGCCAGTTTTTAAACGCCTTTTTTCCAATTGATAATGACATTGTACTTCTATAGATTTATTAGAGAATAAAAACTGAATTTCCTAAGAAACATTTTTCAAATAAAATATATGGTGTTTGATATGCTAGACATCTGATATAACTATGACACTAAAAATTAAGGAAATAATGTATTGTTTAACGGATGTTACTTACCAAGTATGCATTCGTGCTATTGGAATCACTATTTGGATATGGAGTGTAAAAAGCCAAGGCAACGCAGTTGGCAAAGATGGTCAATAGAATCAGGTACTCAAATGGTCTGAAGATGAATTAAGGAAAACTGCTCAAGGAAAACATAGAAATATATACAAATACAACATATAAAATATGGCACACAATTCTTGGAGGCACCCTACTTAGAACTCATTTATAAAGTTGGTACACGGCATAAACATGGAAGAGTGTAACATCTAATTAGATAATTTAGTAAACCAAAAATATATTGCTATATTTCTGTGAAACAATATAAGATAAAATCATTACTACGATTATTAGACAATTAATGTACAAAAATACAATTATCATAAGCATGTTCAAATAGAAGGTAATTTTTAAGTTTTATTCCTCTGCTGCTACCAGTCTTGGAACATAATCTAGTAGCTACACACACAGGGCTCAATTTGTTCTTTCCAGTGTGTGCAGAGGATCAAGGTCATAGTGAAATAAATAATTCAGTAATAACCACTTCGAAATGAATACATGATCATTAATTTGTTCATTGTATTTTTTACAGGTCGAATTAGAAGGAACGTATACATACCAAAAGGGAAAAATATTGGGGGCAAATAGGTTCAGTTTCCCACCCAACCTCCAAAGTTCAATCCCAAGCACCACTATTACCGACATCCGATGGCTTTTAACCGTAATTTCGGGAGGGTGGGTTAGTTGTTGGGGTCTCTAATGTTACTTCAACCTAACTGTATTACATAGAACACGAAAGCTTTATGCGGGAAAATTTAGGAACCAGAAACAATTCATCAAAAATACTCTTCTTATTTCATTGGTCAATATCTTAGCCTCCAATCCTACACTTCATACCACCTCTCCCTTACTCCTTTTCCAAGCTATCAACCCTTGACACATATCCTCCCCTTCTCTTATTTGCCGCATAATTCCCCCCTTCCTTCTCACACAATTCACTTCGTACAACCCGACGAGCATCTCCTTACTTTCCAAAGTGTATAATTATATGATTTAATGAGACGCTTATGTAAAAACTTCCATTAATGCCGATCTAGTACCTTCGATAGCATGTTTGCGTGCGACATTTTTATCGACTATAAAAATGCTCTCTAATTTAATCCTATATAATTAGGTATTATAGATTAATTACATTGCACTTTTGGAAAGGTTAATTTTTTTGTCTAAAATATAATGGACCCCTAAGTATACTTTTGCATACCCAAACTCTTTGTCCTGTAACTGCACACGAAGAAATGTGAGAGAATATGAATATTTATCTAAAAATTTGAATAATTAATAATTGTGTCAAATGAAACTGATTTTTACTCCATTTGTATTATTTTATTCATTTACTAGTATACTATTGTATTTATTTGTTGTTATTTCCAATCAGAAAAAATATAGCCAAACGGCTGTTTATAATTAATGATTTCATTTATATTTTGACTCTTTTCCTTAAACTATTGGCATTTTATGGAACCACTCCTAACAAAAGTACCTTTAGTGTAATACATAACTGGTGTCGGTATTTTTGATCAGTGCATAGCTACTGTTACGATTGTACATCGTTACTGTTGACGACAGGTTATACGTCTCATGGGTTGAATGACATCAGTTAGATTTGCCTCCCCAACCCTATCACCCTGGCTACGGCACTGTTGCATGCTAAAGAAAGCTTTGGGAGCGTCAATGCCTAGCACATAAACAGAAAGAGGATCTGGAAAAGGTCTTGCTTGAAAAACCTGTCCAACAATTTGATCCCTTGTATGCTTTTACCGGAAGGAATTTTCATCCCTTCTTTTGATCTTTAAGAAATGAATTCCCGGTCATTCGCAAAAAAGGTACATTACAAATTATTCACTATTTTCTTACGTTAAATCATATATCTGTATAAGATATATTTTTACTCATAAACATTATATCATAGTAGCAAGTCTACGCCATTTCAGAGATAAAGAAGCTTTATATTTGATATTTTAGTCATGAAATAGGGTGGAGAAATGCTTCGGAAAAAGTTTGCTGAGCATGAATCCAATTATTTCATTTAATTTTAATTGAAAATAAAAAAAAACACTGGATGAGCGGAAGGCTACTCTTATTCGTAAAAACGAAATTCGAGGCCACAATTATTTTCCCATTAAATTTTAATGACGCCACCCTTCTTCCTACGGCAGTGGTTTTCTAGCAACTTTGGCGCACAACTCCTTTAATGAGCGTATTTTCCTAGCCTTCTTGAGCGGCAATTTGATAAAGTATACCAAAGAGGCGTGCCACATGAACCACAAACAATGGAAATGCTAAATTTTATCTAACCAATTAGTACTTACTGCATTCCAAAAATGCAGGTAGTACTTACAGGGCATAGGTTACAAATCAATGTGATCATAATAGATGATTTTTATAATATCTAACGTGGAAAATGTAATTGGTGGCACATTGCCACTATTTATTTTGAACAGATTCTTTTTGTTTCTCCAGAGCAATCCACCTGCGTGGATTGAAACCCAATAAGAATGGCTCAGTTTATCGCCAGGTTTCCTAAGGGTCCCCTTTTATTCTAAGCGCTTAATAAACAGCAAATGATAAAAGCATTTGATGAATCACGATTAATCGTCAAGATGACAAATACATACTGTTCACCAAATTAGCTTTCCATGTTTGCCAATTCATTCATGGATCTTTAGCACTTTCATCACAATCGTAAATTTAAACATAGTTAAAAATATTCACCCAGAAATAAGAAATTATCTGTTTAATAAAGATTCATTTACCTTCAGTGAATTGAAAATAAAAATAGTTTCATGGAATTAAAATAAAACAGCAAACAACAATTGAATTTTTCAGATGATATTTTAATTTCTTACCCCAACTGAATAATGCTACTGTAAATGTACTATTTAATTAATTCAAAAAGGATACTTCCATTCCACAACATCAATACATAATTTCCTAAGGGGATTTTTGAGCTGCAGACAGAAGAGAGCTCTCTGTGGTCTGTCTGGTGGAGGCTTGCCCCCCCGCCTCACTGCCCGCCTCTTATTGGCTGTCATTGCTGTGGCACTAAGCGCAGTTTGCCATGCTGTTGAAAGTGGCTTCTCAGCAGCTGTACTTGCAGTGCTGACCAAACCAAGCCCAGCCTCATGCTGTCCTGCAACTGAAGGAAAAAATTGGTAAAAAAACTAGTATCACTTGAAATAAGTAGCAAAATGTAATTACAGAGAAAGTTGTACCTCTCTCTAAGCGCGTTATGCAATTTCACAAATATGGAAATTAAACTACAACGTTATGCATAGTGCAGGGAATATAAGTAGATTTGATCTTAATTATAACATTTTTATAATTCGAGTGACACATAGTGTACGGCAGGAAAATTATTCCAAGAAAGGCAGTAAATATGGAAAAATAATTGAACACATGTCTACAGTCTAAATCTATTTATGAAATGCAGATATGAACGCCCATCCTTCTCTAGATAATCAAGAAAAAGAAGTCACAGAAGCAGGAAACATGGACAACAAAATATCATGTTAAAATGGTAAAGGCATCTCAGTCTTGGTAAAATTGACGATGACAGCAACCAGTTAACTTCTCTCATCCCTCAAAATATTGCAACTAAAAATCTTAGAGGTGTTTGATGATTTAAACCTCTAGGAATATTAAATATACAGTTTCCATAAAAATTGTTTACAGCGAAACTTATAAACAGTAGAAAAATATCTGAAGAGAGTTTAAAATGATTTTAACGCATTCGAGAAATTGGTGGGCGGTGTAAAAGAACCTTTCCTACTGCTGAGAATGGTTACAACCAGACTAATTTCTATACTCTATACATTACAGACTCATACAAATACTTTCAGTGTAAAGTCAATGTAATATGTCACCAACAGACAATTTGTGGTTTATGAATACTGACTACTGTTGGAGAGTAGTGGACGCTCTTGATAGAATGCCGTTGTAGAGTTCTCAAAAACTCATTCATGCTCTATTTCATTGTACGGGCTTGATTTTCTTATTAGTGCTGCATTCTTTATTTTATGAGATTTGCCAAACCTTCGCTCTGCTAATGAGTCATCACGCTCGAGATTCAGGATGATAGGAAAAATAAATTAAAATTAGTTTTTACTGTTAATGCAAAGCAATGGAGATTTCCGCCTATAATATATGAGCAGAATCTATCAATCTATCATGCTCCATGAGAGGGGAATGCATCATGCTTAATACTTGAGAAATAATACGCGAAAGTGAATATCATAAAGAAACAGCACTGAGAGTTTCGTCTGAAAATTTTAACTGTGTACAAATATTTTTAGCAGTCTTAAAAGAAAGAATATTTGGAGATAACGGCGTGATATAAGTTAGCCTACGGCAAACAATTGTATAAGATGGCCGAACACTTGAGCTGGCATATGAATCCGACAAATATAAAATAGAAATCGTAAAATATACAAGGTTTATATAAAAATAAGAGTAACCATTTTTTCCTGACATTTGCGTGAAGTGCTGAATTCAGACCGTCGGTGAAGTGTGTGCATGATCGAAGATCGTATTGGCATTGATAAGATAACAGCGTACATCATTACCACTGAAAATATGGCGATGCGAAAGATCTGCTCTAAACCCGTCCCGGTGTTCTTGATGGACGACCAAAAGTAGAGTCGAGCGTCTGCTTGCGAGGATCTTCTGCAACGGCATCGCGATGATTCTCAACCCCCCTTCCAGTCCCGACTTTGGGCCAGCAGGCTATTTTCTATTCCCAAAAAGTGAAATCCTCCCTCAAATGGCACCACCATATGACCCTAAGTACTATCTAAGAAGCTTGCACGCGTACCCTTAGTCCCCTTCCGGAATCAGCCTACCAGGTAGGCTTCGAATCATGGAGAAGCTACTGGAAAAATGCGTCGACGCTCAAGGGGTGTACTTTGAAGGATTTGAGGCATTATAGCAAAATCTGAGGTAAATCTATTTTCCCTGAAACTTTACCGGATACTTTATATACAAACCATTTATACAGATTTTAAAAAACACCAGATTTTGAATAATTTCAACAAGCATCGAATATAAAACGAGTACTTATATTGCCTCGTATACTTGTATACTTATACCTACAGTGCGTTCAAAAGGGGGTACAGATTGAAAATGAAAAAAGATGGTAATTTATTCTTTTTCTAAACTGAGGTTGATCTTTTCATCTCGAACTCAATTATATTACATGTTTATTTCGAGGTTTTGTTTTGATTATAAAGTTTAAAACTTCAAATTTTATAGTCACATACTGATATGCATAATAAGCTAAATAGTTGGATTTTGGGGGCGATCGTCTAGAATCTGCTGAATAGAAAACATCTAATGAAAGAAATTGCGTCGTTTCAGGCGCGATATGGTGAAACTTGAATATAATAATAAACAAACAATAAAACTTTTCTGATACAAATTTATTAAATCCACGACCGGTTTTGATGTAGTACATCATCGTCGAAGATGATGTAGTGCATCGAAACCGGTCATGGATTAAATAATTATCCAGTGGAAAATTGTTATTATTTGTTCATTACTATCCAATCTGTGAAAACTTGCATCCATGTAAAATTATATCTACACAAAACTACTTCACTTATATGATTAATCAAGGCGCGTGAAAGAGGAAAGATCGCCAAAACACATACTATCATGGAAAACTTTTGACATGAATTTTACGGAGAGATTTCAAGTGGGTTTCTGCCAAGTTCTACGAACTCTGTAATGCTTTGTATTTTTTGGTAAACGTTAATATTTATTTGTCATTAATAAATTGAATAAAATGATAATGAATAATTAATGAATCTCCAGATCTACTAGGACGAATAGAATTAAGACCGAGCTCATTTGTGAAGAAGTGCGATACATTTCGATTGATTGGAGACAAAGAATTCGATCGGTTCTGACGACTGATTAAAAACGCTGAACACGATGCACCTGCACGCAATGAGATGACCTGAAACTGACGTCCAGAGTTGATCGAAGGGTTAACATGTTGCATGGGTGTGATTTCAGGGGGGCAGGGGAGGATAGAGCTGTGAGGATGGAGCAGGGAAACAGTGCAGAAGAGAATCCCTTCCATGAGTGCTTCGAGAAGTTTTTTCACCCATCCTATTACTAATGTATTAGTAATTACTACTGCGTAAGATAATTATATAAATATAATTATCTTACGCAGTGAGTCATTTATCAGTTAAACCCAGGAATACAAACAGAACACATCAACTTAATTCTTTTCTTGGCGGGGAGGGATATTTGAAGAACTAGGATGAGGGTGCATCCACTAATGAGAGATGGACTAACAAGTAATAGAAATAAACTATCGCACCGATTAACTTTGATGCATTCTATTTTCCCTCTCGCCTTAAAAAAATGGAAACTGCGGACATTAAAAAAGAATTGTGAATGCAAGTTAGAAATAGAATGGCGTTTTTGCCATTCACTGGGGTGTTTATGTCTACTAAATGAAAGAATCATTAAATCCTGCATTTTTCTTGTAATTTTAGTCAGGTACATTCTCACAACCTACTTAGCGGCTCCGCGGTGAATTGCAGTGCGTGCGAGGGTGATGAGGATGCTATTTTTTTCTCTAGTCTAGCATGTTAATGTTTGTTTTTGATGAACCCAAGTACATCGCAATATAGTACTTTCAAGCCATTAGTAATACCACTCAAAATATCCCCAAACCCTACAGATTAAATAAACTCATAATTATGCTTTGCATACTTTCTACCTCCCTTGTATCTATCCAAAAGCCTGTTCATTTCCCAGAGGTGTTTGACGAGGTTTTAATCCCGACGACGCAGACGGGTTTGAATCCCGGCTGCGTCGAATATTTTGCAGTGGTATCTCGATCCCTACTTGAGGTGCTTTGGGAAGGGCACGTTCCCAAAAATTCGTCTATCTCTCTACTGTGCTCCTATTTTCTGAAAAATATTCATCAATTTTACCCAGCTTTCTCTGTTGAACAATTTTTTGAAATTCACAAAGCATAGTAATATATCGAGGCTATGCTTTGTTTCTTTATAATAGTGATGGCATTGTTGCAATACCATCTTGTATAACCGTCCCCTAAAGAAATTCAAACTGATCTCCTTCTAAGCGTATTGGATTAGAAGTTTTTTATCATAATCCTAAGTATTACTTCTGCCGCGCATGAAGTCATAATCCTCATTCAAAGCTGATTTTCCCTATTTAGGGGTGGGCAGAAGATAATGTGTTGAAACATACTCGTATAATGGTAAAATGGGAGGTAGGAAACTACACTCCAAGGGCCTCATCCACATACAATGTTCCACATGATCCTTATATTGTTCATTTATACAATTTTGAGATGCATGCCATTAATTTACAATTTCTTCAAGCCTTTACTTTGACTAACAATTTTCAAGAATTACATCGCGCACATGCATTCTATAATACATTTGTTTAATAGATTTGCCTAATACCTGTTTCAAATTACTTAGATATAGACGCTTACATACACGGAGAAGAGCCCGTATCCAATTTTCCAAATGCAACCAAACTAATTAATGAAGAATCCCATAAGGGTTCAGCAAGACACATTTCTTTTAATTAAGGATTAAGGTCAAGATCAGAAATGAATATATTCACAATAAATGAGATATCCAATTATAATCCAGTTCACTCTGTGCTATCATTTGTAACTATCTTAATGAGATCAACAATTACGGATGTCCCTACGAGCTGAAATAAGGTGAAAATGCAATTAAAAAAAGAAACAATTTGTTTCAGAAAGAAGAAATTCAGTATATGATGGACTTCTCTTTGAAATGTTTGTGGCTATGCCTAATGAGCTAAGAATTATACACTAACTCTTGTATGTCCACCACAGAATAATTTGAATCGAAAGTAGGGTATTGAACAAGTGTATTGTACCCTCGTTTCAAATTAATAGGAGGTAGTTGAGGAGATCAGAGTAGAGAGACTTCCTTGCATCACATTTTTGGATCTTGGTCGTCAAAGCTCCTGTCATGCTAATAATTACTGCCCATAGTAAGTATTTTACCAATTGTAATTGAAACAAGGTTCGTTCTAGTATATAGTATTAGAATATCTATCTTTCAATTTTGTCTGATAATTATTGTTACACGTTCTCTAACATTGGCCTTACTTATCATTATTGTGAAAAAGGCGTTGTCTACATTTTTAACCCTAGCCATAGAAATGTTACGGCCTTAATCCTGGAAAAAAATGGAAATTTATAATTTTGTTCAAAAAATTAAATAGTAAATAAGCAAAGGCCAACTGTGTAATTATGGTTGAAAATTTCAATGTGCAAAGTATATTTAAACTTGAAACACTAATATTTCACCCAGAGCGCAATATTCAGTATTATAGTAAAATATTAGGAAAAAACGCATTTTATAACTTCATAGTGCAGATGGAAGACAAAATAAGCAGTATAGGAAGATGCTAGTGAAGCATTTTTCCCCAGATTTAAATGACGGAAGAAATTGTATGAAAAACCCCTCGTTGCCTCGCAAATCGTATGCCATTGGTATACTTAGACTCGCGAATCAACGAAAGTATAATATCAGCGTGAATACACACACCTGTAATAGCTTATACTAATTTAAATTGTAAGATGAAGATATCCCTTTATTAATCAATGATGTCAGCACATTTGAAGTGGCGTAAAAGCCCCGATAAAAGACATAGCGCCGATTTTGTACACAATCTTTTCCTGCAGAATGTGGAATGTCACATTATCTTAGATGATACATCCCTTAGTTTTAAATATAAATTCATGCAACTCCCTAAGTAACGTCTAACGAAAACAAATCTGCAGAATAAGAAATTAAAACAGAATACATTTTAATATATGTAATATTTGTGAAGGTACTCTAGATAGATTTAAAGATAAAATATACATATCCAAAGATTTCAATGCACCCATACAATATAAAACGTAAAAGTCACGCAAACCTCGCCCATCAGTCACGCAAATATTCTTAAAAACTGGAATTTTTGGGTTGTATACTTCCGTTTTCCTCATCTATTCTTTGACATTTCCCCTGACGTGAATCCTCATTATCAAGGATCGGTGCACGCCAACCCTGCTTTGCATGTTCACAGATGTAATAAAGCGTTCCAAGCCACTTCTTTAAGAAGCGATGATGTAAAGCTTGGACTTTTCACGAATAAAACATTGCATAGAGCTACCACCCTTACTTTCCTTATGACGACGCCCGTCGCATTTCATGAAATGTTATACTAGTATACCTACCTCTGAAGCCGACCTGCGTTTTATTAGGTACCATATTACGCTTATTTCAATTCGTCAAAATTACTTCCATTGAACTAATACGTTTCACTTCAAGGTGTTTATTGAAATTTTTTCTCTTTGCTGGGAAATGCAGGTTTTTTTGTTCAACTAATCTTTCTCGCAGACGTAAAAAAACTTTTGCAGTTGAGAATGCAAGACTGTGCTATAACATGAAAGGACTCGGGCATAGCTTTTCTTTAATCATTACACATTTACTTTCGATTTTACGGCTATAAAGCATTTAATGAAATAGCATCATCGACTATTTTATAGCACCATCAAGTGCACCGTAGTTTCTACAAGAATGTGAATTGTTTGAATTTTAAAAAATATGCGGAGAGAGAAAGGGAATCATTTCCATAATTTACGAGTATAAGCACCATGAATTTAAAGAAATGAAAATATCATACAAGAACCCAGCAATTGAGGAAATAAATTAATTTTAAGCATTTAAAAAAATGAAGACCTAAAAATTTGTTGTTTGGAATCAGGAACGAGGAAGCATGAACGCATATCAAGTTCAATCTATAGAGTGGGAGTGGGTCAATGCAAATGAATTGGCTCCTAAGCCAAAGGGTGACGTGACAAACTACTTTGCCTCGTCTTAATAATGGTTCAGCATTCGACTATACTATCAGAGTGACTGCTCATTTTCTTAATTCCGACTCCCAACCTTTTCCCAACTGGCCTGCCATTTTATTCCCGATTTCTCTGCTATTCTCAGGAATGTATCACCCATCTAGGATCTTTCTGACCCCTAGGGGTGAGGTGGGTTAGGATTTAGAGGATTGGTTTTAGTTTTCAGAAATATAACTAGCTAATAAAGTAAAATAAACTTTATTGCAGATCGAGGTAAAAAATAATATTTAGATTATGTAAATGACTGCATATGTATTTAAATTGGGAGACGGCAGTGATCACTGGAAAGATAAAAGCGGAAACAAAAGTATTAATTTGTGTAGTTTGCCGTAAAACTTGAGTCTCCACCAAGTAAGTGGAAAAACTGAATGTGTCTCATTTCAGAATCTAACGTTCACAACAATTTACATAGCACAAAATAAATAAATGCATATCGAAAAAGCATCGGTCTACTTGCGGCATCTGACGTCAAGCCGGGAAATTTATCCATTTTAACAGGTTTACAGGTGCATGTACTCGCAAGATCTGACGGAGATGTGCGGGAGCTAGAAATTTAGTCTGAATTAAAAGTGAGGTGGAATGGGAAACACCTTTCGTTGGATACTCGCTCTGCGAATTCCACCCGCTATAAGCTGAGAAAAAGGGTCCAATGCTATAATGTTTTTTTTTTAAACAGGCGACAAGTGAAACACTGCATTGAAATTTTTCTTTCGCTTGAACAAAATGTCAGCCGCGGCCTATGAAATACACAGAAGGGTTACGGAAGCCTGTTCTTTCCAGTGGTACAGCCAGAAGATACTTTAAAGAGGAGAAATAATTTCAAAGGAAGGCGAGCTCGGAGCTCCAGTAACTGTACATTTACGAGTTAAATTTGACACCACTGCTACCATTGTGAGAGAAGATCGTCGAATGACAATCGCCCTATCATTATCGTAAATATTGCAATTTCATTGACTGTGAGTGCCAACGTTATACGTCGGTAAAACGCAAAATTGCACATGAGACGTTTTTGTGTGCGATGGGATCAGAGACAGCTTATACTCGAACATCTGCACTTTCGCGTTAGGAGCTATGGAGCTGTTGAAAACCTCCGCGTGGAAATCTCCAGCTTCAACAACACCCAGGAAAGCCAAATTGTTGTATTCTGTTGGGAAAGTGATGGTGATATCATTTCTCGATATTAGGGAAATGGTGAATAAACACATCAGCATATAAAAAGGAAAATAGAACATACACTAGGGGTGCATAGAAAATTCTTCGATGTCACACTCGTAAATCGCAAAACGCCACCTTTCAAAGCAGCAGCTTAGGTAACGCACAGCTGTGCATCTTTCTTCTAACGAATCATTCCGAGCGAAACTGCGCATCGCAAACGTTCTTCCTGACTATCGTGAGAAAATCGCTGTAAAATGTCTTCCCCATTACCCCCTTTAGTCCAGATCTAGCGCCTTTGACTTTTTCCTCTCCTTGGAAAGCGTTTTGCATCTTCAGAAGCAGTTGTGGAAGCTACTGACATGAATTTGAAGAACCTATCAAAAAATGATTTCCAGCAGGTTTTCAAAGTCTACAAAAATTTGAGGAAGTGAATTGTATCTCATGGGCTCCTGGGGAGTAATTTGAGAGGGAAAATCAAAACTCGATTGATTATTTAAAGAACTGCGGGGTGTGCAGCGGCAGTAACTTTTAATGGAGTCGTGCGCTAATAAGCAGTAATGCAACAATATGAAAGTGTAAATATCATTTGCCGTTCATTGCACGTCATCACACGTATTTTAGTGTGTTGACAAAAAATTGTTTTTTCAAGAAGCACAGGTTCTTTCAATATGCTTTCCTCATTGTAGCACCACGCATTTGGATGATTCGACTTCGAATGCGCATCAATAAATGGATGCTGTATGAAGCGAATTTCACGAATGCCATGTGAGGGGGTGGAGTTTTTTTTGACTGAATAAAAAGGGAGGGAAGGATGATATATGACATATCGAAAACTCTGTTTTGGTTGCCCCGTTTTCTGCTCCCAAGGAAGTCTCCTTTTCTAAAGGCAACAAAATTACTACCGTCAGATTTTCACGCGTTCTTCGTACGCCCGCGCTTGTGCAGTGCAGTGTATGCGGCAGTACGGGGCTTGGGCTTGGGAAATACATCTCTAACTCCAAAGGTCCGCATGAAGCTCTGGGATGGAGCGGGAGGGTGAGGAGCGGGAGGGGTGAGAGGGAGATGGGGGTAAGAGATGTGCGTTGGCCTCCCACCATTCTCCCCCCAGACCTTCCTCCCCTCGATCCCTCCGCTCCTTCATCCCCACTTCTCCTCGAACGCCAGCCTGCCCCATTATGAGATACGGGTGAACTCGCTGGAGGCATGGTTCGAGTTGGGACTTATGAAAGATTGTAAATGAAAAGGCAAACCTCAACTCACAGAGACAAAAAGGCTCTCCAAAAATAACGTTGTGGCCATGTAGTTGTTGGTCATTCAACTTCGAATGGAAATCTCGGAGGCTTGCTGAGATAACACTGAAACGTATCAAAAAGTTGAAAGCAAACGTAACAACAAAGACTATTATTTGCAGACTCACTGAGTTCGTTGCTTTATTTACTGATTGAAGTCTAGGAAGTACTTTTCAAGCAGAGAATGGATTAAAATTCGACCTCATTGTTGGTATTAATCCATACTGAAATTAGTTATTATGCCCATTGTTATTATGTTCGATGCTTGACTCTTTTTTTTAATTTATGGTCATTTTCTCAAATGTTCCATGCTATAATTCCTTATTTATTTATTTCTATTGCTATAAAAGACAACGCAAAACTAAAATTCGAACTCCATCATCAATTACCATTTCTTTTAAATTAAAAATTTTTATTTTCACATGAACATCCTGAGAACCATATGAAGATTTTATTTGTTTCACTTTTTGTGCTGGAAAATGCTTACGTTATTCCTTGTGAGAACGTTTTAAATCTCGAGCAAAATTTGAAATAAAATTAGTTAGGGCTATCAAAGTCGAGAATGTGACCGTTCCTTCCTCAAAGGTGCGAGTCACACGATGACTTGTATTTCATAGATTTATCATTAGATCGTGGAAGGGCAAGTTCCTAGATTGCAGTTATTTCCCGATTGAAATAGAATTTTCGTCGAATACGGTGTCATCCCACTTTACACTCCTTACTTTCTTCACTTTTCGCATTTCACGAGCATTTTATCGGAGAGACTTAACTTATTGGCGTTGTGTCGTCGAGGACGGGAAGAAGAGTTGTCAAAGTGCATGCTAGGGACTCTATTCAGATATTAGTAGCTACCTAACATATAAAATGCAGAGGCAACGTGGATTTCTACTCCACGATTATTAACTCATTTAGGAATGGAATGTGGGATTATAACAAAACCGCGAACATGTGTGATCCACAAAAGTTTATGAGCGTTATTTTTCTACGCTGAACATCCTGTCTCGAGTTAAAGAACGGGAAATAATACCCATTAAGTGCAAGTGAACGAACTCAGATTTGCAGTTTACGGTGCTGTGAAGGGGAAAGAAAAACTTGTTAATAAATACTCTTGAGATGAAGATAAATATATAGTAAGATAAAAGTACCGTAAACAGACCACCGAGGCTGTGAGAACTATGTTTGATACTCGAAATAGAGTCAACTGATAGAGATAAGTAAGGGATTAATCCGCATAAATCATAAGGCAATATTAGATAGTACACTTTATGAACATGTTAATTGAAATAAATTATGTGAAGGTTTTGGATATTTATACAGATAGAGGAAATTCAACTCGACAAGCACCAGAATAATGTTCGAAAGGTACTTCACGAGGAGGAGAGATGGGTGATTTGCAATCTTACAGAGATGGATTGAGGCGCTCTCGATGTAGCTCATGGGACCTATGATGAGGATTGGTGAGTTAGAAAATGGGGACGAACAAGGAGGTGGCTAAATAAGCCGTAGAGAGAAAGGATTTCAGAATAACAATAGGGATGGGGAGTGGATAGGGCACATTTTAAGGCTTGGCGGTGCGGCACTAAAATGCGATCTTAGAAGGGATGGCAGAAGAACATAACTCGCACAGGTAGACCCGAATGCATGTGTCTCTATTAATAAAAATTTAAGATAGGACTTTTCCGTTGGTCAGATGAAAAGAATATAATGGAGAGACCGGTGCAAAGCAGAGACAGATGGAGAGAACTATTGTTGTAAACCTGCCAACGGATTGCAAGACACGATAGGAAAGAGAGACAGCATCATTTCCTCGACTCACATTTCAGAAGGTGATGAAATCTATTATTCTCAGATGTGATTACAGTTTACTACGTAAGATTCCCCGGTTTCCTGATTGGACGAAGCCCTACGCCAACAATCCGTTGGAGAAGTGCGAGGGAGGAAAAGGCAGTAGACATCCCGACTCCCTAATTAGCAGGTAGATTTACGAAAATATCCGGATTATGGGTTCCCTGCCCAAATCTCAATTCGGAGAGACAGAGGATGGGGAGGGTAATGGGTGGGTGGGGCGGGAGGACTCGGCCGTATCGATCGACCCTCCCCCCTCCGCTGCCTCTTGTCCTATGAGGGAAGAGGGCACGGCGTCCTCGGGAAGCAGTAATGCGTGTTTTCTCCTTTGACACGGGAAAGCGGCAACTCGGACGCGGGAGGTACACGGGGAAGAGGGAGCTGCTGCAATTGTTTACATCATTGATCAATATTATAAAACGTGTATACGATTTGGTAAATAATTTTTCTGGTACCCTCCATTGAAAACTGTGCTATTTCACGAATCTTTTTTTAATCATTCTTCGATCATAAAATATTTACCCAACTGACATATTGCATACTCTTACTTATTAAGATGAATGCCCGAAAATTGTATACAGTAACTCGCAACAGTAGTAATATGCCCACTGTATATGTAATTAGGAAATTCTATTAGTTTCCGATTTCAAAGATGAATTTCTAATATAAAATTAAGTAGCTAATAGTTCATTATTACAACGCGAGGAGAAGCTTCTTATGCCATAAGTGTATTTCTCCTCTACTACACTCCGAGACTGCTTCACTTGCTGCGGACTTTCCCGGCAAGAAAAAAGTGGTCCATCTTCCGGGCAAGGAATAATGATAACTCTTTTACTGTCCGTATTCTCAAGAGAACAGCTGTCTCACCGCTCGTGCCACCAGCCGGGCAAGATGCCTGTGGTCGAAGAGAAATGGCGAGAAAGTGGGTGGCGCTACAAAGTGAGATCTACGGAGCGAGCGAAGATCCTGAAGTGCGGCTCGCGAGTGACCGGAGGTTCAAAGTCTGTGTAGTGGGGTACCCGTCGGATGGGACGTCAACTTGTGAATCCTTTGCGCCTTTTGTCCTCAGTGTATTCCTTAAACTGGATCTACCACCAAATTATTTCACTAAACTACGCATCGTAAACCAGACACCACAGAACACCAAATTAGGGAAACTTGGACCAAAATAGGCGAATGATTATACATCTGATCCCAAATGGAGAGTAACGTGTCACTTTTTTTGGTCGATCATTCGAAAACGAAATGAAATCTGTCACACGTGCGGATTGCTGGGATAAATGAAGTACTAAAAGTCGTACAAAAACTATTATTTATTACAATGCATGGTAAAACAGGTTGAAATAAATAATTCTCTAACATAATGCATGTGACTTTTTTCCTTATGGCATTCTTATTTTCCACTAGTCTTTTGGTCGCCTCAGTCAAAACGTCAAGATTTCACACGGGAACGACAGTTAGAAATCCACCTCTCTCGTGCCTATGCCTCGCAAGCTTCTGTATCTTCCAAGCTTTCATATCACGGTTTCTTCTTCGCCGCTCGTTTTTTGCATACCTCTTCACTCAACTGCTGATTATGCGCTTGGAACTTATCGTAGCATTCTAGCTGATTGTAGCTCTTTCTTCAGCTACCCGGAAGGAGTAGTAAGATCATGATAATGAAAAGGAGCCACTCTTCAGAGTGTTTATTTTACAGCGCGTGTGGCGGAAGAGAGGAATGAAACTCAACGGTCTACACAAATTCACAGTACGTTGGAGACAGCTGATTGAATATCACAAATGCGGTGTTCTTTGCACAATGATTCATATCTCACCCATTTAATATTTTTAGAGAAAAAAAAATGAAGAAATACGACCCAGTTTATTGGTGAAAAATTATTCTAAGATATATCTCACGCTTGTTTCTTCCATATCCTACCTTGATCATTAATAATTACATTGCATAAGGCACAAAAGAAGTATTCCTTTTACCTTGACGCTGGAAATGTATGTTTGAATGATGGTTAGCAAGTGAAATGGTGGTTTTGGTGAAATCCGCAGACACAATTCTCGTTTTTCTTCTTTGCCCATATGATCGATTTGACATGAAGGAAAATTATCCATAGTGATTGGAAATGGCCCCGCATGTTGTCACTTGCAAGTTCAATATATGTGTTTACATTTTTATAACCAAAGATCTAATGCAAAACAAGCCCGAAGGCCCGCTCATTTTCTGTTCGCGTTGACTCGAAATTAACTTTAAACCCATTAAAATTCGGCCATTGCGTATATAATTTTAATTATTGATCAAATAGAAGTATATTTTACGTAAGATCTTCAATGTTGGAAAGATATCTAAAAGGTTATACACCATTTTTATGCAAAAAGTTTCATTGGTTAGCTGGTTTACTAACAGATACATGATTTTCCGCACCCGGGACTCAAAATTACCATTCACAAGGGTCGGACAACCCTTCGCAATGACCACTAATGCTTCTACGTACGCAGGTTTACTATAGAGATAACCTGCGGCTTTTCAACCAAACAGTCGTAAACGCTATCTCTCTCACACACGTTCATACCGTGCCACGTTCCCACATGCACGTGTAAGTGTACAATGTAGCATAAGTTCTTGAGGAAGGTGAAGATGGTGATGTATAAATTACTCCCTCAAGGTCTTAACGGCCATAACAAGTGAAGTGGCAGTCTTTCACACGCGTCACAGTTTTTCATTAACCTCATTTCGGAGTTTGGTGATTGTTTCCTTTTATAATTGGTAATTAAGATCAAAGCTACATCTACCAATTCCAAGGATCAGATGGAAAAAGTGTTAAATTACAATTTTTCCGGTTATGAAAATCCTCTTCATTTAAATTAAGATAGGTAGGTTTTAAATGAGTAAATGACTGATAAGCTACATGTGCTGGCCCCGTCTCCAAGGAAATTTGGAGTGTACATTCAAGACAACATATAATTACACAGTTATATCGAAAACAACACTCACTAATAACGTCGAGGAAGATTTGTAACAAAATCATTCTTCTCTCAATTTGATTCGTTTCGTCTACGGATGAACATACCTCGTTACGATTTGCTAGATAACGAAGCGGTGTTTGCAAAATAATTTGAATATAGTATGTATCGCCATTTTTTTTCTTCAAAAATAATATAACTACAAGACAAAAACAATAAACATCACTATTTGTCTTGATGAATTTTGATTGTAATATCTCCCTTTCAACTTATACTCAAATTGATGTCAATAACACATACATTTAAGGATATAAGGTAAACGCCATACAATAACTTTGAGAAAAAGTGGAAAATAAATCCACAGATATTTTTTCAAGCCAAACAGTCCGGTTGCTCACAGATTTTTCTACATCGATATATTCTCTCAGAAAAAAATTGTCATTTAAGCACGATTATAATCTAACTCGAACTCACCGTCTCTGACTAAAAATCAGTATGCGATTGCCTAACTCCATCCTATACCGGCTAATACTGAGCTACCGTGTTAAGAGGAGAAGAAAATTTGGTGTGCAGCAGGGGGTTCAGGCTCAGATAAAGTTTGTTTAGTTTCCTAAAAAACAATAAGTAATTATACTAAGGTAAATACCAAAATCACACAAATATTACATGTCAATTGTCATTGTTACTGTCGGGAACAAATAAAAAGTCACTGGTGGAGAATTTCGGCTCGAAAATGCTAATGCGCAATATTTGAAGAAAACACTCATGAACCGAATTCGCGGAAATGATAGTGAATTGAAATGACTTTGGATCCTCGAGACCGACGTGAATTTGCGTGCCGAATGGTAACTGAAGAGATATTGAAGGCTACTACCCTTTAATGGTTTCCCATCAACACTTGATTTTATAAAACTGGTTCTTGATTAAAATATGATTTTCTTTTGCATTTTTTAAATTAATCTTACTCTACAGTAAAAATGTAAATTAAAATCAAGCAAAACCTTGGAGAAGCTGTGAGTTTATGATCACACCCATGATATTGTACTGTTAATCCTGATGCAATAAAAATAGAGTTCTTTAGTTTTAGGAGTTAAATGGATGCAGAAAGACATTCCTGTATGTTTAGTGCTTAGATTTCTTTTCGGCGGGGGTAGGTCACTGCATTAAAATTACTCCAAAAACTGCTTTTCGGGGGCTTTAATAATAAATTGTTGTTAGAAAGTATATTGTCAATACTTTGCGGGCAACCGCCTCATTTTGACATTGTTCCAGGATTTTACAAATTGCACATATAAAAATAGGTGTGCACACCATGCTAAATTTTCACCTTTTCATGACTTTTTAGTTATAAATAACATCCTCTTCCTTTGTGTAGTGCTCGTACCAGTGAGCCAGTTAAAACTCGATACGTGCTAGCCGAATTTAATTCTATTTGCTTCAACTGAGTCCTCCGATTCCGGAAAAAGTTCTTTGAAGTTTTTGGACCCCCTCCCGCCAAAGACTCCGCGTAATGGTCGGGAACCGCTTAACATCGTCAGCATGTTTAAAAGCGGAATGCGTCCGAAGCATATGCCTTCCGAGAGCCCAAAGTGAGGCTTTTTCGTTAATGTCGTGCGGGAGTAGGAACCCTGTCGGCTGCTTTTAGTGAAGACGAACACATTTCTAAATGGGGGAGTGGGTGACTTCGAGGATGAAATAAGGAGCGACTTGGCAAAAAGAGAGAAGGACTCAAAGGAACTTTAAAAGCATAGCGAGGAAAGGAACCCATCAAACTGGCTGAAAAGCGCTAAAAAATATCAAGGAAAGAAAAAACCCGTGGTTATCTCATTCGTGCAGCAGCGTTTAAAATTTTTTCGGCTAAATAAAACCATGTTTCAATATTTGCGATAAAATAATTTTTCGTACGTAAATTCGTAATTCAAAGTATTATAAGGTATTAATGAATATCAGAGCTTTTCTTAGCGCAGGTATCTCTCCTTCTTGATTGTGTGATTTCCTCAATGAATGATTATTTTTCCTCGCCTAGTACCAGCAGATGAATATGAAATTTAAATATCTTGGTGTATATGGATACAACTTTGAGCTTTATCTATGCTTGGAGAATAATACTTGATTTGAACGTTTCTTAAGTAATACTGCAAAAGATATTATACTTCAAAAGACCTGGAATTTCCACTGATGCCGTGCCTATCTTCTAAATATAGTATAATTAATAATAGTATAGCAGAGTATTGAAAAACATAGCATAGTGTAGCATAGTATACCCTAATTTAGCGTGGAATGAATAGCATAGCATTATGCGACCTGATGTAGAATCAGTTATATTAGCCAATGACCCAGCTTTAGTTTGTAATTTAGCCAAGGGGTAGCAAACTCTGCTGAGCGAATGTATGAGATGGGAATAAATGTAAATAAAACAAAGGTTATGCTATTTTTTAGAAAGGAAAAAGGGAAAGTTAATCGCTAAATTAGGAGGGAAAAACCAGAGCAGGTGGGACAGTTTCCCTCCCGGGAGTGCTTTGAAACAAAGTGTTCAAATGGTAGGGACATAAGGAGAAGAATTACGTTTGGCAAAGAAACTCTCACCAGGAAGAGGGAATTGATGACTGAACCTTGAGTTAGAATGTTAAGAAAAGGCGCGTTAAAACATAAGGAGGGAAAGTGATTTTGTACCGCGCGGAAACATGATCATTGAAGCAAGATGACAGGCGTGGATTGGAGGATTTTAAAATTTAGATGTGGAGACGAATGAAATGGTGAAGTGGACTGAAAGGAAAAAAAAACGAGGAAGTGCTAGACATGGTTGGAGAGGAAATGTGATTGTTGAGAGAAGCCAAAATGAGGCAGGAAAGGTGGATTCAGGGCGTTTTGGTTGGCGATGGGATGTTGAAGACTGTGATAGATGGGAGAATGTTAGTCAAGCGCGTAGGGGGTAGAAATAGGACACGGATGTTCGACGGAATGAAGGTAGGACGGAAGTACAAGTACTTGTATACAGAGATGAAGAAGGTACTTGGTGTAGTTTCCAATTTCAGGGTGAATTTTTTGTTAGGAGAGGCAAGTAATTGTATTATTGTAAAATTGTATAGCCTGTGTCCATCCTATTACCTATGAAAACAATAAACTTTGAAAAAACAAGCCATAATCTAATATTGATTGATTTAAGGTAAATTATATCGATCTTAAAAATATTTGAGGCACCCATTCCGCATAAGGGAAATGTTGCTAAGGCAAATCTTAATATTTGTTCTGCTTTAAAAATGTTTTTATATCAATTTAATTTAATTCATATTAATATTCCAAAATATTTTATTGTAATAACCACATATATAGATAGATATTGACAAGTAGCCAATAGATACTGGCAAGTGTAGAGAATGATAGATTAAAAGATATATTACAAATATATATATATATATATATATATATATATATATATATATATATATATATATATATATATATATATATATATATATATTTATTAAAGTGGAATTTATTTCTTATATCAAAGTACGTGACGTTTTAATACCAGAATATTATATTTGAACCATGACCATAGAACAAATTAATTTCTATACACATGATATGTACACATGTATGATTGATTTGAAATTCAAAAACTACACGCGTGTTTGAATATGAATCTTAAAAGGAAATAATTTCAAGCCATAACATTGCATATAAATTAGCAATTACATAAAGAATTGAGGGTGAATAAAAATGATAAATTTTACGGTGTTTAAATATTCTTACACACATATCACTCCCACAAAATTAAATTGATCTTTATTTAAATACCAACAACTAAGGCTTGATTTATCTGGTTTTGTTCGGGTGATGGGACCAGGAACAGCAGAGGTATTTTAGATTATTACCCTACTTTTAATAATTTACCCTACTTTCAATGTAAAAGCGTAATTAAACCCATTTATTTAAAAATAATTTGTTTTTCAGTAAAGGGTGTAAATTTTTCCTCGAAAAATATTAATATAAACTTTTGTGATTGGGTGTACAGTTAAAGTGAAAGAAGTAAGAGTAAGAACAATCGCACATTCCTGCATAAGACAATTCGTTCGAATGAAGACATTAAATATTAGTCCGATAAAGCGCTGGGCTACTGGTAGGAGGGTCCGGGCTCCCGGGCATGCCTCTCTGAGGTATTGCTCCACCCAAGCTGTGTGATTTTTCGGGTATTAGATCTTTCTGGTAAACCAGAGGCAGCACAGTGATAGAAAACAGCTCCCCAACTCTGAAATGTGAATTTCATACGCCACTTGGCTTATTATTAGGAGAGTTCTATCTTCACCTAATATAGTCAGGAAACAACCAAAAAAAATCTGTTCCTTCGAAAGCTCGGAAAAAATGTCAATTAAAAGCAATTAACTGCGCACGATAAACAAAAAAATCACTATTTATCAAATAAACAACCTTAGACAGCACAACCAGGCGTATAACTGGATATGTAGACTTAATTCGACTGTTAGGGTAAATATCTACTCCTATGGAATATTTATGATTCTCATATTGATCGATATAAACTTATTTATCATTATCTCGATATATTCTTTATAGAGGGTTGATGTTAAAAGTAGAAAACTGAATTGCTAATTTTAAACAAAACATCGCAACTTGTTAGTCGCATACCTTTTCGGATAGATATACTCGTAGTACATATAAGCTAGCAAAAATATTATATCACTGCTGTAGATCGTGTTTCACAATATCAGAAATAAATCTACAATCCGCAGTCGATGTTACGAAATTGAGGCAAATCTCTTGCTGTTGGCAAAAAAGTGAATATTACATTGTGATAACAATGGTATGCTCAAATCACGAATTCGAAATTTGGGAAATTTAATGCCATCATAAATTTGTATCACTTGTGAACAAGAGGTACAAGAGAAAGTTCTACGTAGTATATAGCCTAGACACATCTTAATCAGCTTTCATGTCATTATGGCCATAAAAATTATGGATATGAAGTACATTCATTTGCTAAAATAGGTGAATTCAACCTTGCATGAAAGAATCCTCCTTTTTATTTCCAATTTTTACATGTCATCAATGGTATAATAAGGATATGGAGACAACGGAGTTGTACGTATAAGAAAATATGAGCGTGCCTTTGACACAAATTGATTTTTTTCAGCATCAACTGCAACTGTTGAGCACAAATATTACGGAGGTTAGACACTTTCTACGTACATCTACAGGGTTTAATGAAACGTATCGGGAAAAGTTTTTCCCTGGAGTCTGTAGGCTCTGTGTTGGGGTTTTAAACTTCAAAACGCACCAATCGTCAATCGCCTTCGAGCGTTAGCTCAGGTTAGATCGTTTTTTTAGTGAACCCCTGTCGAGTGACTCAGTGCAAGCGCAAAATGCAGCGAACAATTAAACAGCGGTACTCAAATTTTGTATTGGACTGAAGAAATTGTGTACCGAAACGTTGGGCATGATTTTCTAAGTGCTCAATGATGAAAAATGACAAAAGCTGCTGTTTTTAAGTGACACAAGCTCTTCAAGGATAGCCGAGAGATTGTGAAGGACGAGTCCTTCGCTGGGCGGTCGTCAAAGTCAAGAACTGACGACAACGTGCAACTTTTGCGTGAAGTGCTGAATTCAGACCGTCGGTTAAGCGTACGCATGATCGAAGATCGTATTGGCATTGATAAGATGACAGCGTACATCATTACTACTGAAAATATGGCGATGCGAAAGATCTGCGCTAAACCCGTCCCAAAATTCTTGACGGACGACCAAAAGCAGAGTCGAGCGTTTGTGGGCGAAGACCTTCTGCAGCGGCATCGTGACGATTCTCAGACCCTCTTCCAGTCCCAACTTGTGACCAGCAGACTATTTCCTATTCTCAAAAGTGAAATTCTCCCTCAAATGGCACCACCATATGATCCTATGTACTATCAAAGAAGCTTGCACGCGTACCCTTAAGGACCTTCCGGAATCAGCCTACCAGGTAGGCTTCGAATCATGGAGAAGCTACTGGCAAAATGCGTCGACGCTCAAGGGGTGTACTTTGAAGGATTTGAGACACTGTATCAATATTTGAGGGAAATCAATTTTTCCGGATACTTTTAATACATTCCTAATACCGACATTCTTTTCACAGGAAGAAGTGTCCATTCTATTTCAAATTGTTTCACCCTCCGGAATATTATTCCCAACATCTTCATAATCACATTTGAAATTGATTCAATATTTATAAACTAAATAGTATTATTTGTATTTTAGGTTTCTAGGAAGTCAATATAAACATTTAACTCTTTACTAATGTCGTTCCCCAATTTATCTTTCGTAAAATCGGTCATTTCTGGCTTGACTATGTGGAAAGAAAAAGTAAAACTTTGTGAATTCCCCTTATGCTTAATCTTACTACCCAAATTTAAATTGATATTAAATAAAGATTATACTATGCATTAAAACTGAGGCCACATCATTAAAAAATAAGCGAAATTCGTAAACTTGTAATTTCTTCCGCATCGCCCGTAAGTTTTTTATATTCCTTATTTTATTACACTCTGCGTAAGTGCCATATACTCGATTTTTATGGATGAGTTTTGATGCATTATGCAAAAATCTTCCCTTCACCTCCAAACCACCGTTTTCATTTCACCTTCTTTATGTCTTAACTTCTTTCTCCAGACCCGGAAGATTCTCTGAAAGTCCCTTGATCAAGTTTACAGTTCTACATCTGGCTGAGGTAACCAACCCACCCCACATTTATTGTGTAATCTTATCGTTCAGGGATTACAAAATGTCCAAATGGTCTAGCAATATCATTCATGATTACTGCGTGTGGGTTTGCCGATGATGATTTTGCCACCTTTATATCAAATATTCATCCATCACTCCTGCGTTAATTTCAAGCTGTACACTTTACGCAATTAATGAATTATAATTATCAGGAAGAAACTGATAACACTTTTTAAAATGCATTAATGTTTTGTAAAACCTGAGTACAGGTTATATTAATTCACTAGTACATAAGTACATAGTTCTAAGTTTACTTGAGTTTGACTAGTACACCTCTCCATGCATTTATTTTCATTAATGAACGCAGTTAATCTGAAGTTAGTATCCTGTGGTCGATGTTTCATTATCTAAATGACAAATTAGCACAAGATTCTCTAAGTGAAAAAAAAGATCCACTTAACAAGGATCAAAACTTGACACAAAGATCCGAGCCACAAAGAACAGCCTCCGAGAACGTGAACCTTGCCGAATCATGCCACAATTTTGAATCTTCAACGTTTAGCCTATAAAGGGCATAAACCATTCTTTATGAAGACTGCACAATATATTCTCTCTCCCCAATTTTGAACTCTTTGCCATTTTTTCCCCCGTGAACTTGCTTCCCTTCCAGTACCGTGTCCCTAAATGAGAGCGTTATGGTCCAATGTCGGGCGACGTGGCCCCGCACCCCAGTGTCCCATCTCCCGGTATATCTATGAAATGCTTGTTCAAAGCAGCATTCGGTCTGGCGACTCATGGGGTCAGCCAGCAAACACGTGCCAAACTGAGTTGTCTACCTGCAATCCATTGCAATTTTTACGACTACCATCTTCGTCTACATAAGAATCATTCGCTGGATTCAGAGAAAGATATGAAATTGAAATACAGTTTCATGATCTGACCAAATTATTAACATAAAATTAGAACATAGTTTTAGGTTTTATTATTGGAACATTAGAAATAGTTGGATAATTAAAAAATATATTTAAACTATTTTTGTTACTTTGGCATGTGAAACACATGCATAACTTTGACACACAGATTTCTTTGTTTTTCACATGAACCAATAACAAAACATAAGTAAAAAAGTAATAAATTTTGGGGTATAAAAGGTGTTATAAAAATTTGAATATCTCTATTCACCCAGATTTTGAGATAATATTGCATATGATTCATTTGTATAAGCTAACCCATTTTCAAAACGTCATTTTTTCTTAGAAGCTCCACTGTAAGTTTAAAAAATTTTTACCTATTCTTGTGTGTTTCAAAATAACAAATATACCAATTAGAAAATAGTTTCTATGGTGAATGAATAAGTCCAAGGCTAACGGATGCTATCAACCTTATGATAGGGATCATTAGGTAAAATTCAATTTTCTCAGTGTGAAGAACAATGCTACATTCATTAATTTAGAGAGGCATACGAAACAATGGACTCCAAATGGAACCGCGACACAGCGTGATCAGCTCGAAGGAAGTATCGACCCAAGGGTCTTGCGGAACATCCAATAACAACTGCTTTCTTCCTCGAAGCAACAGGTAGACAGGAGCGGCTCCCTTTCGCTGGAGAGATGATTTCAGGCATAAAAACTGACCTGCCCCAATTCCTGCTCTCAACATCTTCGTGATGTCTTCATTTGATCCCAAGTCTTCATTGAGTGACTTCATGACGTTCATTGGACAAGGTTGAAAATATTGTCTTGAGAACTACTATGATCTCTCTTGGCGCTAAGGAGAAACGTCGAAGGCCAAAATTCCATCTCCGAGTTCATCAATGCAGACAATTAGACAAGGTGACATGGTCGTAGTACTACTCTCGGAGTTCAAAGACACCAATATGAATGTTATTGAATTGGAACCCACTTTTAAATTTTATCTTGAAGTCGTTGATAACAGGGAAAAAATTAAAATCATTTTTTCAGTGTTTGCTAGCGCAGTTCAAGCATAATTTTGGACGGGAAGTGAGTTAAAAAAGTATTAGTCGGTAAAAGTGAGATTTTCGCTGAGACTACCTGTTTACGTTAATCATCAAACAAATAAAATTAAAATAAAATATTTAAATATGAGGGAATACTAAATTAGAGCATCACGTATAGGAGATGCCCTTTGTCTATAAAGATATTCGCAGAATTGCGCTAGCTAAAGGGTAATCCATTTATAGCAGAGAGCTTATGGCTTGAGAAAATATAACATTAAGGTATGTAGCGTTGTTTCGTACAATAATGAAATTTCAAGAGTAAGAAGAGAGGAAACCTGGATTATCTTAGTCGTAGCCTTAGTGAAGAATATTTTGAAAATTTTGTGGCCAAAAATTTAAAATAGGAGGAAATAGAAGGTATTTGAGAGAAATCGAACAAAACAGGAAGTACGGAAGAAAACGGAAGGCAATGGACTGCCAAATGCCGAAAATACTTGGTGAAATAGAGGGTAGGGAAGTATCGGCATTTTGAACTGCATTGGCGCGCTTAAAATTACACGTTTTAACAATGATTTAGTGGAATGAAATTAGTTTGATACTAAAAAAACTCATAGGAGTGTTGAGTCTCTAGGAACACTACACAGTTAAGTATTAATTTTCAGAGGCTGTTTGAAGCATACCTCCGAGTAGTTAACTACTGATAATAATAGTTACAGTATATGCATTCATTTTAAATGTGAGTCGCTGCCTCTAGAGAGGAGGATGTGGTTAATATGTTACTTGGGCACTGCCGCACAAAGACCGACCAACACACAACCACGTACCCTCAAGGTTCACCTTGGGTTCCATAAGGATCAAAGGCAATATCTTTGACTTAATTCTCCCTTCCTAAGTGAAAGAGTAGTTAGCACCAACATGCAAAACTGCCACAGCCTAGGAGCTGCTGACGTTGATTGTACATAATCCCTCTTTCCCCTTGTCATTAAAATTCTGGTTATTGAGGTTAGCTTTTTTATTTCAAACTGCATGGATGACTGTGAATATGAGTTTTATAGGCATGGTTTCAGATATATACTCCCTTTAAATATCATTAAAACAAATATGTTAAAAATTTTGAAAAGGAAGCTCGTATTCAAATCATTACATATTATGTATGTAAATTATATTTGCCAAAAATGCCATTCACAAAAAAATATGGCCGAACGTCAAATATTCTTCTGGGATCAGAGACAACAATTTGGCAGAAAGATACACTCCTACATTACCTCACTGGAGAAAGCATTATAGCCATACTCGGTAAAATTTACCCATGGTTTTTCTATTCATTTTAAATCCTCAATTTTTCTGTTTAAAAATAGTTGAAACATTAAAAAGTAGGAGAACATTTCTTTTGTTCATTACCTAAGCCTGGAAATATGAACGAATGTATTCAGATAGCTCCAATCTATTAGTAATTGGCTTATAGCCAACATAAATATTATTATGGGCTTTGAAATATATCTGGAAAAGGAATTAGTGAGAGACAACACGGACAAGTTAATAAAACGATCAAAGCATATGCGCAAAATGTCGTAGAATGGTTTCCAATAGAGAACCAAAAAAAATATTTTTTTTCTTATTTCACTTCCGTTCTTCTTATATGGATTCTGGTGGTTTTATTGTGATACCTTGCTCTATTATGATTACCATGGCAGAAAAAGTGAGACGACTACAACCTAATAAAGGTGGCAGTTTTTGCTGACTGTTCGCTAAGTGATTATTGAAGTGATCATGGATCAGCGCATCAAGCTAGTTAACAACGTTTCTTTTGACGCTACAAATTTCTTCAGCGCACAGAAACTGGATGAAAAACTTAAAATACAAATTTTCGAGCTTCTTTGCATTCCAAATCTCTTTTAATCTCACTGCTCGATTATTGCTTCATTTTAGACGAGCTACGGAAGAGTTCTCTTATGCAACGCAACCAAAACACGTGGGAGCCAGGAACGTGAAGTTTTAAGAACTAAAGACCAACCAGCGAGATAAAATCATTGAAAATAGAGGTGTAGATAGAGGGTAGCTCTATCTATCTATAGAGGTATTTTCAGGGGTATGCTTAATATTTAGTGACTTAAATCTAGATGATTTTTAATCCTGATTAGTTTTACAATGAATTTTCAAATGTATTTTGTATGTTGTAACGTTAACGAGTTATTACAATGGCTTGCATACCAGCGTATAGTATATGTAGTATTGAGATGCATGTTGGATATGGAAAAAAAACTAACATATTCCTCTACTGATCCCTCAACAACCGTTCATTCAATACTCATGCCCTGCTGTATATCCTAACCCCTCCCACCCAGTTTGCAATTTCTTCTCTTCTCCTTTACCTACTCTTTCAGTCAGTAACTCCTCTTTCTCTCTCCTCGCACACTGATGAAGGTGGCCGAGACCACCAAAATAACTCAAAAGTGAGGCCTTTCCTATCACAAAAAGTCTTACTACAGAAAAGAAATCTATGATATTTTTTGCGCCAAACTAGCTCTTTGAAGACTTAAACTCCAATTTTTAAGAGCTTGATATGCCAACACAAAGATATATTACAGGCGAAATTTATGTGATAATTTAATACGGGTCATAATATTATGAATGGTATAAATCTCTGAGAAAATGTCATAAAAATGAATAAATAATCAATTCTAAATATATTTTTTATTTGTAACCATGCAACCAACAATTTGCAACCAACCACACACCTTTTTTATTGATATTATTCTAAAAGAGTAACCAGTTATACGATTTGCTAGTTTGGACATTCTAACTATCTTTCGAGGAGTTAAACATGGACATGGAATTAACGTCAGACTTGTCCATGGACTGTTATTTCTCCGCAGTCCATTCCTATAAATTCAAGATTCAGTATTTTGGGAAATAATCGATTGAATCCTGTGTCCATGGATCCAACAAGCTTCAAAATATTCTTGAATTCTGGTCCAAACCCAAATTTAAAAAAATGAAAAAACTTCTAAAAAATGAACCATGCATAAAAAATAATTTATTCACGCTCGCAAAAGCATACAGTCACCATCACTGGATTTTTTCAATGCGCTACTGCGGGGATATTCTCCAAGGAAAAATATTATTTGGCATGACTAAGATACCGACGCCTGAATGCCAATCACAGGTCGGTTCACCTGACCGATTTGCAATACCCATCCAGTGTCCCACTCATTGAAGTCTGAATGCGTATAAAGAGTATATTTCTTGCCAGCAACTGGGAAACTTCATTTAGAATCCTCGTCTAAGGAAAAGATGTTGTCCTTCCAAATTCCAAAATGGCAAAAGTTGGATGGAAAGGCAAGAATCCAAATCCCTCGCTATCAAAGAGTGAACGTTTCTTTTATAAATTTGGAACGCGCTTTTTAATGACTGGCATACAAGAATTAGGATCACCATCCAATCGATCGCGGACATAATGAGAATACATGGGTGGTCTGAAAAGTTTCCGACTCTGAAAATTTCGGAAAAAATGGCTTGTATCTTTGTTAGGTTGGAAACTTTTCTGACCACCCTCGTACATCGAGGGCATACATAGGGTTCAAAGATAAACTCGTTTATTTTTGTTTAAATATCGCATTCGCAATATATTGATTAAACTGGTCACTACCATCGAAATGAATCCATCCATTCGAATCCATTTTGGGTTTGGTGTAGATTCTACTCAAGAGATGGGCACTCGATATCAAGATTCGGCCGAGAAATCTGCCTCTCTAATGTAACCCTCTCAGAAATTTCAATGGTGAAGTTATGCTCATCCCCTTATACAAATTGGTGTGAATACGTAGAGTATATTTAGAATTTATTGCCATATTGTGCTCAGAAATAATTTTTTCAGCTAGATAACGTAAAATAGATATACGTATAATAAACGCTTTCAAATTTTTCGATTCTTTTAGGGCAAAATATCTTTTTAGAATAATTAGCATATTTTTCGTCTCTTGCCAACTCTTTAGCGATATGACACAGACAGCTAAAAGAAGTCTTCATTTCATTCCTTCTCACTGCTCGGGATTTCCACTATTTCCCCATATTTCTTCCATTCATCTCACTAATACGGTTCACATCTATGAGTTTACGATTCATTTCAGCAAGTCCGAAATTTTATTGATTCAAAGTCTTGCAGTGGGAGGAGCTGTCGATTTGATTGCAATTTGTTAGAAACCCTAGCGGAAGCGAATGATATCATCACGATGATTTGGCATTCAGATTAGTCAATGCACGATCGTGACTGTGACTTTTCTTGACGATACAACTTCAGCTAAAGTTCATAGTAGTAGTAGTAGTTTTGAAGGGAGGCGACCGACAGCTAAGGTCATTTGCGCCATAGGGGATGGACAGGAAAGGATGAAGGGTGGAGAGAAACCCGGCGTCGGCATTAGCCTACTCTTTACGAAAGGCGCCAAGGGGTCCGCAATTTAACGTCCCATCCGACGGACGGCGTACTCACTCAAAGTACCCTCCACAAAGCACCTCAAGTAGGGATCGAGATACCTCTGAAAAATATTCAACACCGCCGGGATTTGAACCCGCACCCTCAGGGTGGGAAGCCAGTACGTTAGCCCCCGCACCATCTTGATCCCCCTAAAGTTCATACTTGACGCATTTACATACAAACGAATTCACTCACCACTAGAGCATTTTGATAGGTCCTCCTGACTTGAAAGATTTTGCACTAAGATTTTGTAAAAATCATATCGAATTGGAGGCTGGCCACATTGTTTGGTTTCGTTGAGAAGCGGCGCCTTGTGCGTGGGTGGACCGCGCCCGCCCGTACCCCTACCCGTGACAGAGAAGAGGACCTCGTTCCTCCATCGTATCCTCACACCCGGGTACCCCTCCTCCAGGCGACCACATTCTCCCCGCAGTCACATGACTCCGCCCACACCCCTTCGAACCCATCCCACCCCCAGCTCCTCCCCCCCGGTCCCTCCTCCCCGTACCACCCCAACACTTTGGGGTGAAACTATTCCTGGAGTCCGCCGCTCCCGGCACCTGCCCTCCTCTTTAACATCGCCCACTTTGCGGGTGGAGAAAAGCGGAGTCCCTCCCTAGCTCTGATGAATTCTAAGACCACTCTCCACTTCCTCCTTTCCGCACTCCCCCCGCACCCACTGACACTGCCGCTCCCCCCCGCCACCCCTTGCTACCCGTGGCGGCAGCACTGGCCTTTTGGCAGTCGCCCTCCGCTATGACAAACAGCGGAATTTCCTCGATGGAGAGGCAATTTTTTTCACACTTTTGATAATAATGAATACTGGAACGGTTCCTCAAATTTTTACGCAAAACTTTCAAGTCATTTTTGTTTCTCATCTACGCGTTTTTTTAATTATGCATAATGTGAGTAGGAAAATGTTTATTTCCTTAGTGAACACTTTGAGAGGTCTTTTTAGTTCACTTGTAGCTTCGGATAGTGGATCCCAAAATCGCATGAATGCTCCCTTTTCCCAATAGCCAGGTTGGTCGAGTAACCAGCTACGCCAATGGGGTTGCGGTTTCTGCATTTATTGCTTGCGAGTCTCTTGGTGGGAATTTAGTCGCACCCAAACGGATTAGTGTATCAAAGAATCAATGGCGTTAGGTGTGCCTCGGTGAGCTTACAGGAAACATTGAAATGGGTCCACTTCCCAAAAATCACATGCGTGAGCCACGAACCCACCAGGATATTCTGAAATTGTTGGAGAGGCTGTTCTCACGAGTGAGTGGGGAAAGTCAGGATGACATTAGACGAGAGAATTATAGCAAGAATGTTTGCAGATGACTTTAAAGTAAGTCCGTGGTATTGGCTCGGAACCATAAAACCGATCTTTAAATTATCTCGTAACGGCCTGCCGACAACACACTACGAATTGGTACAGTCACAGAGTTTTCACTGGAACAAAAATAAGCTCGTAAAGAACAAGTGCGCACTATGAGCACATTCTTTGAAGAGTGAATAAAGTGACAAGTGGCAGAGGAGTTTCGATATTTAGAAACTCCGAATGAATTTTGGAAAATATAATTTAGCTTTTATATGCTGAATGAATGGCCTACTATATCTTCGTCACAATTGAGAAATTCCAGCGAAGATAATGAGCCACAGCTATTAACAGATGTTTGCAGGCGCACTGGACAGATTTCCAAACAATTGAAAAGTAATGTGAATCGTCGTTAGCGGTTAGTCACCAATGAATTCAACGCGATTTTCTACAAGTCTTTTCTAATAAATGTGCTGATATTATACAAATTAATAACCCCCACAGTAAGTAATAATATTAGTGTGTGTATTTATACACACACACACACACACACACACACACATATATATATATATGGGTGCTCTGAAAAGTTTCCGACCTCCAAAATTTCAGAAAAAATGCCTTGCATCTTTGTTAGGTCGGAAAATATTCAGACCAACCCCGTATATATACTTGAACTTTTAAAAGGTACAGGGCACGTGATATTTATTACGAGCCTGAGGGAAGCATTATGGCATTCAATAATATTGGTAGATTCAACCCCCGGATTGAAGTACACGCAAGAGACGGTGTGACATACGGATTCAAGCACTCAATCTTCCTTCTCACCTTACGAAATCATAAAAAAATGGAACTTAAAGAGACCGAAAAAATTTCATGATTTTAAATACCAAAATTTAATGAAGAAGTCTAAGACAAGTATTGCAAGATTTATATTGGCATGTACCTACGCGAGTGTGTTTGTGAATGAGCTAACATAATCAAGTGATTTATGAGCTAATAATATGTACGAGTATGGTGGGAGCGCCCTAACACCCTGAGCCACACGCATTTGGAGCGGCGCTCAGGGAAATAAACGTATGTGGATGTAGATTATAAATATAAAATTCGAATAAAGGGATCAGTTAAACAGAATTTGGGGATGAAATAAAAATATTTTTATTCTTTCACTAAAAAAATGGGCTAACAACATTGGAAATAACATGAATTATTGCTCAAACACCCGATTAGCACATCATAATTGAAATTTAGATGTTTTTCCGTTTCAATGTTACATTGTTGGCCTCTCTAAGTTTTCTAATAAATGTAAAACTATTCCATTTATTGAGCTTTATGCAACACATACATTTAGCATCTTAAAAATTCCAATGACGAGACACTGTTTTCGAATTATACGACCTATGCAAACGGATTTACGATGCAAAACAATTTTTTTTAATAACAGGTTTACCGAATTTATTTAAAAAACACTGGACCGATTGGGGCAACTAAAATATTTACATGTATTTGGAATCATTTCACTTCTCTGAGATTGCTTAAAAATATTGCAAAAACTAATTCGAAATTTAGCAAAAATGAAGCAAAGACCACTACATAGCAAAAGGTTTTCCAAGGAGGATTGCTCCGTTGGGAGGGCGGGCGAGGCAACTGAGACTCCAAGGGGAGGAGAACATGAAAGGAGTGTGGTGTAGGCGAGGGGCGAGTCAGGGGGGGCGGGGATGATGGAATGGACAGAGCGTTGTGCTCGCACGCACACACTGGTATCCACTGCAATGTAATTTGACATTTCTTGGGCGAACGCCATTTTTATTGTAAGACTGCGACACTTGGTGGCCACTGTCCACCCGCATTTGTTTGAAAGACCGTATCAAATTTTCACTCATGACCATGGCGGAGAAGTAAAATAAAATCAAGTAAACACCAGTATTACGTTGCACTGAAAACAAAACTTGCGGAAAATTATATCAGATTTTATATGGTTCCATTAGACAATTAGTTTTTCCATTGTTTTTCTCTTGAAGTTACGAAATTTTTTTATGAATTCACGTGAAACTTTCGTAACTTATTTTCTTATCGAAGGCTTAGATACAAGGCTCATTGACATAGGTATTAGGTCGTAGTGATTGAGTCTTGCTTCCTCAGAATTCTGATGCCAAATTTACACAGAATATAATAAAAAGGAAATTCATGGAAATATCACAAACGTGATAGAGGCGGAATTCAGAGTTCTAGACCTTAAGTGTATTGGCTGTACCTTACGTACACTGGCGGACATACAGGTACACTGTATTGATACAATGTACAGGAATTGTAACCTGTACATTGATACTGGCGGACACGCTTGGTAGTGCAGTAGTATTAGCCAAAGCTATTGCATAATTGAAAATGTGAAATTTACTTCATCAACTGATAAATCTGCTACATTGCCTACGCGTATAAATTATTATTTGTTAGCTCGACAAATTGAAACGCCGAAACGGCCAAGGATCACAGTTATTCACAAACACTTTGCCATATAATTCCATAAAAGCGATAAATCTAAGGCCAAGATTTAGTCTTACTAAATTTTACACCTTGATAGATGCTCAAAATGAATTAAACCCTTAGCTAACAGAATTTGATGCGAACAAGCGCCTTTCGTTCTTTGTGTATATTTTAGTCAAACAAACGATAACAGTCTTCAGACCAGATGCATAAAGACTGACCAACCATACGGAAGTAGGATTTAAAGAGGGTACGCTTTCTAATAGCTGACCAATAGACATGCCGAAAAAATATCAAAACTTACGGATGACTGCCGATTTTCTGAATTTAATTACTTCTTGATGCCAATGAAAAGATAAAGCGGGACCATATTGAATTTAAGAAACTGCTAGTTTCACAAAAAATTCTTCTGCTTTCCTAATGCATTTCCGGAATTAGGTTGAAAGGCAACTACCCCACCCGAGAGTTATCTTAAGTGTCCCGAAATGTACCGTCGCTGTGTAGTCAATTTGCGGCGAGAGGCGTTGGGGGCGCTCTTCCGGAAATTTCGCCGAACCGCAACATCTCGCTCGCCCTCTCCCCCCGCGAGGGCAACCATCGATCGGGGCCCATAAAAACGAGGCATCAGTGGTGGGTCCGTGGGCGGGGAGGTGGTGGGGAGGCCGGCCTCCTCTCCTCGTACTTCCTCGCCACCGCGGCGATGAATGAACAATCGAGTCCTATTCCTTCCGCGCCGACAACCGCCCCCCTCCACCCACTCCCGCCTCAGAGCGACGGATGGTGGGCGTGATTTGTCGGGGATGGGGGCCGATGTGATTCGGTGGTGAACACGCGACGGTCGCATCAGATTACCGTCGCTCGATGGTAACTGAAGATCACTAGCTGAAAAAGTCAATACATCAGCATCGAGATACGCCCACTTCAATGAGGGTATTCTGGATTCCTTCAGGGAATGGGATTCCAAGGTGAGGCGGGTAAGTGGCGTCGATGGGTTTGAAAATGATGTTCGTGATTCGCAGCCTTGTCCCGAACGAATGGATGCGAACGCTCGAATGTGAGGAGCTGAAGAGAGGGAGAGCGGAAAGGAAGAGAGGGTAAATCGTACAGCGATGACGGTTGCAGAGTGATGGTCGTAGGAAGTGAAAGAGGGCCGACCAACGAATTTGCGGATTTTTAGATATTTTCAGGTTTGCGATCCGTCTTTAGGAGACAGATGGGCATTGAAGTAATTGGGAGGAGGTGGTTGAACTACTTCTTCAAATGGAATATAGGTATCTTTAAGAACATATTTTAATTCATTTGTTCTCGATGATTAGGTGACGCATGGCTTGAGTATGTCTGTTGTCGTGCGTTTGGGGCGTGTTGTCAATATAGTTGGTGGAAAAAGGGAGAATTTAATTTTATTAAGAGATTCTCTAGGTATCCACATTTAAGTAGCGCGGAGTGCATTGAACGAGATACCTATTTAAAGCTCGTGTACTGTTAAGTGGAAATTGAATTGAGGATAGAGCGTTTGATGTGGAAGGGATAATAACAATTGTAGTACAAATATATCCGGTGATTTGTCATATTAATGCTTAGTGATGCGTAGAATATCTAGTTTTGACGGATATCATCGATGCCGAAGAAGGTGATAGCGGAATCAGAAATGGATGAAGTGAATTTAACGGAGAACATGAGTTTATGCTTGAAATGAAACAATTCAAGGCAAGATAAGCCTTGGATCTAATGGAAAATAATGTAATCGATAAGCAATACCTCGTATCCCCCCATCACTCACGGGAGCCTCTCCCCTAACCCATCGTCATTTCTCCTTCTGTCACCCTCCAGTTTGCTCCAGTTGACGCATGTGGTAGGTCACTGTCGTGACGATTTTTTCTGTTTCAATGTATAGTTCGTGGATTTTGTCCTCGAGTTTGCATACACACACATATGTACATATGCGTATGCACGAGTTACTCCTTGTACTCTGATGGATGTGGCTGGGGCCACCAATAATATTTTGCATAAATAGGGTAAATATTCACAAAGTTACATAGGGTAGGTACGATTCGGTAGTGTTATAAATATAAATATGTTCGACTTGAAATTAATATTTCAATTTATTCAAGTCAATTGGGAGCGACAGCTAAAATGTTGCGTCGTTTATCTGGAAGTTACGTAAATTATGAATTATGCTGACCGCTGGAAAGACGCTTCCGATATTTTAAACCGATCCCGCGAATTCGAGTCTCCATTAATTTTTTTATGGATAACTTTGAAAGTGCATCAGTTCGTTTTTTCGAATCAGAGCTCACTCTTCCTGGAAAAAATCTACACGAGGTCTTTTCAAAAAGTATCGCGAATTTCGAAATTTCGCGGGTTACGTATATTTGATTTTCGATTTTTTGAGGCGTTACGTTGGTACTTATGTCTATCACTTATGCCGAAAAGTTTAGCCATTTTGAATGTTCAGTCAATTGTTATCATATACCTGATACCCACAAGCCACCCCTAACGTTTGTGAACAGAGAATTTGACACAACAGGAATATCATATCGATAGTTGTGTTTTTCTTTACATTAAGTTAAAATACATCATTTTAAAATAACTTAAATAATGTAGCTCATCTTAACTACAGGCAAATGTACTCTGGTACCTAAGTTGGAGCTTAGAGTACTAGGGGGAATGAGATCGAACAAGCTGTTCCACCAGGTTACAGTCTATTCCCAGGGGTGTGTCAGTTAACTTGTTAATAAATATTTCTAACACCTATTCTCCAAAACATATTTCTTTTATTATTAACGACCTTAAGTTATCTTTAGTGAAGAGAAACATATGTGGTTTAAATTTAGGCCAGAATCATGCTAAGTAAAAGGAGATACATCAAAAGATTAAAGATAAGGATTATCACAAATTATCTAAGATTAAAGATAAGGATTATCCCAAATATTTCCAACACTGAAATATAAAATTAAACCATTAGTGTTAATTGCTTCTCGGTTGAAGTTTTTCTTTCGATTTTTGAGGTCTAAAGACTCTCGAGATTTTTTTCATTTTGATCGAGTTTACTTTTAATATCTAATAATTTTTTTGTAACATCAATTCCTTGAGTTCAAATTTTTAATGTTGGTGGCTACCATACCAGGTTCTTGAGAGAAAATTGCTGCATAAAAATGTCAGTGTTGCTCACATTCTTATGCTATAATTACTTTCACAATGATATCTAAATGCCGGGGCAAAGTAGTCCCGTGGATAGAACTCTGAGCCACTGACCGGAGAGTCTAGGTTCGATTCCGGGTGACGCCGCTGGGCACCCTCAGCTTCTACACATATATCTACATGGTAACTGCTCAATACCCTTAGAGTGAGTGGCGAGGGGTGATTTCACACCAAGCGTTCTATACAAAAAATTCAGATTTTTCCAATTTCTTGCTACAACGTATTTCTGTACAATTTTTGGTATCGTTTTGCTAACTGCGTAAGTATGGCCAATGAAGCAAGATTGGAGGATTTTGAAAGGTGGAAGTGGAGAAGAATGGAAAAAGTGAAGTGGACAAAAAGGAAAACAACCGAGTAATGGCCAGGCACGGTGGTAGAGGAGAGGTGACTGCCGAGAGAGATCCAAAGGAGGCAGGAAAGATGAATTCAGAGTTCTCCACAATCAAATCGCATTTGCCCAAAGCATCCACGAAATCGTATAATCACAGGTGACACCGTGACAAAGAAAATACTTGCGCGCATTCGACGGTCAATAATACGGAATCGAAATAAATCCAGTTACAGGTGCATGGATAAATTGGTGATGCCGGGCATTGCCTCTAGTGAGTGTTTGCACGTATGTATGTATATATTACTACTTTCCTTCTGAGGAAGACGGAACTAAATTCCGTCGAAATTATTAATAAATAACGTGTGAGTGTTCTTTTTATGTGTTCTTATATTATTACATTATTTGTTGCTGTCCAAGTTACTTATATATATATATATATATATATATATATATATATATATATATATATATATATATATATGTAGGCATAAACACAAACATATATACACATACACGCATATATAAATATACGAGTATATAAATTACCACCTCTCTATCTTTGTAAAATTCAAAGAAACTGCGGGAGATATCGTGACAGTAACTTTTGACAGAGTCATCCGCTAATATGCATTACAATTCAACAATTTCAGAGAGTAAAAATTAATCGCCTTGACCGGAATCCCGGTTGCATTGTCTATCTTTATAGCCTCTTCCACCCGAAAACGACGACTCCCCCTTTCGCCTAGACCCCGAGAACGTCATTCTATTGCGACCGAAGATTTATTTTAGTTTATTAATTTTGTATTAGTCCGAAAACGGCCTTTCGGCTTTATATCGGACTTTAAACAATAATATCAATAATTTGAAAATTACATACACCCAAGCCCTAGGTGTAGTAAAACCCACCTAGGCGGGAATCGAACCCGTGACCTCTGGGTTGGTAGGTGAGGGCGTTACCCCGCCGCCACCGCGGCCGGCACGACTGATTAAGATGCTGAAAGGACTGCCGAGAAATATTTGCCAAAAATATTTCTGCAAAAATATGACTGCCAAAAGATTGTCCTTCATCATTTTTTACTATTTTAATAGTGTCTATACTATGAACTGTGTTGTTGCTCCTATTAATTGTGCATATGTATAATATATAATATTCGACATTATTCGAAATAGTCGAAATTATCGACAAACTAAGGAAATGAATCGTTAAATCGGATATCACCTGTATATCTTAGACATTCTTGAGGGCTCATGGGGCGGGGGGGGGGAGAGAAGCCCGGTTGGACGGTGACCGTCGCGCGGAGTAGTGGCGGCGGGGAAGGGGGGCTGTGTGGCGCGTCCTCTGATCTCTTTCTCCCAAGTGAAGTGGAGGGATGGGGACGCACGCTAATGGGCCGAAAATAGTCCCAAGGGGAGAGGCGTCAACCCGTCCGCTGCCCCTCCCCCCCGCTCCTTCCAGCACCCCCCTCAATCCCTCCCACTTCCCGCCCACACCACGGTGGCGGTGGCCGGTGACTGGCACGCCCCCTCCCCCCACGTTGATATTTCACGGGAGTGGGTGGGGGGAGAGTGCGGGTGCACCCAGCATCCCGTCCTCCGCTGAACATTGTCAAAATAACACGTTGAAGTGAGCGGTCCGAGCTACTTCCTCTAAAAATAAAACCATTATATTCGCAGCCAAGGATTTACCAGTATCACGGGATGAATCACGCCCCGAGTGAAACGGAACCTTGGGCCAGTATTTTTACGGGGGTGGGCGAGAGGAGCTAATGATACAAAGTGGTGAGGGGAGGGATAAGTGTTAAGGGGCGAGATATTTGAGCCCTTCGAGGTTTCCCTAGATCGTGAATTATTCTTTGCCTCTCCACAACCTTATTCGCTACGCAGCAAAACCTACGTTCAGTTCGAAATCCTTAATTAGTCCATTATCGTTTATCGTACAAATGATTAATGGCATGTAAAAATGTGCATTTTCCAACCATATGCCGATGGAGCGGACGGTAAATAAAAATGTCTATATTTTATTTTCAACATTCGCGACTTCATTCATAAAAACAAGCTGTTGTCTTTGATCATTCGGCGGAAACATCGGCTCGCTCTTTGATGCTTAGTAGAGAAAGAAGTAAACAGCCGAAGTGACTGAGGCAGCAGCGGGAGGTCGTCACCGGAAACATGCTACGAGCTGTTGAACCGACCTCACCTCGGGCAACAGTTTCCTCCCTGAGCCTCGCTCCCTCGGAGGAGTTTCGTTCTCAGCTTGTACCTGCTCCCTGGGTCGAAAGATAAATGGACGGAAACATTTCGAGGCTTACTGCAGAACGTACTGTACAACCGAAGCTAGAATGGTGTTCGTCGAAAAACTTTCAGGCCTTCTTATTTTTCCTTTCAAGACCGATGAATTATATTTCTGCTCGGAAAAATTAAGGCATGTGGTCTAACTTCTTCTTAATTGAATATATACTGAAGCAAAACTATCCAAATCAAATTATTCGATATGTAAAACTCAATAACTACTCATCCGAGCACTAAATATAAACTCCATCAAAAAATTTGCTTAAAATCTCCCCAATATTCAACAATAACTTCAAGCAAAGAGCTATCCCAAGAAGGAGGCATAAAATAATTTCTAGAAGTAAATAGTCAAGTTTTAACTATGTTCAATAGGTATAACGAAATAACAGCAGTCAGGCATTCAACTTATTTTAAGGAGAAATACAACCAAATTGCTGAATACTGATGAGACAGTGGAAAGCTATTCGTCTTTTCTCTCTCTAAAGTTACCCAAGGATTCCAAAGGCCAATTTCTACCATGTTCGTCTGAAAATAGTCTGTGAAATGAGTTTTTCATTGACGATCCAATTATTCTTTATCAAGTTCTCTGATTTTCGGTATTCGTTTAAGATATTATCACAGTTGTGAAACGTGTGTTGACTGGCGAAAATGTTCACAATCTAGCTCAAATCAAGGACGTAGCATTCGTTTCTTAGCGTTAGGCGAATGAGATCATTTTGCACCATAAGTTATAGAAAACCACAAGTGTGTGAGATGACGCATCCCCGATGCGACTCAAACCCACATTCCGTGTGCCGGCCGTCGAATTCCCCCAAACGAACAGTGCCAACTTCGGACTTTGGACTTCATCCCCACTCCTACCTCGCCCTCCTTACCGCCTTGGCTACTCGCACCGATTCCGCGTTGCCATGCCCCTAAATCGCAATTACTTTCCTCATGTGTGACATCAAAAATGGGAGGCGTACCAAAAAGGTAAATGAGCTCGTTACATCAACTACACTAGATTTTTAAATATTTAAAAGAGTCACGTGTGGAGCAAGCTTAGATAATTTGCAGACGACACAATTATATACAGAGGAATAAGAAGAAGGGAAGATTGCGTGCTACTCTGTAACAATTAAGGTAAAAAAGATATCGTAGTGATGAAAAAATGGGGGCTTGATTAAATTAAATAAGATAGGCAAGGAAATGTACAGCTCTGAAGTTTTGGAATAAATTATAAGATAAACAAGACGTTAATTATAAAATAGATGGCATCAAGTAAATAATTTAAGAATAGGTCAGAGGACTGAGCGGTAGACTGCCATGTGACATTTCATGGGGGACATATGCATGGGGGACTCGCTCTTCCCTCGCACGTTAAAAAGCCTTAACAAAGTAGAATTCCAGAGACCGAAAAAATTACATGAACTCAATGAATTAATATTTAATGAATAACATGAAAAATTACATGAACTAATATTTAATAAATAAGTCAAATAAAACAATGACTTGCACACTTGTATTTCATCAGGTAGGTTTCCATTCTTTAAAGTTTTGGAAAATATTAGTTTTGAAACATTCGACTTCGATGTTGGTAGCATTAAACCTCCGAAAAAAGTAGAATAAAAGCTGTTGAAAGATTCATTTAAAATGTATCTTACGATGCTGAAAATAAAGGTAACATTTTATTCTTTATTTAAGCAAATCATGAAAACCATGGTAAAGTTATAAGTTATTTTTATTTTATGAACTATTACAATTTAAAGAGCATAATACCTAAAGGTAAAATTTTCCTGCAACTCAGTTATTTGCCACAAATAATATATGGGAGTAGTTCAAAGAGAGATAAAAATTCTCAGAAGTCTGTGATTCAAATTGCAATGCCTGCTGCTAGTTCCATACTACGGTCAAATCAATGAAGAATTTAGAAACTATACTTTACACATTAAGCTGAAAACATAGCATAATTTAACATTTTTACAAAATAAATCAATTGAATAAAAAATATACTATCTTTCTTTATCAGGCGTCGCCATCATATTAATCAACCCAAGGGTTTTATAGCCGAGGGCAGAGCTCATCTCGTAGTCTGAGCTCCCCTAGTCAGCAGCAAGTTTCCCAGAAGATCGTCTCTACTCGAAAAAATGTTGTGCACGGATAGCAGGGTCCAAATAACCTAGGACTTGAACCCAGGCCAACCAGTCAGTAGCCGAGTACCATACTATTTTTACTCATTTCAAATTATTTTAATGAGCTTATGTTTTTCAAAGTACAATGCTTTAATAACTACTATTTACAGGCCAGTCAGGCCCTAAGATTACGAGTCTTCATTTTTCACGGTTTCTCACAGGTTTGTCTTCATTCAAGTGTACATTCATTCCCAAATCCTCTCTTTAAATTATTTTTTTTTCTCGCAGAAAAGTTAATTTGAAACCGCTTTCATTACGTTAAAGAAAAATGTCGTTGGACTGAAAAAATTATGAATCGGTAAAAATTTTAAACATGGCCTGATTCGTCTGTGTAAACTCCATACATTTTATAGTATCATGAAAAACATGCCCGAGAACTAAAGCCTAGTCGAGGTGTATGAAAATTTATTTCCATTTATAAAAAGACATAATTTGACAGTATGTTGCAAGAAAGTTTAACATTCCTTCATGTTAGCTGGGAAGAACTTAATGACCGTGATGCTGGAGAAGACCAATGCGTAAAAAAAATAAGGCATTGGAAGACGAAGGGAAACGTGTCGATTGAACGGGAGAGAAGTACGTTTTAACGAGCGTTAAACTTGATCCACGGCCAGTTTTGTAACACTCTGGAATCATCAAGTTCACCCAAACGCTCCACTCCTACACTGTAATTTCAGCCTACGCGAAACGGGCGGCGGAAATAGGGTTCACTCCATCGGGTGAAGAGAAGTATTCCCCCTCTGCTCAACGGAACGCCGCTCGTCATCGCCAATGGTGTCAATCTTCCCATCATGAGCCCTTTCATTTCCCAACAAAATCAACAACCTTATACGCCACGCGACTCCTAGACGGCTTTTAGGGCGTGGCGTGAATGTAGGCGCTTTCTCCTTTCACTGATAAATCCCATTTAAAGTAATCACCAAAGCATGGCTATTTTTTATGAGCAAGTGTAGACACCAATTAAAATAATTTGAAATGAATGAAAATGGAAATGCGATTGGTTACTGACTGGTTGATTCGGGTTCAAATCTTGGTGACTTTTAACGTCAGCGTCACACCTTTTTCACAGCACACGATATCCTAGGAAACCGTCGCTGATTCAGAGTAGGGGAGCTCGAACTGACCTCTCTGCTCTAATGTATGACTTTCACCCACCTCTATGCTTCGTATAAGGTAGGCAAAAAACCTTTGGGTTGATTACTGTTGTGGTGGTTTGGTCACGGGATCTTCAATAAAGAGTGATAATAAATATTCATAGTATATGAATTTATTGAAAATTCTCCAAGGTATAACATTCGAAAAGCACCACATTTCAAAGCAACAGGCTGGATGTTTTGCTTGCAGGTTGGAAAAAAATCATTAGGTACTTCTGCAAAAATATCTGTAGCCGTTGCATTAAATATTCAAGTTGAAAGATGCGCGTTAAAAGGATTAAAGTACTCTTTGTATGGAAATTTTCAATTATGAACAAATGCTTCTGCATATAAGACCCAAAAGCTCGGTCATATACTAACAGAGACATTTTGTATTATGTGCCATTCAGTGATATAAAACTTGCTACGTATGTAAATATATGCGTGTATAAATATGTATCTCAATACACATTCGAGGATCGAGTATTCTAACTTGATTGCACTATTCCTTTACTCTCCGGCTCCAAGCCAATTTTAAGCGGAAATAATGACTACTGGTGGAACTATTACGGTTCAGTGATCCATTTCGCGAATATAACCTATTGATCGGAGGCAAACCTGTTAAAATGACTAAACCTTCGAGTCAGATGCTTCTAAAAAATCAATTGAGGTTTACGATTGCAAGTACTCAATGGATACATCTCATTTCACCAACTAAATCTGTTCACCGATATAATGCATGAAAAATCCAACGTAACTTCATAGAATTTCCCCGTTCGTTTTTGTTGCGATGATCAAGTTGCTTCTGTCGATAACGAGAAATCAGTGAAGGTCAAATTTTCCATCCACGCCTAGCGTATTGCACTTCCTGGAATTGCGCTTGCGCGTCACAGGTCAGGAAACACCTTAGCAATTTTGGGAAAATAACCTTGAAAGTTAACGTCGAAATTGGATGGCTCATTTAAATTCATTGTAACTAACACAGACATCTGAGCCAGCGGAAGGCAAGATTGATCGATGAAGGTAAGACATATATTATTACGGCTTATGGCATGTGAAAATCATAACATCCAGGGTAGTTCCTTTCTGCTTCCTGTACTACCAGTACATTCCAAAATAAATGTAGCACTCCTGAGTTGTTTAGAGTACGAAGTCTTCACCCACAGTACCGTGGTGCCACCCGCATTCCATTATTTTATAGCCAGTGAGAGCAAGGATGTCGACATTTAACCATAATATTATTCTCATATATTCGATGGCCATTAGAAACTAATGATGTAGAAAAATTGAAACATTATGGAAATAGTTTAATTTGGGCTCGTAATGGGACATTTAGACTCACAGAACGCGTGTAAAACTTACATAAGGTATTTAATATGAATACAAAAACGTTGTACGATGTACAGTATGCCAAACGCCAAACGATGTACCGTATTATATTGCCTTACATCTTACGTTTCTACACCACTAAAAAATTCAATACTACGCCCAGGTTTTTACATAGTAATTACCTTGTGACGCCGCTGTCTCTATAGCCGCATCTTTTAAATTTTGTATCCCTGCTCTTCCGTACCATACAAATATATATATATATATATATATATATATATATATATATATATATATATATATATATATATATATATATATATATATACACACACACACATATAAATATATATTTATATATGTATATATGTTTATATATATATATATATATATATATATATATATGTATACACACACACACACACACATATATATACGAGTATATATATCGATGATATAGAAACACTGACATTTTAAATTTCGGCCTCCTCCGAGGCCTCCTTCAAGTAAGACTCTAGAGTGACCTTTTAAGTGCTACTATTTTATTTGTGTTCTATTGTGCCGTCCAAATATTATATATATATATATATATATATATATATATATATATATATATATATATATATATATATAGAGAGAGAGAGAGAGAGAGAGGGATAATAGTACAAGTTGATCGATGCAACGAAGAGAGAGCTTTGTTTACAAAAGCTTTAACAGCTGTATTCCATGTAATTCCCAGTATTATGAGTACAATATACAGCGAATGACCCGACTCCTGAGGTAATTACTACTTTGCTTTGTGTTACACACGAGCAGCTCCTTTGCCTTCGCTTGATCTGATAGTGGGTCGTATAGATGCGATGGAAAGTTTTCTGGTCTACAGTGCGGAAAACACCGGCCTCACATCCCAAGAGAGGAAGAATTTTTTCTCAGTGCTCTAGTCTCTTTAATTGACGTGAGTAGGATGCGGCTTTCGTTTTGGAAAACAAAGGCCGAGAAATTGTTAATCGCCTTTCTTTAAGAGTAAGTTAATGTTCCTCACCGCCTTCCTATTTGCCATTAGACTGCCTATTAAAACAGCGGCATTTATGCCTTTAATGCTTATTTTGCATTCTATATTCATTAATTTGCAACAATATGCGTTGTTTTGAAGACGTAAGATAATTTTAGGGTGCAATATAACCTTGATCGATTTCACTAAAACAAGTATCATCAGAAAAATGATAGAGGCATTATTGGCCACCTCGTACAGTAAGTTATATCACCAAAGCGATTAGGACATACCACGGGAAAAATGAAGCTGATTGGAGGAGGAGTTGCACGCAAAATTTTAATCTACAGTTGCCTTCGCGATTTTTTTCCAGGAAGATTAAAATTTTGGGCAAGGCATTAGGTTTCTTTACGCAAAAATGAGAAGTATTATGTGCGTCACAACCTGTGTGAAGCTCCAACCTATTCCCATTAGAGACTTCCTCTCTTCGACTTTCGTCATTTTTTCATTCACAATTTTCAGAATATGTTGTTTCCAACTATTGTTAAACCTCATTAAACCATAATATTGTTCAGACTTTCTAACAATTCCAGGAAACTCCCGGGAGCAATGGGAACATTTTGAAACACATTTCAATAGTTAGATATTTATTACCAGAAATTATACCATTTTTACGAGTATTACTTTGAAAACCAAACATAAGACAAGTGTGAAAATATATTTTTCACATTAAAGTGACGAGAAATTTTATTCAGCTTGAAAGTTAATCAGTAATGAATACAAGTCAACGAAATTATACACCGAGCTTAATTTTGCTTCTACATTCTTAATTTATTTTATGCGTCTTTTCTCGGAAATGTTAATATCGTATACATTTGTGAAACCATGGTCTTAATGAGGATGGAGTATTAAGTATTCTAATTTCCCAAATAAATATTTTCTGCTGTGCTGGCGGCCTGATTATACAATATTTACAGTAAAATTGAAATATCGCCAGGAAAATACTTTTACCCATACGATGAATGGTAATCCATCACGAAGTTATAATAATTCCCCATTAATTTCTCTGAGATGAGGCATCCATTTCTCCCAATCGCTTGCCAGAGTGTCCCGAGAAATTCTCTCCAAAGTATGAGACTCAAAATTTGGGTGCAAAATTTTTCTCCCGCAGTGGGGATTTGAAAGAAATACCTTACATTTCTCGACTGAAGTCACTAGTTCCCATCAATTCTCCCTTCCTATATCCACCGAGTGGTGTACTTAAACTCGCCATGAGCTGAAGATAGCGAGTCAACACGAACTGGTGCAAAATTAACGCGTGGATTCCAGTGAAGAGTACGAGAACTCATCAGAAGGCAATTCCTCCCCCAATTGGTGTATTGATTAGGAGGACGTGTCATACGTAACCTTTACAGCTAATTCGTGTTTTGCTTTCAATTGAACGAGAATTTGACGTGAAGCAATTCTCATATTTACTTCTGTGGTGGCTTATTTGACACACTAATCGCAAACGACGTTCCATTAGAACCGCGGAATGCAGTCACTGGGAGGAAGAGGATTTCAAGGCTGCCTTCCTGAGAAGCGGCGGGTCAATCTGAGAAGCTTCGCTGACGTCATTACGAGCTTCTTCGACCTACACCGTGCGTTCACGCACAGTACTCGAGGCGTGAAATTTTCAATGGTCTTAAGAATTGAAAATAAACCATTTGCAATACTTCAGTTTTTTAAAACCATATCAACAGTTTACCATAGGAAAAATGTGACTTCATGTCCCGTAAAATATAATTATTTCATTAGGCATCCAATATATTCTAACAAATTGAGTTTTTATAGTTTTGCGCGAATTTATTAAAAAACTGAATATGTTTCCATCATATCTTAATTTTTCAATTTCACAGTTATTCTATTTTCCTTGTTCACAAACGGAGCTGAGAACGGTAGTTTTTTCCTTGCGCTACTTAATTAATGAAAATAATGTGATAATTGGATTGAAATTAGAGACAAATTTGAAATATATTTACTATTTTAAGAATACATTAAATAATCAGACCTAAGAGACCTTGAAGAACGATTTACAAGATTCATTGAAGAATCATGGTGACACATTTTTACACCCTACGCGGTTGGAGATGAACGTGCAGCAAATTTACGGGCTATCCTCTTTTAGTTGGGAATTGATAACAAAGAAGAAGGAACTCCTCGCTGTTAGAATCCCTTCGAGATTGATTCATCCTGTTGCCTTCTTCTCCTATGATAGCCTCAATATCCAGATGTAGTCCAATATATAAACATAAGGTGTCACCGCCTGCTAATGGACCATTCCGAAGCAATTATTATTCCGCGGCTCTTGACGCACGGGAGAAGGGGCCGGCAGAGTGGTCGAGGGGTCGAGTGGGCGGGGGGACCTGGGACCAGCGCCTGCTATGGCGGCGCAGGGGCATTAGCGCTGCGCACTTATCTACTCTACATAGTCGGCAGAGCTTCCAAGCTCTTACATTAAGCGAGGCTTAGGAGGTTACAAAATATAAATTCGTACACATACCAATGGTGTGACTTCGTAAACTACACTCCTGAAAGAGATAACATCTATGGAATGCATTTAGGATACATGCAAATATTGAATGTCCATTTCTATTCACGAAATTGTCAAAGTTTCATTGTATTCGTAAATATTTTTCACTCATAACATATATTCATTTTTAAATGTATGCTCCTAACGATGGTTAATACTATTTTAAATCGTATTCGTATATCATTCTAGCCAGTCAAAATTCCCTACGCATGGTGGATGCTGCTACTGCTTTCGTATTTGAATTAGCTTTGCAATAATGAAAATTCTCTTTCCCCATGCTGGGTTCAATGGGTTTTCTGCCTCCACCCAGGCATCGGAAGATCCACGGTTCAATTTCCGATCCAGCCTACTTCTAGCCGAAGGAATTTATTAATTAATTGGTCATATTGAAGCTTAAATAATCACACACACACTCATAGTTGGTGCACTGACCTCATAAAAAAATTCGATCGTTGCAGTACGACGTTCCTTCAAATCGATACGCGGATAACTTGACTGCAGGAGGTTAAACTTGTCTTCCGCTCGGAAAGCACCCCAAAACAAATGGAATTGATTCCTCGGTAGCTGGGTCACGTAGAGGCCATTCCGTTCCCCCCTACGCCCTGGCGCGTCCAGTTTCCTAGCTGGTGCGGCGGGTTCCGCTCGTGAAGCGACGGGGAACCCGCGTGCGGTGCACACATTGGGGTCCGCGATCCGCGCGCCATGCCGGGGAGGGATGAGGAGGGGTCGTGGGAAGAAACGGCGGGTCGGCGTGCGTCCTCGGGAGTCGTCCTAGGGAGGCCTGGGAGGAGGTAGGGCCGCGGGTGGTGGGGGGGAGGAGGCACCACGAAGTCACGCTTAATAGACGCGGAGCCCCATTGGTGGACCACGCATCGATTTCCGCGACGAGGCATGGGTGCAGCGTGTAATGCCGGTGGGGTGGGATGTAGCGGGAAGGAGTGGCGGTGGCGGCCCGCCGCGCCACAGAGGTTGCGGCTCGCGGGCGCCGTCGAGGGTTCGGTCCTTTGCCCCCCGCTCGCGGGCCGCCTCGAGTCCCTCGCCTCTCGGCCGACACTGCGAACCACCACGCCCGCCCGCCGGGTATCGATTTCCCTACGGCGCACGCGGACGGGGGTGAGGCGAGGGGGAAAAGGGGATGGGCGGAGGGCAAGGGAGAAGAGTAGGGTTGGGGCGGGGTGAGTGGGCCGGCGGGCCGCGAAAGACGCTCCCGGCGCCTTTCGCCGGATGCACGGGTCCATGGCGGCGGCCCGTTGGGGCCCCGGACCACTCGCCCGGAACTAAATATAGTCGCGGCACCAAACCTGGGGAGGGAGGCGGAAGGCTGGGGATCGTCGGGTGACGCCGTTCCCCGTGACGCTGCCCGAGTCTCTAAAATCCGAATCGCGGCGGTGACCCCCACTTTCCACACAAAATATTGCTCGATGGAGTATCTCCATGTTTTGTAAACGAGAAATTTAACTCTGCACAAGACATGGTGTTATTATGGGTACACCGGCGGTACTTGGTTCAAATATTTTCTGGAACGAGAATATATCCTTTAAAGCCCTATATTCCATCCTTTGCCACCGATCTTCCGGGTCAACAAGGCAACAAAATATGGTAATAATTCCAATAACTTTTGGCGTACTTGCTGACTTTGGGAGTAGAAAACGATATACCATAGTATTAATAAAGTAACCAATTTTCGCAGTAAAGTCACTCTTTAAAACAATTGATATGTTGAAAATAAATATGTGTAACGATGGCATGTTAATAAAAATGCGGAATATTTTAATAATTTACGAAAAGTCCGCATCAGTCAGCTGATTCCGTATCTGCGAGATGTTCACGTGATCCTGGACATCTTAATAACTTCCTGGAACAGGTATTCTTTTAGCGAGAAATTGCATGAAAATATATGTTCATAAAATATACTTTTCTGATAAATTCCAGGCGCTTATGAATGAATGCTAAAGTATTTGACTGGACCAAGTTTTTCACTTGAAGTGAAAGAGAAATTTTTTTAAAGTAACCCCTGTTCAAATTAAAGAATTTACCTATAAAAGAAATATTTTATTCTCCTTGATAACTTTATATTTAATAAAACAAATCCTTCTCTTCCAAAGAGTAGCATCAAAAAATTGAATATATTTAAGAATTATAAACATACATATATGATTGTAAATAAACCGGCCAAGCATCGCAAAACAAAACTTCACACGCCTCCTCAAACTTATATATAAATCTAAATATAGAGCATTGATTCCAGGAAAATCCTCATCTCAGGAGTTCGTAGGAAAGCCCTTCACTAAATGAAGGGTTTTTCTCTCAGTGATGCGCGAGCCCCGAGGGCTTGGTATGCCAGAGTATTTTGGGAGTACTCAATTGGAACGGGAGTCTTCTTTAAACGATGAAGTTCATGCTGGAAAGACCGACCGACTTAACGGCCGGAATTTCAAACATATTCACGGAAAAATACAAAAACATTTGCATGAATTCCACATTTATTTCAGTTCATGCCTCCGGACTTATCATAAATACCAATTTACGCAATTTCCTTTCAGGAAAAGTGTACATTGGTGCGATCGGTGAACAACGATAAAGAAAGCGTACGTTGCTGACCTGGTAGTTTGGCCGTGAAAATATTTTGTGCTTCCTAGCCTTTTTTTGAATGTTTTTTAAATACCCAGGATTCAAAATTTATCATTGGAAGAACCAGAGGAAGGCTGAAATCAATACTGGACTTATAACTTTCCCCATTTTCCCCGTCTCGAAAGCCTTTGTTTTTGAAAAAATACACCCAGATGATACAATAAAACACAATTAATGATGGTGTTTTATACCGTCATTTTAATTTTTGATTTGAGTACCTATGAATGCATACAATTTTCTTTGTTATTCTTGATTACGTACCATATTTTTGGTTATATATATTCCATATTGCTTCAACGGTGCCGACTGGTTTTTGATGTGAGACAGACGGTTGACAGCAATATTTTCAGATTATACATTTCATAATTCAATCAATAATACACGTGTATTGAGCTGGTGGGGGCGTGTAATCTAAACAAAAATCTCCCTTCTGTCACAGAATATAATAATTATTATTTCATTGTTTAAAATAGTACATCGCCTTATGATGTTGAGAAACATATTTAAGCCATGAGAAATATAACCGGGGTCTAGCCAAGAGAACTAGCCGGGGTCTTCCTCCGTGCAAAGGGGTGGACGGAGATTATTGAAGACATTGCCATGGGATTGGCATACGGATGGAAAAAGGTTGAAAGCGCAGCTGTGGAAATTGAGCAGCGTCGCCACCGTGCTTGGGCCGCCGGGCCCATGGCTATTCCGGGGGGTGGCGGGGAGGGCGCTGCCGGGGGGGCGAAGGAAAAGAGATGGGGGTGGTGGTGGTGTGATTGGGAGGCATGCCACAGGAAATGGGGACACCAGCCGTCACACGCCGCCGCACCACTCTCCTTGCTCTTTCTGCCTCGTACACCTTGCTCGTCCACGTGTTATTATTAAAGGAAGTTTTTTTTTCTGTTTGTAGTCCTTATTTCACTCTAGTGAGCTCAGCTACGCCACGCACGAAGTCTTTTTCATACTTAGGGAACATTTTACTTAAGCTTGATTCCTATGGGAACGCTTTAACTTAATATTTTTGTTCCAGCTTCCCAAATCTCTGACAAGACTTTTCATGGAAATTTCCGCTAAGCTTTGTTTTTTTTGAGATTTCTTTCTAAAGCTCAGGACGGCTTTCTATTATTTGTTTTAAATTTCAAATGCTTTCGGACCGAAAATAACAAGATTACACCGCGTCTGCATTTAAGTGCGGACACTTTTGTTGCAGTGTCGGTTCTATGACATAACTTGAACTATTACTGAGGTTGGGCCTCTCTTTGTTACGCTGGTGTTCAGTCGTGGGAAAGGTTGTAAAATGATCCCAACACTCATGCCAATATCATGTGACAGATATTATCATGATTGGTAGTTTTTTATTAGATCAAGTTCCAAACTTCAGTTCTTTGACACGCCAGTTAGCACACCAAACTGCTAAGTGGTAGAACTGTTGTTTGAATCTCGGTCAAGTAAAATGATTTTTCCTTGGAAAATATCCTCGCGTAAATATAGTGTTGACCTACTTTCAGAGAGAATTCGTCAAATTTGCTTTCTTAAAAAATATTAAATGAAATTTTCGGAGTTTTAAATTTCCCATTCTACTTATAGAAACGGATTGAAAAAAAATGTAGACAGAAAAATGACTGGTATAATATGGTGTTTAAAATAGTTGAAAAAATTAATTTTGTTAACAGAATAGCTGTGTTTTCAATCACTATGATATCCCAAGGTATATGGACTTAAGATTGGAAATACGTATCCGTAAGACCAAGTTGCCACAAAACCAACCAACATTTTTGTTTTTAATTGCAGTGAAAAAGTGCAGCTTTTTTGTTTTTGACGCAGTGGCAAAGTCAAATCATAGGAGAAGTCAACCGATTTGATTATCATAGATTTCAGTATTTTGGCATTACTCGATTATAATCGTGAATATCATTAATGTTTGCTCTGCGTTCATTCTAGCAGTGCCTCACGGTTTTGTGAGCTAATTCAACTTTCCAAGGCTGCAATGGTTGCATGGGATCTTTATCCAAATATCTACAACTTATTGTAAATCGTAGATCATCGTTCAATTTTCTAACTACATAATATCTGTTTTATCTTAACCGTGATGATTTATAACATGTATTACAATTAGCCTTTTAATCACGTTGCAGGCCTAATTCATTAATGACTACAACTGCAATTGTATTTACGGATGAAATGTGAATTATCTTGTTGATAATGCTCTAAAAGTCGCCTTATTCGGGCCATTTACTTTTGATTATACCTAACATTATTTTATCTCACTATTTACTCTTCTACGTTTACGAGTGCATCGCCTAACCTCTAGCATGCCCGAAGTTTCCCAATATTCCAAATCCCTATCTTATATTGAATGACAGATTTGACTGATGTACTCTCACCAATAAGAAATACCCTTTACTCATTTTTTTACAATATAACTGCCATTTCTTTTTAATTATTTCTAAGCTTCTTCAACTTGAAAGGAACACGATTAATGCTAAATTATGTCCGTTGACGATATTTGACACCAGTAAGCTTTTGATATTATTTTTACTACAGAGATCCGAATGGGGCTAGTTTACTCCTGAGCGTTCACTCAAGAGTACGATATAGCATTTGTACTGTATCATTAATATAAAGTGAAAAAATGGTTGAATAGCTGATGCTCCTCAGGATAATTGTGTGATTGTTTGTGGCGAAAGACATTCAACTAGTCACATCATATTCGTGTAACTTAGTAGAACTTTAAGGCCATCTTTTAGTTCATGGAGAACCCTACGGCCGCCATGAACCGCCTCTTATTGTCCGTGATTGCTTACTCGTCGAGCAGACACTCATTACGCAGCTAGTCCCTATATCTATAAGTCGGCCTATCAAATGAATTCCAGTTGACATAATCTAGCCACGAGGCATTTGAACTGCCCACATAAAATCATATTGAAGTCCTGGTGCAACGGATATTTTATAATGAAATTGTCCGATGTACATTTTTAGAGTTTAATTGTCCTCTCTCCTATGTACCACACAAGTAAGAGAGCGATGTCGCGCAAACTACTCATACCAAGTACATATAGTTCTCTCCGTATTCCATTACTTGATATGGCCTTTTGATCCTGAATCGTCTTTCTTCTTTAAACTCAGTAATTCTTTTCCATGGATGTAGGGATATTTGAAAAAAAAGCTACAAAAGTTTACTGAGTAAAGCATAGGAGTCAGAATGATTATTCAGAAGGGTAGTTCACTTTTACGTTAGTCCAAATTTTGCTGGGTGAACTGACGCCCATGATCGTCGTGTAGCGTCAAACAGCGTGCTTCTTCGATGAACTCCTACAGAGCATCTGACGGAGCATCTAAACGCTAATAAGTTAGTTCCAGTAAAATATCTATTCTATACAAAAGACGCGTGAATTTGCATGATGGACATTCGCAAGTAATTTCTGACTTGATGATGACGCGTAGAATCTTAACGTACGGATGCATAGCCCAGTTCAACTGGGCTGGACTCTCTCGGTGGTTGCCACTGAACATAAACCGTTCTGTCCCCTAAAAGAGCCTTTAAATCAATGAAGTTTGCCTATATATATATATATATATATATATATATATATATATATATATATATATATATATATATATATAAGATCGAAATGTATTCACACGGTTAAATATTACTTTTTAAAACTTTTATCTTTCACTACGACGTGATTTAAGTATTTTATATTAAATCTTTCTAAGTATTGTTTAACTGTTCGACTTATAAAAGAGTTGGAAGGGCACGTCTCATCACAAAGAATAATTTTCAAATACGAATTATGATTTCATCGCAAGAAAATCCATGCTATGATTATATATAGAATTTTAGGTTCTCCATTTATTTTAGTCAGAAGGTTCAAATAATGTATCAATTTTTCAATTATCGATTGTCATTCAATGAATAATGATTAAGAAAGTATTGGAGAACTGTCTGCGCCTTGAGATCCGTCGCCTTTGGTGTGCACCCTATTTTTCTCACCAGCAACGTAGCAAGAAAATCCATATTATGATAACATATGGAAATTTAGTTCTAATTTGTTTCAGTCAGAGAGTTAATATATTATACCATATTTTTTATTTCCTATATTTATTCAATAAGATTATGATTCAGAAATCATTGGATAACTGTGGACGCCTAGAGATTTGTCACCTTCAGCGGGCACTTCATTTTTCTCGCTATTCCTCTGGGACTCACTTCAAATTCGACAACACGGCAAGAATCCAAAGATCTGGTCCATCTTTCACGCTAAGATTTCAATTTTGGGGTTGATTGCTAGATTTCAGCGAAATGAATATGGTAGACTCATGCATACAAAATGTTTCCCTGGAAATAAAGTTCTCCGAAGGTAACCAAATACAGTCTCATTCATCTATCACTAGCCATCCATCTCTTCCTACGCTGTAAAAAATGATTACTAACGCTTTAGCGCTCTCTAAGCTTAAAAAAGAGCATGGATAATCAATGAAAGCAACATTGGGAGAATGGGTTTCCACTAGTCTCCTTGCCCAAGGAAATGAAAAACCATTTTTCGATTATTGGAGCAAAATTCCGAGATATTGTTCTACATATTGAAAACTGGGACATGTGAGAGGTAGGTTTAAAGGGTTTAGGTTTGGCGATTCAAATTTCTTTTGTTGATACTGTTCTTAAGCAAGAAAGAATTTCGCTTTGAAGTAAACAATTTAATGAGACAAGTAACTAGCTCAGATAATTGTAGAACTATAAAATTTTCCTACAATCGTATATTTTTTCATAAATTTACTTTAAATAAATGAGTGGTGTAGAAATACAAAATAATGTCAACAAAGTTAATTTACTGATAAGCTAAATTGTTGAAAGAAAATAGTTTACTTAGCATCAAACAAATCTGCAATGTGTCGTAAGAAATTAGGATTATATTTCTTAAAATGTTAAAATGTTATTGATCCTTACTCTAAAATAACTTCTCTGATTTTTATGCGCGCCATAAGACGTAACCCGGCGCCTCCCCATGGAGTCGTCGCCTCACAACTCCATGGAGAGGAGTGCTCACTCTTTTGGAACCACTTGGTTTGGAGTATTCTACATACACTCGTTCGAATGTCGTCCGAGGCGTGGGAAGTTGCCAATTTTCCATCAAGTGTGTTCCATCTCATTTCTTCTCCGCCTTGTCCCTTTTCTTCTCCCTAAGTCATCGCTAGCCGTCGGACCAGGGAACAGTCGCCATAGTGGGCAGCGGGGAATAATGACCGTGGCTATGTGGACACTTGTGAGAGGAGACACTTGCACGTCGTGGTCCCTTCCGCGGAAATGGGGTTTCGAGCTGAAGTAACTCGGAGAGCAAGTTGACGGAGATCACCACCGAGCTAAGGGCACCAAGACATCACTAACAATAGAGATGATTTTTTGCGATGATTAAATAAAGTCGAGTAAATATATCCCTTTTTCGATTAGGTGGATGTGAATTCCGCGCATTAACTATTCTAGTGATTAATTAGATACAAAATTCCGATATTTTATTGTCTATCTACGAATGCATTTTTCCCTTCGCTTTTGTAATGTTAGAAATATGTAAAACGGGGAGTGAGTTTCATTGTGGAATTTCATTACTTCCTGCCTGGTTAAAATAATTATTTGCAAGCACTTTTGCCTACTGCTATTTAACGTTAAAAGAATTTCGTGCGTCTCATCGAAAAGCATTTTAAGATGAAAAGTCGCTAGGTGTGAAGGATGAAGATTTATTAAAATAGTATGAGTACTTTGGAACATCAAGAGTCGGGAAAATAATCGCATGATGGAAGTATGCTATTTATTTTGTCCCATGTGGTGAAATACGGTGAGTACTGGACGACAGGGAGGAGCGTCAGCCCACGAACCACTTGGAGTGATATTCTAACTTTACGGAATTTGCGGTGATGAAGTGAAAACTTCGTACGGGGAGTATTACTGATTCAATTTTATCAAATAATTATGACCTCCTCAAGTTTTCATGTTGATCTGATGCCATGAGCACAGCGATTGGCAATATAGAATACGGATATTATTTAAAGCCATAGCTCAGATCATTTTATTATCATCCAACTTGACTAAGTCTTAGCTTGTGACGAACCAGGTTTAATTTCTTGTGAGGTGGTAAGATGCATCCCTAAATCATTATATACAATGAATTAATTCATATATTTTTCAACCTTTCAGAACTTCTGAACTCATTTCCGCAGAATTATACTGTAGATTTCAGTCAAAGAAATGGTATTCTTAAATAAAACTAGCAACATTACGCAGTACCCATGCGGAATTTCACTTTCCATGTAATGCCGCATGGATTCCTGTAAAAGTTAGTCTTTTTCTCAGATTTGGCCGACGAAATGTAATATTTAGGAAAGGTGACCCACAATGGAAGATATTTACGCCATGTCGGGAAAGTATGTAACATGAGAGTTAATATGGATTCAGATAAGACTCGTAGCATTTATACAAGCTCCTATACACGAGCTTATTCTTTGTATGCGCAGTTTGATATAGCTCGGACTTTCCTTGTCTAAGATTTTATTAAAATTGTGCTTCAACGATAAAATGACGTTATTCTTGAGATAAAAGTTGTATAATGCTGTTCAGAAATAAAATAAACTATTAAATTAAACTTTTTGGACGCAATAGCGATTAGGTTATTTAGTGTATCAGAGGATGCAATGAATAAACTTGAAATATTTCGAAGTAAAAGTGCCCTATAATCAGCTTGTATGTTTATAGGAAATTTCGTTACTTAAACATGGCATCTTAGATTTCATGTGAAATGGAATGGTAAAAAAGTTCTATTTGTAGTTATGGATTCAATAGAGTGTCAATATAGTCAAATCAATAAAGTATTTAAATAAGAGAAAGAGTTCTGATCCTGATCTGATACATGATGAAATAGGACAATTTGCCTTACCACATTAAGTATTATTATTACGACCTAGGTTTCGTTACTGCGTAATATCTTCAGAGGATTTAACGCTGTAATGAAACCAAGGTCATAATAAAAATACTCTACCTGAAAAAGAAAAGTGTCTTCTTTCATTATGAAGGATTTTTTTACCATAACATGCCTGAAATTGTTTTATATATTTAAATAAATGATGAACCAACTTCTTTGCATTATTTTCCTTTCCATTAGTACATTTGAATACATATATCTGTAAATGTGAAAGTGTTCCTTTTTAATTTGCAAATATATATTAAAGACAAAGTCTTTAGAAAATATTATGACTTAATCAATACCAAATCAGCACCTTCCTATGGACGATTTGGCCTTAAGGTAACACTTTTAAAAATCAGATGGAATCATGCAAGTTCGGATTTGATGAGATGATAAATACATACATACACAACTTTGGCATTGTACATTTCACTGCATAAGGCTTCATTGCTTGTCTTCCAGATTTTGAAAATATATATTTAACTTGAATCTGTAAAAATTTTAATGCATTTTTATCGGGCATCTTAATTTGCAACAGGTAAGTTTGCAATACTCGTAGTTCCTGGCCATTTAAAAACACTGACCTTATCAGGTCACAGGACCTTCCAATAAAAAAATGGGGAATCATGTTAAACTAGCCTCTGTTTTCATTTTGAAGGTTGAACCCGTGGAGAGTTTTTACTTAGGTGTCATTCTTCTAATTCAAAGATAATCTGATTGTCCTCGGTGGCGACGGTGGTCACAGGGTAATATGACCTAAGCCCAGAGCGAACAAAGAAAGGCGGGCTTACTTATCTACCCTTCGACGAGCGACATTCATGCTACATTCTTCTTGATGGCTGAGCCGTCTTAACACAGGCCTGACTAATTCTGCTCCTGGGCATAAATAACACCGCCTAAAACTTGATGACATCTAAATCGAAAGGTACCATTCTTTTGCCAAAATTTTAGGCAAATATTGCATAACATATACCACAAAAACGGATATCTCGTTTTTTTCAATATCTGTGCTCATAACTATGTTCCATATAGAGAAGAGGTATTTATCTTCACTCTCAACGGAAATCATTACATTTTTCCTCGGACATGCTTGCGGTACACAATAGAACTCAGCGGGGATATCCAAAAACCACGCCTTGGGCTGTGTGCCCCAGGGCGCGATGAGTTGCAGCGAGGTACGCAGAACCGCAGCCGGGAAACATAGAGTCATTCAGCGAGGATGAATAGATAGAACTGAAGATATGGAGGCGGATGTTGTTCGGTGGGATTTTAAGTTGCAAAAGAATGGGAGCAGTTAAATTGGGGAAGGTCACTCTACAATTACTTTTATTTTAAACCGTCAATATTCATATCATATCGCCATAAATCCCACCAATCTCAAATATTGCACAAGGAAATGACCGTTTGTTTTTCCTTCACTCTTGGATACAGCCACTCGTAAATATCATCCGCTCGGAATGGCCGTATTTTCGTCACTCGTCAACTTATAAACGGTCGGGCACGGCCTACGACTGCATTCCACAAACCCTAACTCGAGGTTGTGCTATTTCCAGGAGGTAGTAGTTATAGCACACTTCCCTGGAATCTGCTGGTTTCATTTTCGCCAACATAGCTTCAAGCACGATGATTCTGGTAGATACTCGCACTTGCGGATAAGCGAGTGTTTGGACAGTCGACGTTACTGCCTGTTGGACATTTACCTGATGGTGAACAAAGGAACGCACAAGTCAAAGAAAAGATTAAAATTCGTTGTCTAGAAAGCCTTGACCACTTTCTCAACCAAAGATTTAATGATATATTTTCATGTGGATATCTAAGGCCTGTTGCCGTTTAGAGTGGTATACTAAAAATGTTCAGTAAATGTGTGTATTTGCGCGCATATGCGGATTACCACACACAGAATCCACATACTTTCATATGACATTTCGTAGAATACAGATGTATTCCACGAAAGTCTCACATATGCAAGTAATAAATCAAACGGAGGAGCCAGATGGCGTTAGATAACAAAAATAAAGATGGACACATAACAGGGACACTCACACGTATTCCGAAAATTTTGGTACCATCGCCATCGGTACCATCTTTATCTTCAATACGGTACCTTCTTCTGCGATCAAAAGGAACTGATAGATCCTTTTCTCACCTCTATCTCGATCATCTAACGTCGTCCCTTTTACCACAGTGTTCAACATTCCATTTCCAATGAAAATACTCGGCATTCATCTATCCTGTCTGTTCTGGATTGTCCCCAAAACCATTCTCTCCTCCCCTACCAGGCCTGGTTTTCCTTTGTTTGATTTCCGATACAATTTTACCTTTTTCATCATTCTCCTTACCAAAATTTCAAAGATCTCCTAGCCTATCATCCTGCTATAACAACCAAGTGTCTTAGCCGTACAAAACTACACCACACCAAAGTTTTTACAGGCCTTTCCTTAAAATCCTTGCCAGTTACCCCTGTAATCAATTCCCCTCTCCTCCTTTGGGAGGCCTTTTTGCCTAACTTAATTCTTCTTCTGATCCCCCAAATAGTTTTCCCATTTCCCAAACCCATTTCAGTCTAAAAATACCACCGACACAGGTAAAATGTTCAACCTAATTTAGTGTATGAACTCCTCTGTTTCAATATTTCACTTATGCTTCCTCTTTCTTAAAAATATCAAAGCAATTGTTTTGTTTACCTTTATTCTCATCTAAAACTTCTTCTACTGAAATTCCAACACGCTCGGCAATTCTAGCAACCCCTTGCTTGAATGGCTAACTGATACAGATTAACCGCAATCCTAATTGAATTTATGAATTCCCCACCTATTTTCTTTCCTATCACAATTCTCTCCGATTCCATTTTTTTAAACATTTCCTCGGCATTTACACTGGAAGCACGGGTGCTGATGGTCACCCCTGTTTTATCACTCTTTTAGCTATAATGACCATCCCTATCCTCCATCTGCATGTGCTGTAATACATTATTATTTTACTTTGAGTACACTTTTAAAAGCCTTTTCCAAATGTACAAAACAACTAATTACATTCTGATTATGTCCTAAGTTCTGTTCTTTAGTGATCTCGTTACCCGTCCACTTGCTGAACCCGAACCGACCATCCCCTAAGAATTCATTTGTCTTACTTCCTTACCTCTTATTGGCGATTGGTTATCTCTCGGCACTCATGTTTATTTTACTCATATGTATATTTGCTTCTACTGTGATGTTTAAGCCAGATGTTCGTTATTAATAAAACATGTCACCTAGAGAGCTATATTGCGATCTTCCCACAGTCATTTCTTGTTCATAAATTTTAGAACGGTACGGTCGTTTACAGATCTAAAAGTGGCACCACCGTCCGTGAAAGAATGAGTCACTTTCTTCCTGAGCGGATACTCTTTCATTCCCTGACGAAATCTCTGTCCCCAGGCTCCACAACCTCTAGAAATCCTTCCTATTTCCACCGATAATCTTTCTCCACTGAGTCTATCATCACGGAATGCATGCAGGAGGGATGACCACGTTTTTTTCCTTTGCGTATAAATGTATGACTATTGATACTGGATGAATATATTTCCTGATTCATTGTGATACCGAAACCTACCTTGGCCTTGGTATGACTCATAGCCGCCAAAGGGAACAATTTCAGTGAGGCCAAATAGCCCCAAGGACAAAGCATTGAATTTGACGAGTAGATATGGGACGTTTGACTTGAAATTTACGATAACGTGAAAAGGAAAAAAAATTTCCACCATACTAATTTCATACTTTTCCCTTCGTACTTATTAGTGCTGTTAATGCTGATATAGACTGAACCTCTAATTAATTAAAAACTTCTTCGCCTAGATGACATGGGCTATGATAACGCTGTCTTTACTAAAGAAATACTGCCGTCGAAACGTAAATCCTTATGTTTATCTTGCTACCCTGTTAGTTTCAAACGACTCATACGACATATTCCAAAAAAAATAATTTAGAATCTTCTAGGTGATTTTAATGATCTATATCCAGAGAAAACGCCGCAATATGGAGGCATGCTTAAACACTTTTTATTGCTTTAGAATTGGTAAGTAATTCGTCATTTTCAAGGCTTGTTGTTCATTTCCATTGTTTTTGATTTGAACAATAATCCCTTATATTCACACAAAGATGAATTCGCATGGAATAAAAAACGTAACAAGCTAATTTATAATTTGTTAATACCAATAATGTATAACGAATCAGACATACTAGCACAGAGGTGGTATTCTCTACTCTATTTATCTATTTTGGGCAACGATGTCTTTGGTATCCTTTCAGTCTCCTCCTCATTGGGAGATCTAAACTTGTCCTCTCATTTCTTTCTATTGGATTTAGCTTTAATTTTAAGTTCTTATCAACCATCAAAAATTCAATTTTTTATATATGGTCCAAGATCCATCCATCTTTTATGATGCTCCATTGTACTAAGACCATACATTTAAGCTTTGATACATAAATTAATCAATAAATTAGGTTACAAGGCAACACTTTAGTCAATCTACTCCATGATATCCTATGAATCCGTCGAGGGATGGATAATTTTTTGCCAGCTCCGTCCAGGAGAGAGCAGGGGATTCGCTTCCTCCGCGCGGAGACAATCAGAGCGTCGGATGAAGCGGAGAGTGCCCGGTAAGAGGGTCGGGAGGGGGTTGAGAGACGGCAGGAGGGGTGACGACAACCAGGTGCCACTGCAGGTTGCGGGATAATTTTTCGCACAGCGGCAATCTCAGCGTTCACCACACATGACCCCAATGAGCACCCCGTGTGGGGGTGATGCCTCACGCGGCCTATTGCCGACAGCAGGGTGCCACATTTTCCACCAGCGGCGTCAGGGGTGGGGATCTCAAGTTGTATGGCCGTGGAGTGAATAGATCTTGCTTTCCAGGTCTGCATTACCTAACTCAATAGGGTGGCGGTCAATTGTTTAAATGATTGATGAACATTTTTTGTGGTTCCTACTGAATGTACTTGATAACTTCTGCGATCTGCAATGAGTAATATTAACACGCGTTTCAAACGAGGTTTTCCACTAAACTTTCCCTCACCCGTTAAAACGTTCCGTCTCATACTCCTTACCCTTTCCATCTGGCTCTGGCACCGCCTGCTACATATCTTTTAGGTGGATCGCGAGGTATTTGCGTGCATGAAGATGTAGAAACCCGGTGAGCTCTTCACATAAATGCATATATTTAGGAGGTGTATATCTACGTACAGATAATTAGGTCGTGGCTGCGATTCCCTAACTGGACGCGACGCGGAAATAAACCAATGGATTTATAAAAAAAAATTCGTGTATAAATGCTAGAGCAACGGCTCATAAAATTGACTCATTTTCAACAAAAAATTCCAATGCCTGCGAATCATTGTAGGACTGATTGTTCATGAGTGCGGGCATTCCATGTTTTTAATGAATCAATTAGTCATTTGACATTATATTTTCATGCTGTAATGTTTTATATTTCTACCTCATTTCTCATTACGACTCGTAAACCATTATCAGAAACATTAAATACCAAATTTCAATATTTATCCAGTCGTTTTTCATAACTTCTTTTTTTCCTGAAACGGTACTCTGGGGATAAGAGTCGTGTGGTGAACCATGCCCTGACTTTCAAATAGAGAGCTCGGTTTCGAATCCCCAAGGTGGGAGAATTTTCAGAAGTATTCCGATCCCCACTAGGAGGTCAAGTGGGGAGCACTTCAATTGTACTAAGCTGTTCGTCGGATGGAACGTTGAATTGCTGACCCTTTGTTGCCCTTCGTTAAAAGAACGCTAATGCCGTGTCGGCTATCTTCCGGCCTTATTTCCCCAGTCCCTCAATATGTGACCTCTAACAATTTTCACCACCATTTCCTAATAGCGAAAACTACCTTAGCTGATGTTCGCCTGCCCTAACAACCCCTACTACTATGGTATCTTATGCAAGAAAAATTTCTTATTAACGAAACCGTTGGGAACGCCTGGCTTAGAGAATACTAGCAGTGTAAAATATGAAAGTAGTTATGCACGGTCGTTAGGATAAAAAACTATGCATATTATTATACGATATTATTTATCACATATATTCTGCACATTCATGCTTTTTTTAAGTAATGATGGCGCTGGAACTCGTGATGCCGAATAAACTCAGCAATGTGTCATAACGGTATGCGCACAGAACTAAAAAAACTTTCACTGGTCACTGGTTTATTGCGTTCTGAAAGAGCTGGTTTCTTTTTCGGATTTCTTATTCCTATCGGTAACTGAGTTTGTTTCACCTTTTTGATTCTGTGAGAGTATTTCTGACACCGACTACATTTTTTTGCAGCATAATATCACATTTTCAGCCCTCCTATGCAGGGATTTGGGCACTGAGAGGAAAGGAAAATAAAATGAATGGAAAGGAAAACAAACAAAGTGTTGCTATGCATGGATGGGGAAACAACGAGGTGGTTGGAAAGAACTTCAAAGAAGGCAGGGAAAGTGGATGTAGGGCGTATTGACTGGAAACGAAAAGTGGAAGACTGTGCTAGAGGAGAGCATATTTGGTAAGCAAAGAAGAGTGGAAAGAGAAAGTAATGCTGGACGGAATACATGGATGGATGTCGTGACGTACATAGAGAGAAAATTTTTTATTGCAAAAAGTGGTCTTGAAGTATTTAACTTTATAATTGGTGCAAATCGGCAATTTTGTGGTACAGACAGTTAGTATGAATAGAACTATAATTGTCCCTAACTCCTACGCCAATTAATGTGTGTATGACAAACGCACACACATTAATTGAGTTTCATCCGAGACGTTTATATCTAATAGCCATCAAATTGCTACTATGCACATAATTTCAGTATTTACACAATGTAATTTATATACTTTGACCTTGACCATTGCGTCAATTGTGGTAAGGTCATGAAAACGGTATCTGGGAAATTTCCACAATCGCAATGTGAGTTTGATAGTGCCATTGTAAGAAATCCTGATATATAAACATTATTTCCTCGAGTAATCCTTTTAATCCTCTCATACCATTTAGGTAGTCAAAACTTCCTTTGAACTTTTTCATGGCGCTGAGTGCTTCTCCGAGCCGCTTTTTGAGACCTCGAAGGGGCCGTGTGGCGTCGAGGGTAAGAGGAGCGAGGGAGAGGTCCGGGGGAGGGGTTAGAGGGAGGGGGCGAGGATGGGGCGATGGGAGTGGGAGGACACTAGCCTCCCAGGCCTTTTTTCTTTTCCCGCCGCCTACGCAGGATACGTAACTGACATGAGCCCCCTACACCAAATATTTAATGAAAACTGCCGTCCTATTGATTCACTCCTCTCCGTGCAAAACTCTCAATGCACTCGCCCACATCCAACTCGCCCTCTACTCAAACCTGCCTGATAGTCCGCCCCCTTTCATCTCAATGAAGTTTAGTCTACGGCTGACCCCATTCCAGCCCCCAGTATCTTCCGTGCCTACTCGCAATTCGTCCCGCATTTTTACCATTCACCTCTGCTTTGTCACCTCACAAAAACTAAAGAGAAAGAACAACGCCATTTGTTTAATTTAATTATATTGCAATAATTGAATATTTCATTCATCCACTGTTAATGTGCTCTTGGAAAATTTTCGGCTTTCATGAGAATACCTATCGTATGGAAAATAAACTGTCGAAATTCCGCTGATCCGTGAGGGATTTTTTCAATCCTGGCCTTTTTGCAGTGTAATCCTTGCGTTTTTCTTCCTTGGCCGCCTTTTGCCGTTAATAATTTACTCCTATTAATAATTGCTCCAACGTCTAATGTTTGTCATAAATGCGTTGCCGCCTTGAGGAAGCTTTCATTTTTAAAATGAATAGCGGGAAATTTGTAAATGAAAGCGTGAATCAAATACTCAAGGCAGACTTTGCGTCTAATATGCTGCTTGCATATCGATGCACCCCAGTAAGTATTTATTGATAAATTGAACAAAATAAGGATAAAAGCCGCTCGGTTTACGAAAAGCTACCATGGGAAATACAGGTATACATGGGGATCCTAAAAGTAAGTATATAAAATACGGACGACATAAAGTAAATAGAGAGTTTCACTAAATTTTTCTGGTTTTCTTGGTAATGTTTCCAAAGTTTTCATAGCCTAAGTTCTTATAATAGTCTTTTTTCTTTGCTTATACAAATTTACATCGTTAAACTGATTTACTTCTACCTTCCTCCGCATCAATTTTAACATGAGCTGTCTGTCTGTCATACATAAGTAATATCAGTACGTCTGCAGATAAAACTGGAAGTTTAATTAAAAAATGTGAAACTTCTTTTACAATGAGAATTTTTTCAAAACAAATGCAATTATGCATATTTTCTCAAAATCACTGGTGACATCAGGTCAAAATGTACAAATGGCTACATAGGAAACTGTGCAGTAATTATAGAGATGATATGATAATATTCGGTAGTAACTACACATATTCTGACCTAAAATTACTGTTAAAATTTCAAATAATGGTTAAGAGAAGCGAGAATCATGATATGATAATGCCAATTTACAAGTAATTGTTTTAAGAAAAAACAACAACTATTTTCGCTTTTTATTTTTGTGCAAGAGATGTAGAAACGTATTCCCGTCATTTGTGGAATAAGTTCTCTTCTGCATATTTTCCGAAAAATTAAATACTGAATAACGTTTCCGGTATGGCCCGGATTTCGATATTTTGGCCTGAAACACGGGTGCCACGGAGCTACTCCTGTGATTCTATAAAAAATAATATGAAATTATGAAATATTAAAATTATGAAATACCACAAGTTATCGTTGAACAAGTTTTATATCCCTTTGCCTCAAAAACGTTTCCTTTAATTTTTCATCATGACAGCAAATGTCTATTTTTTTCTGTGTTGTTTTGCCCCGGCGTTTTGAGCAGAATTGTTATGCAATTACTTAGCAATCGAAAAACCTAAAATCTAGACCCTGCTAATGTAGTATTATTTTATCATGAATTATTGCGCTTACTCACAAAATTTAGACACGGGAAAAGGGGATACCTTTTCATAGTTTCCCATAAACAAATTTTCCCTTTAATGATTTACAGCGGCGTGTGGAAATATCTTGACTATCATTATAATATTAGTTACTTTATCCATTCGTCTTCTTTGGACTTGAAATTATACCATAAATGGTTCAACTGTTTTGCAGATCTCTCCTATGATTTTCAATTGTTGATGGCGTGAGATCGAGAGAAGATTTTTTTCCATTCACTCTGCGCACTGTCAGTATTTTTCAAGTAATTTCCACAATAACATGCAAAAGTTAGGACGGAAGAGAAAAAGCTTTTGGTTTGAAAAAATGGCAGTGGAGACGCTACAGGTTAAATGGTGTTATTAAAAAACACTAACCCCCAGCCAAAGTATTTTGGCAAAAAGCAGTAGAAACCCTGCCATAAAATGTAGCATTGGGCAGGGTAGCTGGTGCGATGTCAGCTTACGACTTGACAGTGAAATAACCTCGTAGCTAGGAACTCTCTTGATTCTGGCCAATTTAGGTTAAATAACATATTTTCCTGCGGCGGCGTTGTATTCGTTTTCATTGTTTCGCTTGAAAATAAAGCCACTTGAGCGCCACTAGCTCTACCTAGGCCTAATTGTCAAACAATTTGCTCTTGTTGTGACATGCGCCTAACTGCAAACATAATGTCAACCAGGCCGGGCACTACATTATAAATTTCGAAGGTGATTGGGCCTATTTCATGAAATTCGATAATACTATCCTGCTTTCTTCAGAGCTAAATATTTTCTGTACATTTACTGATTCTCTTTCATCCCCGTTGAACTTCTTACAAGGGTACAAGGTGTGAAATTTTACTGGTGATCTCGTGATAAATTCCTGTCCCGAAAATATTTGAGACGCGATCAGTTTATCATCTGCGGCGTATAGTTTACTTGAATGATTTGTAAATACTCTTAATTGGTAGTCATTTTGATGATTTATTATAGTACCTGGTTTGGTAACGTACTGTGAAGAGAGGCACAAATTATTTATAGGACGAGCTCTTAGTAACTGCTGAAATCCGTTCGTGTTTCGCGGTGGTTTCGGCGATGGCCGGTTTTACCAAATATAGGATCACGAACTCAAACGTTGATAAACCCTACGGTTATAAGATGTTGACTATACATTTTCCTACGGCACGATATGACTTCAGAACAGCAAGGTACTCCAATGAAAACTTCCAGCCGTTGCTCTCAGTTTTCGCGATGGTGGTTTGAACACACAACTATTTCCCTTCATCATCATGCTACGAGGGTCATCCGGAAAGTAGTACCCGTTCGTGCCGCATGAAGTGCTGACGACGCGAGTAGCCGCTGGACGAGGTCAGATAGCTTCAGTGGCTTGTCTGCCTTCTCTGAGCCAAGTTGCGTGACGCTAGCATTGCCTGTGTTGTTTCTGTGATTGTTTACAATGTTTAAAAAAATTGAGAACGCCGCCAGTTGTGAAGTGAGGGCAGTGATTAAATTCCTCAATGCAAGAAACGTTCGCCCATGTGATATTCATCGCCAATTAAAGGAGGTGTATGGAGACAATGTAATGGACGAGTCGTCTGTTCGGCGGTGGTGTCGCAACTTCAACATGGGGAGGGGGAACACACACGACGATGAGCGTTCGGAGAGACCGTCTGTCATTACAGACCAACTGGTGAGCTCAGTTGACGAATTCGTGAGGAACGATCGGCGCGTCACAATTGATGACATCTGTGAGCATTTTCCCAATGTTTCTCGAACAATTGTTCATGAAATTGTTAAACACCATCTGCATTATGCAAAAATTTGTGCAAGATGGGTCCCTCGCGTATCTCAATGAGCTGGCGGCGAAGGACTATGCAGCAGGAATACAGAAACTTGTCACACGTTATGACAAATGCCTTAATTTGCTTGGAGATTATGTTGAGAAGTAGTTTAAAGTATCCTCTTTCAAATAAAATTTTTTATGTTTGTTAATATTTACTTCTGTGTCTTTATTTCACGAACGGGTACTACTTTCCGGATGACCCTCGTAATTTTGTATTTTTCTTAGGGTAAGTGATTATATTGCCAAAAGCGGATCCATGATTCACTAAGGGTGTTCCAGGCTGTGTATTGCCAAAGCAAATGGCAGAAGATTTTCAATTTTAAGACAAATGACTTCCACGGCGTTTCTTTACTCAAATTCCTATTGGACACAATGTCTTAGCACTTAAAGAAAATATCTTTTTCCAAACTATATTGGAAAAGAAGTCAAATGAAATAAAAATATACGAATGTTATACTTAACAGGATATTTAAATTTTACTTTTGTTTCATTTGTTAAGCAGAGATAAAAATAAATGCATTCATTTTCTGCATTTACGAACTTAATGAATCTGTTTCTTTTTTAAAATTGGCATTTAGTTTTAGTTGCACTCGAACAGTTATTTAGAAGATCATATTCAATGGCTGAGATCAGATAGCACCATTAATCGAACAAATATTTTATCATTTGTCATATAATTAACTTAATAAAATTTTGTCACTAATTTATCCTGTTAGGGCATTAGGTATAGCTATCCAAAAAGATAGTTGGATATACATCTGCCAGGGTTGGAAAGTAGCGGCAAAATTGTAATCAATTATGCTCTCTGTAAAATCATCACTTTGTGCATTATTTTATTCGTGCGTGTGTTGAAATTTGGGACTGAAAAGGTCAGGCATTTCGCCGTTTATATATGGTGATTCCATTATTGGCGTGGCACGTCGGCAATGCCCGCGAAATCTGATTTTAGCTAACAAATTCATTTTTGCAAGTAAGGCACAAAAATTAGGTATAACAATCTTTTTATATAAATTAGCTACTTTATTGTAAAAGAGCGTGAGAAATATTTATTTCACATAATGTACACCATGATCGCATGAATTCCGAGATAGATTTCACGTGGTTTCACACTTGCCGCACAAAACTGAGCGCTTTGCTGAATATACACGAGAAATAACCTAATAATAATTAAAATTGGAAAAAAAATGTTTTCTTAAAATCTAATTTAAAAAATGCATGACCTTACGGTATTTACTCGATATAATGCAACTTATTCATTTACATTGACAGAAAATTGACGCATGTGCTAAAATTAAAAATATCTCTTTCTTAAGGTTTCCGCAAGTAGCTTCTGATGAAGATTATTGATATTTGGTTATTGATATTTGATTATTGATATTGTTTGAAGTTTTATTGATATTTTGAATGGGTCCGAAAAAGTGCATATGACGGTGACAATGCTTTGACACACATATTGGTATGTAGAAGAAACAGCAAATCATGATGAAGAGAGTTCAAAATGTATGAAGAGAATACCATTTTTAAAAACATCAAAAGTGATGAATTTCGAAGTCGCTGCCTTTATAATTCATCTTTTAGCATGATTATATGACAGAATTCAAATAACATATGATAACAACGCATTTATATTGGTTAAAGTGTCAGGTTATGAGGAAAAATAAAGTTGAGGGCGAAGGAACTAAGAACTGATTTCTGATTTTTCGTAAGGACTACTTAAAGATAGAAGTTCTTGGATACAAATCCCCATCGAAACACCAGTGAAAATATTTCATGAATCGACGGAAATGAAGGGCTGGCAGAATATACTCAGGTGGGCGGATATTGTAATTTTAACCCTGCATATTTTTAAAATAATGGCCATTACATTACTTTTGATAGATATTCATGTAGCTAATCATTTTCTTTGGCAGTACAGTATACGGAATTTTTTACAAAATTTGTGTAGCAGGTCCCACAAAAGGAAGTAAGTTATTTAAGGGGAATTTTTTTAATCAATGAAAATGCTCTTGGAACTTTTTTGACGACTTGAAACTATGATAGTAACAATCTAATAGTTGTAAAACTAAGTTACAAAAGTCTAGCCATAAACGACCCCGCATAACTGGCCGATAGATTTTAATATATTATCGTTGAATAATTAGCTGCCATCGGAATATTCTATTTTTGTTGATCTTTTATCAAAACTCTCATTCATTAGTGGAGTGGTAGTTCAGATGTTAAAGTGCTCAGTTTCTGAGCAGAGGGTCCCGAGTTCAAATCCTGGGTAATATATCAAGATCTAAAACAACGCATCAGAGGAAATGGAGGTCAAGTAAGTCACGCATCTTGCTCCAAAGGGGCTCGGGAGGCGTCTGAGAATATTCTAAGGGTTAAGGTTAAGGATGGTGTCATGGGAAACTTTGTGATAACTCTCTCAGTTGTGGCTCGCTCACCGTTCTCAAAAATTCCCTTGCCCTAAAAATTATCTGCACGTGTTGCGTATAGTATGGTCACCCGTCACCTCGGTTGCAGATAGTGTGGTCACCCGTCACCTCGGTGTGCGGATCCGCCCCCAGAATCAACGGACGGGGAAGAGGCTGCCGACTCTTGTCAGACACAAAACGGATTTTTCGTTATTGATTTTTTGACTACGCGACTTCAAGATATCCTAAATTAGGTAGGGGAAGACCGGAAAGGTTTCGTAGAGCCAAATCAGCTAAAAAATATCCCAAGGACAGGTTAGAGGAATAATAGGCGTAGCCAAATCCACGTGTATGACAAACGTTACATAAGAATATAATTACATTATTGAGGGCATGATATGCAAATGTAATTTTGTAAAACAATGGTTTATATTTCCTCATGGGAAAAAAGTTTGGTGATTGACGTTCATTTTTTTGCAGTAGGTGATATGAGAATTATTTTGCTAAAACAATCTTATTATTGTCTATCAATTATCTCGGCATTGTAATGAAAGTATCACGAGTAATTTATCAATATAAACAATTATAAAACAAAACGGCAAGTTATCTTATCAGTTAACAATCAAAATAAAGCATTATAAATTTACACGAACAGATAAAATTACCCAAACTCCTCATTAACGAGTCGCTTTTACGTTATGCGGTGATACGGCAAAATGCGTGGACAAACTGACGCTAGCGCCTAACTTCATTTTACTGTAACTACAGATTCATTAGTATTATTGGAAAAGAAGACCCAAGTATATCGAACACACTTTCAGACTCGATGAATTTGATAGGCTCATGCCATAAGGGGCACTAGAAGGGAAGGAGCCTTGAGGAAGGCCAATGCACAAATACCCTAAATCCCAAAATAAAGTACATATTTTTGCATACATATCTGTTGCCGTAAAAGCTACGCTACGCCTTTGCATCGTCTTATGGGGCATTAAGCAGTCTGAGTTGAAAGGGTGATGTAAGATATAAACAAACAGAGCCTAATAAAACCATCATTGGATAGAAAACTATTGATAACTGACCTTAAGAATGAAAAATTAAGGTACGAGTGAACTGAGTGTCTGCATTTGTAAGACCTAAACATCCAGCACTAAGAGGGACAGTTGTTAAATTTATTATTATACGCTCATCTGCTGAGGACTGCCACCGCCGTCTACCACCTCGAGATACAGATGCAGAGCTCCTTTTCCACACCGAAAAAGGTGAAGTTGGCGTGCTGATTTATTACGTAGGTGAGCGTAGTCACTTCTTTTCGACAACCACATCTTCGGACGGTCACGCATAGCTTGCGTGCAAGACCTCCTTAGAGCGAACTACCTTTTACCTTGAAACTTCTCGTGAGGAGAGGTCAGGGAACCTTTTCCTGCTTGCCAGTCGTAGTCGGCAATGGATATAATGAAGTTTCATTCGTGAGAGCGGACTAGTAAGGAAAGTTTTGAAATTACTTTTCTATGCAGTCCCATGCCTGATTTTTTTACCCCTTTTCCTCTGCGACCCGAGAGAGAGAGAAAGCAACGTAAACAAGTGAAGTAACATGAACCTTAAAGTGTAACACGCGCAGGATTTGCTCCCTCTGAAAATAACTTGCAGCATTCGGCAAAAGATCCTTAGCCTTTTTACCTGATCCCGACTTCTCTTTCCCATTTGCTTTGTGTCGAACACTAGCCGGAGTACTTTCCCACGCGCCCTGAAGTACTTTCCCGCGCGCCCCCGAAAATCGGGTTCCATAACCTTCTTCCTTGAAGGAGTGACTTAAAGGTTAGATAATGTTGCTATAGTACCCAGCCCTCTTTATATGTAGCACGCGTTCATTGCATGAGGCTCGCCTGAAAAGGTTTCATTTCAATGTTCAGACGTAGAACTCGCGGTTGATTAAAACTTTTTAAGCCAAAATGAAAAAAACTCCACATTACTCTCGGTTGAGGAGTGAGTAAACTCAGAGGTAAGAGAAATGAGAAAATACTACGAGAAAATTCGCTAACCGTAGGTTGGTTCTTAGTTAACCCTAGAATGCAGTTATTTAACAAAAAGAGAGATTGATAAAAATTTCATAGATTAATGGACTTCTTTTCTCCGTGAACCATATATGCAGGAATAAAAAACAAAATCAAGATCGAAAAAGTAATATATGTTTTAAAAAACGGTGTTGCTCATCTCATAGTCTCCATACCTGACGTGATGCTGTAATTCTTTTACACCGGGGAAGAATATTTCTGGAGAAATTTATATGCAGGATTTTATCGCTTAGAAGTCGCGTGATTTTTCATTTATGTAGGTTAAATCTTCTACCTCAATACCATAAAGAGGAGACAAAATTAAATGTAAATAAATTCATGAATTTAATGTAGTGAAACCAATTTGAGCCAGCCAGAGAGAGAGAGAGAGATCCAGTGGAGGAGCCGCTCGCTGTCATACCAGGTTCTATTTACGCGGGCATTTTCATGGATTTTGCAGCTATCGTAGCAATTAAAATCCTGGAATACAACAACATATTAAAAGAATTTTTTAGATAACAAGTCGTTGAAATCTTGATCCGAGACATATTTAATTTTGAAAGTGCTAATTTAGACCGCAAGCCAAATTCAGCTCAGCTCTGCTGACATAAATGATGAAGCCCCATAAAATTGATTAAATGAGAAAGAAAACGGAACTTGTTTTTGGGTGAGGAAAATAAGTGATTAAAAAATATCGGTTGCTGGTTAAATATTTAAGCGTAGAAAGAGAAAAAGAAACAGTTTTTGAAGTTAAAAAACACAAAATATTTTTTAGATGGACATACATTTTGTTTATTGTGACAATAAGCGATGTGAAACTTTAAAATTGAATTTGGCTATGGCTAAGAGTTAGCCCACAGGATTTCGGGTCCTCCCGGACGGGGTCGGAAGCGGAGGCCGTCGATTGGGCACCTCTGTTTTGGACCATTAAGGGAGAGCACTTGTTATGAATATTACTCCATTTTAAAAAAACGGTATATTCGGTGAACACAATGGTTCATACATAAAATCGATTCCGATATCAATTTTTATATGGATAAAAGAAATTTCTAGCTGGTGCACATTCAGTAGTCTGGGTTGAACAAGGCTTGCGTTGAACAAGTGTTGAAAGCCGTTCAAGTGAGGAGGAATTGGCGTTGAATGGGCTAGATGAGAGAGCCGCTGATAAGCCTGATAAGATTAACACCTTCCGATGGTGCGAATATGTCCGGTGCGATCGCTTGGGATTAGAAGACCCTTTTGTCCGCCGGAAGATATTTTTGTTGAATAAAATGGATTGCCATCCATTGTGGGTTGAGTGCACATCTTTGGGTACGTACTTTGCTTTCTTGCTAAGACAGCAAGCAACATCGCTCCTAGAGTCCTTGAAGCTACTTGATTGAATGAATCCGGGCTCTCTTCTCGCATCACAATGGATGAGCAAGGGCATTATAGAGGGTCCTGGAACTGGAAATACGACCTCAACACTTTTTGCCTCAAATTCACCCTAAATAATTTTGAATACTTTTCAGTGCCTTTTCAATGACCATAGGGTGCAAGATGCATGAGGGATCATCGTTTTTGCTACTCAGGTCCGAGAGTTGAGTTAAATACCGTTCCAACTATGTGCTAATTGTATTATTGATTATCGTGCTTAGCATTTCCTGTAGAAGCGCAAATTCTTTGATTATTCCTCCGTGCTTTACGAATGGATTTCCACAAAGTATCGGCCTCAACCATCTCTCAAATATGTGCTTATTTACTAATTTCGCATAAACCTAGGATTGAAATATTTTTAGGGGTCACATAATATAATAATTAATAAAAGATCCGGACAATTTCCATGCTATAGCATTAAAAGTCAAAAAGAACTGATACGAAATTGGAAATGTGTGCAAAATTTAGACTTGAAATGCCATAAAATCTTAATAACGTAACATCATTCGTCATTGCAATAAGACACGTTCCATTTTATCATCGCTTTTCGTATTTATTAAGTCATTGTCCAGTTAATTGGGAGCAATACCTATTATTTAATACGCAATTAATGGAAATATTAAGAAGTAGTCTTATATTGATCAAAAAGGGTGTTTACTGAAGAGGTAAAAATTTCATTAAAAATTGTGAAAAATAACACTTTTCCTTTTAAAGATAAAATCGAGCAATTTATTTTGCTAATGTTAAAATTAATCAAACATAGACTCGCACATAACCTTTAAACAAAAACATCCGGACCGATTGTATTCGTTTGTATTTTAGTCAATTCTCAAAACCTTAGTAGTAACAAACGACTCTACCAAAATATTGTGTGACCAGTGCGCCGTTGACCTTTCTGTCTTGTAGACTTGATTGGTTAACCCATATAGAATATGAGTTTTTAATTCAGTTGAAAAGTGATAGTTGATAAGTTCCATCAAGAGGAACTTGAAACCATAACCATAGATATCATGAATTCAATAGGGAAAAATGAAAGTATTTAAATGCATGCTTTTATATCTCCCACACATGCCATTTATCTCCGTTTGTTTACCGTTGTAGCGCGAAAGAAATGATTATGCCGGATGTGAGAATGGTTGGGATCACTTGCGCCGGAAAAATGTAATGGGATGGAGAAAATTAAGGAGAAGACGGGTTCGAAATTTGTCTTCGGTCTCCATCGCAATTCCCGTGACCACGATTAGAGCTAATTATGTACCACATTTTTATCCACACGAATCCCCGTGAGTAGTCATATGGCTTGTGGTATATGGAGTTCCCCATATAGATACCACCCATGAAAATATTGTGAGAGAAGTCTGTAAGCCGGAGACTTTTTTGAGAGCGTTTCCCTCTTTAAACGTTACTGTCTTGACTTGGGAAAAAGAAAAATTCTATACTATATTTGATCGACAGTTTATCTCCGTGCCGTGTTGTACATATTGTCCGACTCGTGAATGCGATGCGGGATTTAGATTACTTTCTCGTTGTCTCCGATGAAACCGTCTTCTCAATTGAGATCTTAAGAAGAGGTGTAATCCGACGCCAAATTTCCGTGAGCTTCCCATCAGCATGCCGTAAATATTTATAGGGTTGTCGAAATTGGGGCGAGGATAGGTTTGATTAGTGACAATAATTTCATTCTGCAGCCTAACAAGCAACGAGTACGTTTTGAAAAGCGAAATTGGGACACTCCTTATTGCTTTGAGTGAATTTTTGAAGAGAAAAAATTATATAAATGTGCTCACATCTTAGTAGATTAGGAAGTTGATGTCTATCACTACCTATTTGATTCGGTAGGATTGGTTATGTAGTCTCACGTTTTCTCAAAATAAACACCTTATTCGTGTACTCTTACGTAGCACATCGTAAAAATACGTACGTACGCAACATCGTAAAATTACTTACCTAACATTCTGTTTCAATTATGACTTTCCCATGTAAATCTAGAAAAGAGCGCCACCAATTTTAGTCAATACAACTTCTGAAGACTGAGGGAGAATGTAGTACTCATTTAGGCGCTTTAAATATACCTCTAGCACGTTCCGCCTTTGATAATATTTCAGTCCCAACAGAAAGATGAAGGAAGGAAAAATCGGACGGGAAACCTAATCTAATCATCTCATCATAGAGTTAAGAAGGTAAAATAACTAAATTTGCTGTCGAAATAATCCTTCCTTGTAATTCAGGTGACGAAATAATAACGGAAACGAAAATTTTTAATCGGACCAGTTCCTCCATAACCGTTTGTTTTCATTAAAAGCAAAGCAACACTTTCACTCTTCCCATTACGTCATTGCTAGAACCCTTTATCACTTTTGTCCGCGATATATAAATTAATTTAGATTCTTATTATTGTAGTCGCAACGCGCAAGCCTAACTATACAAACAAATGAATTTTTAATAATATACTCTGCGGAGAGGAAAAAAAAATTTCGTAAATTTTGAAAACTAAATTCTGGTGAAGTGGAAATACATATATGTTATCAACACTAACGTAGAAGTAATGGCGCAAAATTTCCAGGTGGGTACCCAAGTATTTGAAGAATTAAGACTAATTAAGTATTTTAGTTCTCCATCTCTCCCGCAATCTAGGTCGTACTCTGTGGATTTAATTGTTCTATCCGACGACTTACAGGGACTTATATACTTATTATTAATTGCCTTAATAACATTTGGTTTAACCGGGCTCATTACTGATTTATTGAAATTGTTACAATATTAATACATTTAGAACAACAGCTAGTTCGCATCTTCCTCTTCAACGTCTGTGGGGTAGTCGATGGAAAACCATCACCTCGATGAAATTTTGTTTATGCACGAGCCTGATGATAAAACTATGGAGGATATAAATAATTAAATACAGTTTTTGTATGTATTTTCTATCTTCATGAATGATACGGACGCGCAAGGTTGTGTTCGACAACAAACACTTCCGGGTGGTGACGTGTAGTTTGGGATCGGCGGAGAGGCGAAGAGAACTGAAGTTACCCAATATGTAGAAAAAGCGACTACTGGAACTCCCTATACTCATCTCAAAACCTAAAATCCAATAATTTAGAATTGATGCGCGTGCATAAAAGGATGGCGTATACAATCTTTTGCTTTTATAATGACACATTGGTAACCGATGAATGACGGCACCCGTGAAACGACCTTCCGTTCACGTCGTTAAACCGTGGATGCTGTTCCGTGTTCGCACATGTAACCAATTAATGTTGGGCAAAGAGTTCCTCTTTTCTGGGATGAAAAACTCCTTGCTTTCTTCTCCATTAATTCTTTAAACTTAATTAATTTTGTGTAGATTGTATTTGTGACATAATTATCCAAACTTCCCGCGCAAAACAAATTGTACACATATTATGATATGTACACAAGAATGTAGATTTAATGAGACAATCATGACATAAGGGAAATCGCACAACTTGACTATAATTTATTCATGTATGTGACCGAGAGCTCTCCGTTTATGCCATCTGCTGATAAAATATCTGTAAGAGATTCAAATAGAGTACAAACAATTTATGATTCTTGAACAATCACCATAGCAATAAAACTTATTCACAAAATTACGTAAGACCAAATATTTAGAAATTCAACTGCAGTTTCAAAACCAACTCAAAATGATCAGGCTAGTGGGTGATTTTCGGCAATATAAAATATTGATAAAGGGTCTTGGAGATCATTTAACAAAATACTTGGACCCGGTTGACTGTCATTTAAATTCGAGCTCAAATTCCAAGTTCTAGAAATTTACAAGGAGATTTAAAATAGTTATTATTTGGACGTGGTTGAATAAATGTCCTTCCGTGTTCATATATATATATATATATATATATATATATATATATATATATATATATATATATATATATATACATATCTTTGGTAATTTTAAACAAGAAGGGAAATATTGTTAGAGATCTAGCAAGGATGAAACCACAAAATAATTATTCAAAAACTAAATATACAGCTCGCGAGTATATGTGATTCAATGAAGAAGATATTGTCTGTGGAGGCAAAAAAGCCTTCGACTTTCCACAAGTACTTGGATTTGAACGGATGCGCCTGTAATTCGTGATCGAGTGGCTGATAAACCGAAGGTGTGTCGTGCGTGCATGGACCCGCGCGCTTCTTTACCGAGGGAGCCGGAAGGCACGAGCATCTTCTTACCGCCCCCAACCTCGAGAGTGAGCCACTCACATTCAGTGAGAGAGAGAGACTGACCCCGCGTCTCTAGGGAGTGGAGGTGGAGGTCCACGGTGGGCCCTCGTTTGCCGGAAGGAGGGACGCTTCGGGGGACGACGTCGAGGAGAAGCGGGTCAGAAGGATCAAACAAGTTTGTGCGAATATGTCGTCGGGGGTCACGAGAAGAATGCGTGCGTCCGCCAGCAAACTACCCTCTTCACACCTTATCGATCCCCCCTTCCGCCGTGGAGGAGGGGGGGCATTGCCCCGCTGACACGAAGCGCGCAAGGGCCTTTGTTGGGGGGCACGGGACGGGGTGGCGGGTGGAAAGGCGGCCTCTCTCGTGCACACACGCTCACAAACACGCATATATACACACACACCACTACCTCCCCCACCAGCGCTATCCGAGACCCTCACCCCGAGCGGGCCATCCGAGGCGCCTCCACCACGTGACCGCCCGCCCCTTCCCTCCTCCGCCGCCTCTTGCCCCCGACTATCGATCGGGGCGCGGTCGACGTGAGCGCCCCCACCACCCGATCCTCACCCTCCTCGCCGGCGGTCCACGGGGGGGGAGAAGGGGGGGCGCGACGGTCGCCCGCCTGGGCGCCCTCGCCGCGACCCCTCTCCCTTCTGACGGGCCGGAACGGGCGCACCCCCCCCCTCATGAATCTCGGGAGACGCCGCTCCTCCCGCCTCCGTGGACCGTCGGGGTCATGTGATGGGAAGGGGTTGGAGGCACCCTGGATCTGTGGCGTCGTCGTCCGCCGCTGTGACCCCAAGGGTGGGGGGTGGGGACTGGTAAGGAAGGGTTTGCTGTCGCGGGTGCCCCCCTTGTAATCACGGTTGCTGTTTTATCGTGAATTTCGGGCTACTTGCGGGTGATTGCAGCGAATAATATATTAGTCTATGGTCATGCATCGTGAAAAAATTATTTCCGCCGCGGTAGGACAAATAAAAAAGAATAAAATTTAAAATAAAATATAATGAAGATTGCCATCCATACTGACTCAAAAAAACACTATATTAACTAACGCTTTTCGGTACTTATGTTTTCAAAAAGGGTGTTCCCTGAATGAAAAACTTCAAGACAACCTCACGGAAGGTGCAAAACAAAGAAAACCTACAGTCACTTTCCCTTACGCGCCCTATTCCCGGTAACACATATTCTTGGAATCTCTGGCGACTCCACATTCCACTCCACTCAACATCCCTCCGATCCTCCGAAGACACCAATGACCGCTCCCTTCCTCTCGCTTCCTTCCTCCCGCACCCTGCCTCCCGCACCATGCTCTATGCACTTTGGCCTCCATTCGGAAAGACCGGCCTGAGGCGGCAGCTACTTCTGGGAGGCCGTCCGCAAGGGAGGAGGTCACTCCCCGGGGGGATCTTAGGTGCAAGCGCAGTGGGCCGGCCTCCTCGCCGCGGTGGGCACGATGGCGAGTCACGACAACCAAAAGAACTCAAACTCCGTTTCGAGTTTCACGGGTGCAGGAAGGAAAGCGCGGGAGGGAGGGCGCAGCGGGAATTGAGAAATGGGGCCGCGTTTACCTGCACTTCCCGAAGTAGGAGGGTCCATGTTCGGCTCACGACACACTCACGACGATCACCCTCGCGCCGTCCTTCACGACGCCAAACCTCATGTTCCTCATGGACGAAAGGCGCCCCAGCCACTGACACACCCACGGCACGGAACCGGGCGCACGACCGCCCCGCCAACAGCCGGCGCCACCGTCGACGGCCACAAATGGCGGCCAGCCGTCAGATGGGGACACCGGCCGCGGTCTCCGCGGCGGGTGGGAGGAGGGTGGGGGTAGGCCCTGAGGAGGGGTTAGAGGTGGGACGTCCCACTCTCCCAACCGACTTCTTGCACTCGACCTCCCCCCCTCCGCGCGAGACACCCACCCCCGCGGCAAGGATTCACTGATCGCGGCGGAGATAATGAATGACTCTCGAGATCATCGATTGTGTGCGAGAGGTGGCCAAACATTTACCGGGCTGGGCCGCACCTCCAAAGACAGTGCGTCCCCCAACACGCACACTAACCTCTTCCTTTCTTTTTAATTCACGGGGCCACGAGTCGTAAATGCGGCAAGCGCAAATTCAATCAAGCTAAAAGATAGTCTTTTGTTCTCAGGAAAGGAGGGTGGACGTTGAAAAAAACTCAGCAGTTAATTATGAGAATATGTGATAGCACCGAGTAACCCTTTGAAGGGAAAGGTTGGTACATCAGGGACCGGGTTCGGTCGACCATCTCCGGTCTACAGTAATCACGTCCTTCCCATTAATCCACCCAGGGGGTACAGTAATTATACTTAATGTTTTCCCTGTGTTTCTAGACGCTTTATTTTCAGTGGCATTTCCTTCCCTCAATACCACGAATTCTGTCTCTGCCAATTTCCCAACTGTGCTCCAAGATGATCCAAGTGTCTAGTCATACAGGGTTCGTCCGGAAAATAAGTGTACTGAGCTCAGGAAAAAAAAATTTATTACACTTTTACATATCTTAAGCTAATATTCCTCAAAATAGGGCCCTTGTGAGTCGATACACTTGTTCAAGCGGCGTTCCCATTCCTGGAACGCTCCCGCGAAGGCATCATCGGGAACCTCTCGAAGACTCGTCGTCGACGTCTTCTCTGCCCTCCACGAACATCTTGTGCCACCGAAAGATCATGTTTCTGGACATGGCTGACTCCCCGTAAGCCTGGTTAATCATACCGACAGTTTCGGTAGACGATTTCCCAAGCTTTACCGCAAATTTGATGGAATAACGCTGCTCCAAAAACTTCGGCATCGCGTTCCGTGACGTGGGTCGAGCGTGGAGGTTCGCGTTAACAGAGCTCCTCACTACACCACAGCTCAGAGCCGACTGCCTTTTTCAGCGTCGCTTGCCAACATACCCCCCTCCAATCGCAGCCCGTCAGAGCGGTGCTGGGCGCGCCTGGAGCGGCGCGCCCAGCCCAGGAGTCAGTACACTTATTTTCCGGACGAACCCTGTATCTGGTCGTGATTTATGACTGTTTGGTCGAAATTTTCGAACCGCTAGGTCATTCACCTCATTGCTTACATTTTCTGTGGCAGCGGTGAGGTACTGGAGCTTATAAGGATAATATGACATCGGCGAAACTGTCAATTCTCGTAATTATTGAAATAACAAAGTATAAAATAAAAATAAACGAGAAATTCCTATATTGGATAATCCTCCATGGTTTTCTTAGTTACGATTTATTATGATGTTCTCATATGATAGCACCATAATTTGAAATCTCGGGAGCATTGCAAAATTGAACTTCTCTATACAATCCTTTTAGCATAAATATTCTTTCTAAGATTCACCGAAGGTTATTGATCAATCTAATGGCACAAAATCTTTGAAGAAAAACAAAAATATTTAAACAAATGAACTTGTGAAGAAAATTTTATCATGAGTTTGCATTGAAAATTTCTTCCACTGCTTTCTTCCAGGGAATCATAATACGATGAAACGAGTGACACTGTACATTACCCGAATTATTCATGCGTAATCATTGGAGGCAAGCATTTTTACAACAACTCGGCAGCATAAAGAACAATTTGATGAAGCGCTTTCCGAAAATTGCAAGAATCGTCGAGGTATCACGTTATAGTCCGAACGAGGAGTGTTAGTGTGACGAAACGTGGCGTTGGGAGGCAGAGACGGCTCGTTGTGCCATCGTGATGAAACATCAAAATTGGGCAACGCGTTCTTTTTCCTTTCACCGACTATTAGGAAGGCTCAGGGTCGGCCAATGCTACGCACTGTCAGAACATGTTTTGAAAGTGGTGAAAAAAGGCGAGGAGAGATTGGAAGTAGTCGGTTTTGAATTGAAAGACATGTGGTGGTGACGGCGGACGGTGCAGCATCCCAAATCGGGGCAAGGTTGACCACGCAAGACGGGAGTGCGTGCCTGGTGGCAGAGAAAACCCGCAGATGGATGGATTCTCGAAGGGAGACGGCTCGGCCAAGTAAGCAGGCCGAATGTAATTCACAAATGAGTTTCATTTCACCATGTTTCACTGGGTCCTCTCCGATAGCTTCATTGTTACTCAGCAATATTAACAAGTTTCGCTTTAAGGCTCCAAAAGTATTTTTTCCACTCGATCTTTCAAAATTTACCCTTTCTCACTCTTAACTACGACATATCCAAGGGGTCCACGAAGGGAAAATTTCATGTGTACAATATTCGTGAGTTAATCAATTAAAAATAGTTCAACAAGAGTCCACCCCTAATATAATCCGTGATTGTAAATTAATGGAATTGTTCGGCAGAAGTAACTTAAGGCTTTAAGTTCGTATAAGGCTTTAAGTATACGTTTCTAGGAATCTATATATATATATATATATATATATATATATATATATATATATATATATATATATATATATATATATATATATATATATATATATATATATAATGGGACGGCCTTCTCCGAGGCCTTCTTCATGTAAGACAGTCTTCAGTAAGACAGTCAGACAGTGAGTCTTACTTAAAGAAGGCCTCGGAGAAGGCCGAAAGCTCAAACATTTTACCGTGTGAGTGTCCTTTTAAATGTTACTCTTTTATTTGTGTTCTATTGTGCCGTCACATTATTATACTGCTCGTGTGAGTGTTTCCGTATAATCGATCGAGCTATCTTTAAAAAGTGTACTCCATATCAATTATTGCACAAAAAAGAATAGAAACAAGCATTAAAACATACTGACAATTGTACATAATGCAAATACGAAGTTATTACATCTTCAACATTTTTACGAGCAAAATATTAATTTAAAGGAAAGGGAACAAAAAGTTTTCGACTGCTGACTAAAATGATTCTCTTTCGAAATATATGAAGTAGATATCACATAAATAATTGTTCCGCAAGGAAATCTATTCCATTATCTCTCATTCTAGTTCCAATTCAAGAATAATAATGATTTGCACGCAGTTAAGAAAATATGTCAGATCGAAAGAAACTTGCATATGTTTGCGAGTGTACACGATTAAAATTGAAGACAAAGTTGGTGGAATTTACTTTTTGATTGAACGAATAATCTTTGACTTTTCGGAAGAAGTAGGCGTCCAAGGGAGCCAAATCCGTGGAATAGGGTGGATTTTCCAGCGCTCAATGGTTCAAATCTCTCCATTTTCCCATTGCCGTTACACTTTTGTGAGCAGGTGTAGTGTTCTGAAGGAAAACAGTTTTTTTCCTCTTCTAGTCGGGTCTGCTTTAACGAATTTTTGCGTCCAATTCCGTCAGAAGGTTAAATTATTACTCCCAAGATGTTGTTTTACCTATTTCAAGACAATCGATTAATAGAATTTCTTTGCTTCTCAAAAGCCGCGATGACCCGCCGATGCAAATGCCCTCCCCTCGAAAGTGGGTTGGCGATGGGAAAATTGAGGGATTTGCACTTGTCTCCGCCTTCTACGGAGCCGAAGGACCGGCCCTCCACTGTATGGATAATTGTTTCGATTCTTGTGTGTAAAGGTGAATCCATATTTCATCCATAGTCACACATCGATGCAGAATATCGCTCTTGTTTTTCGTAAAGTGCGCTAAGGACTGCTTGGAAAATATCGTCCGAATCAATTTTTGATCCACAATTGACACGCGCGGCGCCAATCTTGCGCAAAGCTTTGTTACTTGCAAGATGCAATCGAAAATGTAATTTTTTATTTTTTTTCATCAAAGAAAGTTTTCTCTGAAAGAGAGCAACTGGGAAAATTTTTCCCCTCTTCTTACATAATGTAATCGATGAGTTCTTTAGATGGCCCTGTATAATTAGCAATATCATCCACTTTCGTACGCTAATTTTCCAAAATCATATCGTGCACTTCGATAATTTCCAGTGAGGTTAAACTTTTCGGACGTCCTTTACGTGGATCGACTTGAAGGTTTTCAAGGCTACGATTAATCTCAGCCGCACATTTCATCACGGTGAAAATTGTAGGAGAAGAGATAATATGAAGACACCTCGATTGTATTTTGGTCGGCGTTAAACCTTCTTTTAAAAATATTTTTATCACTGCACGACACTGTTTTTTTTCCATTTCTAACAACACACGTACTGATTCAAACATCTGCCTACAGAGAACAGTAGAATGAAACGCAAAGTAGAATAATGAAATGAACAATAGAATCACTTGCAATGTCACCCGGCGTCCACTCACAGTTGTGCCGAAATGAAAAAATTGAACCATTCAATCTATGAGCGAGGCCGTGAATTTTTCACACCACCCTCTAATAAGAAAGCCACGCAATTAATTTTTAAACTGGACTTAGACAAAATAATGAGGCACTATAACTCTTTCTTTCATCGCGGAAGGAATTGCAGAAAATTACGAATATGAATAGGAAAAAATTGTTGATATTGGCATATCTCATGTTATGCTTGAAATGCCACATTTTTTTTATTAAGACGTAAGCACAATATTTATCTCAGCAGAGACTCCTCAATAATCACCGAAATTCTTATATAACGGAGGAGAACTCGCACAGATTTGAGCCATCCAATCAGGGTCTGCGTGTATGGTGACGACAGTTGAGCCTTATCGTCGGCGACATCCTCAACGACAGATGGGCTTCAACGACAGCGGGGCGAGCTAATTTCTGTTGTTGTCTGGCGCTGCCGGCTGGCTCCGCCTCGCCTTCCTTAAACCTCACTCTTCAACGCGTGCGCTCCCGGCGGAGCAAACAAACCATTCAGACCTCTTACCCTGTTTCTCCCGTCCCAAACAGCCTACCTTCCCCCCACGGCATCAATCCTCATGCAGGTGGGTGCGTCTGTCCATCTTGGAAGCCAGAAAAATTGATCGAGCGGGCGCCCTTGGATGCAAACATGTTGGAGTGACAGCCCACACGCTATCCACTCCGACCAACTTCATAACAGAAGGTTTAAATAATGCTCAATCCGGAAAAGATTCAGCAAATTCAGAGCCAGAAAATGGATGGAATTCAATACTTAAAATTGATTAGAGATGCGAAATGCTTGAAACGCACCAGAGGACCAAGATTGCGTACATTATGGGTGGAAAAGTAGTTCCCCTCCAAACCAAAATTAATGCTTAAAAACACTTTGCACTGAAACTGTAAAAACCACCAATTTTTATAGACACTAAGACAGCACATTGGAGGAATAAATGTAGAAATTTATCAATAGTTGAACAGTGAAGAGCAGTACAAAAAAGATAATTGAAATGGTTAGAGAAGGAATGTGGCGAAAATAAGAATCCATCAAGGAAAAGACAGAGTGATATGTTCTAAAAAATCACTAAAAGGCTGAATTTGAAACGAAAAATAGGAAGAATTGAAGTAAACTCTGAAAAATAATAAAAAAGAAGCATGATGGAAAGAATATGTGTAAGACTTATGCCGAGGGATAAAATACTGATGGGGAAAAAAAGTTAGTCCATATGTCGAGAGAAAAAGGTAAATATATTGAACATAGAACTGAAGGAGGAGATAGCAGAGGGTAAGAGTGATCCTGAGATATTAAAACCTAGATCGAAAACTCAATTGGGACAAAATAAAGGAAAAGAGATGGGAATACGTTCACTTTATATTACATTCTCTAAATTCTCAAACATAGAGGATATGGAGAAAATAAGACCAGCATTCAATGAAATACATTAATTTGGATGATAGTCAAAGTATTTTGTAAAGGAGGTTAAGTTATATTTTCCAGAAATAACAGCTCGTGTGGCTAAAGAATTTGTTAGCTCTTAATAAGTGACTACTAAAAATAATGGAAAAAGATTTAGCTGAAGAGAAAATTTACTTTAGAAGAAGAATTGCACTAGAGAAGCCAGGGGAATATTAGAAGTAATTAGAGAGCGATATTATTGACATGTACGTAGCATTTTCCGAGGCAAATGGGATTGGCTGGTGGAGATCCTCATAATTGTAGATAAAATGGACAAAAAGCTGATCAAATAATTGTGTATTGCACCAAAAGTATCTGAAAAATTAATGGGACACTCACAAAATAGGATAAGAGCATGTTAGGTTTCTGTATCTCAGAAAATTCTTATTAATGAACGAAAAACAGATTAAATGAAATAGATTGTTACATGGGAGGTATGTTAACAAACATTTTGGAGAGTAAATTGGAGACTGAAACAAGAGTAGCCATGGTGACAAAAAGCCCTCATCTAGAAGAAAACCTTTGCATGAAGCGGCCTTAAACAGGAGCTGCGGAAGAAACTGGTCGAGTTATATACATGGAGTGTTTCGATGGGTGCTTGTGGAATGTGGACTTCGGGGAAGAGAGAGAAGGGTGGGATTGAAGTCCTGGAGACATGAGTCAGGTGGAGGTAGGGGAAAAAGAATGTGTGGACAGAGAAAGAGATGAGATGGTGCTGAATGAGGCGAGAGGGATTGGAGCACTACTGAACACTACAGTAGAGAAAAGAAAACTGAATCGGCCATAATAACGGTGAAAAGGATTTTTACGAGAGCCATTGAGGGAGCAGTGAAGGAAAAAAAAGGTGAAGAAGGGGAGTGAAAATGTGAAATAGCGAGAATAGAGTAAGTAGACTGCAAGGAGACCAAGTCACAGACCTAAGTTAAGTGGAGATAACGGTGGTTCAGCTGGCAGAGACCTTCCAATCGGCAGAATAACTTATGATGTCATAGAACTAGTTCTACAGATGGGGAGTGGTTCAATTATTGTCATAAAACATAGACGCAAAGGGAAGCTAATTTGGTAGCTATACTCCCCCATTCCCACTTCACGAAAATCACGTCCACTTTATTTACGAATATCAAGGCGGCGGCAGGTATTTTTCAGTGGTATCCCTATCACTACTTGAGGTGCTTTTTGGAGATCACTTTTGAGTGAGTACGTCGTCCGTCGGATAGGACGTTCAGCTGCGGACCCCTTTGCGCCTTTCGTGAAGAGTAGGCTAATGCCGACGCCGGGTTTCTCTTCACCTTTCATCCTTTCCTATCCATTCCTTATGGCGCATGACCTCAGCTGTCGGTAGCCTCCCCTACTACTACTTTTTAATTTACAGGGTAATCGCGAAGAAATGACTAGGAGAACCATAAAAATCTTTATACAGATGTAATTTTCACTAATCATGTATGGTTTGAATGCGTAGTCGAGCGCGCGTCTTCTGATTTAAAAGAAACTCGAAGGAAAGAATGTAGAAGTATCCTCTTCACAACTATATCACTTCAACACAAAAAGGGAAAGGGTTCAGGAAATTAAGTCAGAGCATAACATAAAAATAAACAAAGAAGCGACCCGACAAGTGGCGAAAATATTTCCGGATTCCATAAGGCGCGCTTTTAGGGTGGCGAAAAATTCACTTTTAAATCTTAAAGTGTCCCTGAAATAGCATCGTACGATGGTGGCTGCTGATTTTCATTAAAATGCATTTTTATTCCTCTACAAATTGAAAGTGGCATAAGACTAACACGTGGGGATATTGCAGTGGAAAATCTGGTATAAGTCAGTGTGGTAACTCTATACCCCGAAGCTACTTCAAATTACTAACTATCTGCGTGGAAGAAATGCAGAGGTTTAACGTTGAACGGATGTTAACGGTCTTAAAGGATGACGTAATCAACAACATACGGCACACGGAGTGCGCTTTTTGAGTCAATGAGTCGATAATACAGTATCAAAATAATCGAGATATATATATATATATTATATTATATATATATATATATATATATATATATATATATATATATATATTATATATTATATTTATATATTATATATTATATTATATATATATATATTATATATTATATTTATATATTATATATATATATTATATTTTATATATATATATATATATATATATATATATATATATATATATATATATATATATATATATATATATATATATATATATATATATATATATACAAGATCGACAAAGCTTGGGCCGACATAATCATTCATTTCCCTCCGCGAAAGTTACTTTCAAACGAGAGGACGCCTTTTGCCGGCAACACCAAATTCAGCCGCTCACATATTGAATGAGGTTGGAAATATCATATTTAAGAGTCAGGATACATTTAATGTGCTCTAGTTGAGGTATAAATTTTATCAAATAACATACAGTGTAAGCACTACAACTATATTACGAATCAGGGAGGGAGGATTATTTTGCTGTTCATCGCTTGAGTTATTTCCCTTTACAAGTTCAGGATTGATTTGCTGCTACTGGAGAGATCATATGATAGATTGGAAATTTGAGACTGCAGAGCAACAAAATATTGAGGTTTTAGGTGTTAGGTAGAAGAAGGGAGTATTTAGTCATTACCTCGCTCCAATAAAGATGTTTTATTATTATTATCTTTTGATTGGAGAAGATTATGAGCACGGATACAGTTCCATTCCAAGCGCCTTCCCCGCAAAGTTAGATTAGAATAAAAATTTCTGTGCTGAACAAATGATCAAGCCTATGTTTTATCCGACCGCCTTCAATCTATTTTCTCGTGGATGATTGATAAAAGCTTCTGATTAATTACTAACATTGTACACCACGGTGCTAGTTAACCGAGACGAATGTACAACACATATCGATGCGCGATAGGAAGTTGGAGCTGAAAAGATTGCGTCTTGGTAGCTATTTTGGGAGATGATCAACTATATAATCATTTTGACTATCAGAGGCGGCTAATTAATTGAATGTAATATTTACTAGGAGAAAGATGAAATAGAAGCTAGACAAGGGACCTCGCTCGGTCCTGGGTCAGTAGGGCGTTCAGATTTGAGAATCCTATTAGACGGACGGTGTGCAGCGCGTGATGCGAGCACGTGGTGCGTAGGAATTCCTACCACTAAGAACTCTCGGCCATCGGAATTTGATACTAGGCTGATGGAATGGAAACAAATGACCTTCTCTCGCAATATTCCGGACCCTAAACGATATACAGTCATGAATTGAGCCCTTTGTCACTTGGTAAATATTTTTGCAGTGAAATCTTTGTTTGCATCCTTGACGTTCTTACATGGCAGCGGTTCAAACAACCTTCCACAATACTCCATTGACAAATTACTTCCTATTTATAATGTGTTTCAGCCAAAAGATAAATCAACAACGTGCAATGGTCTTCATGTCTTTGGGTAATGAGAAACCTCGCGACAGAAATTCTAGGTGGGTGGTTATATGACTGCGCAGTATTGACGCTGAGAATAAATACATTGGGCTCCATTTGCGTCATCAAACAGCTTTCATTTCACCTTGAATGCAAGCTTTACCTACACTGGGTCATCGCAGTACGTGAGAAAAATACCAATCTCGTAATCAATAAATGCATTGTTCCGTTGCGCTAGTCAATTCATGATTCTTATCAGCAATACGGACCCCCTACAACAAAAGTACGAGGGTTATCCGGAAAGTAGTACCCGTTCGTGCCGCATGAAGTGCTGACGACGCGAGTAGCCGCTGGACGAGGTCAGATAGCTTCAGTGGCTTGTCTGCCTTCTCTGAGCCAAGTTGCGTGACGCTAGCATTGCCTGTGTTGTTTCTGTGATTGTTTACAATGTTTAAAAAAATTGAGAACGCCGCCAGTTGTGAAGTGAGGGCAGTGATTAAATTCCTCAATGCAAGAAACGTTCGCCCATGTGATATTCATCGCCAATTAAAGGAGGTGTATGGAGACAATGTAATGGACGAGTCGTCTGTTCGGCGGTGGTGTCGCAACTTCAACATGGGGAGGGGGAACACACACGACGATGAGCGTTCGGAGAGACCGTCTGTCATTACAGACCAACTGGTGAGCTCAGTTGACGAATTCGTGAGGAACGATCGGCGCGTCACAATTGATGACATCTGTGAGCATTTTCCCAATGTTTCTCGAACAATTGTTCATGAAATTGTTAAACACCATCTGCATTATGCAAAAATTTGTGCAAGATGGGTCCCTCGCGTATCTCAATGAGCTGGCGGCGAAGGACTATGCAGCAGGAATACAGAAACTTGTCACACGTTATGACAAATGCCTTAATTTGCTTGGAGATTATGTTGAGAAGTAGTTTAAAGTATCCTCTTTCAAATAAAATTTTTTATGTTTGTTAATATTTACTTCTGTGTCTTTATTTCACGAACGGGTACTACTTTCCGGATGACCCTCGTATATATCCACGTGGTTTAAAAGTTTCCGAAAATAAGGGACTACATCTTCCTAAATTAGACCCTGCATTCTCGGACGGGACTTCGATACCTTTAGTAAATGAGTATCTGGAGCTTAAGCATACACTTCGATCACTTTTTTTAAGGACAACGTAATCGCATTTCATCTGAACTTTTGGATATGCAACCTCCCGCTATTCTGCTCCATTTCACTGCTTTTACAGTTGGAACTTAAGGTTTTGTTGCAATGACTGCCAAAGCACTTGCGTTTCCTAAAATTTATCTAGTATCGCAGGCACCCAATATTTAATGTAGAATGATAAGATGGACGGAAAACTTCATAATGCCTGAGATAATTTGAAGTCTTATGTTAGAGTTATGGTGCTTATCATATTGTGACACTCCAATAAGTACTTAACTTACAATTGTGTATACCATTGCTATTTTCAAAAATTCATCGAATAGACGGTGGTTGAGTGGTGGTCTTTTTAGCATTTCTCAAGTAGAGTTACTGTGGAAAATACTGGAAGAATCTCTGGTCATTCATCATCAGTGAGAATTTGAGCGCATAAAAATTCGAAATTTTTGGTTTCAGAGCCTTTACATTGTGATCTTCTTTTCAAACTCATATTTTTTGTGGCTAGGGATTCATGGCGGTTTTAAATCACTAAAACATTGCTCATCTGAACCAAAAATTCAAAACGGATACCATGTGAAACCTACCAAACAATAATTGCAATAGTTAACACCATTAAAACACAAATTCATTATACCCTCCTGATTACCTGCAATGTCATCGAATTTTCAGTGATCCAGACCTCTTCAATAAATGCCTGCCCTAATTCTCTTATGCCCTTCTTCTCTGCTACAAAAGAGGCTTTTTTTCAAAAAGAGTACCTCAAACGACTCCAACCATTTCAGACTCCCCTTTTATTGAAGTGGTTATGATCTATCTCCTCTACTGTAGACACTAGGCCACTTGATGTAACCAATGTACTACACATATATTAGAGTAAAAATTAATGCGCGTTATGTAATGCCCCTTCCTCGTCCGCCATTCTCTTATTTCCAAAACGCTTCCTCCCTGAGTAAAAATGCTGAGATTTTTCATTCTTTCCTCTCCCTAAACCCACAGAGTCACATTTTTGAGCGGAAACAATAAAATAGACATATATTTGGTTATATAAGGCTTTAAGGACGTGAGGATTTGAATTTCAATAAAACTCTACCCCATCTTCCCTTTCCAACATTCTCCCATCCTCTCTTCACGGACATCCAAACTGTCAAGTGTTTATCATTTTCCGTTAAAGAAGTGGATTGGCTCAGTAAAATATTCGCCAAAAAATAAAACTTTACAAATATTTGAGTTATTCTTTTGAAATTACATTTGACAGTTTTTTTAATCGACTCAATCCTACTACTTATGTGACGGACCATGTACGTAGAATTCTTCCTCCATTCCTTGATACTTTTTCGATAAGAATAATGATGGCCTTTCTTCACATCCTATCACTGATACTTTCTCATATGCTATCTCTGGACATTTTTGTGTCTTATTGGTACATTTTACTTTATCTGAAAAATTTCCAGCTTTGTAACTTTATTGTGGTTGTTGCAAAAATGTGTTCACAATGTCGCAGTGTTGAAATCTTGTCACTACTATTTCTATGGAATTTTAATTATCTCTATTAGCTTCTTCAGCACTCTGTGATTATTTAGCTATCTATTATTCCATACCAGTGCCTCTAATGGAACATTGGAAAAATAACTGCCAAAACGCGAAATATGCAGTTTAACCTCTCCTTTTCATGAAAAATCCAAGAGTACAAACATGTATCTCCGCTTCTAGTGCATTCCTGTACATCCTTTTGAAATTCAGCATCTCTTTCCATCGTTCCCTCCATTACCCTTCACACGCTTTTGGTTGACTTTCAGGGTAAAAGAATGGATCTAGATTCAGAGCCACAACACTACAGTATGTACATCATGTCAGTGAAATAAACACGAAGTTACTCGATATTAGCAAATATGAATAACACCAATAGGCTAACTGCCGCCGGCACCTACTTTATTCTCTTATTGAATCGTAGTCACTAACATTTATCTATTATCTGAACACCTTTGTTCCGAGTTCCTCTATCATAACACCTACTGCTTATCTGATCTTTAATACGATACCATCTTCAAAGGGAACTCATAGCTTTGTTGGTGTGAGGCTTGAGTAACGTGTATGCATGCTACCATGGTCCCCGTTAAGAGTTTTTGAAGTCCTCCCTTCCTCAGGGAGGACCTCAAAATAATACAGTCTGTGTAGCCGAAAATATTGGGGTGTGTCACCAACTTCTTTTGCCAACGCTATTGGGCAAGGAGTATCTGTCAATGTGAAATTTCTCATATCCTGTCTTACCTGACGTGACAGTTTGGTCTCTTGATAATTATCTTGGAGTTAGAAATATATTTTCGTCCCCGTACCATATTGAAAGTCTTAGTCTACCTTGTACTTTTCGCAATTGGATGGAATAGTTAACTGCTTTCAAGTAAAATCAGGAATCAATTTCTTTATTTTCACGAGCATATTTCATTAATTTAGTGCATCTTTGAATTTCATCTAACTTATACATAAATCCTCCCCCCTTAGCATTTGCTAAATACCCCATAAGGGTGGCTAACGCAAGAAAAGAATTTAATTTTGGAATTTTTCATTGAATCGTTGCATGGACTGTCTAATTAAACCAAATTTCTTAAACACAGAATCCGCATTTTTATAATATTTTTTACTTTTTGAGTGTTGCAAATGAGAGACGCTTCTGAGTAATTTACCCGTCTTATATTTCCTAATGTATCCTGCTAAATTTATTTATCATATTTGAAGTATATACTAATTATTGCGATTAAATAAAATAACTATGGAGCCCGATAAACGGGGAACACGGCACTTCAAATGATGTTTGACAGCTGTACGAAGTATTTCCAATAAATAATAGCTATTTATCATAAAATTAAAATAGCAATTAAGTCGAAAAACAATATATCAACTATTGTACCATTTTGGCTACAAATATATTACTTTAAAGTTGTACTTGGTTTAATATAAATGCATTACCTTTTCAGAAAAATGCAAGGAAATATTTCTTTGAAGTATCAGCCAACATTTTATAGATGGTATTGAAAAAACTAACTCATGATTTGGCTCTTTTTTAGTTGTTAAAAAAATACAAGGTCGCTCATTTTTTCCATATAAATCTGTTGATTACTGAAACTGATAGACTGTTGCTGGTAGCTGTAGCCAAAATTATATTTCAACTTTCCTTAAGCATTCTATGAACAAATATTCGAATAAAAAACTACTTACAGCATTTGGCTAAGATGAATTTCTGCCAACGGAACTTAAGTTTACAATTTATACATCAAGAGGAAACTAACTTAAATGGCGATTACGACTCGAAGAAATTAAGAAAAATCAAGAATGACGGATCTTTACGATTTACAGAGTGTGCTTGACGGAAGTTTTTCGGAAAGCGAGCATTATCCATTTTTAACCGTTCCATTGGAAGCAGACTGGGGCATTCATTGCCTCCTCCAGTGCCAAGAATCCTCATCAAAATGTTACGAGGAGCGGAGAAGTGAGCTAGCTACGTGTGGCCCTGGAGCTCTCTCATTTAGCCCTAGTGGTTAAAAATGCGCCAGAAGTACCTCTTTTTAAAACTCAGATGCATGGAAAACGTAGCATATTTTGAGGGTTTTTCAAAAGTTGTATTTACTCCATTGCCTCATAGCTACCAGAGACTGTTCTCTAAAAACCATCGTAAATGTAATTTAAAACTTTCTAAACTATTTTTTGTGAAATACGCACTCGACTTGCTGTAATACTTACATGTATTTTCAATGGGAATGCTAAGAGTCGAACCTTCGAAAGCTTTGAAGCTTTCTATAGAATGTGGAAAAAATTCAAGATTCGTGAATTAATGAATTGTCTCGGAAGACGTATAGATTCCTGATGCTGAAAGTTTACTACCATTATAAATTGTACATTTTTTCAATTATTTTTATATACACTAATCATTTCTTAAATAGTAATGTTTATTTCCATTTACACCCCAATATTTCTTATAATGAAGCAAGAAGAAATAACTCGATCCCTACTTGAGGTGCTTTGTGGAGGGCACTTTGAGTGAGTACGCCGTCCGTCGGATGGGACGTTAAACTGTGGACCCCTTGGCGCCTTTCGTAAAGAGTAGGCTAATGCCGACGCCGGGTTTCTCTCCACCCTTCATCCTTTCCTATCCATCCCCTATGGCGCAAATGACCTTAGCTGTCGGTCGCCTCCCCTCAAAACTACTACTACTACCCAAGAAGAAATAAAATGGCATCGTACTATATTTTGTTGTTATTTTAATCGGTGTAAAGGCCCTCAGAAGACTTTTGAGCTGATTAAACTAACCCTTAATTAGTAAGAAAATGACACTGATCATCCTAAGGCAATTTTTAACAAGTCTTGATAGAATGAATTATATTTCAAGTGCCTAAAGTTAAATTGCGTGATTAAATAAGCGGAGACTTTAATAGGTTAAAAGGTGGTGGAGTCAAAATACCATATGGTTGGCATTCAGTGACTGGTAATTAACGGTGAGCCATTGCGTACCCCTCATGTATGGAGGTGAAGGATCTATTCATCATTGCCCGCGGATTCTCAATGTCTTTATTGTATATAGTTCTTTCGTCTGTTGCCACTATTATAATATTTCGCCTGGGTGCATTTTTCAATTTGAAGGTGTAAATGTGCTTGCACACTACTAAGCGTAACTTGAACAGAGGCAAAAAAGTAAGGATAATATTATTTTTTAAATGCATTGAATTATAATAAGAGAATTTTCACACAATAAAATAAGTAAACCCACTTATTTTAGGATTTAAATTTGACGTCATATAAAATCTATACTCGCTGTTTAATGGAATGCTGTCAGATATAATTTATTTATTTTGAAAACACTGACGACTATTCATTGATTGCAGACTTATACAAGACGTTATATATGCATCTTATTTATTAATTTTGACACTCAGAGTGGTTTTTGGAGGATATGGCATGAGCTTTTCTAAGACGGGAATACTTACTCATGCATGCCTTGCATGGCATGAGTATAGGAGAAAGGGAGAAAGAGTATTAAGGTGCAAAATAATGTTATACCAAAGTTGGAGGAAAATGTAGAAGATAGGGGAGGGAAAGAAGGCTTGTAGAATTAATATGTGAAAGATCTGACAAAATTGAAAGGCCGATATTTTTTCATTCATGTTATTATGCATAGGTAATACCACATCAAAATATGCGGAAACTATCAATTTATGTGCTTTCATGTTACATTGCAATTACAATTACATTCATTTACTTCTGTGCATTAAATCACAATAACAATTCTTCACTAAAATATTAATGATATTTTTGGACTTCTGTTTAATTTGGTGCCATTAAATTCCTGCTATTACGAGCTCTTGGCGAAAAAAATTACTTAATTTGATTCAAATTTACATCAACACGTCCACTACTCCATAGGCCTCCGCAAGAGTATTAAAGTCCCCGGCCATTAATGCATAAATATACAAGTAACAATATGAATGTGCACTTGTAAGTATATATAAACTCACGCTTACCTATTGGAATTTATACCCCCTACCTTACACTGGTCATCTTGAGTACAAAGTGGGGCTACAAAAAACTGATTGAATTCCAATATGTATCTGCTTTACGAAACGGCAAAGCCATTCGTGACTCATTTCACTTCGAAATATTCCTTAGGTGACGGCATTTTCGTTGCTTTTTCGGTTTCTTAAGTAAACAAAATACCATAGTTGCGTAAAATTGTTTCAAACGGTAAAAGATGTATTCTAAAATCTTTATGTAAATAAATATAGCTCGTAAGCTTCAAATTATTGTAGTCTATACACAAGGTGTAAATTCAAATATCCACAAAGTAAAGAAAATATTGAAAAACATTTTTTTAATAAAATTCGAGTATCGTGATAGTGCGGGGGCTAACGTACTGGCTTCCCACCCAGAGGGCCCGGGTTCAAATCCCGGCGGTGTTGAATATTTTTCAGAGGTATCTCGATCCCTACTTGAGGTGCTTTATGGAGGGCGTTGAGTGAGCTACACTTTGAGTGAGTACGCCGTCCGTCGGATGGGACGTTAAGCCGCGGACCCCTTTCGTAAAGAGCAGGCTAATGCCGACGCCGGGTTTCTCTCCACCCTTTCCTGTCGGTCGCCTCCACTAAATACTGCTACTACAGGGAGTAACGTAAAGGAAAGCCTCAAATTCACAAATGAGAGGTAAACAAATGAGAGTCGAGTGGAGAGAGTATACGAGGGAAGGTGATGAGGCTCTTCGAGGTCTTGTTAAATGTGAATATAAGTCATAATATCATAATAATAGTCGGAGAATTAGTACAAATATGTTTTATTTGGAAAATGTAACTCTGAAAACAGAGATCATATTACTTCGTGACCGGCATCACTTTGAAGATTGGAAAGGATATATTTACAAGAATTTTTATGACATTTAATACCATAGTGTGAGTGTACAGATTAAAAATATAAAGCTTAATTTCAAACTGTATTTTAGGCTTTGAATTATAGCGTATAAAACCTATTTCTGCTCGAATGGGGAAGCCAAGCCATCGTTGATCCATTATCTTTCTTTAAATTTCTTAAATTAAACTTAGATCTACATTTATACACATGATTTTAATGTACAATTTGGATGTCGTATTTGTAGACATGTGGGTGGGAGGATGAATCATGGAACTGCAGTTGGATTTTTGCGACAAACGCTCTCATTCCAAGTACCCCTGGGGTTCCTATGCTTTCACTTCGGCATTCTGAATATATATCCTATGCCTTGTTCTCATAGTTTCTTGAAATTAAATAATTTTGGATCGTTAGGATTATCACTCACCAGCATATTCAGCGGCTACCTTTCAAATGGAGGTCACATTAAGCAGTCGCGGGTGAGGTGAATGAGGAAGCGACAAAAGCGATTAGAGTAGCAGAGAAAGCCATGGCGCGATTAATCTTGCAATATCTCATCGGCTCCTCAATTTCTGGATCCGATCCTACGGGCTTATTCAGATGTAGAGCCGTTTAAATGTATTTAAAACTAATAACTTTCATATGTGATCATCGCCATAAACGAAAATCAAGAAAATCTTTTTATACTGTCACAATTTTTAAAAATAATTTGTAAAAGCCAAGTTGTTGTGCAACTATTTAAATCATACGACGCAGGTAAACAGAATCCTTGATATATCTTTTGTAAATGCCTCATACAGTCGAACTAATTTTAGATGTCACTGGCGCATTCCTTTTGACAGAAAATGCCAGCTCTGGCCATGTGTGATGGCTAAGGGATGAGGGAGAGAAAGGGTGTTTAAATGGTTAGGAAAAAAATCAAAAAAACCCAAAAAGACGTGCAAATTCAAATGTATGCTATTTGAAAAATAAGTTCCAAAAAAGTGTTTATTTCCCGATTGTACAATTTCTCGGGGGTACCAGAAAGGAGGGGAATAAAAATGAACAACGACTACTAATGCGATAGACCTTCACCATATTAAAACAGGTCGCGCAGGATCGAAAACAAGAAGGGGAACATTGTATGCCATGATTATGCAACTTATAGACCTCACCCCTATTGCCACAGATTGAAAATGTGTAACCCTGCTGTGGGCAGTGGCTCGCGTGAAGCATCATCCCCGCGGAGAGGGACGCGGAATGGAAGGTTACCTTGAAAATACGTGCAACAAAAAACAGTCTGGAGTGTTGTAACATGTCCTACGTTGTGTGTTAGTCCCACTAGGTTATACAGGAAGGGATTTCCCGATTTGAAACGAGTTTAATGTAAAATGCATGCATAGTATAAGTAAAACTAATTACTTCTCAGAGGAAGTGAGTGGCAAGTGGCATTATTACTAGCTGTAACCCCACAGTTACTGTCCTGAATTTCCCGTGGTTATCATTATTAGCTATTATTATTTATTTCAGTTTTTATTCCTTATCATCGGGCCTGCTAATTCTGGCATCAATTTCTCGAATTTCGCAATGATGATCCAAACGACCTCTGTGTTTGGATTACCTACAATTGACGAGACTTCAACTTTCTGGAACAAACGGCTCTGAATTATTTAATAAGTTTAACCTAGCGTTGAATCGTCTTTATTTTAATGATTCCCAGACAAACTTCCGGAGCATTATTGCATATACTGTGCTCTTACTAATAAGGAGTACTTTGCCCTGAAGGTCAAAATTGATTTTTTTAAAGAGGCACTAGAAGAATAAGGTAAAGCTTGTCTTAAAACTCACGGACGGAGAACGTTTCACGATTATGTATTTCTAATTATTTTAGTTCCTAGGTTTTAATAGACCTATGTATATATATACTATCATAATTTATGAAAAATATATTTTATTCTTATTAAATTTCAATAGTAGCTATCTTTTAATTATTATCAAGAAACTGATCATCTGAATATTCCTGGAAAGCACCGAAAATTGAATTTCTAATATTTAAAATTGCAAATTAAAGTGATCGGTTCATATAAAACTTTAGATTTTTATAGCTTTGCTCCGATAATTATACACATATGTTGTTAAAATTACTTTCATTTAGAATTGTAATCAGAGTTATGAGGATTATTTTTGTTGTACAAAGGGTATGATTGGGTTTCATGAAAGAGAGTTATATCAGAGCGAGGAGGACTCTGTTAAAATTACAAATTGCAAATTGTTGAATTAATAGAAATGCGGATGGAGAAAAATATCTTGCTATTCTAAATCAGCCGTTGTGGCAAGAACAAGAAGGAATAATATATGTGTGGTCCTGGAAAACTATTTGAAAGGAGAAAAGGCTATTGGAATTTTGTGAACAGCAAAAATTAATGGCGGGGACGTATTGTTTCAAAACTATTTACAAAGAAGTTTTTATAAATATTAAAAATACCTGGATACACGAGGCTTTAAATTCAACTACACCCATAGAACAAAATTAAGATAAAAAAGGTTCCCTTATACATATATATCGACTTTCAGCGCTAGGGAAGTACATTTTCAAATAAAGAAGTCTGAAGAAAACTATACCCAAAGTCAAGTATAGTGACAGAAAGAATGGGTCAAGGATTTACCTTTAAAGGGTATTAGATAAATAAGTGAAAAATCGCAAATACTGAATCGATCGCAAAGGTTCGATAATGCATGAAGAATGTAATATTAGATTCCGCGGAATAATCTGCAGGTCGAAATAACCAAAGGAAATACCGTAAATCACAGATGAAGTTTTGATTATAAAAGAGAAAAGGACAAAAATTCAGGGAATGAGGATGGACAGTAATAGTACAATGATTAAGACACTACATTAGTTAAACGGGAATGGATGGAGAACATATGTGAATACGTTCAGTATAAACTTGGCTATGCCAAATTTGAAGGATATTTCAGAACGGTGAGATATCACTTCAACAGTCATAGCTTTATAGCTCTTGCTAGAAACAATGAAAAAATTCTGATTGTAAATTAAGACAAAACGAATAAATGGAAAGAGCACTTGGAGAATAGTTACGATGAGAAAAAAATGCAGAAAATCATACTGAAAAAAAGACAAACTTAACATGCAATAATGAGAAAAAACAAATTTGCCCTTTTCCACAGATTTATTGGTAAAGTAAAACGCGTTTCAGTTCATAGAACCATCTCCAGGTACTAGACAAGATTTAAATATTTAATACATCATATTTATACCTGTTTGAGGAAGAGGAGCAAGGAAAACCGTGAGGGGTAAGGTAGGCGGAGATAAAGAGGGGAAATATGGACAACCCAAAAAAACAGAGAAACCAAGGAAATGGAGAGGTAAAAAGAAGATGGGGGAGATAAACATTTGTGATGCACAGCACCGGTGTATATGCAATGTTTTTGCGATAGGAATACGCCAGTGCTAAAAAACAAATGCACTCGTTCCAACCATTGTGGGAAAAATTTTCCGACGAAGTCCGAGGATGAATATCAAAACGGGTGATTAAAGACATAGAACAAGTAATGGTGGAGGACATGATAAAATAGCAGCAACAGGATAGCTTGGAGGATTGTTTAAAACATCCTTGGTTTCGAGGGTGATGATATTATAAAACATCGAGATATTACACCCAATGATCGAAATGATTGAACAATAACCACACATATTAATAATAGACACTTAAATTCCTTACTCCAATATTCAGAAAAGCCATTCAGGAATTCTTAGGTAAGACTTATGCACCTAAGGTATGTATCACTTATAGGCATTGCATAATTAAATTCTGACATTTTATGCGATTTCTTTATATCAATAAGAGCTAACGTAAATGTAAGGCGTCCTGAAATATTTCACAATTTCCTATATATGTACTCATGATAACATATTAACTGCGACGTAGTCTTCTGTGATATTCATGACACACACAGTATTTGATATAAACCACAATTGCGTTGTCTATTGAACCTGTAATATATAATATCAATATTCATTTTTAGAATTTATGTTGATGATATCAATCACTTGAAACTACGTATTTCTTACTTTATTCATTAATATTGTAAATAAAATGGGAGGAAAAATAAAAATAATTTTGCCTTTCTCAATTCTCTTTTTGCTCTTCATGTGTGTGTTCTAACCTGTATACTGTTAATTTGAGAAGTTTTAGTAATCGAATTAAGATCATGAATGGATTAAAATAATTATTCCCAGTGATGAAGGCTTAAAATTTCAAACTAATATTCTCACTTTCACTATATTTTAGATCATTGTCCTTAAAATATAAAATTTAATTAATCCTTAGCATCTGAAACTGTGAATGTCGAAGAAAAAAGTTATAAGATCAGTTAACTACGGGATTCTTGGATTTTTAAAACAGCCAAGCAAAACTGAGTATCCCTTGAAGCTTGGTATCGTATTTTCTTGCCCTCGAGAGATGGCACTCTAAATCTCGATTGTTCCCATTAACAGATAATTTGAATTATTTAAGAGATGAATGGAATTTAAAAGGCGTATTTATGTTATTTCGTCATCTCTCGTGGAATTTGAGTTGACTAATCAAGCAAATATTCTGAGAGTTGGAAGTTGACGCGCAAAGTCCTCAGGGATAAAATTTAATTATAGTTAATATTAATAATTTACGCCAGGATTTAATTTCACCAGCTCTGAAGAATTCATCGGCACTTGTTTTATTTTATGTAATTCGTGATGAATGGGAACAAAAATATCTGGTTTAAATTCCACTGAAATATTTGTCCTTGCAATTATGCTTTGGAAAGGGATCAAAATTTCAATAACATGGACTGAAGAGAAATATGAGAAGAGGAATATAATTTATAAGAAGAAAAATTGACCTATTCAATCGATACATAACGCCTTTTTAAGGTAAAATTAACATTATTTACTTGGTGTAAGAAGACTGAAACGGGAATCAATATAGTACACAAACTTCGTATAATTTTTTGCGCAAGTGAACCTGCAATGAAATTCTTTCGGCAGTTCTTAAATCGTCCTCTCCACGATAATAGAGATTCTACAGAGAAAAAACTAAAGCATATTAGAACAAATAATTTCCTTTATTCAACACTTCATTAAAAACAGGTCCTCATCACTTTGTAACGTCGTTAACCTAATAGTAATTGCATATTTTACTAATATTTATCGGGATAATTTTGAAAATAAGCTTTCATACTCTAATGCCTTTTTTCCAATTTTGAGTTTTTCTTTTTTCCTATCTTTCGGTAAACAACCATTACCTCAGAAGATATATTAATTAATGCTAATACTAATAAACTAATTAAGTACGTTTTCACAGAGTGTTTATTATTACTTTAATCCGTGTGACTGCTTGAAATTCACATTTTTAAGAGCATTCCTATTTTCACATATTCTCATGATTCCCCGTCATACTTTGAAAGAGTAAGTAAAATCATTGACCCGCGATTTGACCTGAAAAGTCACTCCATAGCCCAAAATTCAATTTTATATTTTCAAAGAGCGACGAGGAAGCCTATATTTCTCTAGTGTGGGAGAAAAAGTACCCCCCTCTCATTGATGCCAACCCTCTCTGTTTGGTGAAAATAAATGAAAGAGCAGTTCGCCTCATTACAGCACCCTACCCCGCCCGCGGTGGGAAAAATTGGACGTGAGTGGAAAGCGAGATAGAGGATAATGGAATTTTGGACTAAAAATGGCAGTCAGCAGGAAAACAGAGGACTCTGCACTATCACCAGCTCACTTTCACGCTCAGACCCAGCACACTTTTGCAGCTGCTTCAAGGAGGAATCGAAATTGTAGTTATCGTCCGTTTGCACCCTACCATTAGATCTCCATGAAGGTCTTGCTGGGTAGGTAAAATGTTGAGAAATAAATTAATAAAACTACAAAGGGCCTCCTAAGGAAGGGAATTTTAGAGCTAAGGGAGCTTTATTTTAGGAAAACGAAAATAGAAATAATGAAAACAAGTCACTGCAAAAAATTGGTGAAGAAATTTCCAACAATCTATTCTGGATAGACAAGGAATAGGACGTAGAAAGTTCCATCGAAGGCGATGTAGCAAAGTAAATTGGGAAGTATATTATAAATATCAAAAACAAAATATTTGGTTCTAGACAAAATTGGGGAAAGAGATAAACACATTAAATGTATAAATCAAATGAAGCAACCGAGCGATTGGACGATTTAAAAAAATAAGGATATTAAAAACAAGTTACAGTACACAGAGGCGAAAAAAGCAAAAAATGATCACAAAAAAGTTATGGGATAAAAAACAGAACTGGAGAAGCAAATTGCCGAGAAGATATAAGGAAGTACAAATAGAGAGCAATTAGATAGTGCATATTCGTAAATAAATTTGCACATATATATATAAACAAACACAGTAATCAACCTATATATATATATATATATATATATATATATATATATATATATATATATATATATATATATATATATATATATATATATATATATATATATATATATATATATATATATATATATATATATATATATATATATATATATATATATATATATATATATATATATATATATATATATATATATATATATATATATATATATATATATATATATATATATATATATATATATATATATATATATATATATATATATATATATTATTACATCTTCTATATTTATTTTTATCTTATATAAAACGAGATTTATATCAGCTACAATTATATCCAGAAAAATAAGAAAATATTTTGATGACTAAATAAGTTGTCAACAGTAAATGGAAAGAAAACATTGAGGAATTTTAATTCAAACAGATACTGGTAAAGAAGTTTAATGTATTAAAATAAGAAGACAAAACACGGGAGGAAAATTTAGGTTCATCGTTTCATAAAATGAAATTTGGGAATGCATCACAAATCCTTAATCTAGGGAGGACAATAGGCATTGGTGACATACCTGTAGACTATTTGAAGGACTTTAGGGAGCAGGGGAATGAACAATTTCTTATGGTTGTTTAATACTTTTACGAAAAAGGAGAGTAACAGGATGATATTTGTGAAAAGTAAAACCGTCACCTAACACTAAAACGAGTGCTAATGTCACATTCCTCTGAAGTGTTAATTAATATAGTAAAGAGCAGACTTAAGAGAAAAATGCATGAGTGTGTTTGATACGAGTAGGTTTTGATTTAGAAGCAGAAGAGGAAGGATAAATGGTATACCAGCTCTGCAATCAATATTAAGAGATAATTAAAAATTATTATATAATTGTATCTACGTAATCTTGATATGTAGAAAGCGTTTTTGATGCATAATTTGAATTACTCTTCAAAATAATGTAGGTTTTAGGAATATGCTGGAGAGAAAAAGGACTCGTTTTTGAGATACAGATAAGATACCTATGTACCAAAACCAAAGAAAAAAAGTAAAATCGATGGAAGCAAAAGTATGGATAAGATTCGGGAAAGAATACCCTCTCTCTATTTTTTTATTTGGTTTATTAAATAAAATACAAATGAATGATGTTGAATAAAAAAAAGTCCTAAAATTAATGAACACAATTAATTTCTATTAAATTCGGTTACGATGCTTTGCAATAGTCTATTCGAAGTATAAAACTGATAGGATGAAGGAAGTTTCATCTCATAAACTATTAAAAACACCCAATCCCTAGGTAAATGAAAACCCATCTCTGTGGATGATCCTGTGGCTATATGTACAGAAGTTTGCATTCCTCTGAATTCCTTTTCACTTAGAATTAAAATACTATATAATCTCATTTAAGGCATCGCTACCTTTGACTTTATTATCTAATGCCCTGTATCTTCGTAAAGAGTAAGGTTTCATATCCTGAAACTATTTTGAGTGAAAATATTTTTTGATTTTTTATTTCAGAATTATTCGTTGCAACTAGGCGATTGCCCTGGTACTAACGGTCAAGTCTGGTCAACTGTCACTCTTACAATCGACATGCCTACATACACAAGAAGAACAAATAGTAAACAAAATGCTCTTATATACAATGAAACTTAAAGATTAACAACCAAACCTTTACCATCACCTATGGTATAGATAGGATAGGTTCACACCATACGAGTACATACTACGCACCGTCCGTCGCCACACTCCGTCCATAATCACTCTTCAATTTCATATACCGTTCAAAACCACGTACCGTTAGTACGTCATTCACTTATGCAATACAACTTCTAACGCTGTCCATATCACATACAAACAATATTTTAATTAGTAAAATAGTATAACAATTATAGATCAATGAAGTTTATCACCCAGTAGCTGCTTTACACTTATTCTTAAAACTCCTAAAATTGGATGGAAAGGGCCTCAAACACACCTCCAGGCAGCTGGTTCCAATCAACAATATTTCTGTTTAAAAAGAGTATTTTTAGTATTGGTAATTTAAAAGAATATAACGACATACTCTCTTGAGCAGTCCAACTCGAGAGGTTTCATTCATGCTTGAAATTCAGGTAGATAAAAAGTGAAAAAGTACAGCCTGTGATATGCTTTTCCCCGAAATACTAATGTAGCGTTTCCCATTACCTTCTACATTTCTCTACTGGAGCCGTTATATTAATCGTAATCCCTCCTGTGATTAGTTATGTGTGATTTTACTAAATCCAAAGATCCCACCTGCACTCAAGTAAAGAAGAATATGTTGTTACTTTCACCTTCTGTTAATTGGGGAGATATTTTCTGACGGTTTCCAGTCATCATGCCGAGGATAGTTCCACGTACTTTTTGAGCACTGCCGCTCATTGGCCGTGACTCCTTATTCTTCGAGCACTCTTGCTTATTTCGCAGATAAATGCTTTGTCCATAGGTCATCTTACAATCAGCAACCCTGTGGACGCAGTACGGAGCTTGAAGGACAGCCCCGAGGGTACGACTAGGGTAATGAATAAATTACTGATGAATGAATACTCGAACACTCTCCGATAACGGTCGCCTCTCTGAAACAGAGGAGCTCTCACGGGAAATCTATTCCCCGAATCAACTACGTGGGGAAAGCTAGCCACATCGCTCACCCTGATGTGCGACGTCTTCGTTATTACCAACACATCCAATCGCATGGGAAATAACATGCAGTTGAGCTCCATAGTCGAGTAATACTATTTGAGCCCTCCCACACAGACTCGAGGCGCTTTACAGAAACCACATAGGAGACTACCAGGTCTTAAGTGATATGGATCCGCGAAAATGATTTTTAAGTGTCGGAAAAGAAAATACAGTCCTAATGTATACAGATCAGATCTTTAATTCAATTAAAAAATATGGATGATATTCATTGCTTATAAATGTTGGGATGCATAGAGAAATAATTTCCTTCAAACAAGTAAAAGGGTGTCACTCTAGTATCATCGTCGTCCACTGCTGTTCACCGTTCAATGGATATCATTTCTCTCCATTTTCTAACCCCGCTCGATATTTTTCCTTTCAAATCTCTTGTAAGTAGAAAACTTCATCACTTATTATATATATACATGTACAGGATGGTTAATTAAAAATTACGAAGTAATTGAATATTAACGGATGTGAAGTCACTTACGGCTTCGAACCAGAAATCATTTAAATTGAATAACGTTTCCAATTCTCTGTGATCCAATTTCATAATATAAAATGCAATATTCTATCCATTACAATGCACGATATCTTTCATTCTTATACTAAAATATTGAAAAATTATCCATGCATCTTCAGGAGGAGTGACATTTTTTTATTTTAATCTTGTTAAACATCATCTTTATTGTAGTTACAATAATTAAAATCTTTATTTTTCAAGCAAATATTATCGTAAAAATGGAGTTACATATTCGCCTATACTGTTCAAAGACAAACATTGTTGACTAACGATAAATTACATTGCGTTAAATCATTTAATAACTAATTAGTCATCGTAAAAGATGTTGGTCTAGTAAGTACCAATAACTCTCGTGCTAACAGATTTACAGTAATGTTTAACCAATCGAAAAATAATTATGTGATTTCTTAGTTGTTCATTTCCCTAACCCAGTCTTCAGATAGCTGAGTTTAAAACAAAAGGAAAATATCTCAACTTATAATTACTTGCAGGGGTGCACTTTTTATGCTGAAGTAAAATCTTGAGGGGCGAAGGACCACTAAGAAACATTTATTTGAGGCATACTGAATTGGTCGAATTCATTAGAGGAATAAAATTTAAGTAATTTTGTCGTCCAATTGTGTCCTTTTAAGTGCTATTCGAGAGAAAAGTTTGTTCTCCTTATTCTTTCTTGTGGTTAAGTGCGCAATTTCCAATTGGCAATATATATTTAAGCGTAAATGGAAACTAAGGTGTCATGAAATAAATTTCTGCGAAATCATAGGCTGAAAAACAGGATTTAAGCATGATAAGTACTATAAAAGTAGCTGAGATTGGATTACATTTCCATTTGAAGGTAATATAACCACTGAGGAGAAAATTCACTTTAATATTTGAGGGAATAGCCTACCTCGAATTAAGTGCTACCCTTGTGCAATTCACATTGAATGAAGGCATGACGTAGTCACTTTTCACTTACCATTTTCGTTTTCCAAAGAAGCTCTACTGCCAAGTACAGTACGCCCATGAAGACTTGCGGAGGTAAAGAAGGTGTTCATAGAGCTCTTCCAAAATTTAAACCCTGGAAAATTTGGCAAAAACCGAGCGCTCTATTCACCAGAATACGGGAATATATGGAAGATATCTTTTTAAAATATTTTTTAAGCTGTTCCAAACGATAGGTTCTACAGTTTCTTTCACGTAGGAAAATAACGTCGAAGATCTCACCAGACTATGGTGGATGAAGCCTCTGTATTTGAACGATTTATTCAACGACACGTACATGACCACCCTTTTTCTCGACTTCCCCTGGACAATGCCCTCGACAACTTTTCTAATCGGGGCGATATTATAATTTGGAGACAGGAAATGATACCTACTAAATGGCAATTACATCGGTCATTGGGCAAATCCTTTCCTCCTCCCCGCCCTCAGGGAAATAGGGTGTAGGTCTGATCCAATTGTCGCCCCACATGGATCGGAGGAGGAGGCGCCCTCAACCACCCCGCGGGACCGTCGCGGCGGTACACGATAATACGCACGCTCACACACGCACACCCGCGGGAGCGGTTCTCGGGATGTTAAGTCGGGGATGAAGGGGGGAAGGAATGGAGAAGAGCGGGGTGAAGTGATGAGCAGAGCCTCTCCCTTCTCCACAAGTACGAGGGTGGGTGGGGGCATTCAATGGAGCCCCGGTGACAGACCAAATATCGACCGCTTAGCCTATGGCGAGCGGCGGCTAAGCGGGGGTATCCGGCGCCCACCTTTGCCCTCCCCCCCCATACACGTCTCCTCATTCCACTTCTCGGCTCTCCTCATGTGAAACCTAAGACCCCCACCCACTCGCCCTTCGGAAGGAGGAAAGCTGTGCTCTGCCGCTTCGGCTATGGGATTGAGGAGTTTGCGGCGAGAGGGGGTTGGGGGCGAGAAGGAAATGTCTTCCGTGCTTACAAGACACGCCGAGTGTTTGAGGGGGCGGGGCGGGGGTGAGTGCGGGGACCAGAGAAGCGTGAGGGTAACGTCGAAGGTGAGATTTCCAGGACGGGGTGAGGGAGGCTGGCCGCTCTCCTCCTCTGACCTTTCAGCGCTCGCGAGCGAAGTCCTTCCGTTTTAAGCGCGAGGCGGAGGCGAGAAGAGGTCGTTCGAGGGAGGAGGGTGGCGCTGATGATTTATTCACTTCATGCGACTTCCTTCGGGGTTCTTTCGATTTTGTTCTCATCGCTGCGCAGCCCGGATAAAGGATATACGAAAGCCATGTGGGTTTAAATAATCATCCACCCATGAGTGAGACGACCGCTTACACACCGATACTCATCCATTTTGAAGCATTGAGACGTAGTAACGAATTTTCCACGCCACCGGTGGTGTTTAACTTGTGAGATTTAATTAAATGTTAATCTTTGTTATCGTTTTAATATTCGACATTGGCGTTGCTATTGAACATTGAGTTACCGATTAAGTTCTTGTATGTCCAATACTCGAAAAAGTGAGTCATCACTCCGAGAACTTGTGCTCCGGTCTCTAGATCCTGATTCGCGAACTCCTATGGAAACAATTCAACTTGGAGGTTGCATGCAGAATGGCAAATCTTAATGAACGGCCATAGAGAGACCAATCTCCAACTTTGTGATCATGGAAATGCGAAGTAATTTCAATAACTTAACTTAAGAATACTACATGAAGAAGTGTAATACATTTACTGTTGTAAGATTTGTTGTCGTGCAAAATATTCCTAAATTAGCTCCTCCATTTAAATGATCCTCTTTTGCTCCTATTATGTGAGACATTCAGGAATGGTTCATTGGAAAATCACCGTGAAACGCAAACGTTTTGTCACGGTTTGAGCTTGCTACAAATATGTTGAACTTATTTTAAATAGAGCAAGAAAAATATTGGCTAAAGTAGTAAAAAGGGAAAGTTGAGAAAGGTTTAATACGCATAACATATACAACTGTAATTAACTGTACTTTTTCGGTTCTAACGAGTTAAAGCATAAGTTTGCTTTACCGGAGAGCTTAAAGATGGAAGTTTTTACTTGCTTTTTAGCCTAACCTAATTCTTCACTCAAAGTCCTTAGTAAAAAATGGCCGAGTAATGACTAAAACAAATCTCACCCTGACTGTATTGAACTCAGCAATTGCAACAGTATCTTGGCTGACCTACATGCCAAAGTTTGAGTACTCGTAAATCTGACTAATTTAATAACTCCACCTTCTTTTACTCCTATCTCTTGCCCTTTCTATGCCTCTTGTATCATTTTATTGTATACATGAAAACCAAAGATAGTAATGGACAGCCATTACTCCCCTTACCATGAGTCATCCTCAGTAATCCTTCGATAGTCTTACCTTTGCTATTCGATTCATATACGTACTAGTCATACTTGTATATGGACTAGTACGTATATGAATCTGAATAGCAAAGGTAAGACTATCGAAGATTACTGAGGATGACTCATGGTAAGGGGAGTAATGCTGTCATTTCTATCTTTGGTTTCATGTATACAATAGATGATAGCAATGACGCATACAAAGGGCTAATGAGATAGAACTATAAAGAAGTGGAGTATAATTAGTCAGATTGACGAGTACTGCAAACTTGCATTCGTAAGATCCGCATGAATAAATTTCCATTCCACACATTACATGATCGTACATGATAGTATATACATAGGCTAGCTATAGGTATATAGCTATGTTAGCTTGGAGATTTGAAAAAAATTCTTGCGTCTCTATTTATTACGGTTATGGTTTTTCTATGTCATACTAAATGTTTTCTGATCATGAAATAAACATTTCATCATTTTTATCCTTTAAATGATGTTGTTATGTACCCGCTGCCTTTTTCGTCACCCTTTAATCGTGTTAATCCCTTCACACCCTTTAAAAAAACAAATTTTAGATGCCTTGGAGGAATTTATCATCATAGGTTGTCCACATATGAAAAATAGACTTTGGACACTCACTATCAACTAATATATGTTACTTACAGCCAGGATTTCCTCTTGATCAGAGTATATTATTTTTTCTTTTTGATACATTTCCGCTGCGCTCATGCCATTCAAAAAAATGTTCATTATTCTTCCTTCCAGTTGCCTAACATTTTCCCTTCTAACAAAACATTCAGTAATCCATCATTTCTTAGTATCAGCTCCACCCCCTTTACTGCTAACATTGAATTACAATTTCAATGCAACGGTTTTATCATACAAAAATTACTTTTATTGTAGTTAGACGATTACAATAGTTATATATAATCTATATATAAAAATTTTTAATCTATTTTCATTTCGCTTGATTAGCGGTAGTTTTTACGTTTAATTATCCGTAACGGGTTTTGCAAATTTAGATTCAGTATTTCGAAAAAATGTTAGAGTAACGAGGGGAGAGATGAAGACTGACGATCAAATTTTAATTGTCGGGGGAAAGAGAATAAGGTTTCATCTTATAATTAGGTGGGTTGAATCTTAAGAAAACGTACGTGGGTTGATTATTTAGAGTTTGAAAGATTTTGACTTCAGTGATAGAAGGGAGAATATTGTAAGTAAGACAAGGTTAGCGGGAAAGAGCAAGGAAGATTATGGGTTCTCTAAATGGCACAAATTATGTAATTATGGTGGAAGACTTAAATACACGAGTATCTGGTTGAAACCTGTAGTTTGGTTGAAAAAGAAAATAATATCGGCAAAAAAATGAAGTTCACGAACACATTGCACATAAAAGTTCATAAGCACCATCCAAAGTCTAAGCTTAATAGGTATTACATGATTTTTGTCATATCTGTTTTAATATCTGAACTTTGTATGTAATAAACCATTCATTAAAAGTTTTTAATGGGGAATAATAATTAATAATAACGATAAGGTCTAAATTGCGGAAATTAATAACAATGGAAATTAACAGCGCTTAAATTTCCAACAGCCTTTTTTCGTATATTGTAATGCAATACTCATGCGGTACCTTCAAGTATGATTGTTGCTTTGGATAATCTTCAAAATGCGCTCCATGAAATAAATAATTTTGGGAAAATACTATTTCACACAGCTCTCGTGTGTGCTATGCATTGATTCTTACCAAATATATCCTCCTAAAATTTTAAATATTGAAATATATATAGCTAATTGAAATTTCTCCTAAAATGACGGTTGAGTAATAATTATCATCTATTTATTCCTTATTATTTCGTCATCATGTTCAATTGTGTCATTAATGAAATATATATTTCAAGATCGTTAATAATGCCATTGTTGAACCTTACGATGAAAATTCCTCTTAATTTTTTCGAAATAAATCCATATAATAATGAGAGCTAATTATTATTAACCCTTTTGCATTAAGTATAAAAAACTCATTTAATGAAACTTTAATATTTCTGTATTCGTAAGCGTACGGTTCCCGTGGAGCTCCCACGATACATTCCCACCTGGGGGTAGATACAAGTGCCAAGAGTTGTTTTTACGACAAAACGCTACTTGAAGATGCATTCTGTCGTCAAGACAGAATCTGCTGTCAACTCATTAGCCCTCGTGTCAACAAAGGTGGAGACGAGGGCTAATGAGTCGATAGTCATTCCAATTTCTCTCTAGGTATTCTTTGGACGACCGAAGGGCTATACATTTCCCAGCGTGTCATTTTTGTCCGGAATCTGATGCCGTAGTGGAACGACGATCGGTTCACAGTGAAAAGAGAAATAAAGGGTGAGAAGGAAGGCGAGAAGGGGAGTGAGAGGGGGGATGTGTGAAGAGTGGCGGGGTTAGGTGCTCGTTGAAGCAGGTCGCCGTATATCGGACGTCGTTTTCCGCTCATCGAAAATCCGGGTCTTGTGAATGTGTGACCTTCCAAAGGGTCGATTCTTATGGAGAAGCCAAATATGGCCTTCTTGTCGTCAGGAACGGAGAAGACCAACGTGAAGGCATCATTTCACGACGGAGAAGTTCAGACTACGGTCACCGTCACAACGGATTTTTACTGGGAAATAATTTTAATGCGCTCTAAAAGACATACGGATATCGTGGAACACAGATTCAGTAAAAAGAAATGAAGTTAAGGAAAAAAACGAGGTCATAAACAATGGTAAATCGTGAAATGGTTATATTCGATTGGGTTTCAACCTTAGGTATGAGGAAATTATGTTTCCCCCTTCTAGAACGCAATCTGCAGTGAGTGTGCGTTGGGCGTGCCACCTAATCATCAGGCGCAATGTACACGTTGCACCGAGAGTCAGTGCCCGACGACGAATGTGTCGTGGCTGTTTCGTATTTGGAATTTATTTATCCCGAATCCTATTCTCAGGTTCAAATTATTATTAACATATGTGAATTAAGTCAACAATATGGATTAGTACCTTTTCTGCATGAGCATAATAATTACAGAGTGATGGTTAACCTTGCCACCATATGCTGAATGTCTTTGTGTTCATACCATGAGAATCCATAAGAATATGGCATATATTTTAGGTAATACTGTTACAAAATTACTTTTGATTAAGTAAAACTGAGTCCAATTTTAAAATTAAATTTTTCTTTAGCTAACAGAGCTCCTGGAGAAATACACACATTCAATGACATGCACAATGTATTCACATTGTGCATGTAATTGCGATAAGACATGCATTTAATTGATCTCTTTTCTTTTAATAACTTTGCCCTGCTCAAATATTACCTACCAAAGTATTATCTAATCAAACTAACAAACATTCTACAGTAATGAAAGAGCTAATTGTTTGGTTCCATCTGGAAAAATATTCTGAAACGAGGTGAAACGCAAATTCATTTCCCCCGATTTTCGACCAGCAAAATCAAAGTTTCAAAGCAATGGCGGATTATCTAATTTTTACGTATTTTCAATATTCTTGGAATCACCAAGGTGTACCTCAAAAAAATATTTTAATACATTTTCAGAGGAATATGGGGACTAAGGGTTCATAACTAATCCCAAAGAATAACCGGCGATTGATGGGCATTCTTAAAGTGAAAATAATGTATAAAATTTCCAATTCATATTTTATTATAACTTTATCACAAATATGCAATATAATCCGCCACAAATGGGCATGGCAGGAGTTGTTGGGGAACTACAATTGCAAAAGAAGGGGAAGAGAACAGTCAATTGAAGATATACCTTAATGCGATTTTTCAACGTACCTTCAGGGTTTATTTTACAAAATACTTATAGAAAAGAATATAATGTGGCTGTGTTTGGCAGCCAATCTCTCTTCATTCCTTTCGATCTTACTTAACCTGCCGATGTATCAATTATTTCTTAGATGGCGTCAACGAAATTTTCAACTTAGGAATTCATAATTATTTAATCTCAAAGAGAGCCTGAGCCCACAGGAGAAAGAGACCTGTTCCTTGGAAAGGGTATAGCATCGTTTACATCCATTAATATACTTGAGATTATGGATAAAAACCATGATAAGACAGCAGAAATCCAAAATTAAAATTTATAGCCGACAACGGTTTCATCACATTTTATGTCTGCTGCAGGAGTATAACCGGTTGGCATCTCTCTTGATACACTATTTCCATTATATCCGTGAAAACAACTCAACATCAAATACAGCAGTGATCGCAGTTGTCGCATTTCAACAAAATTCGTTCGTTGTTATGTCATAAGCAAGGTGATCTCCTCTCAAACAAAACTGCTCATTATCACATTCTGCATGCTTAAAGCGGACCATAGGCTATACTTCTGGAGAATATTAGCTTTTAAAGTCGCACACATATTTCTGAATAACCCACTGTGCATAACAGTACGCCATTAAGGTTCGAGGCATGGATGGGAGGGCGGCAGAAGAAGTGACGTGAGAAAAGAAGATTGAAAATCAACCTCAAATCTTTCGGATGCTCCTTTAGCCCTCAGCCAACCTCGAAGGGCGCACGATTGATCACACTTTGGAGCCAATGGGACTTGGTGTAGACGCCTCCTTTTACCCGGTCAGCCCATCCCAGCGGAAAACTTGAATACGGACCGTTGAGATATTTTGCCTGGGATATACGACCTGGCGTACTGACCGACAACTGAAGGGTTCACGGGTGGACTATTGATGGTGAAAGATCAGAATCCTCGTACTCAGTCCCGACAAATTAAAAGGCACATGGTAGTCATAACTTGTGGGTCACTTTTCGGTCTATGGTGGAGCGAAGGGCAGAGGGTTTTGATGGAGTTGGAGGCCTGACGACCGAGGCGGGGGGTGACGTGACGCGGGGGTAGGAGGAGGTGGAGGGAGGAGGGTGGGGGTGGGTAGGAGTGTGGGAGGATGATGGAGTTGTGGGATGGAAGCTGGATGCAGGAGGACGGAGGTGACGGAGGCGGTGTTCGAGAACTGAAATAGAAAGGGGCACATTGAGTAAATTTTTTGTTTAAAGCGGCGTAATCTGGGACGAAAATTTTGGTCGGTCCTCCAAACGAGGTTCAAACGTAGCAGGGAATGAAGATAATTAGTGCCACGAGGACTTGTTTGTAAAGGAAAACAATCGATCAGATGCTCTTATTTACATCGTGGGGTATTTCAGAGTGCTTATTCTCTTATTCAATTTAATTCATAGGACAGGCGATGTAATTTGAAGATCAAATTGAGTAGCTTCAGGCGTGATGTGGTGGAAGTCGAACATAATGAATAACTGATCGAAGCAGTTCTCCACTTATCAAGTGGAAAAGTGCTTCGATCAGTTATTCATTAATTTGAAGATGATTTATTGAATTAGATAATCATTTTTGTTGATAACTACTGAAATGTGGGCGCTTAGGTGAGAAACGTACGATATATTATTGACTACTGATACAATTCATGGCGTCTTTTTCTTGAATTTATGGAATGCCCGATTAAAACATTTTCCAAAATATAAAGGGATATTTGATGCATTATGCAGATTGAAATAATATGTTAAAAGGTTACATGAATGTTCTACAATCTTCTAACGTCTCACCTTATATGAGGTGAGACGTTGGAAGACCAATTATGTCAGAGTTAGTAAGACAGAGAACCATATAAACACGGATAATATATCTATTATTTTTGTTCTTACTTGTGCTTCACGAAATAAGAGAAGTGGACGGCGGGATAATCATGATTTAATTGTCCAATCTGCTGTGGAGTTTTAATTATTCTAATTAACATCGGAAAGTCAACGCAATAGGTATGGGAAGAGATTCAATGAAAACAAATCAAAAGTAAGGAGCTGTTCGAGAAATAGAAAAGCTGACTTAAATATTAAAATAGGACTTCATAAACTAGAGCAACTGGAACAGTTTACGTATCCCGGAAGTGTTTTAGATGAGAATAGCCATTCTAGTAGGGACACAAGCTGGAGATATGTGCTTGGTGAAGAACCTTTCACAAGCAAGAAGGAATCGATGACAGGGGCATTGAGTAATGATGCTAAGAAACAGCTCGTTAAATCTTTGATTCAGTGCAAGGTTTTATATGAAGCAGAAGCATGGATTATTGAAGCAAGAAGATAGGAGTGGACTACAGGCTTTTATGTGTGCGTGGAGGAGGATGGGAACGGTGAAATTGACAGAAAGAAAAATAATAAGGAAATGGTAGGCTTGGTGGGGGAGGAGGGAGTATTGTTTGATAGAGACCTGCAGGCAGTCGTCTTTATTTTGGGTCGAGATTGAGACTATGGAGTCTCTTGAGGCTATGTAGTCTAACTCTATTGTCGGGAGAAATCTAAAGAAGTTACGAATGATGGATAGGGGTCCTTTATATAAGCGGTTGGATGTTGAAGACTATGTTGATGTTGATGGTGTTGACGATGTTGATGATATGGTGGAAAACCCTAGGTAAACAAGGAAAAGGCAGAAAGAGGACGGAACTAAGAGAGGAAGGAAATATGCGGAATTGAAGAAGGGTTTGGTGTAGTGTCGGATTTCGGATTGTGTATTGTAAGGAGGGGCATGAAATTTAGCGTTTATTCAACCCTGCTACAAGAGGAACCCCTGTGCTTAAGGTAATAATCGAGGTCAAAACCTTTCCGCTTGGTTCCAAACACGTTTTACACTCGCCATCAATTAACCTCAGATATCAGCCGCCCTTCCAAATTAATACAGAGCTATGAGAATACGCAATAATTTCGATTTCATGACTTACCTTCTTTTTCTTCTATGGCTACGCTGCAGTCTCGGAACGTCTATGTACCGTCGTAATCCACAGCTTGAGAGTTATTGATGTTCCACTTTTCTTATCTTCGTAAAAATTGAAGTAAATAAAATAAAATGTCTATTTCAATGCACAAAACAAATCCTTCTCGAATTTATTTAAATTAACCATTAATTTTTAATTAGTGTCTTCCCACAAAATTAGAGTTGCCGTATTGATGCAGGATTTCTATCTCCATCTAGTGTAACGAGCCCTAAGAGAACTTAACGCCACCATGCCTAGATGTTTTGCATTTTACTTTCTGCACCTCATATAGTTTTCATGAAATAGAATTATAGCTGGTTTAAGAGGAGTGACTTGTAATTAATATCGTCCTGGAACCATTCACTAGCTACTCGTTTTAATAAAAACCGCTATTTTAGGATATAATACTCCTAGTTGACGGCAATAAACTGAAATGAATACACAATATTCATTTCCAAAATTCCCTTGAAGTGATATCTTTGTCAAATTGGTTTATGTTTTCGTTGATGTTGGCTTTGAGTTTGGTATTGGAAGGGTATGAGCGTGGTGTGGGGGTGGTAAGTAGGCATTGAAGAGGCCAGGGGTGGTCGGAGGACGCGATAGTGGAAGAGCGCACGGGGGAGGACGGAAATGGATCTTGCTACTGTGTGGTGTACCTGTGGATTAGGTGCATACTTGTGAGAGGTGTCCTGCAACTGGGCAAGAACGTCGGGTGACGGAAAATGCTACTTGAGGAAGTGTTTTAATTAATAGATATCAGGGAAACAAGTGGCGAACTGGTTAAGCGAGTCTGGCATGCCTTTCAAGAATGGAGTGAATTCGAGGTGGAATTCAGGCAACGTTTGAGCGGGAAAAGCAAAAAGGACAGGGAATTTTATGCAGGGAATATTTCAACTTTGAATTATCAATAACTGCACATGTAAAAACAATTGTGTGACATGCGTTTGAGTTTTGAGGGCAAATTTAAACGGATTTTATCCCTAAGTCCTGTTAGCAGCACACACGGTTAAAGGGAAAAAAAATTAATTACAGAAGAATGATTGTTAAGAATTTTACAGAAGAATTTTATGTTTGCATGTACTTGTATGTATCAATCCATCATGAAGAAACTTTCTCCTCCCCCCAAAATTCCCTTTCCACATCCCCCAATCTACAAGTTCTTGGCATATTTGTCCTCATAAAACTTATAAATGTCATTTTAACAAGCTATTCTTTCACATTTAACCATAGCTACTATATTCAAATGAAAGGTTGAGTCATGGAAAGTATTTTTAGCGCTTCTACTTTACATTCTCGAATAAAATTATTTCTCACATTACACCCTTAAATATTTAACACGAAATATAGATGATATATTTCTCGTATGGCTACATGGTATGGCCTCCCTTAAAGTTTCCATCCCGCACATCAATTAAATATCCTTCGTTTCCATCACCTCCAGCATTTCCTCTACTCAAGTCACCATTCCAAATGTCTAAATCTCCCTCTTCAACTACTGATTCCGCATCCAAAAAATTGTATAATCAATTTAATAGCTATTCTTCGCACACCAAAAAATCAATTACATATTTTCTTTCGATTTCAAGTAATTCTTCTGCCTTTAACAACCCTGATTTTTTAAAATGAATTAATTTCAAGGGTTAATGACCCACTTATCCAAAGTGGTTATCTGGAATCCCTCCTAGAGAAAAATGCTCAAAATTTTTACACTCCTAAAATGTTTCATTTATTTTCTCTCTGAAAAACAATCTCTCGATATATATATACCTTCTTTCTTCGCAAAATATATTTACCTTTCTTGCTGTAACTATAGCTCATTAATAGAGATCTGTAGCCCATCCTCTCCAACAAAAAACCAACGCAGATTTTCCAGTTAAGTTGGTAGATTATATGGCGCGATATGCCGGAGGGAGTAACGCGGGATGGGAGAGAATTTGTCAGTTAAGAGTGGAGGAAACAAGTGGTGAAGAGAGGACATGTTTTGTATGTTGGTCAATTGCAGGGCACGGGTGTGGCATTGTGGATGGCAGAGGATGTGAATAAAAGCTGGGTGGATACGTCCGATTATTTGGCTGGCCATTTAAATGCAGTTGATGAATATTGACGTAATAACTTTGCCATTTTGGTTTAGTTAGTCAGTATGAGGAAAAGAGAATATGGTTGAGGGACTTAATTTCTGGGAAATATGCAGTGTAAATGGAGAGGATGTACGAATTAAAGTATTGAGAAGGTTTGGGAGGGTGATATTGTCGAAGTATTTTTTTATTGAGAAGGGTATCAGGGTAACTGCGGTGGAGTAGAGTCCCTTCTTCTACACTGCACATTGCACCACACCCATCAACATCCCCATCACCAATCACTGCGTCTCATGCAAATCTTCTTCCGCATCAGCCTCTCAACCAGTGCCTAAACATGCCTCCCTCCGCAATTTTTCATTCAACGATTGTTTCAATTTTTCTATTATTTCCTCCCTTCCCCCATCAGACACATCGATAAAACTCAGAACCCTCGATTCGGCTCAAAGCTGGCTCCTGGGTGCCTGCTCGGACGTCGGTCTGAACCTTTCCCCTAGTGAACCTTTCCTCCTTCGGTTGAGTTCCTTCCTCCTTCCCGTCAACCCCTGGCCCTTCTGTTCACCCCCAAACTCCCCCCCTCTCCCTTCCAACTCTCCTTCACCCGTCCTGTCCAACACTCATATCTCAAGTTTTCATTTTTCCGTTGAGAAAGGTGGTTAGGTCACCAAAATATTAAAAACTAAAACTTTGAGTGTCTCTTTATTTTGTATTTCTAAATTTTATATATCATCGCAACAGTAGTAATTGGCCTTATATTCACTTTTGTGAATATTTTTCCTAAATAAATAAATTAATTACTTTATATATAAATCAATGTTGTGAACATTTTTTGCTAATATACATGTATATTTATACAAATGAATATCGCTATTTTGAGTTAAATATATTGAATATGCTACCATTGCTCTTCTGATAGCTATATTACGCTTACTCCTCCCATGCCCGATTTATAACTGATATCCTTCTAACTGGTAATTTTCTCTCTTCAACATCCTTATGTTGATGATTTAAAGTGTTATCTACTCTGTTTAAGTCGTTTAACTCCTGATACCTTCATCCACCCTGCCACTACATTTTACGCCCTTGAGACTAAAATATAATGATGTAATAAATTCCTTTAGCCAATCTCATTGCTTCTATTGATTGTATCAAAAAATTCTGTAAAAACTTTCTTTCATTTTATCTTCAGTTGAATAATTCTTCAGGGATAGGATCTATTTCTCCAGCATTTTCATTTTCATTCATTTTCTTTTCTACATGATTACACGTACTATATTACAATCAAATGTTTCTTGGTCTCGGTCATCCACATCATCCTCATATTATCTTTCCATGTCTATCGTATTTAAACATGCAACTCATTTTTTATATCCATCGTAGCTTATTTTTTCGGTTAGATCAATACTTTTCCTTGAGTTAATCTGACCGTGCAAAATGATTTTCGTTTTTTATATCAGTTATTTCGCCTTCCCATACGATTTTCTCCTTTTTCCTTACTTGGCAAACTCACCATGTTCTTAAAATAATATTTCCTCAATTTTTCCTAATTAATTTTTTGTTTTATCTAATAAGACGGTGGTAAAAGGTTCTCGGAATCACTATCAAATGTCAGCGATAGCTCAGCGCTAGCGCAGGGAGTACCCGGCGTAGTGATAGGTAATTCATTATGAGTAAACACGTAACATATCAGTGCTCTGGGAAGAGATCTATGGTGCGGACGCCCCTCTATTGTTGTTCACTTGTTGTGATTTCTGATGATGGAGAACAAAATTAGATTCGAGCAGTGATGAAAAACTTCGTAAAGAAAGGTATGAAAGCAAATGAAATGCATGCTGACTTTCAAAACACTCTGAGGGGCTCAGTTCCTTCATATTCAATTGCTATCAAGTGTACAAACGATTCTAAGTTTTGCCTGAAAAACTTAAATGATGATCAGCGTAGTGGTTGGCCAAAATGTGCCACTACCCCAAAATTTATTGCAAAAGTGCATAAAATGGTCACGCCGATTGAAAGTGCGAAAAATCGCCGAAGTTATAGAGATATATTATCTGAACGGGTATTTTAATAATGGAATTCTATATAAGAAAATTATCTGCTGGATGGGTGTGTCAACTCATGACGCAGGATCATAACTGCATCAAAATGGAAATTTCCAAACAATATTAGGCCCATTTTAAGGGTAACCAACAAGATTTTCTGTGCTGGTTTGTAACCACACATGACATTTAGGTCCTCTACTATACTCCAAAGACAAGACAGTAGTCGAAACAGCCGAAACTTGTTGATTACCACCACCAAAGAAAGCAAAGGAAATACGGTCGGCCGGAAAGGTGTTGACTTCAGTTTTCTGGGATGTAAAAGGGATTCTGTGGATAGATGATCTTCCCACTGGTCAAACAATTACTGAGCTATAATACACTAACCTCCTGGACCTACGACAGCAAAAGATGTACGAACAACGCTAGGTTTTGCAAGGAAGAAAGTCATCTTTCATCAAAACAATGAACGCCTACACACAAGCGTCTTTGCCATATCAACAATACGTCAACTAATATACAGCTTGTGTCCACACCCACCTTATTCACCTGATTAGGCTCCATCAAATTTTCATCTCTTTCCTATGCTCAAAATTATCCTCGGTTGACGGAGATTCTTTTCAAACGAATAATTAACAGCCGAAGTAGGCGGGTATTTTGCAGGCCTGAAGGAATATAATTTTCAAAATGGCATCGAGGCATTGGAACATTGCTGGACGAAGTGCATTAGTATGCAGAGAAATTACATGGAAAAATAAAAAAGTTTTTTAGTTCAGTTGCTTATTTCTTTTCCATTCCGAGAATTTTCTTAACTAACCTCGTAGACTCTGACTGGCTTTGTGTATCCTTCTTCCTAGGTACGCATTTTATTTCATCGCTTTCCTTCCCTAATCTATCCTCCTAAAAATATCTTCTGAAGTTCATTGCTAATACTTTAATAGTTAACCGTTCGTATTTTTTCGTTAATACTCGTTTCAGTATTTTTAAAGATAGTATTATACATATTTTAATTGACCCACTCCTTTTCTTAAAAAACAGTTTTAACACCTATTTTCCAGTACCCTATATTTCTATTTCTTTTTTGGCTTTCTTTATTTTATATTTTAGACATTCTTTCCATTTTATCCTCTGTATTTTAATGCTAACATTCATAAGCACCAAATTATGATCTCATTATGCATCCACTCTTAGTAAGGGTACCATATGGTAAATATCAATAATGCTGAAATCCAATTATATACATGCATGTTATAAAAATAATATACAATATTTTTTAATATTTATATGGTATGCATAAATAATTTACTTATTACATACATGATATTACATACTAAATACCAATAAAAAACCATTTATGGGAATAATTTTTAGTCAACTATGCTTCAAGAATGTGTTTCTTATGAAAGGTTATATAGGCTGAGTTTTAAAATTTAATTACGCTAATTTACTGATTTCACATGTACTGAAGGATGAGTAAATGGAATTTTCAGGTAATGATGGACGCTGGGAAAATTCCAAAGTTTTTGCCAAGACTTCAGTCATGGGAGACTGATCCAGTTTCGATCCAGGAACATATATGTACGTTTCCATCGCACATCTTCGGTGAAGTAACTACTAACTACTTGAACTACTTGACACAACTTAAGTGCGTTATAAGGACAGACAATTAGTTAATTCTTTGATAGAGCAAAAAAACAGAATTAGCATAATTGGAGTGCAATTAAATAAACTGCAATGTTTATTCTTATTGGATGATATATTTATTCCCCTTTACATAGATTAATTGAAATTATCCGCGAAATAATTTTTTTCCGTGATGAAAGATTTTCATTTACGACTTTCAAAATTCCATCTACAAAGTAAAAAAGTGTTAAATTCTGCTTGGAAGCATAATTGGCATTTTTTATTGGTAAAAAAGTGTTACCGAACGTCGATTCCGTAGTTATTTTGCAGCAACATGACTGCCCAATTAAGATCCAGCAGTTAAGTACATTAAATTCAAACACATACACTTTAAGATTTTGGGGTAATTTTCCTTGCATATTTCTTCAGCCGAATCTATTGGAACATTTTCCATAGCTAGGTAACGACCTATTTCAGGAGCAAGGATATGGCAACATGTTGGCATTAAACTTCGAATGCCCATTCAATTAGACATATAAAATTTAGACTTCAAAAACGAGATCAGGAAACATATTTGAAATTCCTGGCGGTATCTTTCTTCTTAAATATTTTTATTATGGTTAGCATTGATGACATCGTTTACATACATGTATCTATATCAAGGTATTTTGGGTTACCAGTATTTTGATTCATTTAGCGTTCTCCGCCATATATTTACAACTCATTTATGAAATTTGACTGTTCATGTACCTTTATTATACAGTGTTATTTGTTATTATGCCATGGTCTCACTGGGTCGCAACAATATGTTAGGCAATAAATTATGCATGTATTTTGATGAAAAACAGAAATAATTTAGGTATAATAGTTTAGCATAAAAGCATGGGTAAGCTAAATTATATGAAACTCTGCGGCCAACTAAAGCATTTAAATGAAATAAAACATTCTAAATTATGTACATGATTGAAATTAAAATCGATATGGAAATTAGATTAAATATCAAACTTCGAAAAAGTAGTTGATGGTGAAGCTGACGGAATATTTCAGGACAAGTTGCAGAAGAAGAATTAATTTCTGAAACTTGGTAATAATTTCCATTTTCCACTGCTATCAATAAATATTCACCATTGATCATAGCCGATGAGTGGTAATAAATTAGTTTCTTTCTTGGGCAAAGAAAAGATTTAGTTATTATTCAAATGTATACTCTTAGGGAATATTGGTGTAGGCATACCCAATTTAAATAATATATTTTATTTTGGTGTAATTACGTTACGTGTATATTGTATTTGCGATTATTTTCAACCTGGCAGTATTAATACAATTCAATGAAACGAAGGCAGATCAATTCTCTTCTGTTAATATGAAATAAAAATTTCGTTTGGAAATTGAAGCCAACTCAAGATTTAGCAGGGGTAAGAATTGAGTTTTCAATGTTTTTCGAGGGCGAAGGTCACATTTCACCATAAACTTAACCGAGGAAAATCCAATACCTGCCAACGCGACATCAACGCACGGGATTAGAACCATCGATCTTCGGGCAGGACGACGAAGGGCGCAGCAATACCCATTGCACAGCGTCAACCAATCTCAGGATCGAAGAAACAAAATCTACGTGGAAGGCCACATGCTAGATTAATAAATAGATAGTGATAACTAACATTCAATCAACTACCGTTGAAAATTACAATGAAAAGATGCGTTACTTCATTGAACTATCGAAAGAGAATTAAATTTTATTAACCCCTCCACAACAAAATCAGCACTGCCACCGCTCGGTAAATATTTGGAGAAAGAATTTTAAAAGCGCGAAATTCACTCAAAACAAAGAAAAATATCCTATTCAGGTTATCAATAATTGCTTTTATTTTAATTAAAGTGGAATATTGCGTTTAACGGTTGAATTCAGTATTAATTTTTTCAAACATGAAACCACTCTTACCTTTTAATACGCATTATTTATTTTATATTTTTAATGACAATATTACCTATATTTTCTTGTAAACATTTAATTGAATGATAGTGATATTTTAAAAGTTGATAGTTTTGCTCTGATATTTTTAACATAATTTCCTCGATTATTTTTAAATGTTTATAATAATTTCATTGAATCAGAGAAGCTTGAAAAACAACATTCTCAGGCTCAGATTTTGGCAAAATAATTTGTCTTTTCAAATGTTTGTAAGTATTGGATTTTGTAAGAGGCAAATTAAGAGAACGTACAAATTTACAGAGAATATATCTGTTACAGTAGGTAAAAATATCTGAAAAGTATTTTTAACCTTAAATTGAGATATGACGAAAACATGAAAATAAGCATCGATTTGAGTTTTAAGTACAATTCTCTAAGAGTAGGTCGTAAATCCGTTACACATCGTATGATGAAAAAAATTCTGAATGAATATAAATTAACATTATAAATGCAAATTATGTTACGTAAATGATATTGTGAGTACGTTCCTACCACACTTTCACAACTGATTATTAAAATTCTATTGAAGAGTCATTTACGCTTAAACAGATAACCCAACATTTTCGGAATAATGCGTAGCAAATTTTTTCTAATGGTTTATCAAATTTCTCTACTTCTAGAATAAGATTCTTTTAGCTTAATTTCACGAAACTGATTGTAGGTATGAGTTACGGATGTTATCAATGTATTTAGGATGACCACTCAAAAAATTCAGATACCATACGTGTTCCGAGCAAAATCTCTTAGTTGAATATTTTATGCTGCATTAATATGATTGTCAGGCTATGATATGAAAGTTCACTAAATTCGATGTTTTGGTACAATTTAAAAAAACTACGAAGAACAAATTTTGAGGAAAATGTTCAAATCAAAACCATATCGAATTCTATTTACCCATAATTTCATAATATTTAACCAGAAACCCTATTATGTTCGTGGATATTCGGTCTACAACATTACTTGACGATATTTCACTGTTACTATGGGGAATTATTTTTCTTTAAGTAATGACGGTTAAGTGAAGAGTTTTTAGGTTACTTTTCTTTAGCTTCGATAGCATTTACGCAGGCAAGAAATACAAAGTGCACTTATGTGATTTCCTGAGGGACACCAGAAATTACTTATTTGCTTGTTGAAGACCTGTACTAGCCTTTTCTACTTTTTAATATAATTTTTCTATATTAAATGTTAAAAAGAACGCTTAAAAGTATTTCTTGTCTGGCAGTAAATGACAGTCTATAAAATAACGATACCTAATTTGAAAATTCTAAAAACCAAAATCTTACGCTAGTGATTTTATTTTCTAATTTAAAGAATATAATACAGTAATATTTAACACAAAGTTCGTTTGAAGTTTGACAGAAATAAATTGATATTTATCTCAAAATAAACAGTCAGGGTTCGCAAATAATTGAACTAATAACTACATAACGTGGTAATCTACAAAATTAGTAAAATTAAGTCACTAAAGTGTTCCACATTCGAATCATAAAATCACTACTAATTAAATGAACATACTGCTATCTGTGCAAGTGTTTAAATAATTTCCATTGATATTTTAAAATTATTATTGAATCCAACTTTAAATACTCGGTATACGCGAAAAAAATTATTTAATACACCCAAATAGGCGAATAGTCCTTTTAAGCGCACGGCATGAAAGAGGTTTTCAATATTCCTTGTTTTCGAAAAGATAATTTGCACGTTTATGCATATCCCAATAGTAACTCCAATAAAGTGTAGGTACTCCAATGCTTTGCCACTAAAATGATAACAACCTCTACTTTCATTCACCTAAATATTTTATTTCCAATTATATTTTTGAGAAAATGACGAAACACCAACGTAAATTGTATTGGTTTACGGAAATATAAATATTATACCCTTCTCATGATGATGATTTATTTTAGTGAAGTCCAGTTCCTCTATTGAAACTTTAATTAATTGAATGAATGATTGTAATACAAAAGGGTCCTAATAGGGAAATGTATGTAAATATAAGCAAAAATGTATAAGTAAATAAAAAGAATGAATAGAAATTTATTTTCTCTGTCTCATATAAAACAATTTTTGATTTCTCAGTTAAAAACACTTTCTTTCCTCGCTGCTACAAATTTTGGCGTTTTCAATATTTACATTAAAGATATGAAATTTTTTGAAAAATTTAAATAAATTTTTTTATGTCACTTACAAAACTACCCCTTTATCCACACCCTCAATATTTTATCCATTGTCTCGCCTCATAGCCGTGATTTTCAAAATATTAATGCCGTAATAGAAGTGACGGTTAACCTCCCCTGCAGCCATCGCAAGGCAGGCCCCGCGAGGCCTCTAGGGGCCCACTGCCGAACTCGCAAACGTCGTGAGCCAGCGAGTGGCGCCATCTTAGCCCAGCCCGCTCTAGCGAGAGAACTTCTATTTCGGCCGCATATGTGGCCGTCGCCCAGACACAACAAGGCAACTACAAAAAATACACACACTACTGTTTTATCCTCACTCGGGCACAGTTGCAAGGGATACCTGGACAATTCAAGCTCTGCTTACGTCATAGAATGAACATATGAATGCAGACGTGCATATTTAATAATTAATCATCCTCTCCTGATGATTTTTCTCCGTGCTTTCACGTCAAAACCTTTGTTTACTCTAGACAGTAGACGATCTCTGACATAATAAAAATGAGAGGGTTTGTCGATGAAAATGTTTATTTTTCACTTTAAAGGAAGAATGGATAGATATGACTACCTACCGGAGTGTTCAATTATTATGATATATGAGTAAATAGCAAAACAAATTGTTTTCAAAATTATATGCTGTGGTAGAGGTTGCGTTGTTAACTTGAAGCTGTATTTTATCATTAGACTTTTACTTTAAGTTGTGACTTAATGCCAACTATGAATTATGTAACCGAGCTAATATAGTATGATAGATGTTAAATATATTATCATGTATAATAAATATATATCATTAAGATATAATTTGACTGCGGTAAAATTGCGAATGGTGTGGGAGCGAGGAAACAGTAAACAAAAACGATATTGTACATTAGAGGGGGGATTCGATTGCGCAGCATTCGGGTTCAACGGAGAGCTAAACGAGAGGGCTGATGCTTTGAAGTCCCTAGTGATTTTAATGACGTGTGCAGTAGGCATACAAATGTTATGTTCTTCCTGAAGGGTTGCCTTGGGAAAGCAAGTAATAAACTGTAAAAAATAAAAATGGAAGACTAATTAATATATTTGTGCGGCTGCGAAAAAAAAATGAGATCATAAAAATCGGGGTCAATAAATTTAATATTTAAAATATTTTAGTACTCTAAACCGATTTAGAACACTCCCTTCAATGTTAGTATACCAAGTACCTGTCTTAGGTGTCAATATTTAGCGAATAAATATTCGAATATTACATGTCTTTGATTTTCAAGTTCTTTACCAAATCATTTAACGCACCTTCTCCAACAACTGCAATGTATTTCTGAACCCTCCATTGGAGTCATGGAACATGGGTTGGGAAGCACTGCCATCTATTAGCTGAGGCAGCGTAAATATGGTTTTGACCAAATAAATTGGTCGTTTTCAGCCATTTTCCTTGAGAGCACTCCATAATTCCCCGCAGTTACGTAATTAAAAGCTAGTGCTCTAAGTGCTTCTGCCAAAGGCTCACGCGGCAACTCGCACAGTATGACGTAATGAGTCAAATGTTTGCGTGGGACGAATGGTCTCCGTATTCTCGAACTATTGAGCATTCATGAGGAGTGAACCCCAAATACAAGACATCATCTCACGTTTTGCCTGGCATGACACACGGGGCCCACACGGATATATTTTGGTTTCTTCGCTCTCTCCTCCTCCCGGGCGCCTTTGTTTCAAAGCTTAGACGGTGATGCCTGGGTTCCGCTCCATTCTCATTCCTTCCCTTATCTTTCTCTCCCTACCCCCCGCCTCGTTCTAAATAACCACCAAACGCAAAGATTGCTAATGTCTCCTACCGTCGGAGGGGGACTCTAAAAATATATTACTCACAGTCTTCGACAGCCGTCGAGACCATAGCTCCAACAGATGCAAGCACAGACGTGCTACCTGCACGCTTTTTATAAATAATACAGCATTGAACTCTTCCACTCGCCTTCATTTTGATACTCTCTGCCCTAGTTTTCGGTCCGCGAGCTCATTTTCACCGGTAGGAAAGGATCCGTGGAAATAAGATTATAGGTCAAAACAACTTTGGAATGAGGAGATAAAATAGCAGACGCCGTGCTCAATTATAGATGAAGCAGTTCTACTGAATATCACCGCAGGCCGCTGAAAATTTCATTTGAACACCTCAATGCTTTTAAGCAGTTCCAGTCAAAACATTTTTCAATAAAATATGCAAATGACTGAATTAATTGTCTGCATAATTTATTCATTCTACTGCACGCATTCCTTACGTCATGCTGCTTGGTTGAGAAGTATTAGCTTTCTTTTTAAAATATCAATTGTCACCGAGAGAATTTTTTTATAGCAAATTCACACATCTTCGAAAATTTACTCTTTGACTTTCAATTAAGTTTCTACGTTAAAATTTAAATGAGCCCCATTGTGATTTAAAGCGGTGGATTTATTCATTGGCTATGTCCTTCCGTCGGGAAAAACTGGGGTCATCATCAGACGGCTTTATAAGAGGGAATACTCCTTCTTCATCTTCCTTTCGTTGAAGGCTTAAAGTGGAGGATCGATTAAACTGGACTTCAGGTGCACGGCAAGGTCCCTCGGTACACATGAATCTCTCCCGTGTTTTCATCTCTTTCTCTTCACGTCTACTTCCCCGGTAAGTTTATTTTGTAATGGTTTTCCACGGGTAAACCTTCGTAGATTTTGCCACCGGTGAAATTATCTATACTTTTCCTTATGTTTTGGCATCATATGTATTGTTTTGGCAGTACGTTTATCGTTTCCGTGTTGTCGCCTACAACCATTATATTTCACGCTGCAAAGGATAAAAAATATAAGCTGGGCAATTATCGGAATTTTGCTCTAAAATTGAACCAGCTTTTCTACTCATGTAACACCTCCGCTGTGCTTTGCCTGACCCAAATATCTCTTTTTTTGAACGTCCTCCTGCCTAATCACCGACCCAACTCCGATGGCCTTCTCACCCACAGCCGTTGTGTAGTCTTCCACATTAACTGCAATCACGTGCCGTCGCAACAATGTCCGTGGTCCCTATTCGGGGGGTTTGGGGGACGAGATGAGCAAGGGGGACACGGTGCCTGACGGAAGAGGGCAATCCAAGCACTAGGCACCGGGCGCGCAGCCACCGGCAGCTGTCTCGAATTCACTTGCGGAGTTCGTATCATTCCACCCTCGCCACGAGAGACTTCCGCTTTCTCCGGGAGGCAGTGAGCCCCCTCATCAGTCCCTCTCTCCCATTCCCCTCAAAAACCCTCTTTTTACGCCTCCCCCCTCCCTCCTCCGACCTCCTTCGCCACGACCCTCCCTCCCCCCATGCGGCGGCTCCTCGACCGCCCACCCATCCTCCCTCCCGGACGCGAATCGACCCACCCGTTCCCCACCTCACCCCTCTCCCTCCCAAACTATCCCCCCGCCTCCCATCCCCCTTCTTCCTTCCATCTTCTCCGCCCGCGTGTATCTCAGGGCGTGCTCTGCCAGCAACATTGATCCTCGGCAAATTACCTCGTTACCTCCTCGCACGTCCCATTTGCGATGCGGCGGGCTCCCCCACACCTACGCGGCCGAAGAGTGCACGATGGCGGGGAGGGGGGAGACTCCCCTCCGTTTCTGGGACCTTTGTTCTCCGTGCGGTGGCAATTGAACAAAAAAATAATAAAACCCGCGATGGAAATCATCTTCCCATAGAATTCTGAACCAATCAGGTTCGACTTTCTAATTTTCGTCGTGGAAAGCCGTACGCAGTGTAAGAGACCAAGCGGGGAGCGCTTTGATTGTCTCTGTGATTTGGGAGAATTTTAATTCCGAGACACTTTTTTTGTCATTCGACAGAAAAAGGTGGAGTGACTTTCAGAAATGATATTTTAATTAATTTCTTTTTCAATTGCGGCAAATTATTGATCCCCGGCCGGGATGTATTTCAGGTGGATTTCAGGTTATCCTCGTTTTCAGTTTACATGAAGCGTACATTGAAAAGACTGGCGTGGGCGCTGGATTCTCCCACACGATTCCGTAGTTTAGTGATGTTTCCCTCTTAACTGTTTGGCATTTCACCGAGGTTCGCACGCATCACGCATGTTAATTACGCAAAAATAAAATTTATTTTTGTGTGCAAGAATTGAGATAATTAAGTGTTGATTGCGTGACATTTGCTGTTCCGTAATTCGCAAGGTCGTGCGACCCGATAGAACACTCGACGCCTCCGGCATTCAATAAACTGGTTGACTGGAAGTTTGGTAGCACAAGGAATCATATTGGACGCTAAACATTTTTTTATTTTCTGTATTAACAAAAGTACTCGATTAATTTTTATTCCAAATCGATAGAAATTGGTGGTGATTAAGCACACATTTAAAGGAAAAAATTATTGTTTCAAAGATGCTATCTAAACAGGATTTTTTCATTATTACACCATAAAATCACCAGAAGGTCTGCAGTTAGTATCGACAGACGTGGAGTCTTGTGTCAAGAAAGCATGAGAAACGTTAATTTTCTCCAGAGATGAACCAAGTCAACTGTTCACAGCGTGCACAGAAATCCGGCACGGAAAGTTTCCCTATGAATGCGCCTTCTTGTTTCAATAATACTACTGACGAGGATCCATGCTTGAAGCTAATTTAGAACATAAGTGAGGAGCACTTGCATTTATCATTCACTGAGTTAAAGAAAATGAAGGCACGCCGGAAAAATTTCCGTTCGTTCTATTGCCAATGAAAAGGCAAAATTAGCAGCACGGTTGCTCTAAGTAGAAATAAATACACCACTTGCATTTTTATTCGCTCTCAGTCTCTTCATCCTCGATTTTCGGCGATATTTTCCTTTTAAGTTTTATTTACTCACAGATAGTGTCAAAAACTCCGATTGTTTTTACTTTTACGGAAAATCTAAAGTCAATTGCCTTCAAGAGCCCTAGTTACTCTGCGCTCAATTTAAATTTTTAAATACGTTTCTACAATTTTCAATGGCACACATCACAATATCAATCACTTGCTAAAAAATAATAGGCATTTGTTTTAATTGATACGTACTTTCATATTGCAATCCCTTTGTGCTTTGAGATCCATTAACTTATCAATGTGATGCGCGCCAAAAAGTTGAATAATCTTCTGCACGCATTTCTCACGATACGGATAGTTAATCTATTAGATTAATATGACCTGGAAATGCATTCGAAAGTGATATTGAGTGCTTCTATTACAATTTAGATTCTTTGCTTTTCCAGGTTTTGTATCTATAAGCTGCGCTCGGCTTTCCTGAAATTTTATTTTGTCATATGTAGACCATCAGATTTGTTTAGCATGCTGCATAAAAATAGGGGCAAGGATCGGATTTGCTGTGGCTGATGAGAATCATATTGATAGCTATTGGTAGAAATATAAATCACACTACTTATTTGGATAGGTGTGTATTTGGGACTCTGTGCCCGTTTACGAAAGCTACAAGTCCATTTACGATTCGTACTTAGCTCACGCACAATGTTCTAATGATGATAAGGCTCTTCGAGCATTTATCAAATATACATTTCATTTTGATTGTTTCATACATCATATACGATGACTCTAGAGAACATTCAAATATACTCAAAACTTTGAGAGGCATACAGGAAGCAGCGGAGACATGGAAACAATGAAATCGAACGATTGCATTGTGCGAATGAGAGAGCGAAGGATAGATCCATCGGGGTCCACTCTGTACGTCTTAATTGACAGGTGATGCTGTCCAAACCTCCCCCAATGAATCCTCCACCTGCATATTCGAACCCTGTGCGGTTCCAGCGAGGAAATAGAATACACGGATCATTGTATTTAACTATATTTTTTTACTTCTCTGTGATGAATGTGGTTACTTTTGGTCAAGAAAACAATTGCAGAAATAAATAATCGTAGCGTAAAAAGCCCACTGTCGGCAGGATATTGTCAAATTCAGCAGCCTCGGCAGCTAATATTTTTAAAATGTGTCAAATTATTTACCTTTCCTTAAAATACAACTGTGATTGGTTAAATATCTCGTGGTATTTTAGCAACAGTCTCATAAAATTAATAATTTCAAAGGCATCAATTAATATATGAATAAAAAATAGATTATTAGAAAATGTATGCTGCCGATTAGGTTTCATCAAAAAGCCTTAATACGCTAAGTGGACCAAAAGTTCATTATTTCTGCCTTAATGAATCGCAAACTTGTAACATTTTGCGCCTGCTAGGTTACAATGCATTATAATCACCTCCTTTGTAAGGAATGCCTCAACATGAGCCTAAAGAGCCATTGAAATAAAGAGTTTATCCCAGCAACATGACTCCTCACTTTTCTTCATTATATGGTAAGAAGAGTATTGTATGCCCATTCCAATTGTTTCATTGCTACAGGGACCATTTGGTCTCAATTTCGCCCAAAGAAAGACCACTATCTATCTATCTATCTATTGCCAATATACGCTCATTTTTATAGAGATACTATAGAAGAACGCAATAGGTTGTCCACATTTGATTTTTCAAAAGTTGCCACAGAATATATTCTCTGTAGCAACTTATGCATGCATGTTGATTTAAGCCTGCCGTTGAAGAATTAAATACGACGGAGGTTAGGGAAAACTTCAACGCTTTTCCGCTGGGTAACGTAAGGCAAAATTTCAATCAGATCTCATTAAAAGTGATCTTATTTCGTTCATCTTCTTTAAGTGCCCCAGGTCCGCGTACATTCGTGATTCTCAGAAATATTTCATTTTCTTCCAACTTCCCCGCCGTGCAGAGAATGATCACGTAAGGTGCATCAAGATGCTTTAAAAAACGATTTGATATCAGAGTCGTGAATTGGATAGAACACAGTATTGTTTTCTCGCCTTCCTTGAAGATTAAGCCGAGAGTGGGTGTCAGGTGTCCCTTCGTCCTTATTCAAGCGCTCGCCGTATTGGATCAAATCATTGCAGCAGTCACGTTCTTTCCACAATAGACAATGTTATTCCAGGTGCGGCATCTTGGAAAAAGGGTATAATATGCACCAAACCCTTCGATAAAAAACTCTTCTTTTTGGCTGATGAAGGCTTTCTAGAACTCAATTTTCGTTTAATATTATTTTTCATTTATTAAAATACAGATTTCGAACTCCTATCTCTTTCTATTCCGATAGTGGATCATAACAGACGGGACTACGTCATTCACTGTGTCATATTTTTACATATTTCTCATAGAAAATTTAAGATTTCATCAGATAAGAATTGACACCACACAGTCGAGGTTTGGAATAGTTAATTTTTGGGAAGGTTATGACGTCGTAAAAACTTAGTAGACATATAACCTATAAGAGTATTAACTTTGGAATCGTGAATTACGTAAATGACTCTAAGGACTCCAATTACCTCTTTCTTGAAGATAAAAAGATTTGCCTAGATCATAAATCGGACCATGAAATTTCAGTTGGTACTTACATACACAGGTGGCTTATATGAGTAAGCAATCCCGGTTCAGATCCCTGATGTATCATATTTTTCCCTAGAAATTAACTTATCTATTCCGTACGTCCACGTGTTTCCTTGGCTGTTTAATATTACCAATGTGTGTGTACACACACGCAAATATATTATAATCTACATCTACATAAATACCCTGCGAGCCACCAAAAAGGTGTGTGGCAGGAGGTGCAGCACCAGGAGGAAAGGGTAAGGGGTGAGGGGGTTCATGTTTTACAAATGGATGAGGAAAGGTGGGGGAACCTGCAAAAAAAAATATAAATATACTAGCATAACCATGCGCACTTAGGCTAAGTGCGGATTATCCATCAATTAGCTTTTAGTCACCTTTTGGATGCAAAAGAAAATGAAATATAAATGGTACCTAATCTTTTCATAAGTCTCCATGATAAAATCCGTTATATGCATATTTTATTTGAGATTTCATTAAATAATGAGAGTTTTTTGAAGCGGAAACGATTCGATGTAATAAGTTTAGAAATAATAAGTTACACCAAAATATTTCTCACGCGTGGCTTTATCACAGTCGAAATTTATATGTTTTGGCTTAAATGATTACGCAGAATATGATGACTATACATTTAGGAAGAAGAGAAGCACGCGTGATGCCATAGCAGTAAAGAAGCCACTAATGGAGAGGAAATTTGAGAACAATCAGGATGTAATTACTCTTTTGGTAGATATCTATAAGGCGTTCGATTGGTAAAATTGGGTTAAAATAAGGAATTTACTGCAGAAAATATAATTAAATTGGATGACTAGGAAACACCCGCCACCTGCATACTGTACAGGTGCGAGTGGCGATTGAAGAGTCGGGCTGGACAGTGTTATGAGGAGGGGTGGGATAGGAGCGTCTATTATCATCCGTGCTTTTCCGGGAGGAAATTATTTAAAAGTCTTGGGAAGAACTGGAGATAGGAATGTAAGCTGGTGAACAATTTATAAAATCAGTTAGGTTTGTGGATGAACAAGCTTTAGTTTTCCAGTCAGTCAAGCAATCCATTAGCATGTATTACTGAGTACATTGCTAAATCTTTTTCTAAGTCATCGCCGCAGATATAACTTGTTTACATCGTTTTGATCATCATAGCAAACATTGTATACAGTCCTGTGCAGAAATCTCCGGCAACACCAAAACCAAAAATTCAGAGAATTGTGAATCAGCAAGGCGCACATAACTGTAAATGGAGAGTGTTGTGTTGACGTACTGAAAATTCTCTAAGACTATATAAATCGCAAAAGCCCACAAAGCAACATACTTTATTCTTATGCAGCTGCAAATTATGATAATTTTAATTTAATTGAACTCGTAACTTAATTTACGAAAGAAAATTCAATTTTCAGGTTACAATGTTTTTGCAAAGTGTGATATGTGTCACCTTTTAAATGTCAATGAGAACTTGAAGTTCCAATGATATACCATATTCTGCCTTACTTACTTAAACTATGGAATTCTATTTGAACTTTCGTTCTCATTGGATCTTGTCAAAATCTCCACTATTAAGAGGGTAACTGCACGTACTCATAGTACCATAAGAAATCAATTTTTCAGATTTCTCTAATTTAATGAATTCCATGTGCCATGGCCACCTGATATAGACATCAAAATAAAACAGATCACACACTTCAAGCTAAAGGATGGTTTCACAGGTAGGACTCACCTTGCGCCAAGCCTTATGATGTGTTAAACCGAGTGGATTTCACTCACGTAGATGTGTAAGTTCCTTTCCTTATAACTCCTACTCTCTGCCAAATAGTTTGATGACCAGATTTCGATGACAGCTGAGAGTTTCCATTTTTCTTCATTCCTGAATTTGAACCCAGTAAGCCTCAGTCATTAACCTAAAGCACTAAGCACCAAGTGCTAACAGCGTTTAAAAAAATGTTTTTCACTTTTAGGAAACTAGATAAACCATTAGTAATAGTGGCCCAGCCTAAAAGTATCACAATCCTATATTATTCACGAACTGCCAAAACCCCAGACTATGGAGTTCTTTTAATTATTAATGTTAAAGGATATGTAAAAGACGAGCTATAAATGGGGTTACCCGAATTCATATTTTTGTTATCTTCATACCGTTACAATTTATTGAACCATCGTTACATCGCACATAGTTCTGCTTGAAATTGATAAGCACAGTTAGAGGAAATAAATTGTTTGGAATGCTCTGACTAATAAATATGTGCCTCTCATTGAAATAAATTTACGTTGATTTCAATTGCGCTGCTTTTAAATGACAATATTAATCTGGCATTGTTTATCTTATCCAACGAATTCATCGTATTTTTAGCCTTTCTGTATCATATTTGAACAGGTGATAAAAACTAGGTGGCTAAACTCTTAGTAACTACTTTCTACCAAGAGAAGCTGGTAAAAAAATATGATATATTGAATGATCGAGATTTGAGTATCCATTAGAGAAACGAATGTGAACAGAATACGATACGAAAATATGCGAAAGAAAGTGTCATCGCAAATCAAATACCATATCAAGGCTTCCTATAAATTAATCCACAAAAAATTAAGTTGTATTGCCCTGACTCCGCCGCATGCCAAAAAATGCACTTCTTTTAACCTATCGCTTCCCATTGAAATTTCCTCTTAGGAAGAAATGAAGAAAACTTCACCGAAAAAAAAGGAAGGAAAAGGCCGGGAGGGCGGGCGGCTTTGTCTGGCACCGGACCACACACATACTTTTCTCAACGACGGTCAACCAGAGCCTGACTGAAAACATATCAAACCCGACATTTTAAAAGTATTCGTCAAGCACTTGTTTTACTCTCGAGTTGTTGCCTCATTTTCTCACAACCGGGTGAAAAACGATAATATCTCACTCCCAGTTGCAGATCTCTGCTAAGGGAACGCCGAAGTCTGTTCGTGTCATTTTTAGCTTGTGACACTATTGTTTCAGAGGCGGTAGTGACTGTATGAGGCTACATTTTGCTCCAGGATTGTTGTGCTCAGCAGTTTATTTGCGGTCGGTGACGGTTATGGAGTCGAAGAAGCATACTGAAGGAAAACACTATTGCAGGGAAAACAAGCAAAGGCGAAGGAAGCACAAGCCTTCACCTACTAAGAAATCATTGAAATTTGAGGTAAAATATTTTTGCTAAAAACATTATTTTTCCTATTAATTGTTCAATGATGTTTCAACCAATCTCATGTAAAATAGTTAACTTTACTCATTAGTAAAATTGTAAAAATTGATCGAAATGGAGTCGCAAAGGAGTTTGCGTCAAGTTTAGCTATGGAGTCGAGGGTCAAGGAAAGGTCCGGTATAAATCCACTTATTTTATTTTTTGTATTGTAAACATTTTTCTGCTACACCTTCACAAAGGAAATGCATTTCTTTCAGAAATCGGCATTGTATATTAAGTGGAATCAAAAGTATGTTTTTTTTTTAATTTTATGCGCCTATCATTGAAATAAAAACCTTTGACAATCGTCATTGTTTAGACGAATTTAGCTGATTTCTGTTAAATGACTCAATCTGTGGTAATTGAGCAGGATATTTTACTTTAAGTTACAACTTTCCCCATTTAATTAATTCACAAAAAATGTAGTGTTTCGGGATACTTGTAAATTTTAACTTTTTTCTAATATAAACAATCACTTTGTATTCAAACAGAGGCCATTTTGATGAAAGAGGGCACTTTGTTTTTCCACATAGAATTTTATTATTTTTCACTAAGAACGTAAGATTCGTTTGAGCGTAACATCTTCAGGTATGAAGATGTTACGCTGTAACGAAACCCAGGTCGTAATAAAATAAAATTCTATGTGGAAAAGCAAAGTGTCTTCTTTCAACATGAAGGATTTAGCCCATGTTACGCCTGAAACTGGGTCATTTAAAAGGAAGCCATCTTATATATTTTCAATAATTATTTATTATCAAGACTTAAGGAAAAGTATATTCTAAGAAAAAGACTCATTCTTGCATTTTCTGTATAAAACACTACTGACAAAGAGATCAATATATGAATTTTTTCAACAGGTATTTAAAACATTGAGAATTTATCTCATAATTTAAGATGATGGCGAGAGCAGTACAACACAGAAACACCCTCGAATAGATTACGAGCGAAGAATTGAGTGTAAAATCCACATAATATGACATTACTATAATTCGTTGAAATATCTGGTATAGAAATTAAAAATGCCCAGGGTTCTGTTCTGACATCTATATAAAAATTCTTAGAGATAATCTGATCCTGCAGTATTGGCTACATAGTTTCGATCTAATGGTGAATCTTCAGGTATTATTAAAATAAACAACTACATTGCAGTGGATTTAGTCATCATCAACACTTCCTTTAGACACCAAAAAAGGCGTAGGCATATATTAAAAATGCCAGGTGACTCAAAAAGGCATCACTTAGCTGATAGATAGCTTAGATGATATTATAGCTAGGCACATATTTAGGAGTAGAGTTATGAATTTGCACAGTTTCCCGGGAGCGGATGGATGCTCTGATCGCAATTTAGTACTCGTGAAGTGCAGTGTCCGATTCAAAAGATAAGGTAGGGGAGGTGGGTTAGGGAATGGTATGTAGAAGCATTAAATGCAATGACAAGGAAGAAGTATCATCATACTGTAGAGAAAATTATGCGCGAGGGAAAGCAGCTGAATTCTATCGAATAAAAATGGAAATATATCAAAAAAAAAGGATATCGAAAGTCGCAAAAGTAACTATAGGAACTCTATAGTTGTAGAGTACTCTAGCTCTATAGGAACTCTATACAGGAAAAGGAAAGTATGGACCACGGATGAGATGATTAGACAGAGAGATGAGAAAAGGATATCGAAGAATGTAAACACAGAGTTAGGCAAAATGGAGTACAAAGAGTTAAATAATTAATTGAGACGGGTAACAAATAAAGTAAAAGAAGCGTGGTGGAAGACGCAGTGAGAGGATATGGAGGAGGTTTAAACACTATTGGGAAGGAGGATATACAGGAGGTTAAAACACTATTGGGAAGTAAGAATGGAAGATTTGTGATAACAGTAAGAGATGCATAGGTTCGGGTAAGATAATAGTTGAAACAAAAAAATCCAAAAGACATGGAAGGAATATACAGAAGAAGTAAATGGCGAAGAAATTGGGCCGGCAAGGTAAGATATAGAAATAGAATATGACGTAGATAAAGATAGTTTAGGTCAACGTATGATCGACGATTAGATATAAGGGGTATTGAAGGACATGAAATCAAATAAGGCCGTGGGGGTAGAAAATATTCCTGCGATACTACAAAAAGGTTTATAAAAATGTGCGAAGAAATGTCTGTATGGACAGATTCGTAGTATCTAAGAGGAAGTAACCTGGCTGGAAGGAGTTGTCAGATCATTGCAAGTTCCTATTCTAAAAAAGGTAATCTTTATTTCATGTGAGGACTACCGAACCATAAGTTTGCTTTCCCACGTAGCTTAATTATTATCAGGATCATCAACGAAAGGATGATGAACAGGGAAATGATTTCTCGGGGGATGATGAGTTTGGGTTTACGAAGAAGAGAGGCACACGCGATCCCATTACAGCAATGAGATCACTAATCGAGAAAAACATAGAATACAACCTTGACATATATTCCTGTTTCGCAGATTTCTAAATGGTTTTAATAGAGTGAATTGGGAAAAACCAATGAGTATTTAGTAGAAAATAGGAATAGATTCGAGGGGCAGGAGACTAATCCGCAACTTGTACATGTCTCAGACTGCTCAGGTGCCAGTGGGGGACGGAAAGTCCAGATAGGCAGTGTTAGGAAGAGAAGTAAGGAAAGGTTATCCTTTATTACCTGTACTGTTCCATATAATTGTGGAGGAAATGACAAAATAGGCATGTAAGAAACTGGAGGTAGGAACAAAAGTTGGAGAGGAACTCGTAGAATAAATTAGGTTTGCTGATGACCAAGCTCTAGTGTGTCAGTCAGTCAAGGGATTACAAGCATTGCCAAGTGAATTGGAAATTCAGTGAAACAGATATGGGATGTGAATCCATATAAATAGAACAAATGTTGTGCGGTTTTCCAGAAAGAGAAAGAATAAGCTTGGCATTAAAATAGGTGGGCGAAAAATAGAGCAGTTTGAACAGTTTACGAATCTCGGAACTATTTTGGACCAAATTGGTCGAAGTAGTAGGGACGTAAGAAGAAGAATTGCACTAGGCAAAGAGGCCTTCACGAGGATGAGGGAATTGATGACAGGGATATTGAGTAAGGATGTTAGGAAAAATTTCGTTAAAACTTTAATATGGAGTGTAGTTATGTACGGCGCGGAAACATAGTTAATGAAGCAGGATGATAGAAATAGATTGAAGGCTTTTTAAATGTGGGTGTGGAAAAGGAGAAGAATGGAAAATGTAAAGAATACAGAAACGAAAACAATTAAGCAAGTTCTAGCTACTGTGGGGGAGGAGAGGGGATAGTTGGGAGAAATTATAAGGAGGCAAGAAAAATGGATGGAAAGCATATGTTGGATGTCGTAGACTGTGGTAGAGGGGATAATGTCAGGTAAACGAGGAAAGGGCAGGAATAGGATATGGATGTTTGGTGGAATGAAGGGAGGAAGGAAGTATATGGAGATAAAGAGGGACTGTGTTGTAGAGTAGGATGTTGGGTAATGTTGTGACAGGAGAAACAAAATATTTATTTGGTATTTGTGGCCATCCAAAACCTACCATAACCGATATATCACCCAGTTAAAAGTTGCAGTATATTCTGACTAATGAAATATGGTCATCTGAGAGTGTGTATGAATGTACAAAGGGTTCATATTCCAATCAAATGGTCATCACGGCTGACTTAGTAGGATTGATATGTAGCTGCTATTTTGGAGGGACTAAATATAAATTTTTAGTGGAAATATACCTTCATTTTGGATTAAAATAACAGCGGTAGAGGCAGTTTTCATTAATGCCATTAGAAGCAAGAAACAATTTACAGGAAAATTAGTGGCTTCCTTTGTAAGGACCTGAGCTTGACGGAAAAAACTATTTTCAGACACCTGAGATAAATCAGTAAGCATTGATTTTTGGAGTTTGAATTTATGGCATCTGCTCATAAACGTTAATTATATTATTAATAGGTATATGACCCGATTTGCATTCATCTCAGACGCACTTTGCTTATTTTTTAGAATAATTCTGTTGTTAAATCACGGGTTACGTGACGCCATCGCTCCTCGCGATATGAAAAGCACGTTGCCATCATAGAGGACGCCCCTGCAGAACTGGTGATTACTCTTAAATTGGAATTTGGCAGGGAAGTTGTTTTGAAGGGCATTTTTGATGTAGTTGTCACACTGTATCTACACATTAAAATATATAATCACAAGACATTAATTGGATTCATTGAATAATATGTGAAAAAGTGTTCCCTCCAAGAGCATACCTCGTAATTTATACCTGCTCAAGGTGTAGGTAACCGTGTATCGTTACTAATGCTTATTATTGCAATAAATTTAGAAAACATTTTTATATGTAATAAATTAATATTGAAATCTTAAACATTCTTTCAGACTACTCAGATGAACCGCAATGATCTGAGTAAGGGATATCCCTAAGTGATTGGGAACGAGACAACATACGGAGGGGCGCTATGTGTGCAATTTTTTGGTGGATAGACTCAAAGATTAATTTGCATCTTTTTCCAGTCACGGAACTCTAGATTGCCAGTAAAAACTTAATTCCCAACATTTTTACTCTGTAAAAAGGTGTATATTAAAAATTATATATACTTATTTTCAAAATATTTTCAAATATTTTTTTTATTTTCGGTAACGCTCTTTGGAGAAATATCTTAAAGAAATGGGTCTACTCCTTTGTAACGATTCTGTGGCATACATGAAGGCAGTATCAGTGTAGATGTGGGATTTTTACCCAAAAATAATTGACATGATGTATGTTGTTTAAGCTTTGCATTGTCCAGCAGACTGCCCGTAAGAAATTTCATTTTGTGAATGAGTGGATATCAAATATTAATAAGGTAAACATTAAGTAGATCAGCGTGCCGATAGGAACAACTAGAGTGAATTAAAATATAAATTCCTTTTGCTCCATTGCAAAAAATAATTATGAACGCATTGTAACTTGAAGTATTTCATGAAATCTTCTGCGCGAGTTCTGAAGTAATGAGAGCTCCACCCCGAGCTCCCACTTCCCCCTGAGCCTATCGAAGACCGACTTAGAAATTGAAATGTGTCTGCATTCCGAAAATTCACGCAAAAAATTACGAAATGAAAAAAACCGTATGCATGGTTATCTGAATTTCATTTTACCAATAAAGTGTAAACTTGTACGAAGAAAAACACTTCAACATTGATCCCCCGTGTTAATTTCACCATGTTGTCGAGATTACTGATTGGAATGACGATAGATGCGTGGTGAGGTCTCCGGAGGTCCCTCTTAATGAAAACTTGCCTATTAACCTGGTAAACGTGACTGCTACTGATTCCTGGTGAGTAAAAAAAAAAGAATTTGTAGAACTAAAACTCAGTTTCAGCAAATTTTTTCACCATTTTAAATGGTATTGAAGGAAATTTGAATGGCGCAGTTAGGCCTCGCCAACAGGGGTGAAAGATCAAATATTGGTAGTGTTCAGATATAACCTGGGCCTAATCCTCGTGACAGGTTGCTCACGTATTATCAGGTAGTGTGCACATTGAACGTAAGGACTAAGTTAGTCAAAACTTCTCGTTCAACGAAATTCCCCTGTTCAAATATGCGCAGCTCATCTCCTGCGATGCAGAGGCGTCGCACCGTGCTCATGAGCCGTCGACCAAACTTCACGATTAAAATTATCGAGGTTCACCTTGCGATCGGCTACTACGGGCATGTCAGCAGATTAGAAAAGTGTAGCTTCTCGTTGAAAAAGAAATAGCTAGCATTTTATTTATTTTCATGTTTAATAAATCATTTATTAGCTTTCAGGTATGTGCAGTGGCCAGTAAACTGGCTCCCCGCCCCGGAGGTTTGGGTTTGAATCCCGGCGGTGGAAAGAGTTTTTAATTCGAACCCAATACTTGCTTTTAGTGCTATGTGGAGAACTTTTCAAGGGTTGCACGCCGTCTTACGGATGGGTTGTTAAACTGGGCACCCCTTGGCGTATTTCGTAAAGAGGTGGCTAATGCCGACGCCGCGTTTCTCCCAACCCTTCCGCAGTATCGCAAAATCTTACTTCTAGGAAACTGCCCGTCTATACCAAATGGCGCAAATGACCTCAGTTGCCAATTCCCTCCTCTAATAACTACTACTACTATAATTGTCTAAAACTTATCTAAAAAATGGAACCTAACCATTTAAATGTCTTCACCTGTCATATTGAACCAGCACGTCTGCTTTTCAACTAATTCAATAGACTCTAACTTAAAAATGGCAATAGTTTGTGAGAATCATTTTTTTAATTCATTGAGATGGTGATGAAATAGATGCAATTTTTGGTTTTACAGATAGTTATTTAGGAATTTTTGTAAATTTTTCTCTAAAACAAGAGACCTTTGAGGTGACTATTTTGTAAACTTTTGAGAGTTTTACATTTTTAAAACATTTTAAAAGTAGTAAATTAGCCATAAAATGCAATTGTGGTAGAAAATCAGTGAAATAATATTTAATAATAATAATCGTATATTCTTGATTAAAACTCGGATTTTCTCACATTTCTTCCTGAATAGCTAATGAATAAAGAGCTTCTAAGTACAACAACATTTATAGGAGTTCCTAATAAATTGGACTACATTTTGCGGTTTATTGAATTTCCACACGCATAATTACATTCACACATAAATTGCTTGTTTTCTGAATAGCAGGGTACTCCATTCTGTGAAGGCTTTTAGTCAAGATAAATACATAATGAGTTATATTTTCTGAAAAAACGCAGTCTTTACTTGTACAGATTGTGTTGATCAATTTCCTCTGCATGTATTTCATGGAATTATTTATGGTCAGTGTGTGAGCTGCACGCCAAAAACCCTCGGAGAAATCGCTAGTTTGGCATAATAGTCAATTATCCATTTGCATCACAAAGTATTATGTATTCGTACATATTTATAGAAAAACCACAAACACAGTCATCGGCCCGAAGGTTGGATCATTAGGTGTTGACAGAGTCCGCCAAAGATTAAACCCTGTATGGCGTGTGAAATTCACACATACACGCATACTAAGTAGGGGACCGGTTATAACTCTGTGCCGGTTATGGTTTTCTAGTACCCGAAAAATCACACAGCTTGGGTGAAGCTGGGCTGCCCTGAGAGGCAAGCCAGGGAATCGAACCCAGGCCATCAGGTCGGGTCAGTAGTTCAAGGCTCATCTCAAATATCATTATCAGGTACTAATAGATCCGATGATGACATCATGTATTGAAACCCGGGCCATAGGATTAAAATAAATAAAAAATTAAGTGGAATTAACAAATCTGCATTTTTCTTTCCCCGTAATTGTTAATTTCTAAAAAGTCAAACCTTCAATTAGGAAGTTTATTCTAATCATATTATTTTATTTTCACCTTAAGCTGAGAAAAAAAGGATTATTGTATTCATATAGGCATACCCTTCACGCTACACCCTTTTTGGAAGGCATTATCAAGAAAACCCAGATGTTAAGTTAGGAAAAGGGACTTTACCTTGCTGATTTCTTTCGTACTCTCCTGCCCTTGCATACTCATTCCAATGCACTAATGCATTGATCCACACTTGCCTCTTTGTCCCGAAACTTCGGCGCTCTTAGTTTTGAAAGTCTCTTTAAACACATTCACCCATTTCTTAGACTTTCCACCCTTTTTCTCTTCAATCATTTACTCCTCTTTCGCGCATATCTGGTGATTCCACCCTCATCAATCCTTTCAATTTGACTGAACCACCATGGCTTACATATTCGATACTGATCAACAACTACTAACTCTAATCCACATTATTTCATAACCTGTTTATTCCGGACACAGCCTCTCCTTGTTTGGCCATAAACAATCCTCAAGAAGGTACCACACACCCGCACACACGCCTTTCAAGCCCTTCATCCATTAAGCTATTCTACGCAAGCATTTGGCAAATTCATACAAAATTATCCTTTTGTTTAATTACTTAGCTACGCCCACCTGTTTAGTTTACCCCAATAATCTTCCCATTCTTCTTGTAAAAAACGGCTACTTCCATTTCGGATGCACTATTAATTATCAACTTCATCCTCTGTTACCAGGCTGAAGCCTCAAAAGGATCATCGACTTCCAAATACGACTTCCTTATGAACTGCTCTCACTTCAAATATAATCATACATATTTGACATGAAGTATAAATAGTGGGACACGGGTATATTTCAGGAAGATTCACAAATAATTATCTCCACACGAATGACTCTTGCGGGGTGTATATGTAGCTTAACCAGTAGTAATACTCATTATAGGCTAAATTTTAGGTCTTCAGGGGTCACATTTTAATAATTGTAGTCCACATATCGTCCAACATATAAGGAGATAACATTCATTTCCGAATAGTAATTTTAACCACTCACGTTAGTGAAGCCTGCGAATTCCCTATTCACCCCATTCATTCCCTAATTCCCTGTTTCAAATTTCAAATGAACTATATATGCATAAATAAATATATTTTTTGTATATGTACACACACACACACATTATAAAAATATATTGATGACTCCAAAATAAATCAAATCGTATTAACTACTTCGCAGACACTCCGCCGGGATGGTTTAATATCGCGAACAACTCAATAGTATTATGAATTCTTCAATATTAAGTGGATGGTTTAATTTATTTTTATTTCTTGGCATGAAATTTCTTGGAATAAAAATTATCAGAATCTTCCATAAAATATAATACAATTTTTTAATACTTTCAAGTAAGGTCTTGCAATCCCCCTCATTCCTAAAGTTGGGGTGGATAAATTACAAATAAAATAATTGATTTCACAGAATACCAAGGTCAAATATTTACAAACGTTTTCCACAAGAGAGTAATCATGTGCCCCTACTTTCGCCCTTAATTGGTTCCATCATCCTAACAAAAATATTTGATAAAATCAAATAAGCAGGTGCTTATAATTTTATTTGGATGGAGTCCGAAAAAAAATTCTGCACTTCCTGTGCACCTGGATGTGGACACTTTAAACCTTATAGATCATGACTGCAGATAGACAGTATAAATGGAAAATGAAGAAAGTGTGTCTCCTGGGTTCGTCGGGGCTAAAGCTGTTAAATTTTATTTTGTGAACCAAAATGGAAACTTATGCATCCAGCACTTGATATTTAACTTGTACGGTATAGCTAGAGGGGAGGGCAAAGAGTTAATGGTTCTCAAAACCTATTTTCTCGGGAAAATTTATCATCTATCTCTACCACTTGTTTCACCCAGGACTTCCGCCGTACACCTAAAACCTATCTTAATGTACAACGCACCTCTTGGATGAGAGATGATTCCTTGTCTACGTCAATGACATGAAGCTCGCTTGTTGAAAATGTAATTGATACGTCACGATTTTGCATTTGCGACACTTTCCATACTCAACATTTTGCATTTTGTTTTGGAACTCCAGGTATATATTCAGCATAATCTATTACTAGCTGGTATGTATGTTTCAATTTTTAAAATACTAAGAATCTTAGTCCGACGAATCATTTAATAACTGTCCTTTATCCTCAAACACGATCGAAAAATCAGGATCTCTCTAACAGTGACATCAATGGTGTCCAAGAGAAGTGTACCGACAATTTGACTGTCCAGCGTACCGTGATCAACCTAATTTAAACCGATATTTTTCCTTTTTGCAGAATGGAGGGATTCATTGCATACGTATTTTCAAACAATCATCTTTAATTAAAATCAATCAATCATTTATTAACTAATTGAACTCAAACAATTATCTTGGACTTTGAGAAAATTCATTGGGCGAGGTTACCATTTGAACCAGTTTATATGGGGGCATAAAAACGGGAAGAATATTAATGTTTGAAGCGAGAAGTAACCACATTTTAGAAAGTGCAAAGGCATGAAATAAAAATTGACCTATAGACCAATACTTATTTGACAGGCTATAAGTTAATATAAAAAAGTGAAATTTTCATAGATTTTTCGAAATGGCGTTCATCGTTGAATTCATTATTTATTAGTTTTGAGTAGACTCAATGATAATGAAATAGAATGTAGTTATTCGTGAATGAATACTCTGGAACTAGTCGATAGACATGTTCATGTGATGGAACACATGTGAAAAGAATTGGGGTCAATTTTTTAAATAGTTTCTAATCATATTTATCACAAATTTAGATTGCTAATTTAGCGAAAGCTTTAATAACTTGAGGGTTACTTGGGTAGTGAGTGGGATTCTCATGAATTTCATATATTCCACGGAAGCTTCCTTGGCTAAGGAAATTTCAAGGAAGAATAAAATTGAGTTGAGTGCGTAGGAAGACAGTTTGCGTTAAATAAGGACACTGTTGACGAAAATCCAGATAGGATACTATAAATACCGTCATGTAACCCCCAAAAGATCCGGGAAGGCAAAAACCGGTGCCTTGTGACGTTAAATAGAAATTGATGTTATCTTCGGACATTTGACATGCGAAAATGTGCGTCGATATTTTTACACATTAAACAGCCGTAATATTCCTTTTGAGGAGGATTTATTGAATCTCTTTTACGCAAAAAAAATAATATGAAATGGGAATAAATCGAAGCAATAGGCATGATTGATCACACGTGCGCTTGAGAATCAGCTGTCTAACTCCTGGCCTTGACAGGGCACTCGTGCTCCATTTCCTATGTTAACCTAATCACACTTTTATACACATTGGCTTCCCATAAACTACAAAGTGTTTCCAAAGCACTGAGGGAGAGATTAGATCTTGGATCTCTCCATGAGGTATCCACCAACGAGAGGATTCTTGAGATAAAAACAGGATGGCATTTATCGATGGACCAATACCTTTTCCAAACCACAATTTTATCCCATTAGATTCATGTTGGAATGTATTTTACAATGATGCAAAATCACAATCACTTTGAACTTACAATAAATATTTCCAATGGGGTGCAAAAATCACTACCCTGCTTCAACAGTAACTACTATTAAATTTACCACTAAATTCTCGTCACAGAAGTTAGACAGCCATTTCCTGAGGCTTGTGTATGGGCTGGGTTGAAAGATAGTAAACAGTAAAACTAGTTTAGTTAAATTAATTTACTCCAATGCTACGCATTGATGTATCGATATGTATTGATGTACGTATGATATTGAGTGGCCTTGACAGGGCACTCGTGCTCCATTTCCTATGTTAACCTAATCACACTTTTATACACATTGGCTTCCCATAAACTACAAAGTGTTTCCAAAGCACTGAGGGAGAGATTAGATCTTGGATCTCTCCATGAGGTATCCACCAACGAGAGGATTCTTGAGATAAAAACAGGATGGCATTTATCGATGGACCAATACCTTTTCCAAACCACAATTTTATCCCATTAGATTCATATTGGAATGTATTTTACAATGATGCAAAATCACAATCACTTTGAACTTACAATAAATATTTCCAATGGGGTGCAAAAATCACTACCCTGCTTCAACAGTAACTACTATTAAATTTACCACTAAATTCTCGTCACAGAAGTTAGACAGCCATTTCCTGAGGCTTGTGTATGGGCTGGGTTGAAAGATAGTAAACAGTAAAACTAGTTTAGTTAAATTAATTTACTCCAATGCTACGCATTGATGTATCGATATGTATTGATGTACGTATGATATTGAGTGGCCTTGACAGGGCACTCGTGCTCCATTTCCTATGTTAACCTAATCACACTTTTATACACATTGGCTTCCCATAAACTACAAAGTGTTTCCAAAGCACTGAGGGAGAGATTAGATCTTGGATCTCTCCATGAGGTATCCACCAACGAGAGGATTCTTGAGATAAAAACAGGATGGCATTTATCGATGGACCAATACCTTTTCCAAACCACAATTTTATCCCATTAGATTCATATTGGAATGTATTTTACAATGATGCAAAATCACAATCACTTTGAACTTACAATAAATATTTCCAATGGGGTGCAAAAATCAATTCATATTCATTCATTTTCCCAGGAGATAGGCTGTTATTGTAGCTTGATATAAAAGAGTAACGGCATGCATACGGCCGCTGGTTCAGAGTTTTCCTCATAGGATCTCTTTATACGCTCTTAGAAGACGAAGCGTGATGTATTTCCGTCATGTTCAGCTAAAATAGCAACCATTTCGGTTTTTTAAGAACGATATTCAGACCAAGCGAAGCTGGTGAGATTGATCGCTGGTGCCATACATTTTCCATTTCCTCTTGTAGCTGCGAAGCCCTCCAAGAATCTTATCCTTTTTACGTAAGAACCCTTTGCAGCAGCTATCAAATTCGTCGCAACAATAATGAAAAGCATTTACCCTTGAAAATGTAAAATAGCCGGGAAAACGTAACATGGACGGAATGAGATCATGGGGAGAACAAAAAATGAATACCCTTAGCTAGCAGCAGGTTAGAAAATTGAACGAAGAGGCTAATTCAACATCAATCTAATCCCTTTGTCTCAAGCTTTTCGCATCTTCTAATTTTAAATCTGAGAACGAGCTCTGTGGCCTTCGGGTTGTTTGTATTCTTGTCTTCAATATTTCTAAAGGTTAATTACAAGACGAGCAAAAGGTCAATAGTTAAATTTCACTTATTTTATTTCTCCTTCCCTTGCAACAAAAAGGACCATGACTCCGTTCATTGCAATTCAGCAGGGCTGATTATAAACAATAGTTTTCCATTATATCATCTCTTTATGACTAATCCTGCAAGTTTCTAGATAAATGGAACACAAAACCGTCCTGCAGGGTCCGAAAACTTTCCTGGATATATTTTCTTGATATCCACTCAACTAAAAGCCAAAATGCATTTCCTCGCTTGCACTTCATTCCTTGGCATAATTCGCAATGGCAGATGGCATCTGTGTATATGATGAGAGTAGTTGGAAAGTTCCAAGACGGATAAAGCTATCCATTGAAAAGTCCAAATATCAAATTGGTAACAAAAAAAGTTACCGCATCGGATCGAGGACGGAACTACGGTCTCTTCCACGCGCATCCGTGGGGCAAAGGGGAGGGAGGGAAACCGGGAGTGGGTGAAGGGAGGGATGGGGAGAGACCATGACGTCCTGGGTGTCCACTGAGACACCTTCCACCGGGCGGACGGCCTTGAGCGAGTCTCGGTGGCCCTCGGGGAAGGGAGTCACGGAGCTGCGAGGGGCGGTACGCCCACGGAGTTCCGTCCCTCCTCACTCCAAAGAACTCGCGCAGGAGACGAGCACGCGGGATTTTTTCCAATGAATACTCGTGACCAAGGGGAGCGAGAGGGAACCACCGCCAAAGACTTCACCTGCATTCGACCTGCCAACGTGACTCATGTGAACCCATGTGCTCGAGGCCAGACACTGACGAATCCAAAACCACGGGTGAAAGGACACGGGGGAATCGAAGGGAAGAGACTTGTACACCGCTCTCGGTTTAAAATAAACCGCCGTGCAGTGGACAGCCGCTCGAGACTTATTTAGGACGGCTGAGACAAGTTGCTATTTTCAATGGGGTGCCGGGGGCCGCAGGGCGAGAGCGGCGGGGGTCGCCGCGCGTAGTTGAGGCCGCTGTACCAGGGGCTCGCGGCCCCCGGGGACCCGTTCGGCTCGCGCAGGATGGCAGAGCAAAAAATGAGGGAGGGAGGGGTACTTACCCGAGGCGTATTCCCGCGGTAACCGCGACGCTGGAGGTCATGGGCGGCGGCGGAGTGCAGAGGTCGTGGGCCGTGGGGCGTCGCGGCGTCCTCCGGAGGCGCCCCTCTCACGACGGCGGGTGGCGCCGCGCTGTGCGTGCGCGTGGGTGGCGGGTGGGGGGGCGTCAGTCGGGCGCGCGAATATCTACGACTACGTCCACCGGGCGAGGCACAACATGTGCGCGCACGTCCAAGCCACGAGCATCTGGGCAATGCCACCAACCGGGTCCGGCTCCCCGTCGCCCCTCCGCGCCCCCCACGCCCTGCCCCCCCACCCCACACCCCCCTCGATCAAATGGTGCAGACGGATGGGAACCGAGGAGGGAGGCAGGGCAGGGGGGAGGAGGAGGGCCCCAAGGTGTGTGTGTGTGTGTGCGTTTCGGGGATAGAGGGGGATGGGTGTGGAGTGGGGGGAGGGGAGGGAGTTGGTGGCGGGGAGACGAACGGGGACGGCACCCCTTTGTTGTTCATCGACAATCCCTCCCCCCCTACCCTCTTACCCGCACACGCACAACCTGAAGTATTGCGACAGGGCAGGGGGGATCGGCGGGGAGATTTGGCGGGGGTTAGGCGGGGTGATTCGTGAGGGGGGAAGGAGGCCGTCGGCCGGAAAGCGCCCTCTGCCGTCGGTGGCGCGTGTGTGTCCGGGTGTGGGTGTGTGGGCGAGTGAGTGGCTGCGGGGGGGGGGGGAAGATGCGCCCCCCTGGAATGGCCTCCCATTCCGGCGGTACCCGCTCCCCCCGAAGGCACATGGCACGCTCCGAGTGGGACTCCCCCCGCCCTCCCCCCGAGTCGCCAATCGGCGCCACGCACCGACACGACGCCAGTCCTCCCTCCCCCCATCTTCCTTCACCTACTCCCCTTGCACATACACACACACGCGCGCGCGCGCGCGAGCCCCCCCCTCCCCCCCGGTCGCCTATCCTTCCCCCTCCTCCCTTGCCAAACTTGCGTCGCTGCACCGAGGGCGCCTCAACTCTGCCACCATGCCCCCGCTGCAGGTCGCGCGTGCCCAACACCAAAGGGTTGGAGGAGGCGCCCATGGGAGCCTATCCGCTTGACTTAAACGTCCTCTCCCGCCACTCCCCACCCCCGCCGTTAACGTGGAGTTTCTTCCGCGAGGGATGATGGAGGCGCCTGACTGTTTCCTTGTTCCCCCCTGAGGGGGGGGCGCTGTAGCGGTTGGGGTGGTAGGCTGGCAGCCATCTGATCGGCATATGGGGTTGCGCGATGGGCAAAAGTAGGGCGCTCCCGGGAGGTCGTCAATGGCGTGGTGTGGGCGCACAGGGCTTTCCCACGACCCCCCCCTAATCTCTGCATTCCCCGCATTCCACCACCATGTGCCCCTCGACATGATATTTGTCTTCGTCGTGTCCAACCATCCCAATCTGCAGCAATACTTCCGCGCCAAAGGCAAGCGATTTGCTTCGATATTTTGGTTGCCGACTAACGCGCACAGCTCCATGGATTTTGCCTTTACGTGACCACGTTCGTCATCATCCCGGAAATGGTTAACTGCGGCCGCGACACCGTATGGTCCGTCGCCGGAGGGGGGAAAGAGCATGGCGAAAGAGCGCGCGATCATTACATGAAGGCGTGGACGGTAGTTGGCTTGGTGGGCCATACTCTATTTCGAGCTGTACGTTCACACTTTCGCAGCTTGCTCAAGAAATAAAGCTTTGGGACTACTTTTAATCGCGACTTAACGTGGTTAACGGTCTTTTCACTTGTTTTATGTGCCCCGCAAGTCCGTTCCGCAACATTTTATTGCCGGGAGAACGATAGCTATTGCCGTTAGTTTGTAGGGTAAGGTGCGTTCTTTGGCTCTGAAAAGAAAGCCATAGAAAGAGTCATTATTTCTCCAACCTGTACTTTGTTGTGCCCCAGGCGGAATTTCTCGGATCCTAAATTGTCTCAGTTGCTGCTTTACAATGAGGATTTTTCGAAGATGCTTAAGAGTGTTATTATGACTATTTCTCTTAGTTTTCACTCTTATAGAGTGAAATCAAAATTTTCGATTCTATAAATAAGTCATTTTTGCGTAAATTTTCATTTACGTCCTCAGCCCGTTCTCTGGGAAACACACTCGAATATTGCAAATACCTGTAGCTCCAGAAATCCGAAGGCAAGAAATAAAAACTTTTGCAATTTGACTCAATTATGATAAAAATATACTTAAGCAATGCTTTGAACAGTTCAATTATTAATCCAATGTATTTTCAATATTGATAACCACGATCAAATAATATGCTGACTTTTCAATAAAAAGTAGGTCTGTATACTGAGGAATTCGAAAGAATTTATATCTACGTGGTAGTGTCTCAATTCAGAAGTACAAGACATACTATATGTTCATGAAGATTTAAGGCTTTTAATAAACCCATCCACCTGAATATAATTTTTAATTTCCCGCATTACGGACTATGCAGAAACCGGGATTTAGAAGGTATTCTGTTATAACTAATTGTATCAATTGTTTTGCTAAATATCGTTTATGCAACGAATTATCCTCAATACCGAAAAGATGTTCTTTATGATGACAATGTCTCTTATTGTGGATGGTAGAGAGCAGCTGCAATTTTATTGGATCAATGAATAATTTATTTTCGTCACCGAACATAGTTATTTCGTCCTACGTACTATTTGTTTGTGGGACGAAATTCGTCGTATGGCAATTATATATTAAATCCGTCTGTAAACTTCAAAAACAGTTTTAAATATTTTAATAAAAAATGTCTTTCGGTCTCTTTTTAAAGAAATATAATACGTTAGTTTCACTTCATACGTTTTGGTTGAAAAAAAACGTCGAAGCGTATTGCACCAGGACTAAATTAGGAGAACTAAACACCTGTAGAAAATATTACACCGTAAAATGAATATGCTTACATTTATTGTGAAATCAATCTAATTAAATAAAGCGATTACTTAACTCAACAATCAGGGCTTTACTTTGAAATGTATTAATCCTCGAGCATCGATTCTTTATAGAAAATTCACCCGATACGATTCGGGATTTCATGAAATACACGAATAATAACGTGGACGAGGACAATTCTGTGCAGGTCTTAATATGTAGGTGATGAACTAACTCGCTGCCCTCAATAGCATTTCAACAGGTATTGTGGGCACGATGACATATCGATAAGATTGGCTTCATAATGTGAAAATAAATTTCAAATTTCAAATAATATTCGTGTAATATTATAATATAACATATCCTTTGGTAAAACAATATTACTCGATACTTGAATAATTTTCTGGCAATAGAACACCACCTATTTCATTAGAGAGAATACTTTGATGTCACATTTTGTAACCAAGCAAATCGTGAAATATATAACAAATGGTTTTCGCCGCATAAAGTCAGGAGGACCTTTCATGGATCTTATGTTATTGACGGTCAATATAATATTCCTAAGAGCATATTTTTATGGACCACAAAGGTAAAATATTTTAGAGTGATAATATTTTTGGAGCAATATGGCAAAAAGTATTGCCATAACATGCATGAAGCTTAGAGTGAAATTTATGTTAATTAATTTCGCATGCAATACTGTACAACAAAGGTACTCGAAAGGAAAAAAATCCGAGTGAAATAAATATAAATAAAATTCGAAAAGTATTCTAGGTGGTTCTGATTCTACCCTTCAGATTAATGGACTTAATTCTATTTATCTCCATTTTAACATTGCATATTTATTACTATGAAAATATTTTCTACAATAATTTCTAAGAGTTAGTTTGACAAAATTTGGCATCAGTCATCACATGAAAAGTATTTATTTATAGAAGTCCCGTTCAACCTAGATTCTGCCATCATGAAAACTAAAAATTGTTGACAACGGTTAGAGCACATGCATTCATTCGATGGAAATAGATGCGACATTACTTCAAACGCAGAATTACTCGTCGTGACACCATGGATCTGTTGGTATTAGCATTTTTGGTCAGGAATAATATTGAGAATACTTAATAGTACTGAAGAACGACGAATAGGAAAGATGGGTGCCTTCATCTAAGTTTAGCTACACGTCTATTATGAGTGGGCACCTATAACTGTGCGTTTAATTCTATTTTTGTTCAGTTTTTGGAATATATTGGGGAGTCACTAATATCTTTATATTTTACTTCCTGCTCTATAGTTTTCCTTATAACTTGCTTTATGAATAACTTCCGTTGTGTGGAATGTGAGGTTGATTTGAAGGCAACTTTCTTATATCACTGCTCATACAGGCAGTTCGACTGCTTAAAAAGATTCGTGAGAAGACATTTGAAAATTTCAGTTTTATATCTTCCTTGATTATTATAGTCATACTATATTAAATAAACTATCTCTAATTCCTTTCAAAGCAATTGGTTTACTGTGCTGATATGAATGAATATATTTTCATATTTCGAAACCAAAATGAGATGGGGTAACTATGATGTCAACGTGGAGGAGAATACGTAAGAGAAGATGACAATGTTAATACATATTTAAAAGTGAATGATAGAAGGGAAGGTGATGGTAAAGTAAAAATTACAGGTATAGGTAAAGGAATTATAGAACAATGAAAAAGGTAGTTGCAAGATTACTGAGGACTCAGCTCGAAGACAAGAGTTAAAGCAGATGTATGCAAAACGGAGCATTAACGTTCAAAGAAACTTCACCATTGCATTGTGAAACGTTTAACCGGAACCCACAGATAAAAAGAATATACGCAAAGAGAGGGAAACAAACAAAAGTGAAAACTTTTCACTTTCAAACAAAAGTAACCTTTGTGTGCGTTTCTTGTCCGGTGATTGTTATATAAACGCTCTATAACGCCACATTAGTTGATCTTCCTTGAATAAAGATAGAATCTCATGGGAATGCATGAGATGTATGTATATATATATATATATATATATATATATATATATATATATATATATATATATATATATATATGTACAAATATATATGTACAAATATATAACCATATAATTCACACAAACTCTTATATGAGGCCTATTCAATAAAGAGAATATTTTATCGCATAATTATTTACCTACGGTAACGATGGAAGTATCACGGGGCGAGTAATGACGCTGTTTTAGCATTTTGCTTGAACAAATTGCCAGCCGAAGACTATTTATTATGACATTATTATGCTAACTTTAAAGTAACATATGGAGTATCTTTTGAAGCTAATCCCTATGGATCAAACTTGCCTAAATTATTTCGTTCATCATTGCAAAATAGGGAAATCCTGCGTAGAGGTCTTGAGCATCACCAAAAACAAAAAAGCCAAAGCGGTCTTCAGCTTGCAAATTATGATTATGTGTTTTTTTTCTCTATGCAGAGAATGGTATATCAGCATGTTTTCCTATAACATACTGTATTATGGCATATTAATACACTGAATATTCTCGAAGGTCAAAATAATCGCAACAGGCCGCATTTCAAAGCAGCAGGCCGAATGCTGCACTGCAATAATGAACCACCGCACATCGCAATGGATGTCGCTTAATATCCTAAGGGAAAAAGTGAGAAGTATTGCATCAAATAGGAACTAATTTTAATAGGACCCTCAAAAAATGGAGAATGAGTAAAGTTTTATGCTAAAAATATATTATCGTTCTTGTTGAATAGCGTTCGAATGTAATGTATCAATAGCAGCAAATGTAATACATCCGAAGCTTGTTTTGATGAATGATGGCTGGGATAACTCTGAAATATCATCTTAAATACGGTGCGAAGTGTGAAACAAACACTTAGTAGGGGATGAGTTCTTTTCTCTGTACCGCCTTCCTGTGCCTGAGGAAGAACTCCTACCTGAAAAAAAACAGAATAGCTGGATTATCCATGCATTAATTGCGCATATTATACATATATATATATATATATATATATATATATATATATATATATATATATATATATACCATAAAACCATAAAAACAGTAATCAACCCGAAGGTCCTTTTGGTAGATGATGGTAGAGTTCACCCAGTACTAAGCCCGACGGCGTGTGGAATTCACACATCAGGTTAGGGGGCCAGTTCCTTTCCTTGGGCCGGTTATGGTTTCCCAAGAAGATCTGGTACCCGAAAAATCACATAGCTTGGGTGGAGCTGCAGGTGCCCAGAGTGCCTTACCCGGGAATCGATCCCGGTCCCCTCCAGTCAGCAGTCCAACGCTCTACGCCCTGGACTACCGCAACCCACTCACTCACACACTCACACACACACACACACACACATGTATATAAAAATATATATACACACACATACATATATAATTTATATCACCTCCACTACCTGAACATAAAAATAACCTTTGGTAAATACAATGAATTTCCATAATCTTTCAGCAGTCCTTTGGTAGCTGATGCTTTGACCACCACCTATTCTTATCATTAAGTAGTTAGCAGTGAAAATAAAGGAATGAGCTGCAGACTTCCTCACCTAGCCCTGCTTCACCACTTTCCACACAATTCCCTCGTGTTCATTTGCGCCCCTCCGCAATTATTTCTCCTTTTCGTCCTGTTTTATAATACCTTCGTCTCTTCAATATAGGCTCTACCTTCTTTCACACAAAACTCGCACAGTTGACTCCTCTGATATCTCCCGCCTCGAAAGCTTCCAGTCCCCATTAAAAAATATTCTCAATATTCAAAGTTTCTGATCTAATTCTTTAGGAAATAATTTTGGAGTACGCCCTCGGCTGCTATCTCAGTTTCTTCGATCGAACTACCAATAATCCTAACTGTATTATTTACTTCGGAAATTCTACATTTCATGCAATAATGTTTTATTTTAAATACGGCAAAGTATCTCGAAAATCTCCCAATGAACTGGTTTTCAACTATTGGAATTTTTCACGGGAAAGGAAAAGCTTTATTTAACACTTAGTCAGAGATAAATAAGCTCAATGACAATGCAGAATAAATCGGAGGGGTGAATCACCAGTTAACCCAAAGCTCAACTCAGTGAAAATTGTGCCAAATGTACTGTCAAAACCTTTCACAGAACAAGCACAAATAGATTTTAATGATATCAGTTGTCATGACATATATTAAAAAACATACCTTCTACTAGCAGTCCTACTGCCAAGGACATATCAATTAAATATCTCTTCTGGTAGAACTTATAATTTGCAAATAAGTGAATGGGCGGGACAGATTGATAGTAGCATTCACGTGGAAATTTGTATATAGCTAAAGGAAAACGGAAAGGATTTGATCGTCATGACTAAAACACAGTCCGTGAATTTTAGCAACGGAACTTTTCTAAGTAAGCCGTCAGTCTTAATGACCGGATTTTGTAATTACAGCATATCTTACGCGCTGAGCTAGAAGCAATTCTCCCTCAACGCACAATATCTGCCGGTGAGTGAGCATCCTCTTCAAAGGAGACACGGGAAGGAGGGTTATGGTGACGCAGCCTGCTTGTGTCCTCCCCGCCCGTCACAACTGCTTCCATCCCCAATGCTTCCGCATCAATCCGGCAGAGAGCGTGTTAACCGAAAGGTTTGACGACTTAAAGTGATCCATTAACTAACCATAAATTAAATCTTCCAAAACTCGCCGCGTGCTATCAAAAGAAAATGAGAGCCGTCGAAATATGATGACCTGAACGGGTATTTCAAGGATAGTTAGGTGTAATTGTTAATAAAATTTTTAAATTTGTATGTATCAAATGTGATTGAACAATTTTGATTCGATTTTATCAAATACATTTCTGACAAAGATATTCTTAATTCTCCTCCGCGTCAAATTTATGGTTGTCTTGCACTGAAATATTAGGATAATGTTAAATAAAGAGTTATATATTTGCATATGGCGAGATATATAGAGTAATCACTTAAACATTCTTCACGAAGGGAGAGATCTATGACTCTGAATTGAATGTAATGAGTTGTTGTTTAGACAATTGATGATATTTCTTCTCCCTGAATAATCTCCCTGTATCATCTGCGAAGCAGAAATGCTATCATAAACGACCTGGAAATGAGTTCGTAAACAGATTACACATCATTACCAGGAGTAAAATGTTTTTTTTCTTTTATGTTGAAGTTTTAAATACAGAAAAACGTTGAGTATCCACTCAGGAGTTTTTCCTTCAAGTTCCGACCACTATGAACTGTGCTCTTGGTTCCCAGTACCGAAATCGTGACTCGTTGGTTGAATACAACACTGCGTTCAATTTTGTTTTTTATTGGCGTCATTCGTTACGATTTGGGGAAGAGTTTTTCCACAAACCTTCATTGTTCATTTCGGTTCAGTGAATTGAAACATATCTTTCAAAAAGATAACTTTGGACTTATGGATTTCACTTTGACATTGATAGTTGCAAAAAATGTACTCTTGGTGTGCAAACCCTAAGTAAAAAAGTGTAAGGAAAACTGGCGGTCTTTGCTAAATAATTCATTTCTTCCATCATCAGAATCGCAAATTGATATTAAAATTTGGATTACCATTATTGCCATCGCAATTGCTGGTTTTCCCGCCATCAAAAATATCTCTAAGCATCTTGAAGCCCCAATCACATCCTCTCGCCTACTTTTACGTATATTGATAAATCGACTGCAAAATTCACGGTGAACCCTTCTTTCACACTGTCTGTTACTTATGAATCCAATTTAAATTCTTTATTGACGCTTTAATTTATCCATCTCTCCCATTTTACTCTAAACTCTTGTAAGGTACTACAGAAGGCATTTCAGTCAGCATTTCTGCTTAAACTGACATACCCCATTTTTTCAAAAAATATGTGGATCATATGTACACCTTTATGAACTGCAACTTTAAGTAAAAGCACCCTTTATAAACCACTGCTTTTTCTGATTTAGGCGTGACATCATTTTGCACAAGCTAAACACCCATTATAGCTAATCTGTAGTTATTCGCATTCCTCTAATTCTCTTTACCTATTCTACCATGTTTGCACACATTTTTCAAGTGCATGTACTAAAAGCTTCCACTTGCTTACTTATTTCCTTATATTAACCCTTACTATACAATCATTTTATCCATTATCACTTTCATGCACCACTAATTTCGATTTATGTGTATGGCCCCAAACTATGCAACTCTCTCTGTATATCCTCTATCAATTGGCCTCCCATTGTATCTGATGTGCTCTCTGACTGCAATATTTCAAGGTAGGTGTGTAAAAAATACGAGTTTATGTACACATATCTTGAAAGGTGCCTTATCAATCTCTGCATCACAAACGCACTTCTTTATCTATACCAAGAAATAATGATATTATATAACTATAACCTATTATAAAATTATTATATATTGTATCTTCATACCGTATAGCATTTTTATGCCAATGTTCTGAATATAATTGAAAGAAAGAACCTTTATTTCTTGTTCGTTCCAATGAGAAAGACCTTAGCCCCTCCACTTTGTGTTTTAATGCTACTGTCAGTGTCCCTGTACATTTTTGAATATTCAATTATTAAAAGACAATAAATGTCAAAAAAACATGGCTATATTAATTAATTGATTTATTTAACAAAGCAGCCAAAAACGGCACAAAGGCTTTTGCATTGGCTGATAGGTAATATATATTATATGCATAACAAAAGAAGGGTGATATCAATAAACAATAATGAACAATTAACAAAAACAAATGTCAAGAACAACTGTAGGACAGCGGGAGAGCACATATGCAAGCAGAGAGGGCTAAATGACTATCTGGCGCTTAAGGAAGGAGGTGAAAGTGGTGATTGAGGAAGAGGGGTCTAGGGAAGGATACAGAATGGTTAGGGAATTAAATGTTGCGGGGAGTCAAAGAAATAGGGAACATTAGAACACCGAAAGGCGGAATTTCGGAATCTGCATCAGACTCAAGTTACGTCTTGGTGAAGGGGGAACACGAATTGAGAAGAGAGGATGAAGGTCGTTGGGTCGGAGGGCTCTGTTGAAGATGCTTATAAGAATTATATATCAGATAGAAATCGACGGCGAGAGGGATGGAAAATACCAAAGGAATTCTAAATAGGAATATATACTCGTATATACCTTCTATTTCTAATTTCTCCCGAATGTGTTCGGAGCAAATAGTTTGATCCCGATGATGGGGAGAGTATATTTTCCAATCATTTTGACATTTTTTAGTGTTCACGTCACGTGCGTTCAGTTTTCACGTTTTTAGACGAATGGTAGCATCTTGAATAAACATATGTGCAGCAGTGTCATTTATCAGTGCACCGAGAGGCATTAACACCAAAACAGAACATAACAGTTTCAGGTTTAACTCTGTGGAATTCCTTCATTATGAGGGTAAAAAGAAACTTAACGCTTCCACAATAAATATTGAATATTTATTGTGGAAGTGTAAAGTTTCTTTTACCCTCATACCAAAATAGAACTTGTATAGGTACTTCACGTAGCGATTGTTCAACACCTTCCTTGCCAAAGCCGTGCATAACAAAGATACACATATTCGAGTTACCATGTTAAGTTGTGATTTTTTAGAATTTCTTCTAATTTTCCGAGTGTTTCACTCGAAAAAGTTGGGGAAACTCTGAAAAATAGGCACTGCACGGAGTGGTGAAAACATAGTCTTGCATTAATATGGATGAAATATTCACATCAGGTCTTAAAATGTCAGCATGATTGCCCTTAAAGAAATATCTACACGTTTTCAATTAAGGTAACAATAACATATTGATGTCCCGTCCAGCTTTAGGGAAGAAATAACTTTAGCAGCCACTGAAATGGTTTGCCACTTTAGCAGCCACTGGAATAGGAAACAATAAAATTTCCAGGCTCATCAAACATACATATAACACGCAACGGTAATCCATGAAATATCTTAACCCAAAAATGTCACCATGATAATGGATTGTGAGAATAAAATTAATCTTAAAACACGAGAAAATAATTATACTTCAATCAATTAAGTTACTTGGTTTTAATGGAATAGGTAAGATGAGACTCAATGAACAATGGTTTAATCATACTGCTTGACAAAAATAATTGAAAGTCAACAACAGCGGTTAATATTTTCATTCAATTTCAATAAGTTGTCACTCAGTAATTTGACTGTAGAGACAGTTTTCCCATGAGATTTTTTTAAACGCATCAGAAAAAAAGAGGTAGCAAGTAAAAACTTGGAAGGAAAAAATATGCTTCAAATGCTGCCATTGAAAAATCAGATCAATAGCCCAAAAAAGCAGTACCCAATCTAGGAGGCAGCCGACAGCTGAGGTGATTTCCACCCATACGGATTGGCGGGTAATAGTAATGTTCCAGACCAACTCAATCCTAAGAACAAGACACCCAATGTCTGCAAAAGTGTTTTGACCGATTGGGCCAGAACAGCATGCATCCTTTTCTTGATGAAGCCGAACGTTTGAGTCCTTCCAGAAAAGCAATGCTGAAAAAATGTTTTCTTGGCCCTCAGTGTTCTTGTCACATCGGCCGCTTGAGACTCTGTCATGATTAACTGCCAACCTAAAAGGTATGAAAAGTGGGGAGGTTCTGATTGACCGCAGGGACATTATTCGAGATGGGTAAAGGGTAAGCTTTGGGAGTGGGGCGCTGACCTAGGACAGCGGGGAAGAAGGGAAGGGGGAGAGAAAGGAAGGGCAGAAGGGAGAGTAGGTGTTTAAAGGGATAGAGGGGGGTCTAAAGGAGTGGGGGGAATCCCCCTGCCCGCCCCAACTTGGCAAGCGGCGAGGAATCCAGGCCCCAGGCAAAACCCAGCCTGGCAGCGGGTCAATTTCTAGCTGAGAGAGAAACCGGCCTCATGCTATAGGCTAGTAGAATTTGTATTGAAAAAGAAACGCGTGAGTTTTGGAAGTGGAATTCATAATCTCTAAAGCGCCTAAAGGGACTTCATGAGTGTCACTTCAGTGACAACGGCGAATTTCTTTCCAAACGCTTGTGGCCACTTGACATCCATCATTTATCATTTAAGACCCGGAACGGCGAGTATTGCGGAAATATTCTCGCTTTTAACTTCAAGGAACATTTCTCAATTGGAAAAGGACAAGAAAGAAATATTTTTGCACATCAAAGTATGGTATTTGTTGCTTTGATAAAAATTACTTGATAATTTAAAAATATCAATCACTGTTTATTACGGTTTATCACGATTAATCCTTCCACACACAATTTCTTTTTTCTTAATATACGATTCACATTACTTGGAGGAACGATGGCAATCAAGGATAAATTTGATGTATTTCATAGTTTTTATAATCCTGCGGCCTAAAGAATCTAAGATTAATGAAAATATTAATTTTAAAAAGTGATACAGGGATACAGAAAAGTGACCTGCATTTGAAAGTGGTTTGGAAGGACTTCCTGATCTGGTGTTAGGCAATTATTATGATCATAATAATGAAGGAGTATTCTTGTATTTATGTGTTTCATGCCGTTCCCTTTGATGAAGGTTATTGTTCAGCCACTGAAAATTTAAAAATATTTTTTGAGCGTTTTAAATTGGTTTCTGTTTTTCGAGTGTCCAACAGCTTGTGCATTCGCGTTCCTGAGTTACCCCATTTTCCAAGCCGGCCGGATAGGAGGAAGAGTTTTGGGGTGAGGGACGGGACAATAAGGGATGGAAACAAAAGGGTTCGGAAATTCGGGCGGTCGGGGCTTACCGAGGAGACCTCGGCAGCCTAATGTGTGGGGAGAATGACAATAAAACAAGGAAAATTTGGAAGGCAGATGTGATGGCAAGAGTAAAAATTAAACTGTGGAAATGAAGTTGAGTGAAGCGTGGGTTAATGATCAATGTCAGATGCTCAAAATCAGCCGATTAAAAGTCTTCAGGGCCCATATTGTCTCAAACTCAGGCGTGCGGACATAGATGGTTTGTATGCAGGCAGCAGGTGAATGTTAAAACGGGGCAGCAGTCACCTAAATTCTTGTCATGAATCAAAGCGTAGGTGAAATGGGTAGGTGGGAGAGGCAAGATGCTTCTTCAGGCAAGGAAACTTCTTCTCTCTCCAGTATTCAAAACAACTTATACATGCACACATATATATGTATGTGTATATATATATATATATATATATATATATATATATATGTGTGTGTGTGTGTGTATATATATATATATTTATTTATTTATTTATTTATATTATTAGGTGATCTACCGGTTAAGGTAGGTTTTTGGATGGACACAGCTCCTAAATAAATATTTTGTGACTCCTAGCCAAACGTCTACATCAGGTCCCTCTCCATCTCTGAGTACCTTCTTCCTCCCTTCACCCCATCCAACATCCCTATCCTGTTCCTTCCCTTTCCTCGTTTTCTTAACATTCTCGCCTCAATTACAGTCTTCAACATCCCACTGCTGGTCAATACCCCCTTCATCCACTTTTCCTGCCTCCATAGGATTTCTCCCAACAAACCCCTCTTCGCCCACCATACCAAGTACTTCCTCATTTGTTTTCTTCTCTGTCCATTTCACCTTCTCCATTCTTCTCCTCACCCACATTTCAAAAGCCTTCAGTCTACGTCTATCCTCCTGCTTCCATGAACACGTTTCCGCGCCATACATAGCTACGCTCCATATCCAAGTTTTTACGAGTCTTTTCTTAACATCCTTACTCATCGTCCCTGTCATCAACTCCCTCCTCCTTGTGAAGCCTCTTTGCCTAGCGCAATTCTTCTCCTTACGTCCCTACTACTTTGACCGTGTTGGTCCAAGACACTACCGAGATACGTAAACTGTTCTACCTGCTCTAGTTTTTGCCCTCCTATTTTAATGTTAAGCTTGGCCTGTTTCTTTCTAGAAAATCGCATAACCTTTATTTTATTAATATTTATTCTCATCCCATACCCGTCGCACTGAATTTCCAATTCACTCAGCAATGCTTGCAACCCCTTGGCTGACTGACAAACTAAAGCTTGGTCATCAGCAAACCTAACTGATTTTACGGATTCCCCGCCCACGTTCATTCCTACCTCCAGCTCTTCCCATGCCTCTTTAAACATTTCCTCTGCATACAGGTTGAACAGCAACGATGATAATGGGTAACCCTGCCTTACACCTCTTCCTAACACTCTCCAACCGGACTCCCCGTTCCCCACCCGCACCTGAGCAGTCTGAGACATGTACAGGTTGCGGATTAGCCTCCTTTCCCTCCAATGTATTCCTATTTTCTGCAATATACTCATTAGTTTTTCCCAATTCACTCTATCAAACGCTTTTTCGAAATCTACGAAACAGGCAAATACCTGTACCTCCTGGTTGTGTTCTATATTCCTCTCGTTTATGGCAAGGGATAGGAAAGCCTAACTTTGAGGGAAAAAACGACCATAGTTTCAAAATAAAAATAAGGACGCAAGAAACAAATAAGAAGATTGAAACGTGTCGGTGCTCCATTCGCCTTCGTCGAAGGAGTCCGAATGATTTCTTAGCGGTGACTTCTGAAATCAAGAGGAATATCGAAAAACGTAGCGAAACATATTGCAGGCTATAGAACCCTTTAAAGCAAATGAGAAGTGATTTACCGTGTAAGCACACAGGTCCGGAGGAGGAAGGTTGGTCGCATTTTTTTCCGGATTTTCCCCACTAGGCTTGGTGCCCAGTGGTGTGGCTGGGCTAGGAGGGTGGTCGGCGTTTATGGTCAGGTTGAGACGCCGTGGATTCCCTTGGTGGGGGGGAGGGAAGTGGAGTGGAGGATAGGTCTATGGGTACAAAGGAAGAGTTCCAAAGTGTTTTCACTTGAGAGCTCTGTCACATCCAGGCAGAGGGGAAGGAAAAAGAAAGCAAGTAGTTGAAAGAGAACCTTCCGGGCTGGTAACGAGAGAAAGCTTGCAGGGCTGTTGATACGTAGGTTTAGTGGCGTGGTGCATTTGCCAACGCATAATGCAGAACAAAGTTTTCACCACAGAAATCAAACCAAATTCAGCGTGTTGCGTTTACCAGTGTCTCGATGTGGGTAGAGACACTGCGTTTTGAGTCCCGCTTGGGACTTCATTCATTGTTTCTATTCTCACCTCGTCGCCTTCACCACCGCCATATCCCCTGTCCAGCGTGACAGGAATAAGTACAAGTTGGAGCAAAAAAAAACTTGCATTACAAACATCTGTGTCTGTATGTGTGTTTGACTCATTATCATGTGTTTTTTGAACATATACGTATGGCAATTTTTTTCTTCTTTGTGCGTTGGAATTGAATAATTTTGACATAATTTGCAACTTTTATTTTTTATAGGTTAAGTATAGGTAGTGTAATATTTGATAACACATTTCAAGGAGCCTATTTCCCGATGATAAACAATTATTGTTTCAGTATCATGTGCAAACTCTTGATAAATATTTTTTTGTATTCATCCGGGAAAATATATGCATATCTTGCTATTATTTGCACGAAAAAATGTGGAATTTTTGTTTTGTGTACAATGTGTTCACTGATCAAATATATTTTTAAAATTCCCTTTCACAGAGAGAAGCAAGCGAATTCATCAATTTGTAACTTTCCACGATTTAGCATTAGATTAAAAGTGCTGAGAACTCGAAAACTCGAACTCGCATTCGGGTAAAATTTTAAGGAATGAATAATGATGAAACGGAAGGATCTAGGCTGTAAAGGACCGAAAAGAGTAATATTAAAAAATAAATATCACAGTTGAAATTACGAACTTAAATCAAATACTGGAACAAAAACTCTCTCAGTCCTAAAAAGTGCCACAAGAATTGTAATTCTCTAAGAAGCTTCCTTTCAGTTTTATAAAGTCGCGCATGGCAGCTCAAGAGATAGGCCGTGATGGACATGGGAGTGGGTCAGGGTATTTCTCCGCTGTTGCCAGACGCTTTATATGCGCCAATGAATTTGAGAGAGGCAGAGGAACGGAACGTCTTTCAGTGGAAAATGAAGGCAGTCGGGAAGCTGACTACTTCGATGAGATTTGCAGGCAGTTATGCAAGTCTTACTCAATCTACCAAAGAATTAAAGACATTAGAGTATAAATGTGCGAAGCATGGAATTAAAGCCAATGATAAGAAAACGATAGAAATAAAAGCCTCAATAAATAGGAGAGCATAATACAAATATAAAATTGGAAGATGTAAACTCTTTGGAGCCGTCCACGTATTTTGCTAGTATTTTAAAGAAAAATGGGTGAGACATAAAGAGTCCAAGAAGATTTATAGATTTTCGTTGAAAAAGTAGTTGTAATAAAGGGGAGGGAATTAATTAAGCAGGCGCAAAATAAACGCAAACAAGTTATTGGCGAATACTTCAAATATACACTTTGGCGTTGCATAGTTCGGAAATCAGGTACTTCAAGAGAGTTGGATGAGCATAAGCAATCAATATTAGTTATTGCCGGTTTTTAAGATGTGTGTATCTGTGAGGAAAGTAATAAAGAGAGTAAGTTTCTCTACGATAGGAAAACCAAGGGGATACTGTTACCGATACAAGAGAAAATAATGAAGCAATTGGAGGACGTTTAAAGAAGGCAGCAGAAGTGAACGCGGGTGATATGGAGTGGTACCGGGATTCTGAAGGCTGAGTTTCACCTTAAAATATAAAGTAAGTGAGGAAAAGATCAATGTGAATAGGCATTTTATTAGTAATAAAAAAGCGGAAAGGAAATATTTAAAGAAGTAGAGGGAAAATGTTACTGGCAAATGTCTTTAGGCGTAGGAGAAAAATACTTAGAATGCCACTAGATCGTTTAATAAATTTCACGAACCCGTCAGGGCTTATCTCCAATTGTTCAAATACAAATTTCTTTTCAATTTCCTTTTCTACCCTGATGCATTTTGTTGTCTCACTAGAGTCTTTTAACATTGGAAATAATAGTCACTAACTTAATGTAAACCAATAAATCCTCAAAGAAGATTTGAACTACATGCTTAATTGGCGCACATATTACCAAATAAAATTAAAAATTTTAAGACACAATACTGTTACTATTGTTTCACAATGGGTTTTCCCTTCATAATAACATTTAATACCAATTTCAAAGTTTCACGAGTGATAGAGTGGAATAGATGAATGACCAACTATTTAAATAGCATTAGTCTCTTCTGGTTCTAGCAGTCTTGAAAAATCATTCCCGAAAATTTATAAAAATTAAGACATAAAAGAAATATGCGCAACGTGCGTCCATAATATTGAGCCGTAAAATTGAAATTATAGATAAAATAAAATCAGGTCACGTAATGTAAAATTAGTGAGGGAAAGAGACTCTGTTGGTAATAAGCTGCAGAAAACCTTCTCCCACAACTTCAAGCCTTGATTAAAGAGAGAGGTCTACAAACCCCGAAGAAAAGTTCAATGCTGACGTGTCTGCCTCGTTTTGGATAAAAATGTCTGAGAAACCGTTTGTGCATCTCTGAGGATCGGCTGGTCCCAGTATTCATGGCCACTAAGGATCATCTGACATTATTGTTGTGTTAATAGCTTGAAGTTACTTCAAACTAATGCTGATTTATTCCGCAGAAAACCCCCGTTTCTTAAATGAGAAAATACCTTCTTGTATGTCAGGAAGAAATCAAACTGATTGGCTTGGATAAGCTAAATATTGTTCAAAGACTAATTTTAATTTTGCTTTTTGCCTCAGGTCAGAGTCTAGGTATCTTAGAAAGCAAACCTTTTCTTATAAGATTCTGTTATTGCTTTATAATGCCCATGTACGCCCAAATTCGCTGCTAATTGCCGATGAACACGTCGATCTATATAGAAAAATCAATGTTTCGAACATATAAAAATATGAATGCATTTACGTGAGCATAAAAGCGAAATTATTTTCAGCGGATAGGCTGCATGTTCATAGAGTATATTACTCTTTTAAATCGAAGGATAAGCGATCTAAGAACATAACTCGATAAGCTCCATTTAATTTTCTTTTTAAATAGCGCTTTTTACTAGACAAATAACAAGGCGGTTTCAAAAAACATAATAATCGCGCATGAGGGTTTGTTGCATTTAGTTTTACCGCAGTAAAAATCTAACATTTAAACCAAACCATAGAGAATTTGACAACTCTAAGCATTAAAGAGTCATGTGGCTTATAAATTAAAGCCTCTTAACTATTATGACATAATACTTCATCCGGCTCAACCGAAGAAGTGGTATTTTGCATATATTTCCTTTTGGTACGAAGCCCTATGATCATTGTCTACTGCATTGTTTTATAACTCGTGGGTATAATAATGTGCCTCGGATACTGTGGCAGGCTCTAAGTTATGGAAATTCGTCACGAATTTCTTTAAACTTAAAGTTGTACTTTTCCACTGAAATCCCCTTTCCAAATAAATTCCCCCCTCTCCCCTTTTCCCCATTCTCCCGTCCCGTACCTTTCTGCCTCCCCTTTCCTCTCGCACTTAACCTAGTTCTCTCTGTACGAGTATAGTCGACTATCCAAACACATGTTTTATGTACCTGAGGATAACACGTCGAAACGTGTCGTTCAAGTATATTGCAACAAAAGTAAAGTGAAGAAGTACAAACTTATTATTGAAATAATGTGGTTTTTGGATGTCATTCAGTGCCGTACCTAGGACGTCAGTGGGTAGAAAACTCTAGATTACCCATTATTTTACTATAATATTTTCCTCCACTTGGCCTGCATCATTCACGTATTCCCCTGTCAAAATAAACAATGAAAAAACCAGGTTTCCTTCGAAACCTACACCTGGGCTGCGGTGAGGATACAGTTTCAAGTGGAGTGGAGATACAACGTGCTTATATTTCCGGTTCGCTTCAGACCCAAGCCTTCAATCAGAAACGTGTCCAGAGTGGAATTCAGAACGTGTCGGGGAGGACTATGAGTCCGCATGGGTCCCGCTCCACGCAAGTAGCAACCTTTGTAAATTGTGGCGCTGAAAAGCCTTCACTTCGTGCGCCGGAGACGTGGAGTCTCCAATTGATGATCTCGTTAGCCTTTTTGTGATACCTCATTCTCCATAAAATATTCAGAAAGGGTGCACAAAAGTTCGGTTTTTACTCGTAAGGACGAGTTAATTTAGATGATAAATGACGAACGATGCTGTACTCATTAGTCCAAAAAATAATGATATTGAAAAATTGATCCAAACACATATGAAACCTCATTATAAGAATTATTATTGCCAACTAGACCATGTCTTAAAATATTTAAAGCCCGTCTCATCCAAATCTAAATCTAATCTAACGTTCAATTCAAATGTAATTGGACTGAAATCTTCTATTCATAATTGAAACTATGCATTTTTATAATTGATTCTTTAAAGGGTATTTTGAAACGGATATTTTTGACATTTCCATGTCATTTGAAACAAATGCCGAGAAATCAAGTAATTTTTCATTGCAAATTAATGCATTTTAGTTTACCCCTAAATTTTTGCACGCATAGAATACTCTTAAAACATTTCACTTATGTTTTTAACAAACTGCCAAAAAAATCATTCTCGCGTACCTTATTAGGTTATCAAAACTGACACCACAGTTTTGAGATGAATTATAAATACTCTCCAGTAGGATGAGTAATTTTGCACCCCTGTCTACTCGATGACCAAGAAAGCTGTCCTGAGAGCCTGGAGTTCAATGGTCTAAGAAAAATGAAATAGACGAAAGAATTATTTAAAACGCTGATTTCACTTTCGTGAATATTATTTAAATAAAACGTCTTAAATGTATTTATATTAAAAATTATTTGTATTTTCTCCGAACTAAAGTCAAATCGAACCCTTCCTGTGCCGCAAAATGATCCTGCTGACTACAATTGACTGACTCGAGAATGAAGGTGTGTCTCATTTCCATGGGAGAGAAGAGTTACGTCACAACGCGTGCATCATATAATTAACTAGAAAAGTAGGTGCAGGTTATGTGATACCAGTATATAAATATAGCTGTATTCCTGTGTATCTGTGCACATACGAGGGTGGTTCAATAAGTACCCGTGTTAAAATGACGAAACCATTTTTTCCAATACATTTTTTTTATTTTTCAATATAGTTCCCTTTTAGAAAGATACACTTCTCCCAACGTTCCGGCCATTTTTTTAACCCCTCCAAAATTAGGATTTGTCGAACTCTCCAAAATACGCCCCTGTCTCAGCGATACCTTCCTCGTTTGGGCTAAATTTTTTTCCCGCGAGCCATTTATTCATGTTAGGGAATGTGTACGTCGCAGGGAGCCAGATCGGGTGAATACGGAGGGTGCGGCAGCAATTCATAACGTAGTTCATGCAGTTTGGCGGCGACAACTCCGGATGAGTATGCTGGTGCAATGGAGCAATCGCGACACCCATCGGGCCGACAATTTTTTCATCGCCAACTTATCATGTAAAATATTAATTGTCGTTCCGGTCGACACACCCACGGCCTCTGCTACTTCGCGCACTTTCGTTCGTCGATCAGCAAGAAACATGGCGAGGACTTGTTGAATGATTTCCTCGGTAACCACGTCTGCCGGGCGTCCTGGTCGTTCCTCATCAAAAACAGATGTTCGCCCACGCTTAAATTTGCTGAACCAAAATCCAACTGTGGTCATAGATGGCGAAGTGTCCCCATAAACAGCATCCAACTTTGCTTTTATCTCCCCGCATTTCTTCCCATCCAAAAACAAAAATCGAATTACCGAACGATACTGCTCTTTTTCCATCTTAGCGAAAATCACGAAACACGTCTTACTCGAATGGCTACCAAATCCAAACTAACCTTTAAATCAGTCTGAAATTTGTTTCAACGTCGTTTGATAGATGGCAGCACACGATGATAAATTTAAAGACCCTCAGGAACGCCGTTTGTTGTCAAACACGGGTACTTATTGAACTGCCCTCGTATATATTTATGAAGAGCCTATCAATTTAAGCTCACAGCGCAGTAGAAGACCCAGGAAACTTGAATTACTTCAGATGAACGAATTTTCGGGTGTAAGCTGTCTACGTTGGAAAAAAAGACTGATCAAAAATTTGCGCTTTTGTCGAAAATAATCAGCTATCATACCAAATTCAACCAGCGAAGCGCAATATAAAATCTGGAGCTGACTGACTAGAGAAATCGATTTAGTTTAGCAAAGAGTAGATGTCTTTATCTTCACAAATTTTATCCCGCAAACGCTAAAAATAACTACCACGGACGATTGAATTGATGTAACATATTTTGAGGGCAGATTAACAATTCTTAGCAGACACGAAATAAAGAATGATAGTAACGAATGACTTAAATTCACTTGGAATAACTAGGGCTAGCTAACTCGAATTCCAAGTCCAGCTCCGAATGTATCGTACCACAGTTACATCCATCTATATGAATCTGAGTTCTGAAATATCTTTAAATGTATGTGTGAACGAATTTAATCCCCGACATGATGATCTTCCTTCTAACTCTTAGTCACGGGCTCTTTAGCTACTGGTCATGTAAGCCAGGTAGGTAACTCGGTCGCCTGCTAACTGAACGGTCGTGGATCCGAGTCTTGCTTTGGCCATGGGCATTGGCTCAACCCTGGTGATTCGGTCCCTGAGAAAATTGATGAAAAGAGTTTATCGGCATTGCAAGGCACTAACAAACCACCGGAGACGTCCGGAAAGGAAAAAAAAGTATTTAGGAAAGTTATACGGTATTGGCTATGATGCAGTGAATAGGAGCGGGTGAGAAAAGAATGAAGAACGCAACTCGACAAAAAATTCTTGAAATGTCATCGGCTTGATGCATCATCCCTTTCTCTTTCAAACTTCGCACCTACCCGCAGTACTAGCACCCCTCTCCTGTACGCTGTTCACAGTTTTTCTCCATTTAATCAATCAGTTTGTCATAGATAGAGATAACTTCTGTCGTGGTCATTTGTTATGTGCTCGTTGTAATATATCACCGTCCTCACAGTTTTCTTTATTGGACTGAGTGGGACTCTCGAGTATCGTAGAGCGGTTATTAAGTCTGAGTCACTCTGGGAAGCAAACGTTCGTGTGAAAAGAAACAAAAATGTTTTGGCATCACTTACCTCGTATTTCCTCGGCTCTTGGCTGCACATGGATGAGTGAGCATGGAAACATACAAATCCTCCCACACGTCCTTCTCATTATAGTCAGGAAAAGTAAAAAAGCCAGGTAGTTCGTCATTTCAGGAAGCTTACTCTTTTTCTCTTATTCCCTTTCACTAACATTCTTAAACTCTCCTCTGGCCTTTCGCCTCTTTTACATCCACATATAGTTTCACGAATGTCTTCTTGTACTGCTACTAAATCCTTGTTCTAATTGTCACTTAGACCACATTCTTCCGTGAATTTCTCTGTCTACCCTTTCCTAACAAACCAGTCACTATTCCGTCATGGTTTTGTGATTCGACTCCTATCCATTCTCTCAATATGACCATACCTGTGCAACACATTTATTTGGCATGTATCGTATGTCTAACCAGTGCTTCAAATCCATATTCGATGTCCATTTCATTTCTATGCATATATATCCTGTTTTGTGCACAATAAGTGCTATAATACTTCATACCCACCACGTTTAGTTGTCATTATGCTCTAATAATGGTCTAATAACTATACTATGGTTGGCTATTCGGCCATGTCTAAGCTTTTCCTCATTCAATAATATGGGATGGAATACACTCTAATATACCGCCACTTGTACTACCTTAGACAAACATTCACTGTTTTTACATGCCCTGCAACTTTTAGAACGTTAATTTGCTCAGTATTGTAATGGGGTTAGTTATCGGTGTCAACTAGGTTTTAAGCTTTATTGTCACTGAAGCTTTAGCCTTGTTGAAAGATGCTTAATCAAAGGAGATGATGGCCATCGTTATGTCAGACTACATTACCACGATACGTGGCTACCGTCGCAGAGAGGACCAGTTTCATCTGGCACTAATGAACAAAAAAGATTCTTCGCCACCGCTTATCTCCAGACTTGGAGCTGTCAGTTTTGCTCACTTTGCGGTAGATTCCCGGTGGGGAGAAAAAAGTTTCATGCTCCCACTATTCTGAAATAATAAACTGTGACTCTCGTCTTACTGTACGTGATATGAAGAAGTTTCAGTTTCTGGGTCGATGTTACCTTTACTATTAATAATAATATTATGGTTAATGTACATATTGCGTATATTTCCATCGTACCAGATGGGTATATGCTGAGTAAAAATTGGAATAATATTCAAAATAAAAATATGGTATGATAAAATTCCACTCATTCATTTCAGTAAAATATCAGAATTTTCTCTCTGAAGTAACATACGTACGAAAAGCTACAGAAAGAGTGCAGCGCATTAGGAAGGAGATCTTTGCCACCTGGAGGCTGCACTACGAGTACGCGCCGTCCCTCAACACCTTCTCCGTGAACGAGTACCGGGGTAAAAGCAAGGTGGCAACGCTGCCCCAGCCGCTATACAGCCCCGATGTGGAACCAGCGGACCTTTTTTGTTCCCAAAAATAAAAAGAGGCTTGAAAAACATCCATTTTTGAACGATAAATAACGTTAAGTGTGTGTGACGAGGTGCCTGAACGAGCTTCCCGTCGACGCCTGACAAGAAGCGTACCGTGACTGGCTGACATCAGAGTGTTGATGCTCAAGGGTACTAATTTGAAGAATTTTAGTAATTTATAGTTTGAACCGCAATAACTTTTTTCTCGTTTTTATTCTAATTAGTTTTGGGACAGATCATGCAGTGCGGGAATTTTGTACATTTCAGTAATATTGTCTTCATTATCCTATAGATCAAATGTTGTATTGCAAATAACTTGATCAGCGACAATTATTTGTAATGGCAATTAAACCAATATAATTTTCATCATTCACAATGTATGTAGGAAAATATCCTTCCCTTGAGTTTTGTTGCCATTTTACTGCCTTGCGTAATGAACTCGTCAGAATTTAACATAACCTCGGAATTATCTTCATTATAATTTCAATTTATATCGTTCTTTTGGATTTTTACGATGGATGAAAATGTGTTCAATTTTCAATCACATTAAACACAGGAAAACTGAAATACTGTAGAATTTTCGCCCATTGTTCACTTTGACAAACAATCCGCAAATGATTTGTACGTATACGTATGAGCATATATATATATATATATATATATATATATATATATATATATATATATATATATATATATATGTGTGTGTGTGTGTGTGTGTGTGTGTGTGTGTGCATATATATATATGTGTATATATTTATATTTTTACATATATATATATATTTATATATATATACACACACATATGTATACAGGGTCCGAGCAATAGGTATCGAGACTAGTTCACTGTAGCCTCAGCAGAGCGGTGGATGGTGGTCCGACTGGTCGGCTTGGTAGAGGGGTCCCCCACCACTCAGACGCACTTTAGTATAGTAAAATGGCAACAAAACTCAAGGGAAGGATATTTTCCTACATACATTGTGAATGATGAAAATTATATTGGTTTAATTGCCATTACAAATAATTGTCGCTGATCAAGTTATTTGCAATACAACATGTGATCTATAGGATAATGAAGACAATATTACTGAAATGTACAAAATTCCCGCACTGGATGATCTGTCCCAAAACTAATTAGAATAAAAACGAGAAAAAAGTTATTGCGGTTCAAACTATAAATTACTAAAATTCTTCAAATTAGTACCCTTGAGCATCACTATTGAGGAAGGCAACGGGAAACCACCTCAATTATCATTCCCATGATAAATATGATGGACAATACAGAGATTCTGAGTCCTGGTAACTACGGGGCTCGGCCCAATCGGCCGTGTGTCGTGCCCGGCAGCGGGGGAGGCAAGGCTTCCGCAGTAGTCATCCTACGAAACCCTTGCAAGGGAAAACCGGCAGCAGCAGAACAGAAGACGCATAAGAAGAAGACCACATTAGTTAGAATAGGAACGTGGAATGTTAGGGCAATTATGACGACAGGGAAATTGGAGAATGTTAAGCGAGAGATGGAAAGGGGAAATTTCGATATTTTAGGTCTAGGAAGAGGCTATATGGGCTCATTCGAAGTATCTATGAGGAAGGAATCTGGCCGGAAGACTTTGTGAGATCAGTTTTAGTTCCTATTCCCAAAAAGGTAAAGGCTACATCATGTGAGGACTACAGGACGATAAGTTTGATATCCCCCGCAGCTAAAGTTGTTCTAAGGATAATAAACAAAAGGATAGAGAGGAGGGCAAATGATTACTTAGGGGATGATCAGTTTGGATTTACGAAGGGCAGAGGTACGCGTGATTCCATTGCAGTAATGAGATTATTAATGGAGAGGAATATAGAATACAACCAGGAGGTATTTGCCTGTTTCGTAGATTTCGAAAAAGCGTTTGAGAGAGTGAAATGGGAAAAACTAATAAGTATATTGCAGAAAATAGGAATACATTGGAGGGAAAGGAGACTGATCCGCAACCTGTACATGTCTCAGACTGCTCAGGTGCGGGTGGGGAACGAGGAGTCCGGTTGGACAGTGTTAGGAAGAGGAGTAAGGCAGGGTTACCCATTATCACCGTTGCTGTTCAACCTGTATTCAGAGGAAATGATGAGGAATGAAAGAGGCATGGGAAGAACTGGAGGTAGGAATGAAAGTGGGCGGGGAATTCGTGAAATCCGTTAGGTTTGCTGATGACCATAAACACAGTAATCAACCCGAAGGTCGGTTTGGTAGGTGATGGTAGAGTTCACCCAGTACTAAGCCCGACGGCGTGTGAACTTCACACATCAGGGTGGGGGGCCAGTTCCTTTCCCTGTGCCGGTTATGGTTTCCCAGGAAGACCTGGTACCCGAAAAATCACATAGCTTGGGTGGAGCTGCAGGTGCCCAGAGTGCCTTGCCCGGGAATACAACCCGGGACCCTCCGGTCTGCAGTCCGACGCTCTATCCACCGGACTACCGCGACCCATATATACAGGGTCGCACCCAAAAGTGGTAGGACTGATTTTTTTACAAGAATTTTATTGACGATATACTTACATCGACTTAATAATCGTCAAATTATGCTCCTTGAGCTGCTACACACTTAGTATAACGTTGCTCCCATTCCCCGTACGCCCGCTGGAAATTTTCTTTGGGGATGCCGTTGATGACTCTCGTAGAAGCCTCTTGAACGACCTTTATCGAGTCAAAACGTCGTCCCTTGAGCTGTCTTTTCATCGGGGGGAAGAAGAAGAAGTCCGGTGGTGCCAGATCGGGAGTATAGGGCGGGTGCGGCAACGTGGCAACGCCGTATTTGGCCAGGAGCTGTCTGACGACGAGCGCGCCATGAAACGAATTTCGGCACCATCTTGGCGCACACCTTGCACATGGCCAAATCCTATGAAAAAATGCGTTGTACGTTGGATGCAGGCAGACCCAACTGGTCTGCAATTTCTTCACTGGTTAAGCGTCGGTCTGTGTTCAGCAGTGTCCTCACTCTGTCCACATTCGTGTCGGTTCTTGCCGTCGACGGCCGTCCGGATGATGGTCGTCTTCAACGAGCTCCCTACCCTCTTTAAACAACTTGTGTGGGTGGGGGGGATGCTAAGCCTTTGCCGTTCCCTATGCTCTCCAAGCTGTGGAAGCGGCAGAACGTCAGTTTTTGTAAACCTCTGCGCGCCGACCGTGTTACGAAAAAAATGGAATCGACGATTGAGCAGCGTTACGCGATTAATAAGTTTTGTGCTAAACTGAATAAATCTCTTGAGGAGACTAGCAAAATGAATCGTGAGGCTTAGGGGGACTCTGTTCTGTTCTACTGACAAGTTTCGAGGAGGTTAAAGGCCTTTAAGGAGGGCCGGGAAGGGGTTCACGACGAATAACGCTCTGGACGGCCGTCAACCAGCAAAATCGACGACAATTAGGCTCGTGTTCGATAATTGTTGGACTCTGACTGTCAATTGAGTATCAAGATGGTTTCCAATGAACTGAAATTGTCATCTACTATTTTGTTTCACATTGTTACTGAAGATTTAGCGATGAGGAAATTGTGCGCCAAGCTCGTGCCTAAGGTGTTGTCAGACGAACTAGAGACCAACCGAGTTGAAATTTCAAGTGAATTTTTGCAACGTAGTGAAAATGAACCTGATTTTTTGGACAACGACATCACCGGTGATAAAACTTGGGTTTTTCAATACGAACCAGAAACAAAACGCCAAAGCTCTCAGTGGCACACCGACCCAAGCCCAAAAAGGTAAGAATGAGTGAATCCCAAGTGAAAACTATGCTCATTGTCTTTTTCGACAGTAAAAGACCAGTCCATACGGAGTTTTTACCCCAAGGACAGACAGTTAACGCTGCCTACTACGTGTGTGTACTGGAAAGACTCCGAAAAGGATCAAGACGAGAAAAGACATATCCGCTACCTAGCAACTCCATCACGACCTTGCCGCAACGCACTGCGAGTCCGCGAGTTCCTGGCCAAACACCCGGTGCCAACGCTGCCCCACCCCCCTATAGTCCTGACATCGCCTCAGCAGACTTCTTTTTGTTTCCTCGGATTAAGGCAGCCCTGAAAGGAATCCGTTTTTGGTCCATAGAAGAGATCCAATCAGCCGTGACGGAGACCCTGCGAGAGGTCCCCGAAGACGCCTTCCAGGGCGCGTATAGGTCATGGCAGAGACACTGGAAAAAGTGTGTAGAGGATCAAGGACAGTACTTTGAAGAATTTTCAGTGTTTGTACAAATCTATTCATTAAATTACTTTAAAAAAATAATTGGATTACTTTCGAAACGCACCCTGTTTGGTATTAAGAGACGAACATAGAACACTAACGCCACACTATGAGCGCAGATTGCAATGTTGATATATAATTGCTCATACCTCTTTACCGTGTTCCAAACTGATAATTTCGGAACATATCCTAACTCAAAGCAAGACGATATCAGTAGAAAAATTTGCATCAGTTGAAAATACAAGAGAGAGGTATGATATACTACATGAATAAACAATCAATATTGTGCTTTTATTTTTAGACGATTTTTGACCAGCCCGTTGATTAAAATCTATTGAAATTCATAGCTCATAGGAAATGATACTTAAAATTTTGAAAAAAAATAAATCCCTCGATTCGGGAAAGTACATTTGAACTTCACCTAAGTTAGGAAAAGTACGTATATTGAGGTTATTCATTGAGCATTTATTCTTTTTAGAGCAGTTTTATTCATGAACAACCAAGAGAATAATTCTTGGAGAGAACATTCTCTTTGGCACTAAAGTTAGTTGTTGAAATTTTCTTACCTTACAGTCTATGATATTCACAGGAAAGACTCGGCCTTCACTTTGGTAGTAAACCCTAATTTTCTCCTTCCGATCTTGATTCTTGGCTCAAAGTTTTTTATCCTCTCCTATCTTCGTAAACCTACCCCGATTTTTGTGTATCAGCCATGATTTTTTTCTCTCCGGCACTGATTTTTGGCAAGAGTCGTCATTCTGCAGCCATCCTTGACTTTCGATTTGGCTTAGCTCCCATTTGGGTGGCCCTTGTCGGCTGTAATCGCAGTAGCGAACCGAGACTCTGGAATAAAGAACAAAAAACTAACAGCTCTACTGCCATTAATGATTACTATGCGACTGAAACCATAGCGAATCATTTTTTGCATTTCCATGACAGGAACATAAGTACTTTGCGACCTTTTATTGATTGAATGTGACCATAGCATTCAACATTTTGGTAAATCCCCAATTTTTCCATTATAAGTCAAAATAATGTAATAGATCAACTTTTTTTACTCAGTGGAATGCTTTTTCGTTGAGCAATTTACGAAGACTGAGGCTGGTTGGTTTGTTGTTCGTGATGTGTCTCATGTGACCTCAATCCATCACGAATATAAATTGGTCATCCCTGTCTTCCACGCTGCCAAATTCATATTATTATTACTTTTATTGCAGAATTTAATTTCGCGTCTTACGCACGTACATTTAGGATTCTCAGCTTTTTTCGATATCATTGGTATTTGTTTTTTGAACTTGTCATATTCAGTCAAAGTATTCTCAATAACGTAGTTTACATTAGTTCACTGTATGATAACAATAATGTGATTACTTGTATGGGATATGAGGATGGAAGGCAGTAGTGACCTTCAATACAGCGGATGGCACCTACTGTACATAATGAAATCCCTCACGATAGACAAACAAAAATAACTTGAGTAAATGCTAATGGATCGTAGTTGAGGTACAAGCCTACGGAGAAAAGAATTCTGCACTAATTTGCGGGCTAAAACTCACGCCATCCACCCAAGCTTCCACACATAACTTCATGAGCTCGATCCTTAATTAAACATATCAAATATGATGATGATGTGACAAATCATACATGTAAAAAAACAGAAGACTAAATTTCAGAGAAAAATATCCTGCTGTACAGGTATACTATATTTTGCGCAAAAGCTTTACATCCGCCCCATCCTAATTTTCATGGATTGATCTTAAAAGGAGCCCTTGTGGAAACATCTCCGAGAAATTTGATATGTATAACAACAATAATTGTCATCACTTAAATAAATGCAAGTTCTTTCATTACTTGATAAAATATCTGCCTTATAAATTTACTCATCGATAAATAAAATGAACAAATTGGATGAAAAATATTGTAGCATGAACGTTTATGTTCACAATTAGTGAGCATTCCTTAGTAAAGCGTCTTCAACATGACACTAATCTTGTCATGCTTGCCAGGGACAAAGTCACAAATGGAGAGGGTTTCTGTTAAATGATAAATTTTGACCCCATATACAGCGAATAATAAAGATGTATTCTTAAAGGCTCTGAAGTTGTTAAAATTAAATGTTAACTGTTGAAAAGATTTTTGCAATAAGTCTGCAACGGTAAACCTAATCCATTCCAATTAAATTTTGGATGAAATAGAACTTTTTATTGAACTTTTATTGCCAAACTATGTTATTTCACCGCTTTTTATTAAGTATTTTTTCTGATTTGATTTCTAATTTAAATAATTGGCCACTATCTCCTTAGGCGTTGCAATTATTACATTCTTCTTCGTTGTTCATCATTCTGAGCGTTAAATACATTTTTAAATTATCCCAAATTGGAGGCATAGATATTTTTAAATTCTTCGAATTAGTTGATTGAAACATTTCCTGCTTGATTGAAGATGAGTTTGCCTCATTTTTTATTCCGTCAAAGTTATTTTTGGTATTTAAATAAATAATTTGTTATTCAAAAGATTTGAACTATGGAAACAATTGAGCCGCGAGGTCGTCATCTGTTTCTTTTTCTGAATTGATGCCTGATTGGAGTTGAGAGATCCAATCACGGTCATCCTTCAGCATTTCAAATCATGGTCGTGTGATGTTGTGACCGCTGGATGATGATAACCGTTAGAAGTGAATATGAAAAATATTTCAATTTTGTGAAGTGGATCCTGTAAAGTGTTATTAAATGGATATCGACAAATATCCAGCGCCATATCGTGCTACTAAACTGGTAAGTCATCTTATGTCAATTCAACGAATGTGGGGAACCTTAAAATGCCTCATTTTTCATTAAGCATTGAGCTCGATATTTTAAAACCACTCCTTTGCAGAAATTATATACGAGGTCTTTGGAAATTTAAGCCTAGCAGTAGTGTTGTGGCCGTTTGTGTGTCATCTTTGGCTGTTCTATGAATCTTATAAATTGACATTATGTACATATGCATTGTTTCGGAATTGCCCAGTTTTGTTTGGCACATTCACCTTGCTAGCGTTGGAGTAACGTCACCTCAGCAACCAATAATTTTGGAGGATATGACTGAGCAACTTGAGCGTAATACAGATTATTGTTACAGCTCAATCCGTTCGATGTCATATCCACGTAGAAGAAAGTCTGTACATCATATTATCATATAGTGTAAAGTATTATATTGTGATATATCGTTATTTTAAATCATTCGTTCCATTTGGACTGCCCTGAGTAAACTAACTGGCTTTCTAAAAGGAATAGCCGAAATTTATTATTAGCCGAGCTTATTTAAGATTTAAAAACGCACGAATTAGATCTTTTGAGAAATGCATAATTTGAACTCCTTCATTTTGTAAACGATCCTGTTTTTCTTTTAAATCGCGTATCATGGCTCAATTTGCCTTTCTCAGCCTTTGCGAAGTATCATCTCAAACCTTGCATTTCAAACAACCCTTGCATTTAGTTAAATTACGAAGTAGATATTTAAATGAAAGGCACTCCATTAGATTTAAATAAATAACTGGCAGTTAGAGGCCATTCAATTGTTTATTTTCAGTGCCAATCTTAGGTATAGTATTCTCACCGAAACTGGAGCCCACGGTAAATTTTCCATGAGCTTTTTGCTAATCTTCGATTTAATACATTTTTAAGGGGCACGAAGATTGCGAATTGCCAAGTTAAACCCTTTTTATAAAAAAGTGTTTCAGTTTTAAATGAAATTACTTTTTTTGATTTCATTTATTTGTCTCATTTTACATAGATATCCAATACAAATAAAGCTGAATGCATAAATCCAAATAAAGGGCATTTGCTTCAATCCTTATTTGGATATAAGCTATGTAATGCTCATCCATCATTATAGAAGATAAACTTCGAGCCTGCTAAGTCTATCGTATATTATGGTCATTTGATGATCTGCTATGTTTTAAAATCTTGGATGAATGTCAAAATAGTTTAACTGAAGTGTACATTAAGTTTATGGTTAGTGTAAATGCATTGTCTCTCTATACCTTTTTTATTTTCAGAATCCTGTTTTTTTTAATTCCATGGTTAATCATGTGCCTTTTATTGAGAATTATCCATGAAAGAACTTAAGTCTAGCATATTACTATACTTTAAATTTAGAACCTCTTCTAAATGTGGTTGTAAATAAAGCCTTTTTTGCTGTTCTTTTATGTCTAGGTTTACTAAGGCATTTGTGGCTATTTTTGTATTAAGGAATTTATGTTATCATAGTTCAGTAAACTATCTGGTATGGACCTGTGGTTTCAAAGACCATAATATTAAATGAGATATTATGACAGTATTACAGGTCAAAACAAAAGTACCTTTATGAGGCTATTGCTAAAAGGTTGTGCTGACTTATCATTAGTCACCTATAGCGAACTTTGCAATTCCCTGGACCTTAAAACTTGACAAAAATCCACCGATATGCAGATATTATATTTTTGTAAAAAAATATGAAATATCTTTCTGTTACATCCTGATATTTTGTATTATTATGTACTATTAATGTAATCACTGACTTAAGTGAGTGTTTAATTTAGGATGAAAATTATAGTCTTTTAATTGTCTTGTACATTTAATTAACATGAGACTACTAAGTTTTTACAAATATTGTTGGCCATTATATTAGGAGAAGATACCTTTTTAGGATTTCTATTGAAAAGTTTTTAGGTATAAGGATCTGGTTAGAGTAAAGACACAGAAGGCTTCTCATGAGTCTACCCTGTAGCAGCAATGAGGAAGGCAAATATGCATTTTTCCACATGTAGATGCACAAATGTTCCCCTGTGCGTTAAGACCATAGCCCATTGCTGAAGGTAAAGCTCAACAAAAGTTGATACACTCAATATTGGCAATCTCCGTCTTTTCCTGACAATTTAGTTTCAATTTTTCAGTCGTTAATTCAGTCAAATGAAATTCAATATCATTACAAATTTTACTAATATTCTTGTCCATGGATATATTATCAATTATTTATTCATCATTACCCTTTTAATCATTTTTACCTTTGATATATCAGTTGGTTGCTTAAATTCCAAGTTCTCCTAATGTCTATAAAGTGATTAAGTATATACCAATAATGACTTGATTTTGCCTTACCAATTGCTTGATTAACTCTTTTCTGTGACAATGGTTTTGCCATAACTCGGTGGAATTTGTCCATTGTATACATAATAGAAACAGTAAATCCACCATTTAAATGTATTGCCAACCATGGTTTCGCCACTGTGTGGCATCATCAGGTGGCACTTGATGTTGCCACACAATGGGAAAACCATGGTCAGCGATAAATATTAATTGTGGAATCGCCGTGTTTTTACTATCAATGCTCTTCTAGATTTCTACTGTATCATTTTTGTTTATTATGGATGCAAAAGTTACCCTCCTAAATATTATTCAGACTTGGTGTTCCAATTATGTTATGCATTTTTAATTGCAAGAAACGAATGAAATGATAAGTTTTTATTTCTGTTGGCTGTTAAGTAACGTAGAAATCAAGATATCATCACATATACCCTCTTAATTTAAAACTATCTGACTTTAAAAATAATTATTTATAAATTTGGTGAATGCATTACTAATGTAATTTCAGTGGAATGAAGCCATCTGCCTCTTTCGAAATGGAATGCCTTTGAAGCGGCATAGAAAACACATAAAACTCCATGATAACTGCTTCTCTGGAGGGGAGGCTGTTTCATGGCTACACTCTACCCTGAAGGATGATGAAAATTTTGGGCAAGATGTAACTCGAGAGAAAACTTTTCAGCTTTTGAGCAAATTTTTGAAAGTTGGTGTATTTCAGTGTGTTAACAGTGGAAATGCAGATTCCAAGGAGGCATTTAAAGAAAATGAACTATACCGGTAAGATATGCCTTTTGGATCATTCCATACCTAATCATTCAACAGTGGTAGCATGTCCATTTTCTAGAACAATTGTATTTTGTACATATGCTAGTTCTTGCATGATATATCGTATCAGAAACAACCTTTTTTTATTCATGTGCTTAGTTCTCTAGAGGTGGTCATTTTTTGAACATAGTTAATAACATTTCATGATCACAGAGCTGTTAATAGAGACTGTGACTCACCAAAGTTATATGAGATGAAGACCTGATTCTAAAACCAAATAAATTAGTATGTACATTAATTACAAATTTATACATATCAATTAAAATTCCCATAATCATATTTGGTCTACAAGTTGAAGATAGGTTTACTGGCAAAACACTTGAACTGCTACAGTAAAGGTAAGGACTCTTTGGTATAAAGTATCTTACCACTTAAAATCTAATGATGCCAAGAGATGTGAAAAGTTATCCAATGGACTACATACTCAAGAAACAGATGTTTAGAAAAGAAATAAAGGATTTTGAAAACTATTCAGGTACAGATATTGACAGCAACCACAGTTTAGTGCTAATGCGGTGGAATCTCAGGTTTAAGAAGATGGCTAAAGATTCAATTAATGTTAGAAAGACTAAAGGAAACTGAGTCATGCACATTCAATGAAACTTGGAAATGTAAAAAAATAACAACACTGGATGTAATGAAAGAATACAAGAAATGAAGACTGGATGTTTAGAAGTTGTCAATGAATGCAGAGCTAATATCCTTTTGGGATGTAAATGATGAAACTATCATTGAAAATGAAGATGTAATGAACAGATGGAAAGAATACTTAGAAAATTTTTGTAATGGAAAAGAAATGCATAGTTGGGTAATGGAAGAAGTGGACACTGAGAAAAAATTGTGGGTGTAAATTTGTCACTGCAGCAAAGAACTTAAGGGTGAACAAGGTGCCAGGATTTAATAAATATACCCTCAGAACTAATAAAATATTCAGAAAATAAGATTTTTATGCAGCTCCACGACCTAATATGTGTGTGATATGAACATGAGAGGAGAAATATCGATAGGCTTGAAGAATAAAGCAGTCATCCCCATTCCACATAAATGTGGAAACATCAAAACAATTTGTCCATGCATTGAAGATTGTCAAGAATAATTCACCAAATAATAGAGAAGAAAACGGAAGACTATTCAGCGGAGGAAATTTTGGATTTAGAAGAGAGTTCAAGGTTTGTCTTTATGGTTCTACCCGTCACAAATGATAGAAAATCTTGCAAGGGAATCAAGAGATTGATTAGGAAAAGGAGAGTTACGAGAGTGGCTACAAGGCAGGCCTAGGATTAATACCCTGTGGTGTTGATGACATTGTAATTTTTTCTGCTGTTGGTTGAGTTTTTTTATTTTCATCTCTGTATTACTTATGTGCAAAAAATAATATTCCCTGTCCTAAACAGGTTGGGTCATTTAAGAGAAAACAATTAAATTACTGTCTTAGTATGCTTTCTTTGGCGGAAACTTTGTCACAGATAGGTATTCCATTGAGTTACTGACTTGGACGAGGAGGTTTTAATTCTCTTAGTAATTCATCTTGTTCCCTTATAATAAAATATAGTTCTCTGGTCACTGTTTGCAGTTCTTCATTGCTGAGCAGAAGCTTCAGGAAGCAAATTCCTTTAAAATGAAATAATAGTTGCCTATGAAGTAGCTGATATTTGTCACTGTGATGTATCAACCTTGCAAATGCAGTAAGAGGAGAGATATTAGGGAGGGGTGCATGGAACTTACAAGGATGGTGTTGGTATTGTTAACTGTTGCCATCCATTGTAATCTCTGCTATGAAATCAACATCATTGATCATTGCTATAGCTCATTTCAGTAAATTAACTCCTTTTGTGAAGAATATATTAATGAAATGTTTTGTAGAGGTGAACTGTATTCATAATTCCTTATGATCAAACTATAATGATAAGTCATTTTTATGAGTTTAATTTGATAATTGGGTAGTTTTATACTTCTGTGAAGAGAGAGGATCAGTTTGATGCCACAGAAGGTATAATTTCATTACAATGATTGTGGCAGAAGTGTATACTATACTTCTTAAATATATTTCAGGTTTTGCTGTCGCTCACCCTTAAGAAACATTCAGCTTTCTACCCTTGCATCACTTAGTAGCCAACATCCTCCAGCTGATAAAGGAGTAACTAGATCTACATCAAGATGTACCCTCAGTCACAAGTTACCAAAACGGTCACCTTCATTCCAATTCAACTACCTGGAAGAAATCAAATCCAGAGCAGCATCAAACCAGCTGAAGCAAATGGAAATTGAAGAGGTTTGGAAAACTGTAGTGTTGGGAAGGTGAGATAGCAAAAAATTGGTTTTGTACATAATATGATATTTTTTTCTAATAATATTTTATGGTATTTGCAGTTAATCATAAATTTTGTTGGCCTTGTGATATTTCCTTAATTCTTTTAGGGGCTGCATGTTGTGGCACATAGTTTCTTTGAATGCTTGTTGACCATTTTGATTACTTGGTTCTTTCTATTGCCTGAAGTTTATTGAGCTCAGAACCCTGGTTAACATGGAATTTATTTAAATGCATAAATTTGGATTTTTGTACATTTTCTGGAATCTTTTGAACACTTAAATAAATGTCACCTTAGTGTCCTGCAAGTCACCACTAGGATGTGTGGTAGTGGGTGATTACACAATAGACTACTTTTAGCCCAAAATACTTTTCCCTTCTTGTGCAATTTGATGCAGTTATTTTGATTCCTTGTCATTTACGGGCAAAATGACATCTGTTCTTTTAATCTCTCTAATTTTATTTACATGTTCTCTCTACTCTGTTGTATATTTTATCTCTATATATTTCATATCACCTTATTCATAGTAATAAAATTGTGCTCAGGCAAAATCTATGGTGCTCATTCAATTTTCTATTGGTTAATACAAGGGCGATTCAAAAATTAAGGTCTCTAATTTTTTTTCATGAAAAATCAAATTAATTTTCAATTTTACGTGCATCGTTGGAAAGGTTGAGCATTTAGCTATTTTTCTACACAGTTGCCTTGACGATTGATCACTTTTTGCATCCTTGTAAGCAGGTTTTCAATACTGGCATGGTACCTTTCTCCTGCCACGTCGCGAAGCCAACTGACGACTTCTCTCGGCTTCTCTGATATAAATTCATCGCCATTAAGTGGTAGTGTACGGTGAGAAGTTTATGGGCATAAAAAATGTGTGGAAGTGGTGCAGGGAGTTTTTTGATGGCCGGGAAAGCATCCACGATGAGCAGCGGTCTGGGCGGCCGAGTTTCCTGGAATCAAGAGTGGCTCCAATGGACGAGATGGTGGGCAATGACTGGAGAATTACCCTTCATGAGATAAAGGAAGGCCTTAATGAAGAGAGTGGCTAGTTCTCCGTGTAGGATATTGTGTTGGAGGTCCTCAGTTACAACAAGGTGTTTCACCAAAGGAGTGTGATTGCATCATGACAATGTACATCCACACCAACATGAACGTGTCATATCAAATGACCACCCTACTCAATGAATTCGGCTGGGATATCATCGACCACTCTCCTTACACCCCGGACATTTCCCCCAGCGAATACCTCTTGTTTCCCCTCTCAAAAAACACCTTGGAGGACAGAAATTCAAGTAAGACAAGGAAGTGCAAGAAGCAGTCGTCACTTGGCTTCGTGACACGGTGGGAGAAAGGTATGACACCGGTATTGAAAACCTGTTTACAAGGATGCAAAAAGTGATTGATTGATAAGGCAACATGTAGAAAAATAACTAAATGCTCAACCTTTCCAACGATGTACGCAAAGTTGAGAAAAAATTTGATTTTTCATGAAAAAAAATTGGAGGCCTTACTTTTCGAATTGCCCTTGTAGTTTTGAGGGTATCATATAACCTATGAACTACCCCCATATTTTTCCATGAAAACGACTGTAAATAGTTAAGAAAGGACTTAAAATAACTATATTATAATTTGAAAAAAAAATGTTTCATCTGTTTGAAAATTTGAAATTAAAGTGGCCATGTGTTGGTCACTCTATGTTAACAATGAAAATTTTCATTAACTACAGCATTTACCTCATTGAAAAATTCAGCTTCAAGACTGTTTGTTTTGAAACTTTTACTTCATTATTTAATTTTACAGACCAAATAATCTCATAATTTGTCTTCAGAAGGGAGAATTCTCACTATCCATTTACATCCTATGGAAAAATAGGATACTTAGTCTAGGTGAATCATAACTAAGTTTTTTGGATATGGGAAACTGATTGTCATTATTCCTCATATTGTCTTTTGTTTAAGATGAACTAGGGTAAATATTAAGAGGTGCTTAAATTTTCAGTAGGCTTCATTCAAGGTTTATCTCAAAATGAGTGGTGGTGACTTGTAGCTATGTGTATATGATATGCTGCTCTAAGGCAAACAATTGTTGAATTGTTTCATATTGAAATTGTAAATGCTTTGCGGGTAAATGTTTAATAGCATTTCTAGGTAGATAGGGTGGCTGCATCAGTATTTAATTCTGTGAAAGATTAAACAATTTTCATTTCAGTTCACTCCAGAAATGGGACATGAAGTAATTTTTTATTTAACAATTTTATTTAGCTAAGATTGAGACTTCATAGTCCCTCCTTCCACCTAACCCCTGTACATTACATTGAAGACAGTCACAAACACCCAAGCCCTAAGTAGAGGAAAACCCACCTAGGCAGAAAGCAAACCCGTGGCCTCTGGATTAGCAAACGAGAACATTACATGGCCACCGCCAGTGATAGTGATGGGAAGTGAAGTTATAACAGGTTGTAATCTTTCATCTTGAGTCATATCTGTTAGCAAAATTCACCCATTCCAGTAATAATATCTTTATGGTACAAATTGAAATCTTCAGTTATCAGTTCAGTAAATTCATGCCTGTAATGCCAAACATGTCAATAATGCTACAATCACTTCAATACGAGCCAATACTTCTATCTGGTTGAGAACCTAAAAACTAGGTACATTGCAATTAAAACCTCAACTAAAGGTTTCTGTAAATAAGAATTTGCAAAAACATTTGCCACTCCTTCATTAAAAGTAGTTTTCTCATAAATTGATAATAAATGGAGTGTGTTCATTTTCTGATGGGATCAAAAACCCATTTAAATTATCCCACAAGTGCCAAATGATCTGTTAAATGTTATTTTCTTTTTATATTGGTTAGCATTTCTTTAAAAAGGTCAAAACCAATAAAAACACTGAAAATTAAGCTAAAATGAATTTTTGCAAGAAATATGCCCAGACATAGGGGACCTTCCTCTTTATTGATTGGCATCTTTCTCCAGTCAACCCTGTGGTTATTTCTTAGATTTATTTTCTGATTTCTAGTGGAAATACAACTGTGGCTCAGTTTCCTTCAAATTGTCTCTCTCCCATTGAGAGCCGTGTTCAGCTTCTTCAATTTCAGACCGCTTCATTAATGCTGAAATTGTAGTCACTGAAGATACATGCCCCTAGGTAGCTTTTATAGTCCCTTATTTGATGTAAACATCTCTGATTTGCAAGTATTTAGTCACTTTGTTATCTTCTTACATCTCCTGGCATTTTACACATGTATTTTCTTCGTGGGTGGTTCTTTAAGTGTGTTTGCCTCTGCTAACTTAAAATATTCACAAAATTCCAGTTGACTTTCTGCTGTTCTTCCTAACAAAAATGTCTTTTGTGTAGTCTGTCACAAAAATTAGACATTTGACTTAGAAGTTGTTCTTCAGCTGCAATATTTTTCTCTTCTAGGCTTCAGGCTTTATTGGGTGCTTTGAGTGTGGATGACCTACTACCATCAAATCAGACTAGTGGTGCAAGGATTATGAAGAATGCAAACTTCATAAATGGTCTTGCATCCTATCATTCCTTTAACAGGTCGCAACTTTTTCCACGATGGATTCTAGCAGCTATGAAATCTTTAATCAACTGTAAGTTTTGAATTTAATTCGTTTTATGATCATCTTGCGTAAAATTTAAGTTCCTAAATGAGTTTTAATGTGTCTAAAATAGGGGGAATCGAAACTGGTTACATATTTTCTTTCTTGCTGATTCTTTCATTTGAAGGTTAATAAGAGTTGCTATTATTCTGATTATATTGTTGGTTGTTATTTTAATTAATGAAATGTTGATTAGGTCATTGAAAGAACAGCTTTTTATATTCAGCTATCTGGATATATAAGTTCTACCTTTGTTTTATAAGATGCAACTTTTTTCAATTATGTATTTATCTCTATCTTGGTAAGAAATAAGCAGCCTTTGAGCTTCTGTCAAAATTTAATATTTCTCTCCACAGTAAGTGACATGGAAATAGGTGAAAGAAATTGCTGTTTAGAAATGCTGTTTAGAAATTATCAAGATCTCCTTGATTATTTTTTTCAGTTTTGGCAGCTGTCATTTCTCATGTTTCTCAATCATGTATTTAAAAATAGTCCTGTGCATCAACATTAAGTATTGGAATTATGAATTGCTGTTATATTTTTGAAGCATTTTTCAAAACATCAGTTTTTTTAAGAACTAGCCCTCAAATTTTACTCCAACTATGTGAAGTCATGCCAATCAGAACACCTTCTGGGTGTCCAAAAAATCCATTTAATTGGGTACAGCATCGACCATATCTCTATGTTATTCCTATGTATGCCTGAAGGATGGGTTTATAATCCATAAATTATTAGCTTTGTTTCTGCATGATGGGTGAAATTTTATGGGGAACCATACTTGGGAATTAGCTGTCATCACATTCTGTTAGTGTTACAGTGTTGGCTTAGGGACGCTCAGTTTACATGCACAAATGCAGAATGCCCCTGGTAGTAGTCAATTTATTTGGCCTATGGCATCTCTCAGGGGCTCATTTTTGTCAATTTCATTGGATAGTTTCCATTGTGAATTCCTTGGAACATACTTAAAAAATATAAGTGCATAGATTGACATTAATGACATCATTATTTTCTAATTGAATTACTGGCTGACAGACTTTTGAGTCAGTGGAAGCTCATTCATTAACTATACACACTATATGTGTAGTAATTCTTCAAATGTTCCTGGATCAAAGGATTTATGCCACCCTTACTGGTTGTGTTGTCTGCAACTGCATCCCAACCCAATACCACCTGGCATTTATAACATCTGTGGCATGATTTACCATAATAATATTATAGGAAGACAAAAGAGGAAGTTTAATTCCAGTTTTAGGAATTGTATAACCAACATACTCAGAATAAGTGTCTTGGATGAGAATAATATGCTCTTAAGTAAAAAGCTTCTGAAAACATGAACCCTCATTAATTAAGATAGTTAAATTTCTTCTTCCATCATTATGAAGGTTATTTATTTCTTCTGACTAAAACATTTTGAGCCATTTGTTGGAAAACCAATTAAATGCTTCACATCACTCTTCTTACTTCATGGCAATCTTTTACAATTAATTAGTTCTTCTCATATATTATTCAGACATCTCCTAAAGCTTTAATTGTAATTAATTCTTCTGATCTATGAAAAACTGGTTATTTAGCATTATAAATATGGATGAAATATTGATGAAGTAATGTTTGATGATTCTTAATTCAGCCTCACATCAGAGCTCTGTATTCATTTTCTGACAAAGAAAGAAAATTTTTTTCAATCTGGTTTTCAACATACATTTTCATAATAATGGACAAGCAATTGTCCGCTAGATATTGATTTAATTCATGACCAGTTTCAATGTACTACATCATCTTCCAGTGCAAACTGCAGTCAAGCACTGTCTTATATAGATATTTATCTACTGAGGAGGAAGGGAAAGGAATATGTGGTAGGGGATGGAAGTGGGAATGTGGCTTGAAGAGAAAAAGGGAAACAAGGAAAGGGTTAACAGATGATAGCAAAATACAACATCATTAAGTGAACCTCTTTTCTTCTTCCAATCACTCCATGGAATCTAAATCCTCTGAGCCTGGTGCCACCAACTACTGCTGCTCTTTAGTTGTCGTTTCCTGCTGCTGGTATGGTGGACTGAAATGACTGTTTAATCACCAAAGAGGGATCTAGACTTTTGTATTAACTGTCTTTAATGGTATATTCTTTCACTATCCTCTGTTAACCCTTCCCTTATTCCCCCTACTTCCACATTTCAAGCCACACTCCCCCTTCCCCTCCCCATTCCTATGTCATATTTCCCTCCCCTTCCTCTCCACTAAAAAAATTTCATAAGACGGTACTTGACTGCAGTTTGTACCTAAAGATGATATAATAATTCCAAACCAATGATGGAATAAATCAAAATGTAGTGGAAAAGTGTTTCTATTTATTCATTATAAAGTTCAAATTCCACTATACCATGCCTGAAACTATGCAGTTTGTTATATATTGTCATATCCCTTTCACTCCGCCACCTCTTTAATTCATTTGTATTCTGCTTTTGCCAGTACATAATTAGAGTGATCCTTGATTTTTCAGTTCTGAATTTGCTTCAGGATACCTCCTAAAATTGTTTTATATGATTTGAACAAAATTTTGTTCAATATTATCATGTTTGGATAATGGAAAGATATGCCACATTGCAATCAAAGTTCGTTGCTTGACATTTTTTACTTATGCAGGTACCAGTGTGATAGTGAAGTTCTTCCTATATTGAATTCTCATGAATTTTCTTAATATAAGTATCAGCGTTTTAATAAACATTGACCTTCAGTGTCCTGAATTTGTACATCCTCCACCTGGCAGTTGACCGAATATGGCCCAGGTAGTCGGTAAATTTTGTGCGGCTCTGGTGCAACTGCTCAGATATCCGTTATACTACTCCGTATCTCATTTAGTATTACATTACTTCTATTCAAAAATGGTATTTGTTTTGATTTATTGCACCTATTCAAGAAAACATAAATATATGTCATGATTTCCATACTTGAATAAAAGTATGCCAACCTTAAGTAATATGAGTTTGAAACATTTTTTAATTTAATAAAATTAGTTTGAAAGGCAAGTAACTTGTACCTTGCTGTTTACCTTACTTTCCATAAAGAATTTTGGCCCTAGTTGCTCTGAATATTGAAGTAGTAATTTATCATTCGAATAAGTTTAATTAAAAGGGGTCATTCTAAACTAAGGCAATTTTTGCCAAATTCCCAGTATTTTTGCTTTCCAATTATATGAATATATAACACAATTTATTTTCTAATGTCCTATGGAACAAATTTGAAGGGATCCTGAAAAAAATTCACAAAAATGTTTCTACCTATGACTAAGGGCCACCCTAATGTAACCTTGCTTTGATAGTTTTGGCATCTACCAGACCAATGGACATTTTCCCTTCCTTTCTTGGATTAGTGGGGAAGTTGTTCTTTTACTATAGCTGTAAAAAATTTTATTGCATTGTTTTAATGGAATGGGTATTTCATCTGCATTTCTTATGAGGCCTTAGTCTGAGATTGTAATCAGAGTAGGAGACAATGAATTCTATGGGGATAAAAGTATTTCAATTGAGTGAGTGCATGCATTCGCAACTCTAGTGGCTAGAGTTGGATAAATTGTTAAATCAGTTGTTTATAAGATAAGTGAAATACCAATGTTTTGGAAATATTCAAGGCCAAAATATATTGACGTACATAAAAATGAATCATATATGTTACTGTCCCTGGAAACCATCGTAGGGTTAATGCATGAAAACCTCCGCCATGGTTTTTTTCCCCATGCCCAGAAATATTCATTGTAGTAACCCTAGGTTTAACAATGGCATTAAAATTTGTGTCCGTATGCATCAAGCCTTAGGAGATGACTCATATGTATTTGACTAAGTTTTAGATTCTCTTCTGTGCTTTGAACTTTATAACAAATCAAGACCATGCTGATATTAAGAAATGATGGAAAATTAGTTTTACTCTGGTGGGTTTTTACCACATTTTTGAATATTAAGTGATTTATTAAATCCAAAACAGGTGTCAATATCTTAAATGCTGATATACCTAGTTTTTAGTTTATCATCTATCAAGACTTAGGTATTCCTTTCTTAACTCAGTAAGTCATTGAATTTTTGACTTTTAGTTTTATAAAAAGTCTGGCAAATTTCTTTTAATTATTTAATGTTGGCTTTTATGAAATATTTGAGGTTCTGATTAATGTATATTCATTTTCAGGGCCACATCTAAATAGAAGTGCAAGCTCTTTTATTTGGTACCCAGGATTTGAAGTTGATGTATTCAAAGTAATTAAGGATTATTTTAGCAACTTGGAATCGCCTTTAATTACTAGCTTCTTATATAGTGCTTTCATAAACTCATATGCCTATGTTGAGTATGTAGAATCTCTGCAGGAGTTTGATGAATGTGCTTCAACAGATGCGGAATACCAAGGTATGAGTTGTGGACTTCCAAGCAAATCACAAGAAAATCTCGTTTTAAACATGACAACTTCCTCAGATCTAAGGAATAAAATATGTCAGTCTGAGCCCCTTTATTGCCCCTTAAAAGTTAGGGAAATTGTGAACTCATTCAACGAATCTTTTAGTGATAACTGTGGTGCTAGCCGAATGGAATTGAGTAGAATCCATTCTGTAGGTAACTCCAATCCTGCTGCATATTCTGATAAAAACGAAGTTCCTCCGTGCAATGGTGAATATCAATTTTATAGTGCAAGAAAACTTTTATCATCACCCCTACCTCCAAACGCTTGCTTTGAAACTGCTTTCACATCTGACAGTCCTGTGACTCGTATAATCCCCAGAAAGGAAGTGGAAAATATACATTTAACTCATAGAAATCGACAAAGGGAAAGCTTTTGCCAAAGAGCCATATGCTCTGTCCCACATCCAAGTAACAAACAGGCAGCCAGTCCACATCATAAGTCTCTGGATGTTTTGTGCAATATTAGACGCAACTCTAGTGCCCCAAATCTAATAGACATCAGCTCAACAAATGATGAAAGTTCAAATTACACTACCACAAACTATGCTGAAAAAGGAGATCTTCATGACCACCACCATAATAAATCTTTAGTGCATGGTGAAGCACAATTAAATAACTCATCCAGCCACATATTTGGAAATGCTACATCTCATCCCACAAATTGCACTCCTGCATGCAGTAAGGTAAAGCTTAAAAAATCCCATGGTCATAATAATGTTCAGAGGAGATCAACAAGGAGAAAGAAATCTCCCAGTGAAAGTGGATTAAATGAGAAACTTCATCACATTCGTAATAAATCTGGAGGGTATGTTAATGTTGCCTTGTCAAGCTCTGTGGATGAACTAGACCAATCTTGTGGCTTTGATCACCTTTTGGGTGAAGATTTGGATTATGATAAAGCTTTAGACACTCTTCACAAGTTAATCAAGTGCACATACAGAGGTGGAGAATCTGAGAGTTTTTCGGAAGTTAAAGTTCAAAGTGATGCATGTGGTAATCAGAGCTGTTCTAGCACCTCTAGCCTATGGTCATACCATACTGCTGCATCTGGTGAGCAATCCTGTAGCTCAGATGTGCTAGCAGCAACTTCCCGTTTTGTAATGGACTGCAGGAGCAGCAATCCAACTGCGGAGGAATTAATGAACACTGGTGAGTGAAATCTGCTTGTTAGTTTAGCATTGTTCCCTTTTGTATTGGTTAAGCTGGCAAAATAAACATGATGGGCAAGATAGGGATAGACTATATTTATTAACTAAATAGGAATTCAATGGACTGAAGGAAATAAATCTTTTTAGTTTATCCTTTTTAGGATGGTAAGAAAATACTTTTAGTGCCTTATTCATGGAAGCATGGCAGCAGCTTACCAAATCGTGCATGTTTAAAATTAGTTCATCCTATGCATGGATTTTTATGTTTATAGAAAAAACAGTGCAAAATCTGGCCACACAGTTAAGGATAAATAAAATAAATTTGACATGTTTCTCTGCCTCATAAATAGAACGCACACTTTTATTCAAGTATGAAAAAAGTTGCCTTATTACTTGTTTGAGGAACAAGTGAATTGCTTTTTAGGACGGTAACTTTACTTCAATTGGACCATCAGCAATGCTAAAATGTGCTAAGCATATGCCTTGTTGTCTTATCAGTCATCATTTATTGCCAATCTCTGAATTTAGTAGGTATTAGGCAATCATGTCCCTCATTTTGGTGTGATATGGTTAAAAAAGTTAGGCCAACTTCATTGTAGAATCGTGGATGCCCTCCCACTCTCAAGCTGATGTGCAGTATCTAGCGTAACTTTGCTGTACGTAGACAGTGGCACAGTCATAATCAGTCTATGAGGAATTTCACTTGATTTAGCACCACCAAAAACATATATTTTTCCCTCAATTTCAATATGATATTAGAGCTAATTCTACTTCATATGCATCCATAACTCTGTACATAAGAATTACCATATTTCCTTGCTCATAAGACACATTTTTTTCACTTCAAAGTGTGCTCTAAAGCCTGCATCTTATGAGTGAGGGTACACAGGTATAACTTCAACCTATAAGCACCAGCCAGTTCAGTGGAAAAATAATTACCATTACATATTTTTTCCTGCATCAAGCATAGAAAATAGTTTCCTTTATTCAAGTGTTGGTAATATTTGTTGAGTCAGTAATAAGCAACAGTGTTAGCATAGCAATAATTTGATCTCTTCTGCCTGACAAGTATTGTACATTAATTCTTACCTGAAAAATCAGGGTCTGTCTAATGTGTCTTACGTGCCAGGTAATATGATCCCGCCCTAAAATGAACAAGAACAGAAAACTAATGGCTAAGTATTGAAATTTTGTTTGAAGTAAAGATGTGAATAAATACAAAAACTCAAAAATACGCTGTAGCACTGTTGTCCACAGTCCTATTCATAAATGTTAGAAAATGTACAATGTTATTGTTTGACAGTTGCTATTTCAGAGCCAATGAATGCCCTGCTAAGATTTCTTGTCTGCATAAACACTTGATTGAAACATTTTCTTTGGTATAAGTGTCAATGTTTTACTACTGTTTGGCACTGCATATACTGCTGAATCAATTAACTTGCACATAAAAAGGTAATGTTGGGGATGCATGTTTCATGAGATAGACATTAGTCTTTCCTGCCAATAAGGATCGTTTACATTCCTAGGGCAACTTTCATAATGTGATGAAACAAATATTAACAAAGTATCAAGATTTTCATCCACAGAGAACATAGTAAGTATGGCAATTTTTTTTTGCATCGCAGAAATATATTAAACCCACACTCGGTGATTTATACCACCATCCAATTTTCCAGTGTTTTTGGCCCATATCTGGTAACTGTGTCATTTAAAAAAATCGAATAGAGGTGAAAAAGTCCTGTTATTTAATCACTAGAAAAGACAGCTGGTCTCCATTTAGTTCCTATGCCAATGCGCAAATTCTCCCTCACCTCTCCATTACTTAGTTTGGAAATAAAATTATACTTTTAATGCATCTTTCATGGAAATATGCAAGCGATAATGGCGTACTAAATATTACCAGGTAATGGATTAATGATGGAGCAAATTTACTCTCATTTAGGTTGTTACAGTGATGTCAAATGTTGGCTATCCAGAAAGTATCTTACATTTTGAAATAAAATATGAACCTAATGACCAGACAAAGTTTTTCTGTATGCATTTGAAAGGCATATTCTTAAACTATTTTTCCACATAGTCGTCATTCAAATTGAGGCATTTAACTTAGCAGTACACAAGCTTTTCAATCTCTGAAGAAATATGCCACCTTACATTTTAACCTCTAGTTAACCCCAGCATGCAATTCTGTATCACTATCAAAGCACTGTGTTGCAGGCCACCACTTCATCACTGGAATCTGCGATTTTCTTAAATTTTTTCGTTGATTTTCAACTTAAGTTCATCTGTCACTAGGCTAGATCGACCACTGTGGTCCTCGTCATGAACATTGGTGTGGCAATTTTTAAACTGAATTCACCTCTGCCTCAATCCGCCTTCACTCATAATTCCATCTCTGTACACTTCAAAAAGTTGCCCATGAATTTCAATTGGCTTGTAGTTCATTGCCAGTAAAAACCTAATCACTTATTGCACTTCACAACTCATGGGCTTTTCTATTGCAGCACACATTTTAACAGTTCTCAGTGAGCAAAATAGAAGAACCATAGTCTGCACACTGCTGCAGCAGGATGTGTTCTGAGTGTAGGGACATTTAGACCAAGATGTTGGCTCTGTCCCTACCCATCGTCACGCTAGGGGGAAGCATAAGTTACTCTCTGGGCAGCCCTTGTAACTTTTTGTTGAGGATTTTGTCTGAAAAGAAGATACCTGTACACTGTGAATACTTATTCAATTATTTTCCTTCTTGCAATTAAAGGCACTACCTGGAATTTGAAAATAGACCTTCAGCGTAGGAATATGGATTCCCATCTGGTTATCAATAGGTACACTGACTAATTCACCAATATGCTCAGGCAGATGGACATCACATTTGAATGCTCAGACATTATGGACATCATAATGGTGTCTGAGAAAATTTCTGAACACAACAATTCCGAGTAATTCTGATGTAGTTAAAGGATGCTCACCCAATAGTTATTCATATTTTTAGTTTTTGTTTTTAAAAATTATTTTGGTTACTCCAGTGTGTATAATTCTCTTAGAAAAGCCATTGACACTTAATTATTACAAAAATATTGTTTTTTACAAACTTGTAATAATTAATGCATTCAATTCTTTTTAATAGGCATTCAAACTGTGCAAGGACAACAGTTGGGGCTGGATATTTTTCAGTTGCTGCTACTTTTATTACCTCCTGTGAATAGGTATAAGTTGCATGTATTGTTGTACTTCATGAGCAATATAATTAGTAATGGGAAACTCGTATTGCAAGATGGAATTTGTACAAAGAGTCTTGTAAGTACTTTATGGTCATCATGCTCGCTAAAATACTTGATTTATATATACTATTTAGCTCTTTTGGTAATTGTTAATGATTACATTGGTCTCATTGCAGCTCTTGGACACTTTTACCCCAAGTATACTACGCCCAGAAGCAAATGTAAAGGGAGATGAGGGTCTTGCCCGACGACTTATTAGCTTTTTTCTGGACAATCACCAGGCATTATTTCAAGTATCTCCTGGTCTCCAATCTGAAGTAAACTCTCACCTTTTACAGTTACCAAAGCAAGTACGTAATGAAATTTTGTTCTGTTTCAAATCAAAATAGTTTGCATAGGCCCCTCAGTCTTCGCATTCAAGTTCCACAAATATTTTTTGTGGTGGGAAGAGGAGAGGGGCCTTCTGAACTTTACAATATCTCTCAATGTTTGAATGCAGCATAAGGTAATTGTTTCAAAATTGCTGGCATTCTTTCTTTGGAGCGGAGAAACCTCTTTTTGGAAATGTTTGCAATGAAAATATTTTGGATTTGTTATTAATGGGCCCTGGGGTGAAGATGTATGATTTTTCTCAGTATTAATATTTACTGGGGGTGTTGTGTACATTTTATAATGATTTTTTGTTGATAGTTGCAGGGGCTTTCTTCTATTTTCCTATTCAAGTTTTTCATCGCTATTGCTGGATCTCCCAAACCTCTTTGTTTTAGCTTGGTAAATTCTGCTTGCATGCTCACAAAGTGACTCATGTACCACTTAATTTGAGTTTCTCTCTTCATGTACATTCTTTGGTCAAGTACTTGTGTATGCATGTGGGTATTTCAATAAGCACTTATGAAAAAATAGGAAAACATATTATTTTGGGTAGATTTCTATTCGGATAAATACACTTTTCCTAGTTTCTCCAACTTATTTTAGCTGTACAAAAATTAGGATTGCACAAGGTCCTCAAAATCAGCATCTCTGTTGGTGATGATCTCCTCATTCAACGTGAATAGTTTTCTGGCAGATCAATTTTTCAAGTTTGGAAATAAAAAAAGTCACTGGAGATTTTTGTTCGTCCTTCTTGCAAGTAATCAATGTAGATGATTATATATGCATCCCAAAAAACCATGGCCATCATCTTGTCAGAAAGACTAAGAACTTCCAAGCAATAGGTTGCCTTTGGGAAGTCTGAATTAAAAAAGGTGAAAATGGTTCATTCAGATTGGAAGTTTATGGTGTCTTTTTTGGTATTTACTAGGAACAATTTTGATTGAATATTTGGAAAATGGTTGTGCTATTACAGCTGCATACTATGCATTTTTTTTTGTTAATTGGAAAACTGAACTGCTAGTGAAACATCAATGATTGAGCTACAATAGTACAATTACTATTACAACCCTATCTGTATTCTCCCCATTCTCCATATGAGGCTCCATCAAAATACCAACTTTTCTAATATGAAGAAATAGCAGATGGGATGGAAATTTTATTCAAATTAGGAGGTGATTGTGGAATCAAATGCCTCTTGATAAGAAAATTAAGGGTTTACATAGTTAAATAATTTTAAGGCTCAAATTTTGGTACAGTTCCTGCAATTGTAAGTTATGATTCAGTTGTCACTGAGGCATTCTATGGTAAATAAGAATGCTTGCTGTACTTGAATGCAGAGGTTGAGTTAAGCATGGATTTTTATCAACCAAAAGTGGATGAAAATAAAATTCAGTCTGAAGAATATTAAAAAATGGTGTCCTGGAAAAGTAAAGAGCATGAAGTTATCAATGTAACAAACATAATGTTAAAATGTCACGTCTTTTACAAATCGTGATAAACTTGTTTTGCAAAAGCTGTAACGCCAGTTTAAATTGACTGTATCTTGATCTAAATGATGCATTTCTAATTTCCAAGAAATTATTAAGTATGTGAAATGTAAAATACATTATTACTTATACTTAATTTAACTTCTTGTTGAATTATTTGTATCATCTCAATTATTTTTTCTATGTGCAAATTTGTTCAAACATTAAGGGTTTTATGGAAACCTTGGAAGAATTTTTTTTCACTTGTTTTTATCTAATTAAGGTATATTTAATGGTAGTTAAAGGATTGGGTTTGCTTGATAGTAAGGCTAATCTAATCTGTGTCTAATCTCTGAACTTATTTCAATGCTAGGTTGAATTATCTGGTCCTGGTGGAGCACCAATGGCTTACTGTGAAAGAATTTCATGCCAGCAGTATGAAGAACAAAAACTAACAGGCTCACGGTTAGCGCTGGTAGAGCTCCTTGATCAAATAATAATGGATGAAAAAATGGGGTCCAAAGAAAAAAAGAAACGTCTTAAAATGGTAAGAGGAAAGTGTGATACAGGCCCTATAGCAGAATATTTTTGCCAAATTTATTGGATATTGTAAGTAGTTTGGTTCCATTTCAGTTAATTCATCAACAATTACCAAAGAGGTTAAAATTTTATTATCAAATATAGATACTAGTATATTTTACAAAACTTAATATCTGTGCATTGGCATTCTCTGTACTAGGAGTACTTCACCAAATTGAAAAGTTTACTCTATCAAAGTACTACCACATGTAGGTAACCACTTCCCTTTCAAGATTTATCAGAGTAAAATATAGGGTAAATTAGATGATGATTGAGTAATGTGACATGTAAATTATATTCTTATATACTTATTTTTTTCTGAGGGTTTCTTAAATTTCTGTCTTGAGAGTCTCTGTAATGACATTCACCCATTACTTTCTAGGTTATCACTTCCTCTAAGCTATTCACTCTTTCACAGCAAAAGCACACCTTTTCTTACTTGTCTGTTACCAGAGCATCCAGTCCACCCATTCCTTGCTATAATTTCTATTTTTACTAAAAACACTCCTCTGGTACACCTTGCCAACTACATTTTTTTAACTTTATGCTAGTCCTGGCATAACCAAATTTCACTCTTATTAAATGATGTGGAATGTCTTGCACACTAAGGGTTGCTATTTATATTTTCAGCCTAATAATGAAAACGCAGTAATTTATTGTTGAAAATGGCTTAATTGTTTTTTGAAGTATTCTCCATGATCATCCATACACTTTTGCATGGGCTTGAGCCAATTTTAGTAACACTTTTTTAACACTCCGATTGAGGTACCTCCAAAACATGCTATTTGAATGCATCTACCGCTTCCTCAGGTGCCGAAAAATGTTGGCCATGCAATTTTTCCTTGACAAATTGGAATGAAAAGAAGTCATTTGGTGCTAAATCAGGGCTCAATGGAGGATGGCCCATCAATTCGACGTTTTGGCCAATCAAACAGGTAGTTGTTTCGGCTGATCTGTGAGAGCTTGCATTGTTATGGTGAAGAATGATCCTTCATTGCCACTTCTTTTTCTGAATTTCACCAAGCACTTATGGTAAACAAATGCTTGTGTACCATTCAGAATTCATGGTTCTATGTTGCTCTAACAATAGGTTTGCCTCATGTCCAGTTATTCCAAAGAATCAATCGATCATTTGCTTTGATGTACTTCGTGCACAAATCACTTTTGTCGGATTTGGCTAGTGTTGGAAGACCCTTACAGTGGATTGCTGTTTTGTTTCAGGCTCATACGCATTAATCCAAGATTCGTCACCTGCTTAGATATTATATACAGCATTTGATGCACTGCGATTGTGTTTGTTGAGCATTTCTTTGAACCAATTGACATGAGCCTCTATTTGAGCTTTTATCAAATTATGCGGGATCCAGCGAGAACAAATTTATTTCACAGCTAAATGTTTATGCAGTATCTTATTGATGCTCATCATAATTATCCCCAAGGATGCCTCAATCTCACGATAAGTCACATGACAATCTTCCTTTACTAGTTCTTGCACAGTATCAATGTTTTCTGGCACAACTGATTTTGGATGACCTTCACGACTTTCGTCTCTGAGCAAATGGCAGCCATGATGTAATTCATTATACCAGCATTTCACAATGGCAAAGGATGGGGCCTCATTGCCAAAAGTGGAAGTAAGTTGATCGATTCACTCATGTCTTGATAATCCACGTTGAAAGTCATAAAAAATCGTCGCAAGAAAGTTTTCACAATTGAACTTCTTTAGTTTACAGAGACAAAATTTTTGAGTCACTCTAAACAACAAGTTATGATTAATGGACAAAATGTTCTGAAGAAAGTTATCATTGAAAGGGTCAAACTTTCAGATGGAAACATCAGATGGCACTTGAAGCACTTTGTGTTTTCAAGGCTCAAAATATAAATAGCAACCCCCATATATGGAATGTTGTTTCTGCTGCATATGTGTGTGTATGTATGTATGTATCGATGTGTGTGTGTGTGTGTGTATATATATATATATATATATATATATATCTTTATATATATATATATCTTTATATATATTTATATATATATGAAATAAACTTCTTAGAAAATTCACTTGCCTGCTAATCTATTCATCTCTGTTTCGATATCACAAGCATTCTGCTAAAACAAGCAAAATCATCCTCTTGTTCAGTTCTTAAATCATTTACCCTCAATGCTGTTAGTGTTCTCTTCCAATTGCAGCTACTCTCACACTGACAAACAACACATTTAGGTTCTTTCTTATGTTGTGTTGGTTTACTTATAATGATGTTGATGTTGTTAAACAACTAATTGGAGTTGAATACTGCCTGAAAACCTTTGACAGTATTTCTCAGATTGTGGATATGCAATTGGGTTTAAGTTCTAACTGTTAGTTGTCACTTAATTTGGAAGCTAAATGGAAATTGCATAAGTGGAAAGTAGTTCCAAAGTTCTGGCATAAGTTGGCTGTATTTATTTTACCTTAATAGGATTGCCTAGTTGATTTCCTTAAGTTATAATTCTTTTTTTACAGTTTCGAGAGGCATATCCTCATATTTACCATATGAGGTTCCCATGCCACAAGAAAGAAGATGAGAGGCAGTCGAAGTCTAGAGGGATCTTGGGATTTGCATCACTCACCCGTCTGAGAAATTTAAGAATATAAACATTGAATTTTGTGTCTTTTCCATCTCTGTTCATTGTGTTATCTGTTTTTAACCTTAAATCATTAGATGAGGACAAGGCACAAGGTCCATAGTTACATACAAGTTCAGGCAAGGGTTACTGTCACTCTCCCAAGATTCTGCAAACCAAGGCAGTTTTTGCTCATTCCCTCCTCATACTAGCACTCTCATATGTAATCAGCACAATCTACATTATTTTATGAAGTCATGAGTGCATTAAATAGGTGTTTTTTTGATGATTGAATCTCAGTTGCAATAATCTTGCCAGTAATTATTGTAGTTTTATCTGGAATTGTTTTCCTAAAGATATTTTTTAAGGTTTTATCAAATATTTGATATGTTATATGTACTGTTAAAATATATTTGTAAAATGTTTATCAACTAACCAATTCAAGGGAGTACCATTGCATTTGTTTATGATTAAGCATTAATGGTATGATTTTGAATAAGAAATGGCCACAGAGAGTGGCTGAGTTACAGTATTGCTACATTTTTGTAATATTCTGAGATTAATTGATATTTCATCCATAGATGTCCTTCTGTTTTCCATGGGTGTAAAAATGTGCATTTTGAACATTGCTTCAAGAAATTCTTCATCATATGGGACAATACAGAGGTCAATAGCTCCTTGTTTTTTTAACTTTCATGGTAACAGTTCTCTATCAAAAATGAAATTCTCCATGTGTGAGAGCCCCATAACCCATACCAATGAACAAACTCATAATGACAGGCCAAATTTTTATGGTTTTTATTTTTTTTAATTTCCATTTGTCTTTAATTTTTTCCTTTTGATACAAATTTTATGTATACCAAGTTTGGATTTGTTTGGGGCTTTGCAATCTTTGCCACTGAGACATCAAAACTAATACTCAAAGGGGTGAAAATGTTTTTTTATTTAATAGTCAAAATTGTTATAGTTATTCTTTTAAGTATTATTTTACACTACCCCTCCATATTTTCCACTATTTTAAGTTTGTCAAAATGCCAGTTTATTCTTATTTTCATCCATAGGCTAATGAAATAGAAGTTAACATTCCTATAATATGGGCAATTAGCTTAGGAATTACTCTGTTGTAATTTTTATATAACTTCCAGTTTACTGCTATTTTCCTATTGTAAAATTTTTCCTTTGAGCTATTGGGGTCTGATAATGAGCAAAATTCAAAGACATGTGAATTGCAATGAAAATGTTAGCCATTACTGAATAAATGATTTAAGCATATTTAAGATCAAATTCAAGAAGAGTTTTTATGATTCTTTTATGCATATATGTTTGCAACAGGATACTTATCCATGTAATCTCTCATCTTCATTGGAGTAGTTTCTGTTTTTGATATCTTATTACTTTATTGTCTAAGTGTATTTAATTATTCTTCTCAGTTATATCTTTGAACATAGCTATAATAGGCTTTGATGATTGAAAGTCCTACCATATAACCTTTTATCCACCCAAATAAGCTGGATCAGTCCCAAAAATACTTATCTATTAATCGCTCAACAAATTTAAAGAATGAGTCAAAAATCTTTATTTTTTTGTTACCAATACAAAGCATGAATAGGCTTTATGTGCAGGTATGTTTTGTGTTAATTGAAGGAGGTATCGTGGTGGAAATAATGACACCTCCTAACAATTAACAAAGTTTATTGTGCTCAGAAAATTAAAACCTTGATGAGGCGATTGAACAGTAATTATTCAGTAAATATTCGGCCGTGCGGTGGCGAAGCCAGGAGAGAATCCTTCACCAGGAAGCAGCGTCCTTGGGTTGACCACGATGGCGGCGCGCGTGACGGTCCAGAGCCAGTCAGAGAGTGAGACTGAGAGTGGCTCTGGCGGCGTGGTTGCGCCCTGGCAGCGGACCCTGGTGGCGAACGCCGGAAGCCAAAACACTTGCCGGCGAAGGCGCGTTCGCAATGGCGCTCAATGATGATTCAAGTGTTGAGCCGCCACATTAATCACTGAAATTTCTTTGCCATCAACCTTTTGCCTCTTCATGTCCATTGGCAGTAAAATGTGCTGCAATTAATCAATTGATCCTTCAAGGTGCCAAATATTATTTGTTAAGTTCTTCATAGCTGACATGGAAAGCAGTGTATCTTAAAGAGTTGAATGTTCACCAACTATTTCAGAACTTAAGCTCTGCATCTAAAATATGTGTGCAGTGAACCAAGCTTGCACCTAATGCAGCTCAATAAAGATGAAAAATCTGCAAATAACTATATTTGTTGTTTTGGGAGGCAAAATCTGCACTCGCAAATTTATTTAGAAGCTATTTTAAGTTCATGTCTTCTAGTATGCCATGTTTAATGCTCTTTTGTTAAGAAATATAGACTCTTTGCCCCCTTTAATATCATGCAGAGCTACAGGAATTGTTAGATAATCTTATCACACCTGCTAATCCGTAAAATTTCCGATTTAAAATATACTTTTAAGTATGTGAGTCTTAACTCAACTGAAGATAAGTCAGTGGATAAATATTTTATACTTCATGAAAATGTTCAACTCTCCTATTTTACCATTAATTTTCAGGCACATTTCAGGATCTATTAGTCTAGTTTCATATAGGGTTTTGCCAATTTTTGGCCGTGGTCTTTTCACCAAGTGAAAAAGGAATTGTCTGGTTCTGAGAAAGGTATGACAGATGTACGAATTTAACATCAAAGTGATTCCAAGACAGGTCGGGCACCACTAGCAGAATTAACAAAAATTCCTCATCTCAGAAATGGATATCCTATGTAGCTATAAGTGCATGCAGTGACTTCTTAACAGCTCAATAACTGTTGTAAAGTTCATTGAGCATTGGAATACTATTCTAGTTGTCCTTAGTTATAACATGGTCTGAGCCCAAAGAGAGGTTTGACAACTTGGTGTGATTGGTACAAGCTTGTTGAACTGGTTGGTGGTGTGTTATTTCTAATGATGATATTGATTCCTTTGAGTGAGCTTTGCTCCCATTATTTTATTCTTGAAATTGCCAAGCTAGAAATTCTTTGCTGCCTTATGATACTGTTTTGGAAAAAGTAATTTGCAAGCAAAACGTCACTCCACTGATTCTGAAATTAGGTCCTCTGTATTTAAAAAAGATGTATTCCATGATACTGGTGTGCCATCACAATTCTATTATAACTATGAGATAATCATTACTTTGGTGCACAGAACTTATCCCTTGCGTATTGCACTTTAAATTGCCCATGCATTTTTTCACTGTATGACCAATTTGATCACAGAGGAACCTTAGTTGGAGTGAGGTAGTTTTATTATTGTATCAATTTTATTCTGTTCAAGGTATTGAAAAAGTAACTGTTGATTGCTTGTGCAGCAAAGCATAAAGGCTGTGCTTCTTGGCTCGGCTGCGGTATGACTCTAAAAGACATTTAATGTTAATAGGCAACGGTATTTCCATGCAGTGGAGATCACAGTTCATGCCCATGAGGTGATTTCCTTGTGCAACATATATCTAGCAGAAGACTCGCTGGTTAGGCATTTTCATTTAGAAACCCTTGTCCACCAGCTATCTCAGCCCTTAATTTTTCTGGGAGATTTTAATGCATGCAACCTGTTTTGTTGAAGCATCGGGAGTAGTCTAATTCTAGAGGATGAAATCATCAATATTTTTCAATTATTTTCATTTATTTTTTTAATGAATAGAAAACTCATTTAAACTATTTCAACTGATTTATCCACTCTCAGCCAGGGTTTTGCACCTACAGTTTCAAAAACAAAGTAAGGTTTACATTTAAAACTATCTCTGCGGGAGTGATTTTTTCCCTCTTGATAAAGAAGGAACTGCATTTTAACCTAGATTTTATTCGCCGGGACAGCTGGACTGTCTGTCTGAGCAGTCACGCTAATTACTGCATATCCATTATCTTTCACCTGCTGCACATCCTATGTAATGGAGAGAATGGTGAACCATTGCCTTATATGGTGCTTAGAAACAAGAAATTTATTCTCTGAGGCAATGTGGTAGATTGACTTTCGTTCATCATGGAGCAGGGTCGATATAATGAAGGCAGTAGTGTGACGCAGGAAAATGGCGAGGGTGCTTTATCCATATGATTAGCCCGGGTGTCGGCTTGTTAGATACTACCTTGATCAAAAATTTCCCGGAATTTATTCAGAAAATTAAAAATACAAGTTTATTCATCTAAATCTATATTGTCCCCTTCAAAGTAATCCCCATCGACTGCAACACACTTATGCCAGCGCTTGATCCAATCCTCGAAACATTTTTTATATTCGGTTTTCGGTATGTCCATCAGTGCTTCCTGCGATTTTTCCATTACTTCCTCTCGGCTGCTAAAACGCGTTCCCCGTAATGGTTTTTTAACTCGATTGAACAGAAAGAAGTCACAGGGAGCCAAATCAGGTGAATTCGGTGGCTGTTGGATGGTATTTGTTGCATTTTTCGTCAAAAAATTACAAATAATGATAGCACTGTGCGACGGTGCGTTATCATGGTGCAAAATCCACGAGTTTTCTGCCCACATTTCTGGTCTCTTTCGGCGAATTGCTTCACGCAAACGTCTCATAACGCCCAAATAATACTCTTTGTTTACTGTCTGGCCTTCTGGCAAAAATTCATGATGCACTACACCGTTGTAATCCATGAAAACCGTCAGCATTGCCTTCTTTTTTGACTGAAAACGACGTGGTTTTTTTGGTCTCGGCTCATTTGGTGAACGCCATTCACTTGCCTGATGTCTGGATTGCGTGTCGTACTCATAAACCCACGTCTCGTCTCCAGTAATGATCCTTTTGATGAATGTGGGATCGGATTCAGCCTCGCAAATCATGTCTTTTGCGACGTCAACACGGTCTCTTTTTTGCATGAAATTGAGGTCTTTCGGCACCAACTTTGCTGCTACACGACGGAAACCCAAATCATTAACCACAATGTCTTGGGCGGATCCATAGGCAATGTTCAAGTCCTCCGCTATTTCTCTGATGGTTAATTTGCGGTTATTGACCAACATTTCTTTTACTTTATCAATTTTTTCACCGACTTTCGATGTCGATGGTCTGCCACTGCGTTCATCATCTTCGATTGACTCACGACCACTTCTGAACCGCTCGTGCCACTGGTAAACGACCGTTTTTTTTAGAGAATCGTTGCCGAAACACTTTTCCAGCATTTCCAACGTCCGTGCGCCACTAAATCCGTTTTTTACGCAAAATTTAATACAAGTTCGTTGTTGCAAATTTAAATCCATTTCTGCAATTGTAAAAAATCGCCAACACACACAGAGATAGATGTACTCTTGGCTACGTAACTTTTGCAAATGTCAAGTTATGACACTAAGATTTAAAGGGAATATCAACAACAGATGTACCAATTTAACAAAAAAAACAGAACTCAAATCGGAACGATGGGAGCGCCACACGGTGGTTATTCCGGGAACTTTTTGATCAAGGTAGTATGTAGCTCCTGGGTGGGTGGGCAAGCTAGTGGGTAAAGGAAGTCAAGCACTCTGAATCCCATGCTTCCTTCCTCGTAAGATACTGGGTGGAATCAGCTGGGGGAAATTGTTTTTCAGGTTTATCCAAAAATACCCAATTACACCAAGGAAGGAAAAGTTTTGCGGTTGAGTCTTGCTGATGGAAACAGCAAATGACAAGTGAGGGAAATGCTGACCCACGTTAGGCTACGAGGATGGTCCCATAAGTACCCGGCCTGACCTAGAGATGGCAGTAGTTGTTTAAAAAGTATCACTATTACAAAATATGCAATCTATAAGGCATATGTTTGAAGCCGCTACGTTGTTTAGTATCTGTATGGCAGCCGTCAATAGCGAACGTTTTCCGTGAATTTGTGAAAATGGAGATAATTGGTCGTCGTAATGTGATACAATACTTTTATTTTAAAGGTCTCAGCACAACCAATATAAAAGTTGAACTGGATTCTATTCTGGGTGACTCTGCTCCTTCGTTTAAAACAGTAAAATATTATCCATACTAAAAAGGAAGACTCGTACTTTTCCACAGATTTTATTATACGGTACAACGCGTTTCACCGACTTGCGGCATCATCAGGTACAAATTTGCAAAACAGACAGAGCAAGAATATATACCCTCAGGAGAGAGTGGGGGCGGGGAGGATTGGAAGGACCTGAGGGGTGTGGGGGCTCGCAGGTGCGTTGATGGGTTGTTTTGACCATTTCCAGGCTAGTTTCTCGGAGAGGAGTGGGGAGGGGTATGGGAACAATTGCTCATTACAAAGTGTCGTGTTGGGGTTTACCAAGTGCCTTCTTATCTCTAATTGCTCGAGAGCGTCCATTTTTAATCCTTTTGGGAGTGTGTGTAATATCTCTGGGACAAAGTCACTGCTGTGGTCTAAATCTAGTAAATGCTTGGCGAAGAGAGAGTTGTAATTCTGATTTTTGTGACACCTTGCGTGTTCCTTGACTCGTAACTTGATATTCCTGGCCGGTTTGACCGACATAAACCCTGTTGCAATCCTCGCATTTCAGTTTATAAATGCCTGATTTGAGAAGGCTATCCTGGGTGTCTAGCAGTAAAATATTAGGTAACAGAGTTTGAACGAGGCCGTACGAGTTATCAAGACGAGCATCGCATTGGTCGACCAAATGAAGTGACGACTCCAGAAGCTGTGAAGAAAATCCACAAAGTGATACTGGATGATCGTTGACTGAAAGTGCGCGAGATAGCAGATATAGTAGGCACTTCAAAAAGTGCGGTACATCGCGTATATACTGAAATTTTGGAAATGAGATGGCTGTGTGCAAGATGGGTGCCGCGTTTGCTCACACTCGAGCAAAACCAGTGTCGTGCAGATGTTTCAATTGAGTGTTTAGCAAAGTTTCACAGCACCAAAGCAGAATTTATGCGCCGTTTCATAATAATGGATGAAACATGGGTCCATTACTTCACATCCGAGACAAATAGGCAACCAAAACAATGGATTCAAAAGGGAGAACCGGCTCCAACGAAGGCTAAGACTGTTTCATCTGCAGGCAAGGCCATGGCGTCGGTTTTTTGTGATGCGCATGGAAAAAGGAAAATTGTCAACGGCGAGTATAATGCGAACATATTGCAACGTTTGAGCGAAGAAATCAAGCAAAAGCGTCCGTATTTGGCTAAAAATAATTTGGCTCATCAAGACAATGTACCAGCTCACAAATCCGTTATTGCAATAGCCAAAATTCATGAATTAAGGTTTGAATTGCTGCCTCATGCACCCTATTCGCCAGAATTATCCCCCTCGGATTATTTTCTGTCCGCAAACTTGAAAAAATTGCTCGGTGGTAAAAGATTTTCCAACCGTGAAGAAGTGATGTCGACAGTTAATGGCTATTTTGAGGAGCAAGGCAGTTCTTATTATTAAAAGGGTATCGAACTCATCGAACACCGCTAGAAAAAGTGTTAAGAGCCGAAAGGAGATTATGTTTAGAAATAAATACATTTTTTCCATATTTTTTGTGTTTTCTTTTTTGGGTCGGGTACTTCTGGGACCACACTCGACGCGTAGCCTCGGAACAGTGGAGGCAAACTTGGAGAATATAATCTATAGCCAGTTGCGTGAAGCGAAATCCGGAGAATCAATGTCACCATCCTCCAATGGTCACTGCATGCTTATGGATAGGTCACCGTGTTTTGATGGTCTTTATCTCTGAAGGGTACACAGGAGAATGCGATGAGTGTGACGCTCCACTGACCCCGAAACATATATTTTCTGTTTGTGATAGGAACCGGGTTCATCATAACTAACTGAGCATACGGGGAAACAAAGATTATGTTCTCACAGACAACCCTGCTTGTATGGACAGGCTTATTTTGTCTAAAGAAACCGACCTTTTATATTAATATGACTCATTAAAATTCAGTTTTTAGTCACCTTCTTATCAATAGTCATTGTTTCAAAATTTTCAAATTGAAAAATTAATTCGTTAAAAAATTGATGATTTTTTTATTTATGCGTATTTGTTTAACTTTTAGGATGTGGATGGTGTTAAATCTCCGTCGCCGTTGACGCCCACTAAAAAATTAACTGAATACATTTTATTAGTGCCAATTTAAACACAACCTGCCCCTTAATATTTGTCTGTTTAAAAAAGTCCACTCATCTACATGGGAATTCCTAATCTGATATACAGAGATCTTCGGATTGTCCCTCGGAATTCCCTCAAAAAACCGGAGATGGATGTGAAAGACTTGACTAACGGAGTCAAGTCAAGCCACACATTACCCTGAATATTTTATTCATTTATATAACGACTAAATTGGGGCGAGATTAATACTTTATAGTCCCACCTAACTAACCCCTGAACATTACAATGAAGACAAACACCTAATATGAGGCCACCACATCCTTCCTCCGTTAGGTCCTGCAGGATCCCTTTCTTATTTAATTACATTCATTATGCTGCTGCTGGACCCAACGGAAGCTGCACAAAGGGACTGGAAAGGAACTTGGAATGTTAAGACAATGTAATGGATAAGAAAATTAGAGTCATAAAGTATTATATAGAAAGAGGAAACATAGTTGTTCGTGCTGGAAGGGTAGTGGGGATTCCTGGAGGTATAGTTATAGAGAATATCAGGGGATGAGAGCGAGCAAGGATTTCCATAATATTGGATAAAAAGGTAGGCAGATGCGTACTCAGCATAAGCAACCACAATATTACTAATAGAGGTAAAAGAAGATCCGACGAACTTGTTCATTGGTCAAATATACTCGCTACCAAACAATCATAGGGAGGAAGACTCGATAGTATCAATTAGAGGACATCATGTAGTAAGCTCCCGCAGGGAAATATTTGATAGTGATTGGAATGTGACGGAAGACGAAGAAAGAGACGTTGATGAGTTGGGGGATTACGCATTGGGTACTAGGAATGAACACGGGGAGAAAGCCATTGAATTCTTGAAAATAGCCCAATGCTCTACCCCCTGGATTGCCTCGTCTTTTATTAGACTATATTTAAATAGCAGGTATTTGGTAAGTTATATTCAAATATATTTATTATCATTTAAATAATAAAAAATAACACCACTTCTTTTTCGCACTATAGTAGTTATCATGGTAGTATACTATTTTATAGACTTCAAAATACATATTTGGGGATCAATTATATCTTCATCGTCATAGGGAATCTGCCAATCAAAGGTATGTTTTAGACTGATCTGAACAACTACATGTATTAAGTGTCGCCCATGGTGTGCAGTAAATTATTTCGCTCTCCAGTTCTTTGTTCTTCCTACTTGCGGTCCAAAAACCTATTCTCCTCCTTTCCCGAAACTCTACATTCTCTGTTACTTCGTTCTGTAACATTTCTCTGGCTCAATATTTCCTTCGCCCACTTTTTTGCCATCTTCGGACTTGACCAAGTAACTTCTTCTCTTCTTCCGTTGCATTAAAACCTTGTCTCTAATCCTCCTCCCCATTTAACTTGCTTTGTCAATTCTTCTCCATCTCGTACCAACATCACAAAAACCACTAATATCCACGCTTGCTCTTGACTGAAGAGTAAGCTTCAGATTCATTCAGATGTATGGGTGATGTAAGTGGTTATCATATTTTCCCGAAAAATTTACTTCGTGTACTTGTTGGAACTTCCCATTGTTATGCAAATGCTTCTTCCCCAATTCAATTCTTCACCTAATGCCCACGCAGCTACAATCAGTTTCCGATAAAATACTGCAAAATTAAGAGAACTGTTTCTATTGTTGCCCGTGTCAAGTGTTTTCGTATCTGCACTTCCAATCGTTTTTCACCATTTCGTGCTATTCATTTTTTAGGATACACATAGGTACTATATGACCGACCATTTTTCCACTGCAGTTCCAAACCCTTTGTCATCGCTATGATTTCTAGTTTTTTTATTGTTTCTAGCTTTTCCATACTTTTTTGCTATTGCAGCTTAAATATTAAACTTCTGCGCTCCTCTATCCTATTATACCCTATTTGATTTTACATTGAGTTTTATACCAAGTAGATAATCTGGATTATGCCTCTGCCGAATCTATATTTGGACGAATATTCCAGATACGGTGGTTGGTGGATGCTGTCCGAAAATCATGGGTTAATACTTTGATGATAATGATTATTTGTGAATCATTATCAATAGTTTATTATTAAGCATTATTATACTAATGCATGTTCGTACGGCAAATTCTTCCTTGGAGAGTTTTAGGCTTCTCTGAAAACATTTGTGCATACTGTATTTCTTACCACCAGGCATCGGCTTCCGAATCACAGTAAATGGGTGGCCGTGAACCACAACCGTTTAAATTAGGGATTAGTAAAACCACTAGATCGCTTCTCAGCGTTTGTCGGAGAGCACGTTCCGGGGGCCTGCGTGCGATACCTTCAGGTATTACCTTAACCTTCGGTCACCTTCCCTGGTAACAAAAACTATTACCATGCGATCGTTGTGTGCCTTGGAATGTATCGTCAAAATATGAGATTGGAGACATAGTATTTGATTAGGTAGAATAGCAAATGCATGTAAATCCTTTCGTGGGGTAACTACATGAAGAAAGTTAAAGTTGCCGTAAGGAAATTAAACTAAGGAATTCTAGACATGGTATGGGTTAAGAGAAAGGCTCGAAACCAGCAAAAGTGGAATCAAAAGATTGGTTTAGTTTATTTTAATGTGTTGTGTTAAGTATGTAGTGTCGTTTTACACGGGCCCACAGTTGTAGACTTGCTAATTCCTTGTGCCGCCCAAAACCTTGCATTAACTGGTAAAGTAAAATAATAATAATTACTGGTAAATACTCTGCTCTTCCATGTTATTATATTTGTAGCAACTCAAAAAATTGAACGTAAAGCAATGACAACGCCAGAAATGGATATAGAAGAATAGATATATTACCAAGAGCTCTGTAAAAGCATCTGCATATTGCTTGCGGATGATTTGGATCCGCTGAAGACTTAACTTATAATCTAGCGCTTTGTCTGCTGCGATACTGCAGCGCCTCCTTAGTCGGTTAGAACGGGAAGTAAGTGACCATGAGCGACGCTAGCGACATTCCAACTTGCTTAGGGTGTTCCGAACCGGAAGGTAATACTGTGTACGTGGGTTGATAGGTGGTAGTGTTTGTAATAAAAAGGCTGCGTAGGTTTGTTGTATTCCAAGGACGTGAATGTTTACAAGAAAAAAAGTAAATTTGTTGTTTGGTGAACGCTGCGGCGGATTTAAATATCGGTTTGCACAGGTTGCTGTCATGCTTGGAGAATGATAAACAATAAGGAGGGTAAGAATTTGATGTTTTATTTTCCGTATTGTTATTAGTACTTTGTTTTGGTGCATTGTTGAAAACGGCGTCTTTAGAACCCATTAGATATGCCTGGGATGTAGTGTCAACGCAGTGTACGTTAACGCATAAAACCATTACGCAGTATGGCAAAGATATTTTGGTACACACTCAAAACTTTCGATAGAAATACAGATTTACAAGTTCTTTAAACTAACATTACTAGCGTATTTCCAAGTTAGATCGTATTTTAATTACCTTACGTGTATGGGCGCGGCATCTTTCGCAATCGTGGCCATATTGGGTATACATTCCTGAAGGGCTGCGCGGTGCTTGTAAAGACAAAGACGTCTCAAGTAGGTGAAGTTGATTTCCTGAACTGTAGTTTTATTGTATTCCTGCCTCAAGTTTATTTACTAGGATTCCTTCTGTGTTAAATGACCTGACATTCGCCCTTAGTTTGTGCATCGTAAGCATAATTTGCTTAGGCTCTCTCTTTCTATATCTGACAAGTGACACTTGTCAAAGTACGTTTACTTTAGTTTACAATATTTCACCAGTAATTTGAGACGGGTTAAGAGGAGTACATCGTTTTTTTATTTTTGGCTGCTTGAAAGTAAACTTTATTGAAGGATCACGTATATGTTCGACATTGCCTTCGTGTAAACATAACGGTGTGCTGTTTTGCTGTGCCAACTCATTTGTTGGCGGTAGTATCAAGATTTGTTAAGTTTTTCTGCCGTTAAGTTGATTACTTTTACTTTTGGCTTAATGATATTATTTTCACTTTTTCCCTTAGGTATTTTTGAAACCATTACAGTTTAGGATTAAATGTGGAGTAGTAGTTGTATTATGCGGAGTGATCGAGTGAATGTTTTCGTGTCAGTGATTGAGTGAACTTTCTCATATCCCTAGGCATGTCCACAATTACTTTTTATTTCTCGTGTTTTGGAAACTTTGCGTTTCCCATCATTTACCGAGTGATGAATTGATGCCACTTGTTGAACATCGTGTCAAGCGCCGTCGATGTCTTTTGATGTCAAGTTACGTACGCAGCGCAATATTTTACGTAAGGAAATCGGTTAAGCATTGCCTGGATGTATAATCAAGTATTTTAGAAATTGCTACTGGTAAATAGAGTTTTATGAACCTTTTGTAACTGAGTTAGGCTTCTTACGAAACTGCATTGTTAGGGATTAATATTGAAAAGTTTGAAATGGTACAGCTTTTGGTCAGCTCTTTTTGTTATCATTATACAACCCTTGAATTTGTCTCGATATTTGTCTCTTTGGCGGCGTCAGGTAATGTAATTTGTCTCGGGTGCAGTCTCTCATTTTCTGCCGTCATTGATAACTTCATTGCTAATATTGGTTTGAAAACCGGTACATTTACAGAACATTTTGAAGCGGTTTCCATATCTTTTGACCTGTTTTATATATACACCTTCATGATTGTGGATGCATTTCCAGGTTTGAGAACTTTTACGAAGTAGTTTGTAAACAACTGTTTAGCGGCTAATCATTACAACAGTGTGTGGCGTTCTCAACCTTTCATCATGTGAGAAAGATATTTCATTTCGTTGTTTGACATCGTCGGTGTTGTATCACTGTCTGCATTCTTAACTTTACGGAAGCAAATTTTAATGGCGGGATTATTGCCTTGGGCAAATATCGTATTCGCGGTCTTTGTTATAGCTGAATCCCGTGGTCTACCTTGTTTATCAGTTCCGTGATTCTATAAATTGAGAATCTGATCAGATTTAATGCCAGATCTACATGTTGTTATGCTTCTGCGTTGAATTTTCCGATGAAGAACCTGTATTATTGATTATTGTTTGAAGTTCTAAATATCTTTTAGTGCGAAATTCCTATAGCGGTCCCTGTCTATTGACAAATGGATTTGTAAAGTTCAGTTTGTTCCGGGTGGTGGGTCAGGATGACTTAGCCCGGTGGGTGAAGCATTTGGATACTTAATATAGGACTCGGGTTTAATTCCATGTCATTTTTGGGGAGCTCCACCAAGATTTGCGGTTTGTTGTGAGCAAAATATTCGTGGGAAATATTGACACATGATGAAACTGGCTCCTCAAGCCTAGTTGTGCGAATTTCTCACATCAGAAGAGGTTAGTTTTGGGTGAGCTCCCTTGCCTGTTATTCTAACCTGACAGTTGCAGAATGGTCACTATCTGCCAATTGATTCATTGTTATGATCTGTATTAAAGACGCATTTTTAGTTTAAGATACAAGTAAATAGATGTGAGTTATTTGTGTATGATGAAATATAATGGTTAGAGAATATTTCAGTTAAGGCAAAATGTTGGTATGTAATTTGAAATTGAACTGTATCTGTAGTGTAAAAAAATGGAATTAAAGTCTTGTGGTCAATGACCTACGTTTATCCCGAAATATTACATTATAAATACCAATAGTTACATATAAATTCCATTATTTTAATGTTTGTATTTTATATTCAGTATTTTCAGTCTATATGGTAATATGTATTCTATATTTACATATATTTATTATGCATGTTTATGAAAATTCTTTTTTAATATGAATATTCTATTTTCCCTCATTTAAATATTTTAGTGCGTAAACATGTAAACTACTCTTTCACATTGCTCTGTAAATATCTTGGGTCTACATGAGTAAAGAGTGTTCCCTTTTTCTGAAAATGTTAATGAATGATGATAAGTTGTTGCTTTTATTAATTGAAAAGCATAATATTTCAAAGCATCATGGCAATAGAGTTCATGTCTTAGTCATTTGACTAGAAGATCATACTAAGCAGTGTTAATGAAACTAGGGTTTCAGTCTCATCTTTATTATAAAGCTTATCCCTTGAAACTTGTAAGAAACCACTCATTGTGGTTATGATTAACTGTTCTTTAGCTTCAAATGCATATACTATCAAAGAGTGGAAGATTGTAATGGCATAGATAATAATGTGTTGAGTGGGCTAATGTTATCCACCATACCTTTAAAGTATTTAAATTTAAAGTTTTAGCAATTGCTTTCAAGTGAAATAATGGGCATTAATGTGTATGTGTAAAATTTAACTCATCATCTTTGAGAGTGTAATCTATAATGAATTTATCAAAATTTAGGGTTCTTCCATCAGCTTTAAGGAGAGTTTGAAACTGGATAACTATGCCCACTTGGATGATATTGGAAGCTGTAGACTGGGAGGATAAACAGGAATTTCAGTAAGTTTTGGATTGAATGTTGAAATCTTTTGCCAGTTATGTAATCTTAGGAGGTATGTAAGTATCTCTTATGCTTTCCTTACTTTTCCTTCTCAGTGAATCATTCACGATGTTACTCTTTGATTGCTCATCTCTCAATGATTTGTGTACATCATGAAATCAATGTCAATGCACCTTTTTGAATATAATTCTTATATTATTTGTGTTTTGTCCATATAATACAAACATACCCTGGGACCCATCCAGATTTTTGATGTTTCCATTTTAAAATTTTAGTTGTTTATTGCTGTTAATCCTATTGAGGGTGAAAAATCCGTTTTTGATCAAAAATTTTCAAAACAGTCATTGTAATTGGTATGGATTGAGAATCATTGTAAACAAAAAAAAGGTTTGGGGTTTTTGACTGTGAGAAAACCTAAGATAAATGTTAAAATTTGTTGGCAAAAACTAGAGCAGGTGGAACAGTTTAGATATCTTGAAAGTGTCATGGATCAAGATGGTGACAGTAGTAGGAATATAAGAAAAAAAAGTCATTAGGAAAAGAGGATCATTAGAATTAGGAATTGATAATTAAAATGTTAATTAAGAAAAGACTTGTGAAAACTTTGGCATTGAGCATGGTCTTGTATGACTTTGAATGAAAATGGTTGTTGAAGCAAGGTGATTGTTATAGATAGGAGATTTTTGAGATGTGTATGTGTAGAATGATGGAAAAGGTAAAATCGACTGATGGGAAATAAAATGAAAAAGTGTTAGGCATGTTGCAGTGGAGAGAGTAGTTGGGAGAAATCCAGAAAAGATAGGATAGATCTGAAGTTCAACCTTAGCCATTTCAAAATGTTTTCATCTAGTTAAGATCGCATTCCTTAATGAATCTCTTAGACTTCCTCAGAGTTTCCTTTACCACTAAAAATAGACAAAGTACCTACCTTTTTACTAGGGAAAATGAATTCTAACTGATATCTTTACTAAATCAATTCAGGAAAAATTAAAAATGTTTTTTATTATCACCTTTTATCGTACTTGGACAAATGAAATCTACCACCACATTTTAGCATGGCTAAAGGAAGTATGTATCTGCTTCCACAGTCACTTACCGTATAATAAATCCATTATTGACTGATTCGGGCAACAGATAGGGATCCTTAGCTCAATTCATTTATTCTTCCAAGGTCTATGACCTAATAAACAATGTCTTCTTTCGAAAACTTATCAGGGTTGGCATATGAGACATTCTTGGAATGCATCATGTCATATCTAAAAAGTAGTAAACAATGCCTTTCCCTTCACAGAAATGGGGTTAGATTTTTTTTGTCTGCAAATATGTTAAAGTTGGCAGGGTTCAGTATTGGGTCCAGTGTTATTCTTCGTATATATTAATGATATTCTTCTTGTATTCAGTTCTTTAACATACAATGATGCACATCTAGTGCTGTGTGTTGATGATATGAATGTTTTGGTGTCTGGTACTTCCATTGACAACGTAATTGTAAGGTCGACTGATGCTGCTATTCTTCTGCATAAATTATGTCATCAGAAACAATTCCCTTAGTTTAAATGTAGAGAAAATAGTTTGAATATTTGATAATAGAAATTGCGCTATATTTGGTAGAGATGAAAGTGATGGTTTAAAGTATTTGTTTTCAGTGCATTAAAATCACTCAGCAATTTTTTTTTATTTTTACCCTTTCCATATTATCATAATTTTCATATTTTTTGGCATATAAAACCCATCTCTATTTCAGAAAGGCATATTGAAAGGAAACGTTTTTCACCGTCCATATAAAAGTGCAACACTATTTGGAGTGCATATTTATTTGCTTCTTTGCCTATCAAATTGAGTTAATAGTGATATTTCAATAAATAATAGTATTTTGGATTAGGGCTAGGTTGTCCCTTTTACAAGGACTTCAAAAACTTTCATTCCTGAATATGAATTTACGGACTTACAGGTATATTCCTGAAATATGGATGCATATTCTCTGTCATCAAGTGTGGTAATTTATGATAATAATGATAGGGTAAAAATAAAAAAGTAATTATTTTAATTGATAGTTTTTTGAAAATTAAAATATTAATATCAAATCTTAATGGACTTTTTAAGAAATTGTGTCATTACAATTACTTAACAAATATGGCTTCAACATCTTGCTCAAATGCTGAAGTAAAGATATTTGCATGTTAGCATTTATTTGCTGGGTTTTGAATATGTATCTGATGTAACTGCTTTGTACTCTGCCTTATGATTAAAGTTAAATGTACTTTGGATTGCCGCATTTGAAAGCCATAAAGCCAGTAAATACAAAATGAGCTTGTACCCCTTACTGGAAGATATTGTAAATGCATGCAAATGCTGTAAGTGATTTCATGTGCCTAATTGAATTTTATTTGCTTTTGGCTTATGTTGTTTTGAAAAAACCACCTGATGTGGTTTCAATTGGGCATAGCTTTTGTTATACACATGGTTGTATGGACTTGAATAACATACAGTTTATCATAGCAAGTCATAAGGGGAGATATGCTTTACAGCCAGAAGTTCTTCACTTGTTAAGTGTTCAAGTAATCTGAAAGTAGATATATTTTTGGACCCTTGAAATATATTGATAAAATGCTGTGGATCACATCTACTAACTGGCTTGTTGTAATAGGTAAACTAGGTGCATGGTGATTTATAAAATTTGTTGTATTTTCATAAGATGCATGCATATAAATTCTTCAAAAATATAATTTATATTTAATATTAATTCATTTAAATATATCCTGAAATAATCAACCTTTGATAAAGCTATGCATGGTAGGATGCAATTTGGCACCAAGCATTTCGCTAATTTATATTTATTTTGTCGTGCAAAGGAAATTCAAGAAAATAGCTGGGTAACATATTTTATGCAAAGTTGTATGCATTTTTATTTGCTATTTATTGTTCTTTGACTAAATGAACTGCTAAGGTGTTCACAATATATTACACATACTTTCTTTTTTCTTACAATTTTTGTACCAGAGGAATTAAGATTTTTAAACATAGCCACTGTTTTTATTTTTTGAAATGGTCATTAATAATCTGTAAAATATTGACATTTGTGTTTTTGATTTTTATTTTATGAGTGATAAGATAATTCAGTATATTTTTTTAAGCTGCTAAGTTTGTGTTGTATTGGGAAAATCAGTGCTGATATTAGTTTAGCCTGCATTGATTTTCCCTTTAATTTATCTATCTTTGAGTGATATGATTTGATCTAACTAAAATTGTGATGGGATTTCTTTGTTACTAATATTTTCATTTCTAGTTAGGTAAGAAAACACCTTATTTTGTTATTTTCAATCTTTGAATTGCATTATAGCAATTGTGGGCTTACAGTGCCTTAGTAATAATGTAATATGTATACATATAAGTTATTATTATAAAGTAATCCCAGTTAAGGTAGGTCTTGGATGGACCCATTGCCAAATAAATATTTTGTGACTTATTACAAAACACAATCCAACAACCTATTCTACATCAAGTCCTTCTTCATGTCTGTTTAATTTTTTCTCCCTTCATCCCATCCAACATCTGTCCCTCTCCCTGCCCTTTCCTCATCCCATAAAATCCTCCAATCTACATCTGTGCTCCTGCTTCAGTGACCACGTTTCCGTGCCGTACATAACCTCACTCTATATCAAAGTTCTGAGAGTTTCTTCTTAGTATCCTTACTCAACGTCCCTGTCATCAACTCCCTCCTTGTGAAAGCCTCTTTGCCTAGCGCAATTCTTCTCCTTACGTACCTACTACATTGACTGTGTTGCTCCAAAACACTTCCAAGATATGTAAACTGTTCTACCTGCTCTAGTTTTTGCCCTCCTATTTTAATATTTAGCTTAGCCTTTTTCTTTCTGGAAAATCATCTAACTTTTGTTTTATTTCTATTGAATCTCATCCCGTATCTTTTGCCCTGAATTTCCATTTCGCTCAGCAATGTTTGCAACCCCTTGGTTGACTGACATACTAGAGCTTGGTCATCAACAAACCTAACTGATTTTATGGATTCCTCTCTAATTTTCATTCCGACCTCCAGTTCTTCCCATGCCTGTTAAATCATTTCCTCCAAATATACATTGAGCATCACCGGTGACAATGGACAACCCTGCCTTACACCTCTTCCTAGCACTGCCCTATATCTCCCTAGCAAATATTAGCTGTATGGGAAATCAAACTTATTGTTCTGTAGTCCTCACATGATGTAGCCTTATCTTTTTTGGATTAGGAACTAACAATGATCTCACGAAGTCTTCTGGCCAGATTCTAATAGATGCTACAAATCAGTCCATATAGTCTCTTTCTACTACATTATCGTAAACCTTTAAGTAGTTCCTGGAATGTTGTCCGTTCTCTCACATTGTCAAGTATACCTGGACCCTTCCTCTATGTTATGTTCTCTTTCTGTCTTCATGTCAAACCTTGTTGGCGTTCTTGTTGGAGTTCTTTCCCATAGAGTTCTTCTATATATTCCTTTCATTTCTCTTGGATCTTTTCTGTGTCAACTATTATCTTACCCAACTTATCTCTAATTGTTAGCCCAGGGGGATCGAGATGGTGCGGAGGCTAACGTACTGGCTTCCCACCCTGAGGGCGCGGGTTCAAATCCCGGCGGTGTTGAATATTTTTCAGAGGTATCTCGATCCCTACTTGAGGTGCTTTGTGGAGGGCACTTTGAGTGAGTACGCCGTCCGTCGGATGGGACGTTAAACTGCGGACCCCTTGGCGCCTTTCGTAAAGAGTAGGCTAATGCCGACGCCGGGTTTCTCTCCACCCTTCATCCTTTCCTGTCCATCCCCTATGGCGCAAATGACCTTAGCTGTCGGTCGCCTCCCCTCAAATCTACTACTACTACTTGTTAGCCCAGATCTTCCCTTCTTACTTTCTGATGTGTGTTGTGTGTGAGAAAGTGATTTACCTTGTCAGCCTTGCTGTGTAGCATACCAATTTCACCTTTCCTCTGCAAATTTTCCATATCCCCGCAGAGTGTCTTCTGCCATTCTACTTTTGCTCTCTTTGTTTAATTGTCTAAGATTATTATTTAACTCTTTGTACTTCCTTCTGCCTAATTCTGTGTTTACATTCTTCCATTATTTTCCATCTCCTTGCAACTACTCAGCTCTTTTCACTGATCCATGATTTTCTCTACAGCCTGCCAATACTCCTTTCTTGTCGATCCATTTAATGCTTCTACATTCCACTTCCTATCCCGCCACCACTGCATTAACTTTTTGAAATGAATGCTACACCTCATAACAACCAAATTGTGGTCAGAGTCCACACCCGCTCCCGGGTAGCTGTGAGAATTGATCACACTGTTCCTAAACCTGTGCCTGACCAGAATATAATCTAACTGATACCTTTCTGATTCACCTGGCATTTTCCAGGTATACCTATGTCTTTTGTGGTTTTTAAACTAAATGTTGGTGATGACTAGCCCCTGTCTCCTGAAGAACTCAGTTGCTTTCTCCCCGCAGTAAGTCCCACATAGTCCCACACCTCATCACCATCTCTTCGTTTACCTACGGTCGAATTCAAGTCTCCCATCACTATCAAATGTTTCCCTGTAGGAACACATGCGATTATGTCCTCTAACTGATTGTATCTCCTATCGACTTCTTCCTCCTCATGATTGCTCGGTGGCATGTATACCTTAACAACAACCAAGTTCCACGGTTCTGCTTTTATCTCTACTAGTAATATTCTATCTGTTGCTTGTTCTATGTTGACTACACTTCTTCCTACCTCTTTATTCAATATTATGGCAACATATAATAATATTGTAATAATTATACTCTATAATGAAATATTCACTCCTCAGCCTACATGTTTCCAAAAAACTGTAATATACAGTTTTAAACAGTTAAAGATTGATCATCTGCGAACCCATGTAACAAATTAGTGGGTTTAAAGGAATTGTAAGTTAGGTGCAATGCAATTTGAGCAAGTGGTGGTATAGTATAGGGAAATTTTAAGTAGATTTATTCAATAGGTTGAGTGGACTAAATTAAATGTCTAGTGTGTGATATTAAGATTAATAATGAAACGGTTTCTAGTCTTGGCAAGTTAGGGAGAAAATTCTCTATGATCAGGAAATGGTGAATAACTGTCTAAAAACAATATGTCCTACGATTAAATGACCGTAACAATAATGATTGCTATGTTTAACCTTTTAGTCCAAGAAACACAGATTTAGCAACATTGATTCGGAATGAATATACAGAGAAGAAATTTATTTTCAAATGGTCAGTCCAGATGCAGGAGTATTTGTCTGTCAACCACATTTCATTTGGTTACTTCCTGGGAGTTAATTTCATTACAAGGTACAAATGCATGATTCTGAAGACTCAAGTTATACACAAATAGTAGTTTGCAGGGGCCTATTCCATGCCAGGTACTTGTTTCTGCAGACTTGCTCTAATATTTAGTATACAAGTTTACTCTTAAGTGGTTAATAAGGACCTGTTCCAAATGCCAGGGACCACCTTCTAGCTATTTAAACACAATCATAATCAGGCATAACACTTAATCACTTGCATTGTTCATGATAAATACTTTTAATCATAAAAATAACTAATGCGGCAGAAATGTATGCATGTATTTCAATCATAAAATGATTCCCTTTTGCTCAATGAAAAAGCACAATAATGCTGAAGTGAATCAATGTCCTTTGTTAATGTAGGGAGTTAAAAAGAGGTGTTAGATTTGAAAGGAGGTCATATACAAAGAGAAAAACCTATTTAAATGATGGCTGAGAAGGAAAGGGGCAGTGTTATTGTTGAGGACTTGATTGAGAATAGGGCCATGACTATTGATTAAGTACTCTCAGCATTGGTTGTACTCTCATGATTTGTACTGTAAATGATACATATGATATTGCTATATGTCACCATACGGTAATAATAGCCTAGAAAATGTATATTTGTGATCATCCATCATTTTTAATTATCAGCCAGGACCCCGTTCCCTCAAATATGGAGGGTAATCTACAATCCACTGCATGTTCTTGGCTGCAGAACTGAATCTATTCTATATTGAAAAGAAATTGTTTAATTTGTATTTCTATACCATTTATTTAGAACACGACCCAGGTTTTGACCTTGAAAGCCATCATCAGGTAGTCCTCACAAAAGCCAACTTGCTATACAGCAATTCCTGTGTATACTTTCTGAGCGGAGAAGGGAGGTTGGTAAGAGCGGAAGGGTAAGGGAGGGTGGAGAGATGAAAAGGAATGTAGATGGGAGGGAAAGTGAATTGCAGCTTTCGGTGTCAATCGTTGACTAGAAAGTGGTAGATTTAGGAGTAGGAAGGATGCAAAATTTCGTTAGCGAGTTCATCCTTGCAGCAGACATATTTTTAAAATTTCCAATTTATTCTGAAAATTTGAATGCCTTCTGTTGTTGCCTGAGTGTATTTGTACAAATTGGCTTATGATTGTTCTTTATGCATGAAAGAGAACAGTGTCAAAAGTAGGTAAAGAATATGCATGCTTTAATACTACTGTGCATGGTTGTGAGAAATAAATTTTTGTTTTGGGTAGTGATGATGAAGTTTCTTTTGAACCAACAGCTTTCAAGTTTTTGACCCTAGGGTGGCTGCTTATGCTTTTATTTTATATATGTGTTACATATTTGATTCTGGATGTAGAAATAAACATTTTTTCTAAAGGTTGGGTATTGATATTAGCAGGTAATACAATATTCATGTCATAACTTTTTTGAATTCCTGGCAGTGATTCTTATAAGGTGACAGTGAGAAACAAAAGATAATTTGCTATTTTTAATTAATCATGCCTGATTCCACCATATCATGCCTGAAATGTCTCTTTCTTTCATTTGCTATTCTTGGTTAATATAAATTTTAATTGTAGTTATGATGTTGTTCTACACTTACATGAATTGGTAATGGGAATGTTCATAAGTTTTATAGGTGTTAGCTGATGGGTTTTTAATGCATGTGTGCTAGTTAGGTTTCTCTTGCAGTGTATATATTTGCAAATTGTTGATAATTTCTTATGAAAAGAAAACTAATAATTCTTGTAAAATTGGATTAAAGATGCTTAAGTAATTTAGAGATTTTCTGAACCAATGCATGTACCAAAGTGCAGGCCATTGTTTGAAATAGACTTTGATGTCATTTTCATTCTTTCCATTTGGCAGGTAACTTTGCCGATGATCTTATACTCTGGTTTCTAGTGAAAGACATCATTGAGATTTTTGATTTGGTAAGTAAAATTAATAATTTTTGGAATGTATTTAATTATATAAGTATGTGTGGACTGTTGTTAACTTTTGGAAGAAACCTGAAATACTTTATCCAAATACCAGTAAAACTTTCAAACCAAATTCGACCTTCAATATCATGTTGAAATTCTTATCGGGATTGCATAGCTTAAAGGTGCATAATTTATGATGTAATATCTTTTTACTGTTTTTCCTATTGCTTAATGGTGATAAAAAATTGTAATAACTTTCATTTAGTTAACATCATGGAATATAAGATTCTGTTTGCTATAATTCAATACTTAGCAGTATATTCCATGTAGCAATGAATTCCATTTTTTAAGACCTGCATATTAATTTACCAGTTCACATCTTTTAATATAGCTTTAGGTTTAATTGTCAGCTTTGGGCATAATGCTTTGTGCAAGCCTGATAGCCTTGCAATGAAGGCAATCTTTTTCCAAAAAAAGGGCACTTAAGGCTATGTAGCCCCTTATTTGCCTGGTAGACTCCTGTTTCTAAAAGATGCTCTACTCACACTTCCTACATTATACTTTATAAACACTGCCTTATTCATCTAACCAAACCCTCAACTTTTTCCCACCCATCATCAAAATCATTTCTACCATACACAATAGTGGCAATATTTATGCCAATAACTACTCCTTTTCCCAAGGGTATAAGGACCCACATTATAATGTTCCAGTGGCTTAAAATAAAATTCCTGCTAAATTAAAATCAATAATATCACTTGGGTTCAGGAAAAATTTTAACACTTTTTGTTTGGAAAAGCATATAGCATTTTTAAGTTTCTTGAAAAGAGCTGTAATTTCTACGAATTTGAAATAATTAATACATTATAGTATGTGCTGTCAATCTGTTGTTATTGAATTCTGTATTCTGGTTTGTATATTTCCTTTTATCTAAATGACCGTGTATGTACATTTGTTTTGTATTCCTTTAGCTATTTAATTAAGTTGCAAGATTTCTACATAACATTTTAGCTGGCTCAAATAAAAGCTGTTTACATTGAAGAACTCTACAGTGTCTTGTATGCTCTCATCTCAATTCTTGAAAGTCTTGTGGATATTCCAGTTGCATGTTCAAAATGGAATTGCTACGAAAATTACAATATATTATGTAGAAAAACGTTTTTTACAATTGTAGTGCTTAAAATAATTAAGAATTTCAGCATTGACAAATTTTCAATTGGCATTGCCAAATACAGTTCCAGATGCATTACTCATTTGATATTCTTAGAAACCTGTAACTACCTGCAAGTTCTGCATTTGTAGTCGTCATAATTAATACCAAATTGAAATATTCACAATGCTATATAGACTGAGAGAGTTGCTTCTGTATGCAAATCTATGTACTTTAAAGGATTTTTATTCTCGCTATTTTACACCATATATTATATCCTTACTTGCCCAGCTTTTATCCTGCTTGTAATAATAATTGCAGTGAAACACCTTGGCTGTGTTACTGGAATTAGTAGGAAAAAGTAAACGAACTTGCTTTATCACATCAAAAATACCCTGAAGCAAAAATAATTTTATTTTCTTCAAACATTATTTTAAAGTTGGACAATTGTTTGCGCAAGTCAAACGCGAAGTTGCTCCTCTTCTCATGTGTTGAATTTTCGTCAATTAATCGGGAATATAAATGTTATCCTGCTTGACAATGGAAGCATGAGAAAAAGAACATTTTCAATTAAGGGTTGGAATAAGTTAGAACAACATGATGTAATCTGTATTGATCTGACCAAACATCCACGATTGCAGGCTTACACACTGAATATAATAGGGAATAATTGTTATTAGATTCTAAAACATGTAAATCAGTGCAGATGTTGTCTAAAAAGAGAAAATGTCAAGAATGTCAGGCAAGAATATATTCTGAAAGAGTGGTTTTTAAGTAATAGATCTTCAAATATCCCTGTGAATGGCATCATCGGGAGAGAAAAAGCATTGTACCTTTCCAAGAGATCAGAAATCAAAGATTTCACTGCATCCATGGATTGGTTGGCTAGGTATAAAAATAGAAAAAATCTTGTAAACAAGGTTGTGTGTGGTCAATGTTGAAGTGGTAATGTTGAGGCAGCAACTTGGTGGAAGATGTCAGAATTGAATAACTTCTTGAAGGGATGTTTTCAATGCCCACGAGACAGGGTTTTTTTTAATGAGCTACCAGCAAAAAGCCTTTGCTTCAGATGGGTGCAAATTCATGAAGAGGTGCCGAGCTTGTATTAGTCATGAATTCAGATGGAAGTTAGAGGCCAAAAGTTGTCTGTTAAATCAAAGAGTCCTAGGTGAATCCTAGGTGAAATATGTGAAAACATTGCCCCTAACATGTACTGCAAAATCCAAAACATGAATGAACTCAAAATGAAAAATATTTAAGAATGCTTGTGAAGCTCTGGATGCTCTGAACAGGGAAATTCTTCTGTCTAATGATCAGTGTCCAGTCGATCCACCAAATGCACAGTTACAATTTTTTGCTTCAAATTGTACTCATGATCTCCAATCATTGATTTAAGGTATAATTCACTCATATAAGGTGTGTTGATGAAGAATGAGTGTGCAGAAATTCATATCTCTGCATAATTGTGGCAGGAATATCAAAGCAAATTGAATATACTGGATGCTGTACGCTATATATCATGCAATTGGAAGCAAATTAAGATTCTATAGTATACAGCTGCTTTAGGAAGGCATGATTTTAGGTTGATTGTGATGAAGGAATTTTGGTTGCTCTTATTCACGATGATTATGATTCTACAGGCCAGTAATTAAGCATGTAAAAGTGAGAACTCACCTTTTCCCGCTATTTGCATCATGCCACATTTTACACTTTTCTATGAGATCCCTAGAAAAGTGAAAAAAAGTGGAAAACTGTCAAGAGACATTTGTGTTTACTGACTTAAATTTTTTTCAAAAATGCAACAGCTTTATCAATATGTAAATTTTAAGCATGTATTGCCAGTCTTATTGGGGTAATGCTTTACAATATACAATGCAACAGAAAGTTTTAGTCTTCAGCTCTTCTTAAATTGCGGAATGAATCAACCTGGAATACAAATTAAATTTGTAGAAAAATTAATGAAAATAATTTGTTTATTATTTAGATGCACAGGGAAAGGAACTGGCCCTCCTACCCGGATGTGTGAATTTCACTCGCCATCAGGCTTAGTACTGGGTGAACTCTACCATCACCTACCAAACCGACCTTCGGGTTGATACTGTTTTTATGATTTTTTGAATTTATAATACATGCCTAATTCTTTTTTGCTAGAAAACTCTCAAGATAGATTTATTTTTGCCGACTCTTCAAAATATAACGAAAATGCAACACAGCATTATCATCATATAAAGTCATAGCGCGCATAACAACTGCCGTATGAGGCTGATGCTTCTTAATGTATGATGCAACAGTTTCCCATGCTATCAACATTTCTCTTATTGTGCTAGGTGATAGTTGATTTACTGTTACCTCCTCCTCATCGGACAAACTCCCCTCCAGAACTTCTTTCTGTAAAACACAATGCTACTCATCATCATTGTAGTCAGCTCCTGGCTGTGCTCCTCCACACGTTCATCGATATCATTGTTATCCCCCTCTTGTCCCAGGAACTTGTCCAAAGACAAAATCTTGTTGACTATAGTCCCTGTATACTGTACGGTTTGCTGTCCAAATCCCTTAAAATCAATTTCATCAACCCTTTCTGGCCAAAATTTCTTCCAAAGAGAAGTGAAAGTTCTCTTGGTAATCCCTACCCATGCCTTTTCGATCATCTTAAGGCAGTCAACAATGTTGGAATGATATTTCCAAAACTCTCTTAGATTGAGTTTGGTCCTTTCAGTTGAAAAATGCTAGAATGCTTAACCCGTTGGTCCATAGGCTGGAGTAATGGAGTGGTGTTGGTAGAAAGAAATTGGATCTTGATGAATTTAAATTCCTTAAGGAGGTCATCTTGTGGGCCGGGAGGATAAGCAGGAGCATTGTCAATAGCAAGGAAGACATGGAGTGGCAAATTCATCTCAGGCAAATACTTTTCACAGAAGGACCAAAAACGTAATTGATCCAGTCAGTAAAATAGGTCACATGCCACCCAAGCCTTGTTGCTGGAAACACATCACATTTAACCTGCTCTTCTGGACTTGGTACTTCTTGAAGGCTTGTGAAGTTTCTGAATGGTAAACAAGCATGGGTTTAATTTTCAAATCGCCACTTGCATTAACACAAAGTAACAGCGTGAGAAGGTATTTCATTGGCTTTTTGCCAGACAATGCATTCTCCTGTGATATTATATAGGTTCTCTTCGACATCTTTTTTCAGAAGAGACTCATCTCGTCACAATTAAAAACCTTATGCAGCAGGTAAGCCTCAGAATCTAAGAGCTTCCTGAAGTCACGAATGAAGTTCTCTGCTGCCTTTGAGTCAGACCTCATGGCTTCTCCATGACTTACCGTGCTGTGAATGCCAAATCCTCTCTTAAATTTCTTGAACCACCTACAGCTTCCCTTAAATACTTATTTTTAATCCATTAATGATCCTGGTATCTTCTTAATGAGTTCAGCGAAAATCACTTTCTTCCTCTTCCAATTGATGTTCTTGTTAATAGCGTTGCCTTGCAATTGTTTTTCATGTATCCATATGAGAAGAAGCCTATCAACATTATTTAGAATACATAAGCATTGCTTAGATATTCTTGTTACTCCCTTTGAAACATCTATCCCTGTAATTTTTTCCTTGTTTGCGATGATAGTACAAATCATTTATAAACAACCGATTATACGTGGGTGATAGATGAGCTACGCTGACACCTAGTTCTCATTTTTGAATGATTTCACTTTTCATTTTTAGGGTTATTTTTAATCTCCTTTGGCTGTATTCTTGCAGATTTTAACTTTGGGGACATTTTTAGAACTATTCATGAAACATTATCAAACTATGCACAAAAAGTCACAAATAGCACACCTGAGCACAATTTTGTAAAAATGCAATGTAAAGAGCTGGTGCAATCACTCAGGGAATCCCCTTCTCCTTGTCACTCATTATGCAAAAGGTCGCTTGCTAAGTGAGTTTTTCTTGGGCACAATATGTTTGCCTGTTATGTGAATTACTCGCTTCAAGGTGCTTGTTAAGCAAGGTTCCTCTGTGTTTATTTTTTAAATAATAAATTACCTTTTTAAATAAGATTTCCTTTGAATTTACCCCTGAGTTGTCTGCTTCGTGCAAAGACAAATTGTAATTTTGGTTTCAACATGCAATGCAGGTAGCAAAAATGTTGTAAATTTAAAATGCACACCCTACGGTGTGTTCATTGTAATTGAAATGGCAATGAAAAATGAAATAGCCAAGAGGGTGAACTTGATTGGTACTAGGATTTTTTAAAGGGGGAGGTAAAAACAAAGTTGCAAGTAAGAGGAAAGATAGAGAACACACACTAGGTTGCTTGGATGTGTTTGGAAAACTGACCCACGTGCACCTCAATCATGCTCAATCTTATGCAATCACACACAATCCTATCTTTCCCCTTACTTGTAACCTTGTTTTTACCTCCCACTTTCAAACATAGCTGGTGCCAATCAAGTTTACAGCCTCGGCTATTTAGTTTTTCAACAAAAATACTATTATTTTCATGGCTTTAGATTGAGACCTGAAGAAATAAATATGCTGAAAGGGAAACTGATCTGCCATGGAACCTCCTAATGAGAGTTCACTATGTAATGATTCCTTGCTTATTTGCAATGAAATGGCATTAATTGGAGTGAAGACCTGGGGAGAGTTATCCATGCATAGAGACTTGTCTTGCCATTCAACCTCCTTTCTTCAATAACATGCATTATATGCATGTGCATAATTTTCATGTTGCTGGTTAACTGATTAAAGTACATAGCTATTCATTGGTCTGATTATCAGCTGGCTGTCTTATAAATGGAAATTGTTCCATGTGAAAATACATGGACTGAAGTAGTGGAGTGTGAATTTCATTTTAATGTAAAAAGTAGGCCTAATTTTCATTATATTTAAACCACTTGAATATTTTTAATTTGTTTACTAATTGGAATTTCGTAGTCCAGTGGGTGACCATCAATAGTAGGATTACTGTCTTTAATTATATACCAAGAGCACACCAATTATGCAATTCATGTACTTGTATACTCTTTGTCAAGTACTTCATATTTATATGCACGAACTGTTCAAGGAAATCATGTTACTGTGGCCTCTTGAATCTAGCCAATGACATAGCAGAGAGGCATTGCTGTGTCATACTCCCATATATTACTGATTTTGTAAAGCTCACCTACATGGTATATTTACTGCCTTACAAGGTAGGGTCAAAAAGTTGGTGGACTGAATTCATTAAAATTTTTTTATTGAACTAATCGGTACAAATCCTTAGTAGTCGTTGAAATAGCACCCTTGTGCTTTGACACAATGCGTATACCACAATTTCCACTGCGCATATGCCTTCAGGAACTCACTTTCCGGTATACTACTCAGAGATGCCGTCACGGACCCTTGGACGACTTCTACGGAGCCGCCTTGGTTTCCCTTGAGGTCCCGCTTGAGCCGAGGAAAGAGTAAGAAGTCTGGCGGTGCCAGATCTGAAATGTAGCGGGGGTTGAGGCACAGTTCTGATTTTCTGGGAATTTTGTGCACTATTCGCTTTTCATCCATCACTCAGGACTCTTGGTGCACACTTTTCGCATGGCCAAATCCTTGGTTATACAGGGTTCGTCCGGAAAATAAGTGTACTGAGCTCAGGAAAAAAAATTTATTACACTTTTACATATCTTAAGCTAATATTCCTCAAAATAGGACCCTTGTGAGTCGATACACTTGTTCCAGCGGCATTCCCATTCCTGGAACGCTCCCGCGATGGCATCATCGGGAACCTCTCGAAGACTCGTCGTCGACCTCTTCTCTGCCCTCCACGAACATCTTGTGCCACCAAAAGATCATGTTTCTGGACATGGCTGACTCCCCGTAAGCCTGGTTAATCATACCGACAGTTTCGGTAGACGATTTCCCAAGCTTTACCGCAAATTTGATGGAATAACGCTGCTCCAAAAACTTAAGCATCGCGTTCCGTGACGTGGGTCGAAGCGTGGAGGTTCGCGTTAACAGAGCTCCTCACTACACCACAGCTCAGAGCCGACTGCCTTTTTCAGCGTCGCTTGCCAACATACCCCCCTCCAATCGCAGCCCATCGGAGCGGTGCTGGGTGCGCCTGGAGCGGCGCGCCCAGCCCAGGAGTCAGTACACTTATTTTCCGGACGAACCCTGTAACTTTTGAACGCTGCGGTATAAAATCCCTTGCTCAAACTCATAAACAATCAGACGAATGTTTCTGCACTGGTCGGAGTTCATGAGTGCCTCTACTTTTTCCACATTTTCATCAATCTTTGAAGTTGACGGAGCTCCCGCCCTTACCGGAACAGCTTATGCCACTTGGATAGGTGTCTGCTGCCACACTATAGGTGTCCTTAATCATTTCTATGGTCTCTGTTGCGGTTTTCCCAAGTTTGACGCAGAATTTGATTTGGCATAGCGCTGCTCCAGATTTTTCTCCATCTTGGATCGTGCCGGAAGTTCATGGAAATCGACATGGTTACTCTCCGCTTGCCCTGAGGCAACTAGAAAAAATATCGGTCTCTTTGGAAGGCTCCCTACTACCACACACAGGTAGTCTGACCCCCCTACACTACTCCGTTCACACTACAGAAATTCAGTCCTACTTTTTGATCATACTTATTATGTAATGCAAGTGGTGTTGCTTGGTTGGAATTTTAATTTTGCCAATAGTGCATTCATTTGATTTTTTCCTTTTCTCTCATTCCAGGTAAAAAACGCTTAGATGTCCAACAACATGATGCCTTATCGAGGAGAGCATCGCTCCAGTGTGCATTCAAATGGATATTCACCAGGTGCGTGCGAATTTCTTAATGAAAAATATGCAAAATAAAATTTCAAAAATAATTAGTAATCAACCATTTTTAAGTAGTGTAATCATTTTGCTGTCAATTAAAATGCAGTCACTAATAGACTAAAAATGTGGAGTCTTTATTGTTACACTGACCTAAAATTTAGTGATTAAATTTAAGCAATATAAACACATTGCAATGTAATTAAATTCAAAAAGTTAATTTATTCAGCTGGCTCAGGTGTTATATGGAGAATCTTTTTTTCTTAGTTACTGATGATATTACTGTAAGGTTTTGCTAAACCAAAGTCTTGGCTCCTAGTTGGTCAATTATCTATTGTCTTATCTGCAAGAGACTGTCCTCTTTCCCCATCAACTCTTGCCTAAATGTTACTGGCCAATGAAAAAATCATTTACAAAAATTCATATCTTATTGACCCAACAAAGCAGTAAAACCTTGACTTTATGTACCCTTAATTCTTGTAATCCTCAAATGTACATACCTTTTCATGGTATGGACTGGTCTTTACCAAAATTAATGTCAGAATATGAAATTTACATTTCTGAACCTAGAATTTGCATTAAAATCTCACTATCCCTTTGAGATGGCTGGCTATTTTTGCCATATTATTTTCATGGTTCCATTGATAATGTGAATGTCTATGTTTATAGAATGTTTATTGATTAGCCACAATTCATGATACTAATAAATTGGTTAATAAGGTGTGTAATATTCATGTTTTAAATGATCATTGGAGGTGATTTGCTAAGACATTAGTCATACTTTGAGCTGTGTAGAGAATTGTTTTTAAGTAAGGTGGGAATGATTCTATTTCGTCATCTAAAATAATACCACCGAAGTGTTACTGACTTTCATTTAACATTATTACATTTAAATGTTAATTTACATAGCTTTTTAAGTAACTAAAGAAACAAAAGCTTTTAAAATCAAGCAGAAGGTTTTGTAGTCATTGAAAAATATTAGTCATCTCTTAAATCCTCATAGATATGTAACAGTGAAGATAACATCAGAAAAGTGACATTTTGTAATCCATTTCTCAGAGCCCCCTTTGGTTTAGATGATATTTTCCCAAATTTAATAAAGTTATCATATTTCTGGATGAAAAATTGTTCTTTTGTTTTCATTGCCAGGCTTAGAACAACATCATGCCATAAGGTATTTTTGATCGTGTACTTACATACTTAATTCATTCTAAGGTTAAGAGCACCTTCAATGATGCGGTGAGTGCACTGCACATAAAAAATATCCTGCTACACACTTCAAGCATAGCCGTTAAACTTTTGTGCTTTAGCTTATGTGTACATTCAGTGATAAACCTCTAGTGTAGTGATAGTTATTTTATATCCAATGTGGAAGGAATGCCTTTACATCTTTCTTGTTTGATACCTTAGACACAAAAAAACAGTTGATGACAATCTAAACTGAGCTACAAAACATATTGTAAGGAAAAATTGTTTTTAAAAAATTAACGAAAGGTTATTTTCATACAAAGCATTCAAAATGATGGATTCACTCAGTAAAAGTATTTAATAATAATACATGCTTGCATTTTTATAATTATTTCAAAAATATATGTGTATCTTGCAAGAATCATTTGATTTTCCTTAAGATACAATGCAAGTTTACATGTCAATAAATTGCAGCCAAGAATGAATTTTCGATGTTGAGGTACCAGTGTATTATAGGATTTGTTGTTCATCTTTACCCTCGAATCAATATGAATATCATTTTCAAGTATAAGTTATTTCATATGCTAACATTTTGGTTCTAGTAGATCATCAAAACCAGTTCTCAGGGGATGAAGCTCCCACGTTTGTCATTGAGCATCTGGCTACCTTCACTGTTTCTAAAGAAACTGGAATTGTTTACCCTGCTGATGGGATGCGTCGCCTGTTACAATTGGAGAAGGCAAATGGCATCTGGTCACAAAAGATGCAGATGAAACTCGATCGCTCTTGGGTCCTTATCCTGGATTATGAGACAGGAGTATGTATAAAGTTTGGGGTTTTGCTTGTTAATTACATTAGAGATTCACTTGTTTAACTGAAAATCAATGGTTTAATTTTTTACTTTAAATTTTAATACAAATGTGTTCTGTATTGGATTATGTATTTTGATTATTGTGTAATTATTTGGTAGCACTGTTAAAAAAAGTAATTGAAGTAAATGAGTAGTGCAGTAGAATTTGATTTTACACAATGCTCAAGAGGTCATTTAACATCTGCTATGTTCCTATAGAGTTCTAATTTGAATATCTAAATTTGATTTAGAGTTTTACTTCATGTTGTTTTTTCTAAGAGAGAATTCATTGATTATGTAGCGGAAGTTTATCTAAAAATCTAAAGAAATTTCCCAAATCTCATGCATCTTAATCGACCTGTTTTCAGCATTTCAATGTTGTTTTATGCTTAATTGTTTTGTAAAAAATGTCAAAGCTCTATTTTTATTCATTCCTTTACAATAGTAATAAATGTATAAAAAGGGTTTTAAGTTATTAATTAGTGCCCATGAAATTCTTGTACTCATTAAATTGAATATTTTATATTTCAAAAATGTCACATTTGATACTTATTTTTCCCAATATAATGCTCATGATATATTTAATTGATTTCAGTTAGTAATGGAGAAATTTCCTGTCCCATTAATTCAAGAACCAACAGCATTTACAAGCCATGATCCAATGGAAATTTACAATAACATCCTTGTGTTTATCGTTGGACCTGGACAACGGCAGGCCCCTGGCCGCTCAGAAATGCATATTTTTCAAGTATGTTACGTTTTTATTTTTAATTAATTTATTCTTCCGACACATTAAATTTTTTTGTTATTTTCTTTTATAAATTTAATTTTTAACGTATAAAGACTCTGTAAAATATTTCTTAAATGGCAACATATGTTGTTTTGTCACATTCGCAGTAATATTTCTGGTACAAAATTGTATACTCTTTGCGATTGTTAATGTGATGCTAGTAAATAACAGACATGGAAAACTTTTTGCCAACAAAATGTACATTTGATGAGCTCACATAGCAAATTAAATTGCCCATAATATTTCAATTACCCAGACCCCAGCCATTGCTTTGTATGTTCATCATCACTGCCATCTAATGGAAAACTAAGGTACTTTTTGGTTGTTGTCTTCTGACTGACAATGAACAAAAATTACAGAAATAATAATTGAAACAAATTTTTAGTCTTGCCTTCTAGGTGGAAGTGTAAATATAAATCCAAAGACGGATAAGTTTTTTTTTATTTGAGTATCTCAATAATCTTCCATTTTTATCACCTCTTGGTGTCACATTATCCAGTGAGTGCTTCGGTAGGAAAGTCGTTGTATAATCGTTATTTCATTTTGTTTATGTGACAATATTGATTTTCTTTATTATCCCCTTGAGATGATTGGCAGATGTTGGAAACCAACCACGCTTTTTAATGTGATCCAAGTTCAGCCTGTCATCTAACATTGGGGCTTATTCAACTTTCATTTCATTCATGCTGATTCAAATGATCCTTTAATTTCAATTTCCACTTTTCACATGATAGTGGTAGTCTTTACAAAAGTGTAAAAGAGGTTTCACTGTGCATACATATTTATTGCTAGAAGAATTCATTGAATAAATATGTCTCACTCATATTTTATGGAGAAATAATGGGAAGTTTAGGTTTTTTGATTCTACAAATTTGCCTTTTTCATATTAATGATTGTTTTAAGAATAATTTTGCCTATTAATAATATTCATTAAGAAATTGAAAAACAATTATCTATAGCCATGCTTAGAAAGTGATAACATTTATATATTTCATGTTAAAGTGCCAGAGTGTGTCAGCCCAAGACTTAGCAGAAGATTTAAAGCTACTAAGAGTTGGCAAATTAGCTGTGGGCACTAATGCTGGAGTTGGTAGTACTCGACAAATTCCTCCACCACCAGCCACTCCACCACCGGAGCCACCGCTGAATGGGGTGAATGTTCGAGAGCAGGTGTCTGTGTTTAATGCAGCTTCTCATCGTAAGTTTTTAAATAGTTAAAGGATTTGGTCAGCTTGATGGCTCTAAACTGTGTTAATTAGAACAATACATTTTTTTGCTCCAAGATCGTGTAACAAAAATACCGGGTGGATGGTGTATGTACATGATATAAGACTTGTCAAAAAGGAGTAAAATGCATTCAGGCTCAATTGAGATATGAAATATGGTATTAAAAATTACATTAAATATAGCACAAACACATACATTAAATGTAACGTACATGCATATATCCATTAAAATCACAGAGCATTAACATAAACTAGACTAAGAGCATTGCTATTCACTAAAAGTATGAACTCAAAGATCAGGCATATTGTGGAGTTATTCGTCAACCATGTAGAAATTGTTACATTGTAGATATATTTTTAATTTATGTTTTAATACAGTTGTGATAATCCATATTACCAAAATGGATATTGTGCCATCTGGTGTAATGATGTTGATAGTCAGAGTTGAGGGAATAGTTGCCAATGTTGTTTTTTATGTACAAAATTAAAAACAATATAAATGCACCAGAGTGGTAGCATATTTAATTCCTGGAATATGAACCTCAATGGTGCATTATGAAATTTCCCAATGATTATTTCAATGGTTCTCTTTGTATTTTGATGTTGGTTAGAGAAATGGCAGCTGAGCCCCAAAATATTGTACTATAGGTCATATTTTAATATATCTCCCTATAATATAAATTAAGTAGTACTGTTTTGCCTGTAGTTGTATGCAGGGGTCTTAGTAAATAGCAACTGGAACCGAGCTTATGCTGAAAGGCTTTTAAATATATATTTCAAGAAATCCACTCAAAGAAGTTCATACCGGAAATTTTACATTCCGTCACTTGCTCTATTGATCAGTCATTAAATGTCACCAGCAGGCTATCTATCTGTTACATTCTTATTACGAAAAAAGTACACCATTTTACTTTTATTTACATTTAAGTAGTTATAGGGGAGGAAAGAGAGGGGAGAGAGAAACCCGGCGTCAGCATTAGCCTACTCTTAATGAAAGGCACCAAGGGGTTTGCAGCTTAATGTCCCATCTAACAACAGAGTACTCACTCGAAGTGTCCTTCACAGGGCTCCTCAAGTAGGGATTGAGATACCTCTGGAAAATATCTGCCACCTCCAAGAAGCAAACCCGGGCCTCTGGGTGGGATGCCAGTATTTTAGCCACTGTACCATCCTGATCCTCTATTTACATTTAAGTCTACATAGTTATCTGTACACCACTTATTCATTGTGAGTGTAACAGACCTTGATTTTTCTATATGGCTGGGATGAGCGTGTGTTGATAATATTACATTAGTGTCATCAGCATACGAAACTAGTAGTATTCCTGCATAATCCTTTAAGAAGTTAGGTAAGTAATTAACATAAACCACAAAAAGGAGTGGCCCCTGTGTTGAGCCTTGTGGCATGCCTTTTGAAACGTGACATACTTTGGATGGATGTCTTAACCCATCTGTTGACAACATTACCTTCCGAGTACGATTGTTGATGTAGGAATTTATCCAATTTAGAGGAGTGCTCCTAATTCCAATTCTATTGAGTTAAGTTAGAAGTCCGTTGTGGTTTACATTATCAAAAGCCTTTGAAAAATGAAAAAAACAGCCCAAGGATTGTGTTTAGCATCTAATGAGTTAAGTATGCTGTTGATTGCCTGATATATGGCAATCATAGTAGATCTTTCTGATCTAAATCCATGCTGAGAATCAGAAAGTTTGCAATTTTTTTGAGATAAGAGACTATTTGCATGTCCTTTTCAAATATTTTAGCAAATGTATTTTAGATTTCCTTCAGTCTGTTGTTTTATAAATCATTAACACAACCACAGTTTTTATATATGGGCAATACTTATGATTCTTTTAATTGGGATCGGAAAATTCCTTGCATAAAAGATTCATTAATTAGAAAAAAGGGTTACTTTTATTGCTTCAAAACAATGATAAGCAACTTTATCAGGAATTTCATCAAGGTTAAACAAACAAGGCCCTGGATTTGTTTCTGAGTGTGGAGACAATAGATTTTCGATTAGTTTCATAACAGGGCTTGACAAACTATGATAATGATGCATTTGCAAAATATATATTAGCTTGAAAGGCAGTTAGCCAGGAGCAGATATGATGTGCCTGTTAAATTTACTAACCAGAGATGAGTAGCTCATGATAATGTTACTTTCAGAGTTACTAAGTTATGGTAGAGCGGAGTGCAAATTTTTATACCTCTAGAGTCATTAATTATTTCCCATGTAGTTTTAGACTTGTTATTAGAATTAAGCAACTTATTCCCATTATAAGATCTTTTAGTAGTAGAAATCAACTTACCAGGTGGTACTTCTGAAATTCTTTTTAGAGTAACCTTTGTTTGTCATTGTTAGAAGGTTTACTGGATATAGTATGTTTTTTAAGGCTAGTTAAGTATTAACAGATTTCATCAGTTAACCATGGCCTACATTTTATTTTATGAGGTAATTTCTTACTGGAAGTAACAAGTAAAAATAGTGCCTGAAAAATGTATAAAAGTAGTTAAAACCTTCGTCTACTGTCTTAGTGTCATTATGACATTGCATACCATAAGTGTTAAGCAAATTCAGTGATTTGAATCTGTAAGGAGAGTCTACTAAGAGATGACAGTTCAGGTCACCATTCACCACCGTATCCGGTTGTTTGCATATCAAGAGCAAATGAATTTGTCCAGGTTTTTAATAAATGCATAAAAAATCTCCAGTTGGTGAGTGATAAAGGGGAATGAGCAGGAGGAACCCCACTGGTGTTCCATGGAAGCACACTTCACACTCCAAGATTTTTTCTTCCTTTATGGGCACATCAAATGACTTAGTAGTACCCTTTGCTGTACTATGCACAAATATGGCCCGGCACCATTTTTATACGTAGTACGGTAGAATGAGGACTTTAAAGAGTTATTTGAAAGTGAGATTTCCTATAATTCTTCGTTTTTTAACCAAATCGTCAGCATTTCACAAAATGCCTGGTTCACACTCATTGATAGCTGCTTCCAGCAGGTGTATTTTGTTCCGTAAGCACTGAATATTAACTTGCGCCATCATAAATGGCTGCCTATTTTTGTCTAATCCTTCAAAGAGGTCAGACGAGCCTTCTGACAAAATTACTAACAAAAAACTACTGCCAAACATATTCTGACCAAAAGCCTGGATTTTCCACTAATTCTTTCAAGTCTTCGCCAGCAGTTACGCGAAAGAAGGAGTAGTTGCCTTTAGATACTTCTAGCTGCTGGGTCATAAAGTACCTGCATGGTATTTTGCTAAAAATATTCTTTCTGATAACTTCAGTTGTCGTGTCTTCTTTGAATCGCCAAGCATGTAGGTGGATTATTCTCAGCAGCTCGGCTAAAGAATTGTCTTGAGTTTAATATCCCAACTATTGGCTTCACCTGAAGTTCCCGCTTGTAAGTAGCCTTGGTGTATCCCTTTTCCTCGGTTTTTCTTGTATATTCTCTAGTGGTTTGTGATTGCTCAGATGGTGGCGGCAATTTTCATTTGCTAGCTATGGATGAATAAGGTAGCATCTTTTTGAGAACATGCTCATCTTTATTATTATTACAATCACCAGATGTGGCATGAACATAAATGAAGCATTCTATGTTATACTTCTCCTTGGCATTTTTCTTGGAAGGTAGCAATCTTTCAATTTCCATAGAATTAGTGATCAATTTTTTCATGTCGCCCAATATTACTCTCAATTTCTCATGTGTTTTCACTGGGCACATTTTTTGCAGGGCAATTTCTTTTGACTGCTTATTTATTATATCAAGACAGTTCATTATGAGGGTAAAGTGAAAAGTTCTCAGCCTGACACAGAGATGGCATTCCAATCAGCAAAAATTTATGATTTCTGCCTGGGTGCACCTGTCATTAGTTCATAAGATGCTTCAACTTGTTCTCTCTAGTAGTTTATGTACTCGTATTGTTGCAGTAGACGTCTTTCATGATTTTCATTTAAATGGAAATTTCGTGCGGTCATAAATTTCTTTGTTTTGGATGGATTAATCCTTAAGGACATTCTTCTTAAGCTGACCAAAGTGTACGGGGACTCTGCTCCTTAGATGTCAATGTTAAAAGTGGGCAACTGAATTTAAACATGGTCGCACATCCCTCAAAGATGACCCACGTGAAGGATGGCCGAAATTCACTACCGCACCAGACACCATCGGAAAGGTGCAGTAGTATTTAGGGGAGGTGACCGACTGCTGAGGTCATTTGCGCCATAGGGGATGGACAGGAAAGGATGAAGGGTGGAGAGAAACCCGGCGTCGGCATTAGCCTACTCTTTATGAAAGGCACCAAGGGGTCCGCAGCTTAACGTCCCTTCCGATGGACGGCGTACTCACTCAAAGTGCCCTCCACAAAGCACCTCAAGTAGGGATTGAGATACCTTTGAAAAATATTCAACACGGCCAGGATTTGAACTCAAGCCCTCTGGGTGGGAAGCCAGTACGATAGCCACCGCACCAATCCGGATCCCCTCGGAAAGGTGCACGGTATCATGTTGGACAATAGGGAAGTAAAGGTTAGTGAGATGGCAATGTTTGGACCATTTCAAGAGGGAAACAACCAATTTTGTGCGGCGATTTGCCATCATGGATGAGAAATGGGTCCACCGCTACATACCAGAAACGAAACAGCAGTCAGAGCAGTGGGTGGAAGCTGGTGATTCAGTGCCGTAGAAAGTAAAGTCAATTGCGTCTGCTGGAAAGGTCATTGCCAGTGTATTTTGGGATGCAAAATGGATCTTTTAATTGATTACCTTGAAAAAGGTAGAACAATTACGGGTGATTATTACTCTAACCTTCTTGACCAGCTGGATACCAAAATTTGCAAGAAGAGGCCTGGCTTGAAGAAAAAAAAATCATCTTTCACCAGGACAGCACACCTGCTCACAAAGGTGCGTTGGTGATGGGAAAACGGCAGGAGTTGGGGTATGATTTGCTTGACCATCCCCCCTATTCTCCTAATTTAGCACCCTCAGACTTCCATCTGTTCCCCTACTTGAAGAAATTTCAATGCAACAATTTCAGAGTGTAAAAGTCATTTGCCTTGACTCTGAAATTGTTGCATTGAAAGGAACATTAGGAGATGACTCCATTAAAAATACTGTTGCGGCATCTCCTGCAGTTTCTTTGGAATATGAAGAAATTTGTTTCGGGGAAGCACTTCGTGTCCAATGAAGAAGTTGAGAGGGCCGTAGATGGATATTTTCTCAGCCTTCATTTCTTACTTCCGGGAAGGAATACTAATGTTGGAGAAAAGCTGAACCAAGTGTGTTTAAGTCAATGGAGATTATGTAGAAAATTAATATAATATTTTAAATTTAAAGAAATTTTCACCGTACCCTCGTAGTTTGCCCTGTAAATGTTTCACTATCTGAAGAACTTCTTGTTTACACTCCACTTTTTTAATGGCATCACATGGGCCAAACTAACACTTCACATTAATTGAATAAATGTGAGGTATTAGCAATGGTATTGTTAAGCCAACATATCCGTAATGGAAAAATGACTTACAGCTCTAATCGCATGCCAAAGATATCTGGTTTTCAGCTATATTCTCGTAGGAAATATCACAAATGTTATCGGCAGAGCCATCTTGAATAATCCAATCCATCTCTTTCTGTGTAACTTTTCTCTCGAGCGCTAGGTTCAAGCTTTATACTTAAAAAATAATATCTCTGTAAAGTTGTTTGTGGGGCCTACTTTTGATACCGTGACATTCATAAGAGCGTAGTATTTAATGAGAATGTCACTGTAGTGTTTAATAAAAGTTACAGATAATTGCCCTATGGTTTATGCATAAAATAAAATGAAGTAACAGTGAGGCCCACAGCAGTCAATCAACATTATGAGTAAGTCTTGGTTTTAATGTGGCATTTTGATGGAAACATCAAGTGTAAGAAATTCTTTATCATGCATGATGACATCATTAGATTTCATTGATCAAAGCAATATATTTCTTAGCATTAAATTCCATTAGCTTTCTTCTTTATCTTGAAGTGGTGTTGAAAGTACATATAAATTCCTTTTTATTTCTATATCTTTACCATCATATCCTGTGATGCACAGATAACTTGTTTATGATATTTCTTGGATAAAAATATTTTAGCACTGAGTTTGACTTGTTAGATAGTATTTATCTGGAGTTGTGAAAGTCAGTGATAAGATAAGCTGAGGCTGGTGTTGAAACATATTTCTTTTCATATTGGAAGTGTGCTGCCTCTTAGGTTCTCATTTGCTCACTTAAATCATATAGTTAAGTCTTAAGGCTTATATTGGATCTGTTTAGTGAATGCCTGGAATGATTAACTTAAGTAAGTTCATCTGTGATTTCGATCAGTATCTTATACAGTGAGTTTAAAGTGACGGAGCAATTTTATTTTGTCTCAGATACTGAAGGACGTGCTCAGCAGCATTCTGAGATGGGTGTTCCTCCCTTGGGATTGGTAGGCTACCCTCGTGATGGCACATCTGTGAATGATGAGACAAGCTCTACCTCCAGTGAGAAGTATGAGAGGGACGTCACTATTCTCAATCATTGTTTTGATGACATAGAGAAGTTCATCGCAAGGCTCCAACATGCATCAGCTGCTTCCAGAGAGCTAGAGCGCCGTCGCCGGTAATTTTTCCAAACAATTGTAAAAATGATCTTAATACCAGTATTTCAGTACATTTTTTCATTCCTTGTTCTGATATCCTTTTGATAAGTGGGTTTCAAGAAAAAGTGATATCCATATGCAGTATTTCATCTATATTTCTTTTGGAACAGCAACAGAAAATCAAAGAAAAAGGATATGGGAGATGGAATGCTCAGTATGAGAGCCAAGCCACCACCTGAACCAGAGTTTATTGATATATTTCAAAAATTTAAGCTGTCATTCAATCTGTTGGTAAGTCCTCAATAGTGTTAATTTCCTTATTAAATAAGTGAAGAGAGCATTGTTGAAATTTGAGAAAATTTTCAGATTGTGGTCCCTGTATGGAATCAAGTTTAGATAGAAATTTCTATGCTTGACACTGATATTGCTCATTAGTAGTTACATTTTTTCCTAGTTATTTTGTATGGGATGTGGGAGAAGGCTATGTCAAAAGGATCTTAAAGTGAATTATCATCAAAAGCAAATTGATTTGGAAAATCCACTGCAATATCATTATTTTCCACTTTTGATTTTATATTGATAATATTAAACAAGTATTGTAAATATAACTGCAATCCAGTCACTATTCAACTTACAGCCAACAGCAGGCTTCTTTTCCAACAGTTGACCAATGCTGTGAACTGATACTCATCTGATAGGGAACCCAAAATCATTACACACATGCAGTTGTTCATAGTTGATTTTATGACAGGCAATAGAAAAATGAAAACAAGAAAACTGATTATAAAATAGCGCTTCACCCAAGCTGTGTGGTTTTTCGGATACCAGATCTTCCTGGTGAAACATAAGCAGCACAGGAAAAGGGACTGGCCCCCTACACTGATGTGTGAATTTCACATGACATTGGGCTTAGTGTTGGATGGACTCTACCATCACCTACCATGCCAACTATAGGGTTGATTACTGTGTTCATGGTTCATGGTAGCTGATTCCTAGCTTTGGATATAATGTAGATATGGTATTGCAGCAATATAGGAAGAGAAAGGTGACAGGAAACAATGGCATTCATTATTTTACTCATGCATGAATGCAATAATATGTGGCTTCAAAGAATAATTAAAATACCCTGACAAATTAAAATGAAGGTGGCAATGAGAAACTGTGGACAATCCACTTTATACACTGTGTTCTTTTGCTTTTATAAAAATATAGACCTCTTCAATCTTGGAGGCTAGTTGAGGTGTTGTTCACAATAGTGCGGTCCGTAATATTTTGAATATGTATCGGCAGACATCATATGCCGACTCCCATGTGCATGGGCAATTACTGTATTGGTATTGAAAGTTATAATCATAATAAAACAGATGCCGTTGTACTTATACCACTTATTATTGCCACATTCTAGTTGGTTATGTGGAATCTGGGGTGTAATTTTATTTTGGTAGATATGGTAGTTTCTTTGTCATAACTGTACTACTTCGGTATTGCTACTATTGAAGGATTATGGATGTTCCCAAGGTATTTTTGGAAAAGGCTCTCCCACTAATATTAATCTATAAACATTGATATTTTGGCTTGAAATGTTTGCAGAATCAGGGATGTAAGGGAGATTTATAAATTTACTGTCATAGCAACCCCATATTATTCAATACTCTTTTGTAAAATTGTCATGCTATAAAAATGATAATTTAAACACAATTTTTTTCATAATTACAGGCAAAGTTGAAGGCTCACATCCATGATCCCAATGCTCCAGAACTTGTCCATTTTCTCTTTACACCATTAGCATTAATTGTTGATGCTTCTCACGATACCCACTATGGCCCCAATCTTCCTGCAAAAGTAGTCTCGCCTTTGCTGACGAGAGAAGCTGTGAATCTACTCATCAACTGTGTGACCAGTAAGGAGACAGAATTGTGGCATTCTTTGGGAGATGCTTGGCTTGTACCGAGGTAATGTGTATAGTTCAAGAAATGATTTTATTGCAGAAATTCTTTCTTATTGCTGATAAATGTAGCATTTCCATGATTCATTAATGCTTGATACTGTTCAACTTCTCATAAAATTGATCTAAGTTACTGTTTCATGATTCCCATCGCTTGACAACTGGTAAAAATTAAAATCTATAAAATTTTGATTAAGTACCACTGAGTTATTCTTGCAATATTTTTACCTTAGGATCAGTGTTCTACAGTTAAAGGGTGTTATGCATATATCTCAGTGTAGTGTTTATGTATTTCCAACCACAAAGCATTTTACCAAAACTTTGATTTATAGGTGATAATTCCATTGCTGGTGGTAACTCTATTGGTGCACAAAAATTTTGTTGAAATCTGCCGCCATGTAAATAGGTTTTCCAGCCTAAATGGAATTGGGCAAGGTTTCAGTTAATCCTTGACTCTGTTGGTTGTGATGATCTCTGTGACGTGTGAAAGATTTTTTAGGAGATTTACTGCCTTAAGTTGGAAGCTATTTCTGCTTCAGGGCAACTTATATTATGGGGAAGAAGGAAATGGGAATATGGAAATTATATGGGCATTATGCATCAACATTAGACTTTTTATACATCCAATAAAAATATTCAATTTCCGTGTTGATTTTTGGGCTAGAGACACGGTAATTGTGAGAAAAGGTGGCTTTTGGCAGGATGTTTTGTATGGCTTTACCTGCTGCAAGTCCTCCTTTGGCTTTTTAGATACATTTATGTACTGTGATCCTAATGCTAGGGACAAGGATATTTTTGTTACACTGTAATGAGTGAAGCCTTATTTTTTATAACTATGAATTAAAATACTATCATTTTTACTTTGAATTTGTTAATACTTGCCCCAAGAATTGTAGCTATTTACTGTCTAAATGTAATGGAAACATTATATAAGCCTTAGAAGCACATTGATTTTTCTTGGGGAGTGCAAAATTTTTAGTCTCTGGTTCTATTCAGTTGTAGTATAAAAAGGCCATCAGCAAATGAGAAAAATGCAAAATCTGGTATGCCCAAAAATTTAGGAGTTTCACATGTAAAAGCCATTTGAGTGAATGATTTTTGCACGGTGAACTTAAACATTTTGCTTCACATCAGCAGATGACTCCCTAAAAATAACTGCCATGGCATTTCCTGAAGTTCTTTGGATTTTTCAAAGGAAAACACCCATGTGTTCAACACTTTTTAATGCCGCAGTTGCTGTGAGCAACATTTGCAAATTTTCAAAAAAATTCCGGCTTTGCTTTTGGTGACTCTTTCTCGATGGCTTTAAATGTTAATAACAATGGAACAATTCTTTTATGCTTTATGCTGTTTTTTGTACAAAATTATTTAAGTTTTATTAACTTTCAGCTAATTATTATCCATAATAATGTTTTTATAGACAATTTTCATAAGTTTTCTATTATCTCAATAATAGCCTGTCAATTATTGCATAAAATTATGCTATTATGTTTGAAACTCAAGGGGTTGGACATTGATTTTAACATCATAGATTATAGAACAACAGATATGCCTATGATTACATTGTGGATTTGAATGCACTGTAATTTTTCACATCATCTTGTTCCTCAAAAGATCTTGGAAATTCTAACTGGCTTAAGTACTTGGCCAAATAGAGAAGATATCCAAGCTTGCAATTACTGAACTAACTGAATTTTTTTAAAGTTTAGTACGATGAGTATATTTTTTGTGACTTTTACTTCGGCGATTTACACAGTAGTGCTCTAAGAATGCTTGCAAACCTGCCAGGCCCAAGAGTGGGAATAGGGATTTCTATGGAAAAAGATCGATTGGTGACAAATCTTAAATATACCATTTAATGGATCATATTTCTTTCTCTACAATCATAGCTTTTTAGTTGATGACAATATTGTATTTTTCCTGAACTGTTAATTTTAACATCTGCTGCCATAAAATTATCAGTCATTTCCATTCATTGTTAATATTTCCAAGTAATTGTGTAAATAATTTAATAAATTATTAGGAAAAAATTGAAAAACAAATTATTTTGGGTGTTTTTTTATTTTGCAGCATAATCTGTTTTTAGTTGGAAACACTTTCCTCAATGGTTCTCCAACTTTTTTAAGAAGTTCAAATAGTAAGATTTTGAATGGTCCTCAAAATAGGCATCTTTGTTAGCAATGACCTCCTTTCTGGTGTGAATAGTTTTCCGCTGAGCCAGTTTTCAAATTTGGAAATAAAGACAAGTCACTGGGGGCTAACCAAATCTTGTGAATATGTTGGATATTGTAGGAATATGAACTTCAATTCTAAAATTTTTGGATCCATGTTTAGGGTATTCATGTTTCATCCACAGTTATGTATTTATGCAGAAACTTGTCAGGTTTACTGTGGAAAAGCATCAAATCAGCCTCTGAATTGACCACACGATTCCATTCATTTTCCACTGAGCACAAACGTGGCACCCATCTTCCCGAGATTTTTTCACACCAATTGTTTTTTGCAAAATTGAAAACACTATAACTTGTGATGTACCTTTTGCCTCAATTACTCTGCAAAGTATGATATGTTGATTGCTCAAAACCTTTTTTGGGTTTTTGTCAATCAATTCAGATGAAATTACTTCCGCTGGAAAGAATGTCCTTAATGATGATTGTCATTTTTGGATGCACGGCCATGATTAAACTAATTTACCCAAAGGTTAACAGTTGCAAACCAGGAAACAGATGTGCCATGAACTTCATTCAGCTAGGCTTTTTAATCTCTTTCGGAGTTATGTCTCTTTAATTGATGTGTTTAATCACCGCATGAAACATTTTTTTTTTCATTTTTCTTAATAAACATTTTTGCATAAATTGACTATGAAAGTGAAATGATATGATGCATTTAGCTGAAAATTCAACAGCAATCTAGTGAGGGATGAGGCTTACTAAAAGCCAACCTTATTGGGTATTTGAGCACCATCTCTTGGATTTTCCAAGGATTTGTTGAATGACCCTCGTAATATCTTTGCAAGGTGGTGACATGGCACTACCCTAATAATATCTTGTGACTATTTTTGTACTTAGTGCTTTGTCATGTACTTTGGCAAGGAGAAGAAATTCAATGCTAAATTAATTCTAGGATCTAATTATGAGCATTAAGTAAATAATAGTGATGTGCCTGTTGCAAACTTCACCATTCTATTGTGTGATGCACAAGTAAATGTAAAGCTCATGTAAAATTACTCACTGAGAAATTTTGTTTTTAATGAGAAATTCTTTGAAAGTGTTTTTAATGTTGCAAATAATGTGTTAACACAAAGCTAGTTAATTCATACTTCAGCCTTACCTGGGCTTTCTTGCCCCAGAGTCAGCTTTATTAAAATGGTGCAAATGACAAGGGTGTAAATAGCTATTGAGCAGTGCAATGAAATATTTGGAGTACTTGCCTTTGGCTGTCACTCCCCGAGCTACATGATTCAATAATGCTTGAATGTTGTTTCCATCCATGCATGTTTTTAATGAACCCTTTAATGTTTTTGTAAATTAGAGATGATGTAAATCATAGGGATTAAGTGTTTTTAATCCCATAACCATCACAAAACAAATGACAGTTGTGGTGTAATGGGTTTAAAATGTTGCAAGATTCTGTTATTCAATGAGGAATGGATTGGAAGGGGCCAATCATTATGCAAAAGAAAAAATCTCTGCCAAATGTTGAAAACATATTCATTAAGATATAGATGTAGAGAAAAGGGATAGGAAAATATATAGGAGGAACACAAGGTTGTTGGGGAATATAAAAGTGTGCACTGTGTCAATACGTGCCCTTTTAAGGCTACCGAGGCAAAAGAAATTGAAGAATTTTTAGCAATCAGGAAAAAGTGTCCTTGCCCGGGACGCGAACCATGAACCCTTTTTGAACCAATACTCTGACCATTAAAGTACTAAGGAAGGTGTATATAATTGTCCCTGGAATCAATGGGTCTATATGCAAGCAAGTGTTCCTATTCTTTGTCCAAGAAATGGAACTGGAGCTATTTCACCCACTCCAGGATGAATGGATGGATACACAAGAAGAAAGTAGAACAAGGAAAGTAGTCATACAATATAATAACGAGTAGGTAAAGTGAATTTAAAGGAATGCGTAGCCAGAAGAAGTAAATGAGCTACGGTGTCCAAATACAAATTCAAACATGGAAACCCAGAAAATGGCAAAACCATATTTATATGCATTAAGGTATTTAAAAAGGGATAAAAACACACATAAAGGGTGAACAGATGGTTAGTGGGAAGATGAAAGTATTGTAGTTCCCTCCTGGAAAGTTTCTTCAATGGAACCGCGTATGACAGACCATTGAGTGACCTTTAAAATACCTATTTATTCTTATAAATAATGTATGAGTATAATTTAATGCCAGATTGATAAAATTGTGCTATATTTAACCTAAATCGTAGAAATTATATTTCTAATTGCAAAATTACTGATATGAATGTACTAATTTTTTTTCTCTCTTGATATAATATTTAATAAAATTTACATTATTCCTTTGAAAACAATATTGTTGAAATAATTTTCACTTGGCTGAAAACAACACTTGAATTCATTTCTGTGAAAAATAAATAGCACCATATTTATGGTTTCAAAACTAACACCATGTTGCCCTATCTTAACCTGGCTTTACAGGATTGATTGATTATCTTCATGAGTTGGACATATTTTTATCATTAACTATTGCCCTAAAATCAATTAAAATGGTATTATTGGAAAGAAAATTCAATTTCTACCAATTGTTGTGGAAAGTATATTGTCATATCTCTGAAAATTAAAAGGATATGAATGAGATATTATTCTTGATTGAAGTAATTTTGGATAATTTCAGTTTCTATTTCATAAGATTTGGTTCATACCCATAAGAGGACAATATTTAGTTGAAGATTAATGTACCTAATGGCATAAAAATATGAACCTATAATCTTGCTTTTTATGGAAACAACAGGTTATATTTTTGTAGCTAACAGATGTTTTGGTTCATCTTTTGCATTATCATAACTGAATGTTATGATGATGAGAATGAGTATAGCTCATCCCTAGAACAACTCAAATAAAGGACTAGTATTTTCAATTATTATTATCTATGAATTTTACTTGGTGAGTGAAATGAAAGATCATTTCTATTTTCACTGAAGAGAAAATAAATTTTGGAACTTTTGGAATTCTGGAATCAAGAAAGAAATTATTAACCACTTCGAACATTATTTTTTCATCATGAAATTGAATCTATTCAGTGATATTTTGCATAATAAAATGAGTGTATATTACATGTTGTATAATCTTATCAGGAGTTAAAACTATTATTTCTCTTCCACTTCACCCAATGAATAGTTTGAATTAATATTTTCATGTTATTAGGTCTAAAACTCACTGGACAGGCATAGAAAACATGTTTTTATTACATTATATGTCTTTCACACTCTAATGTATTCTATTGTAAGTTTCTATCTTAACACCTCATAATGTTAAAAGATCTTTTGGAAATATTTTCTTCGCTAGGAAAATCAGATTTTGCATATGTGAACGTAAAGATTGAATTGTGGGCTGTCCATCCTTTCTAGACATTTTTGTCCAGACATTTTAAATTTGTTAAATCCCTTTCTGTAGAAGCTTCCAGTTCTGTTTCCTTGAATTGTGAACTCATATTCACTTGTCCCAGATTGATAACTCCTCACATTTTTAATCTTTGAAGTGTTAACTTCCAAGTTTTCCTATTGTTTTAAAAATGAGTTCAATAAGTGTATTTTATAAGGTAAAAATATGAACTCATTTTCTATTACTTAGTACAGAGAGTTACACATTTGTCTTTAGAACCTTGTGAAAAACTATTTCCTTTGCCAACATTTTCCTGGGTAAAATGAATAGGTTATAACCAAAAGCTTTTTATGAAAGAGTAAATTTTATTGATCTGAAGCTTCATATTGTGAAATTGCCAAGAAAAAAATTCCTTTGCTGTGACCTTACTTACTGCATAATTATTAAAACATGTTTAATAGCAACTGTAGAAACATGACAGGAAATTTCAATATTTGTCCTAGCACTTAGAAATTAATATTGGTGGCAAATTTAGATAAATTCTTGGATTTAATTAATTTTATATTTTTCAAATAGGGATCAATGGAAAAGCTATGTGCCTCCATATCATCCTGTCTTCATGGATGGATGGTCACCTGAGCATCCTGTGACTGATGACCGAGATCATAATGCTGTGGCATTAGGTAGTGCTGTTGCCACGGAAGCTAAAAGAACTCGAGGGGACGAAATCCGAGCTGCTCAACATGAAGTGAGTTCATATTGCCTTTTTGGATTTGATATGTTTCCTACACAGTGGGTGGAAATGTACCCTGCATAACATATTCTTCTCTGGCTCACAGGCAGAGTTACGGGAGCAGCAGTATCAGAGGGAAAGGGAACGAGAAGACTCACACTACAGCAGTGATTATTTTGATTATGATCGCCAAGAGCTTTCCCCATCTGAGCAAAATCGTTTTGCATTTGAGAACAGGAACTATGGGTCTCGACATGAGCGATACAATCGAGAAGACAGGTGGAGCTTTTTGGAAATTTTTTCATTCCTTAGAAAATTTATTAATATTTCATGGGCATGTTTTTCACAACTGTATTTCTTGCAATTAGGGAGAGATCCCAGACGCCCCCTTCTGAACGAGAATTTCCTGGGAGGGACGTGAGCTCAAGGAGTGACATTTCTGCCGACTCAATTGAGAAGAATGGTGGTCCAGGTGACCAGCAGCTTCGCTTTGAAAGGGCACAACATCATTGGCTTGATGAATTAAGGTCTCATGGAGCAAAAATTGTACAAGTAACATATCCTAGAACTGCCAACAATGATAAAGAGCTGACAGTGATTCGTGGCGAATATCTTGAAGTAAGTACTTTATAATTAGTTGCGAATGTAGTTAGTGTTGATTTGAAGTACTAAAATCCAATTAAAATAGGCCCATCTACAATTGGTAATGAGATTTTACCTATATTTTGTGTTCATTAATGTATATTTGAGGTTTTTATGGCATTAATAGGAAATAAGAGAAAGGTATGCCACAAAATAATTTATTGTTTTGGTATACAATTAAAATACAAACAATTAATACCACAAAACAATTTATTGTTTTTTGGTATAAATTGCTTTAGGTAAATTTTGTGGTATAAATATAGCTTTGTCTATTTAAGAAATTGAGTACTATGTATTTTCTAGTGTTGTAAATTCTGATGTAGATTTGAATGTTCACTTCGAAATATAGTTGGACTCCAGTTGTTCTAGTTGTAGCACATATCCCATGAACTGATGGGACTATTTTGTATTTATTATGCAAATACTGTAGTATTATTCAACTTTAGTTGATTGGCTATTGTGAATTAGTGGTCCAGCAGGACAATGCTCTTTCTCACAATATTACTTTTACTTGTTCACAAATTGAAAATATTACCCTAAGAAAATTGATTTTACTAGATGCATTATGGAAAAGTTTTATGAGAAATTAAGGAAAGATTTTCCTTTTTGGCTGTTGTGGCCACTTTTGAAATATGCATGATATATTTTGGGTTCATCAGAGGAGGCATCATTAAAAAAATTAAAAAATTAGAAGCTCTATCAACTTATTAATCGTAGAATCCCCGAAATTTCTCTTCACTACTGCATAAGTTATTTTCACTGGGGTTGTCACTTTCCTCATTCACAATACCATCTTCTCTTCCACATAGCCCATTACTAATTTCATATTCTTAAAAAAACATGATATTCTTCCTTTTAACCTTCTGTCTGTACTTTTTCAGCCTAGAGACACTAGACTGAACCTAGAAATTGATGGCCATTTCATTCTTCCTGTTGGTGCGATATCATGAATCGGTGCTTTTATGATATGTCTTTCGCATGCAAGAGAAAAATTTTTGGCTATTCTAGATCTGGTAGATATGCAAAGACCATTTCTCTTCATGAATCTCTGGCATCGTGACACTGTCCCAGAAAAAGCAGCAATACCTCTTTCTAATTTTCTTGCTTCAATTAAAATAATTTTTTAAATAACTAATCCTGTTCATTCTGTGATGCATACAGTCCTTAAAATGTTCCTCAAGCTTTCAGCATTTAGGAGCACATGAGCAAAGTTTTTTACTCATATTTGCATATACCAAATTCACCGTGTTTCCTCTGTTCTCATATCATCTTCTCAGTTGGAATTGGGCAAAGTGGGCCTTTCGGCTGCCTTGTGTCCATGTTTTGAAGTGTAATTTATGAAGTCCAGTTTAAATACCATAATTGATGACAATAATCTCTCTAAAGATCACATTACGTTATTGTCATTTTAGTTTTTTATGCAATGCTTAGTTTCTTTTATTCTTATCGAACATTGTATTAAAAGCAATCATTGTTTATGCCTTCACGACACACTCATATTATTAAAGATTGAATGTATGTAGACTCAAGTTTATCTGAAGAGATACAAATAAGTATTAGGGGTGATATCCTCATCAGTGCATATGAGTTTCGCAGCAGCATCACATGTAAGATGTAACTAAATGCACTACATATAAAATAAAAAGAGACGTTTCAGGCGTGATATGGTGGAATATCATGATTAATTAAAAATAGCAATTTTCCACAAAAATAAAATTTAATGCGACCGGTTTCAATGTTACTGATGATGATGTAGTAACATTGAAACCGGTCGCATTAAATTTTATTTTTGTGGAAAATTGCTATTTTTAATTAATTAAATAAATGCACTACATTGTATACATTTATGATTTATTTGGGAATTTTTTAGGAAGTACTTTCAAGGAAATATTAAAATTCTATTCCTTACTTTTGGCTCGAAACAGTGTTATAATCAACATTTGAAATAAAGGCAGCCATTTTCTATGCCTGATGCAGAAAAGAAATGCTTAGTATAATTTTTTGGCAAATTGGCTGGTGTCTTATAGGTTGAAGTTTAACCCATTTACCTCCAGCCCCTAAGATGTGGGTTGGTTTTAGAGCTCAATTTTGAGTAAAAAAGTGCATGTTATGGGCCAGGAAATATAGTGTATACCGATATTTTGAAAGTCTGGGAATGGAATTTAGAAGTTTCCTGGGTTAAGGACAAAAATATATTCTTTATTTATTCATATAAAAAATGCCTATTGACACATTGTGTATTAAGTCAGTGTTTTTAATACATGTCAGATCATTTTTTGCAATCAGTTGAGTGTCCATTGCATCGAAAAATTGTCCTCCTTTCCAATCTCTCCCAACCCTTGTCCTTCTCATCTTCCACACTTTTTCAAAAGGCATCTCTTCCCTTCCGATTGCACTTGAACGATCACCCCTGATTGTAACCCCTAATTGAAATGTGACCTTACACCTAAAAAAACCTGAAAAAAACATAATATTTTAAATCCATCGCCCAGGAGACACCCAGTGATATAAAGTTCCAAGGGGTCTACTGGATAAAAAATTCTTATGTGAAGAAAAGTGGGCATAATGGGAATATAAAAACATGTTCACATGTGTGTGACTACATATATGTAGCATAATATATTACCAAATAAAGTTATATTATAGTTCATCAAGTTGATTTTCCATCACTCACATCTACAAAAATTTAAAATCGCCATAATCCTACTTCTCTCAAAGTCACTCGCTGTAATTCTAAATTGTTATCCTTGCCGTGGGGTAAGGATTCATATCCCTTATGTGGGGAAATTGCAAATGAGCATATTAAACTGTTCTAAATGGGATCATTAAGCCATCTCATTTCTTTAAATAGCTTATGCTATAATCAAAAGATAATATTATGTTGATATATTTTTTTGGTTGAGTACATAATAATATTAATTTTTGAAACATATATTTGCCTGCATTTATGAGACTTGATTGTAATGCAGTACTGAATGATCAGATTTTAGATGATAGCAGAAAATGGTGGAAAGCAAGAAATAGTCGTGGCCAAATTGCCCATGTACCACATACTATTGTGACACCTCATGCTGGAAATGAACAGACGGATATCTTCCATAACCAGTTGTATGCCCGAGGATTTGATAGACACTACCCCAACCAGGTGAGAATGATTGTATTGTAAGCTATTTATCATTCACCATTGGAATCAGAATTAGCGTTTGTGGGATCCTGTTTGAATGAGTTTTGTGATATAAAATTTAATTCAGTTGATTGCACTTGAAGCTGTATATAGGGTGGAATTAACAATGAAGACATACATAGTGTACTATGAACTGGGCATTTTCATTTGGTCAACATGCAAATATGCAACTTACTAAATCGTGTCTCATTCTGGGCTGCTGTTAGGATATGGGCCGTGAGAGCCACTCACCTGGGCATGAATTGGCACGACCAGCAGCACGCTCCCCGCCCATCCCACCAACTGCACCTGCTGAGTGGGTTCGTAAGGAGCGACTGGGCAAGAAAGGTGAATTCCGCTACTTCTAATGTGTGCTCTGTTGATGATGTTCTTTGTCTTGTTTGTAACTGTGTGTGTTTTCTGGAAGTCTCATTGCTCAGGGGCATTTTGTAATTGTCTTCATGGCAGCAACTACACTGCACAATTTAACTGGAGGGATTTGTTATTTTACCATATAGATCATATATTTTGTAACAAGGATCTACCCCTTTGTACTTAAAGTTTCACTGTCTGATTCATATTCTTGTTCATCAGGGAGTAATTGATAAGAGAATTTAAGGAATGATCCTGAATATTTTCATTATATTTTGATACAAATCCAGTGTATTTTAATGCTGTTTGTGATGTCTTTTTACTGCTAATATGCATAAATAACATGTACAAATGTATTTAAAAATTCATAGACTAGTTTGCCTTTATATGATCCTGAAGGTATACATTCCATTTAAAATATTTAAAGGTCATTATTTTATGTAATTATATTATTTCACTGTGAATTTTTATACTTAATGGGCATGATCAGTTGTGCTGTTACAATTGTATGTTCAGCTTGCATTATTTTAATAATGCGTACAACTTACCTAAACCTGCTCAATCAAAGTTGAGTTGCAGGAGGCCCATAGAAATGAATTATATTGGGAGGCTGGTATATACAGATATGAATATTGGAATAATTTGCAAGTGTGTTGGCAATGTCCATATTTTTATAATCAATTATAAACTCACAGATTGTATACACTTAAGGTAAAATTATTAACATAATTATCATATAACTTGAGTTCAATCTGAAAATATGCTATGAGTTTTGAATCTATTGTAATCCGTCCTTAATGCTATAAATGCCCTGAGCTGTCTAGCATCTATAAACAATACCATTATACCATTGCAATTATTTTTTTACCTTTTAGCCTATTTTATGGAACTGACATACAGGCACATCTTGCTTAGTGATTGCACACATGACATAAGATCTAAAGGAAATGCATTGATCATTAGGAAAATGATTTTGATGCTCTTTTATTAAATTTTTACTAATGAATTACCTATATTAAAATACACATCAGTGTGTAAAATTTTTTAGAAATGTATGAATCATTTTAATTGGGAACAGATGTGGAATAATCACTCATATAATGGCACCTGAACTAAACTAAAGAAACTAAATCCTATCTTAAGAGAGAGGTTTGCCTGTATTTCAAAATTTACAGGTAGTTTTTGGGGCTTTCATTCTAATTCCAGTCAGTTCATCCATTATTTCTTCTCCCTTTAATATGTTTGGTGTTGCAAATGCATCTGAAGTGCTTCTGTATGTGCTCCACAAATATTTTGGTGGAAAAACTAAAAACCTGTCACCTTTTTTATGCTTAACTTGGAAAGTAGCATACCAACCAATGTACTCCTACTTCTTTACATTTACTTTAAGGTTTACTTTCACGGAACTTGTGATGAAACTTTTTCTGTGGGAATGTACCTAATTAATTATTAATAATGTAGTGAATTTAACTTCCCAGAAGTATTTTGCCAACTATATCTAGAAAATGGTAATTACTTCAAGTTCTTTGTAATATGATTTGAAATTAACTGTGAATTCATGAGCTGTGAACTTATTCCATGCCTTTCTGCAATCTATCCATTCCAAAGGTGATGGATTTGTGCAGTGAATGAAGTTACAGTAAAGTGTACGTGAAGTTCAAGAAAGTTGGCAAAAACCAATGCACTAAAAGCTGTCCATCTGCAATTCCTTGATAGTGATTAAATCTATCATAATATGATGTTAATGTGTTGTCAATTTTATTGTCAGATGTCTAGTGACTATGGTCAAGGAAAGCATAGCATCATAAAGAGAATGCAATGTACTTAAAAGTGCATCACACATATTACATGCTCATTAAAATGCATGGAATTATATTCTTATTAATGTATTTTGCATTATTTTAGAATCAAATCTTCTAGTTCATATTCTGGAAAATAGTTTTTTTATAGCAGCATCATTGTGGTAACAATATGAGGAAAGCAAAGCAGAGAAATGAATATTTATACTTGGAAAACCATGAGATTATCAGATATTTTATAATGAAATGGGCAAATTTAGTGAGACCCTGCTTTAAAAAAGGAAGTGGACATAAGCAGTACATCTCTGCATACCGATATTAATCCATTTCATTGAGGCAGTCTTGAGGAAATATAAGGTAGCCCCGTAGCACATTTATTTTTGATAATATGCTCCAAGAAATATATTGCATCAAATATTCATTGATAAAATTAACTCTATATTGCACCTTTCACCTTCATTTTCACCTCACTGCAAGGAAAGGAAAACTGTGGTAAATTAATTAATATTAATTGCATACTTATTAATTTGTGGGCTGTGGTAGTCCAGGGGTAGAGCATTGTATTACTGACTTGAGGGCCTGGGTTCGATTTCTGGGCAAGCCTGAGGGCGCCTGCAGCTCCACCCAAGCTATGTAATTTGTCGGGTACCAGATCTTCCTGGGAAACAATAACCGGCGTAGGGAAAGGAACTGGTCCCCCTACCCTGATGTGTGAATTTCACATGCTATTGGGTGCTGCTGCATGCTACTGCATGAACTCTGCCATCGCCAACCAAACCAACCTTCGGGCTGATCACTGTGTTTGTTGTACCTATTAATTTGATTATATGAACAACACATCTAGACTTATTACAACTGCTTGGGTGTTCTCTCTTGTCATCCAACTCCTAAAATGCCAGCAAACTACCTGCCCAGTTGTTTGAGGTAAAACTTGCTTATAATTTCTCACATTTCTCATTAGGTACCATGAATAAGGTGATACAAAAGCTGGCATTTGTCAATATCTAATTAATTCAATGTAATCTAAGCACCCGTCTTTGCTAAAACACAAAAACATGCAGTCTCCTGCCTCAAGACAAATGATTATCAAACTGAAAATTAAATGATGTCTAATTTGTACCTCGGGCAGGAACAACTTTAACAACCATTAAGTACACATTTTTTTATCTGTTGGCAGGAGTTACGGTGCAAATTACCCTAATTTTTTTGGAGGGGTTTTGCCACATTCCCCGATTCAGATTTGGTGCTAACTTAGTATGAAAAAGCAGGGATAAGTAAAAAAAGAAATAGGAATTCAAGCCAGCAATGCTAATAAAAATTGAGGAAAAGGTGGGCCAAGAGATAAGTATGCAAGAATAATAAGGTGAGGCATGATAATGCTGTAGTGGAAAATAGTACAATGCCTTTCTTTTCCCTTTTATTCTTTCAGAAAGGCTACTAAGAGTGCCAAAAACTTATGTGCAAGTGGAGTAACCGGTGGTAGCAAAAGTGGGTTAGCCCTCTACTTTAATCACCAACTCTTTCCTTTTTGTTCAGTTCGTTGATTGAAGTCTCGTTATGTGGCAGGATGCTTAGAAAGGGGATTATTTCTGCACTTCTAATGCTTGGTTCTATCTCATAGTCATTCATGCATTTCTGCTTGCAGCAAGGCTTAAGCAAACTGCTTAATAGAATGAGCAATAGTATTACTCCTTGTATGAGTCTCACAATAGGTTTAAGAAAGGAAAGCTTTAATGACGACAGTATTCTATACCTACTACCTTGATCAAAAAGTTCCCGGAATAACCACCGTGTGGCGCTCCCATCGTTCCGATTTGAGTTTTGTTTTTTTTTGTTAAATTGGTACATCTGTTGTTGATATTCCCTTTAAATCTTAGTGTCATAACTTGACATTTGCAAAAGTTACGGTCGGTTTTCGGTATGTCCATCTGTGCTTCCTGCGATTTTTCCATTACTTCCTCTCGGCTGCTAAAACGCGTTCCCCGTAATGGTTTTTTAACTCGATTGAACAGAAAGAAGTCACAGGGAGCCAAATCAGGTGAATTCGGTGGCTGTTGGATGGTATTTGTTGCATTTTTCGTCAAAAAATTACGAATAATGATAGCACTGTGCGACGGTGCGTTATCTTGGTGCAAAATCCACGAGTTTTCTGCCCACATTTCTGGTCTCTTTCGGCGAATTGCTTCACGCAAACGTCTCATAACGCCCAAATAATACTCTTTGTTTACTGTCTGGCCTTCTGGCAAAAATTCATGATGCACTACACCGTTGTAATCCATGAAAACCGTCAGCATTGCCTTCTTTTTTGACTGAAAACGACGTGGTTTTTTTGGTCTCGGCTCATTTGGTGAACGCCATTCACTTGCCTGATGTCTGGATTGCGTGTCGTACTCATAAACCCACGTCTCGTCTCCAGTAATGATCCTTTTGATGAATGTGGGATCGGATTCAGCCTCGCAAATCATGTCTTTTGCGACGTCAACACGGTCTCTTTTTTGCATGAAATTGAGGTCTTTTGGCACCAACTTTGCTGCTACACGACGGAAACCCAAATCATTAACCACAATGTCTTGGGCGGATCCATAGGCAATGTTCAAGTCCTCCGCTATTTCTCTGATGGTTAATTTGCGGTTATTGACCAACATTTCTTTTACTTTATCAATTTTTTCACCGACTTTCGATGTCGATGGTCTGCCACTGCGTTCATCATCTTCGATTGACTCACGACCCTTCTGAACCGCTCGTGCCACTGGTAAACGACCGTTTTTTTTAGAGAATCGTTGCCGAAACACTTTTCCAACATTTCCAACGTCCGTGCGCCACTAAATCCGTTTTTTACGCAAAATTTAATACAAGTTCGTTGTTGCAAATTTAAATCCATTTCTGAAATTGTAAAAAATCGCCAACACACACAGAGATAGATGTACTCTTGGCTACGTAACTTTTGCAAATGTCAAGTTATGACACTAAGATTTAAAGGGAATATCAACAACAGATGTACCAATTTAACAAAAAAAACAGAACTCAAATCGGAACGATGGGAGCGCCACACGGTGGTTATTCCGGGAACTTTTTGATCAAGGTAGTACATTACATGTCATTTTTTAAGCACTGAGAGAGGATAGAGAAGGCAAACATGGTAGCATGAAATGCATGACATGACAATCGTACACAATTAAAACCATAATTTATAAATTAGACTAGGAGATGTTATACAAGAGTTGTTGCAATATAGTTATTTTTTGGCATTGAAATGAGGAAAAATGGTGATGGGATTACACCAATCCCATAAAATACAACATTGACAATGATGTGTGCAGTTGTAATGTATTAGATGTGAACTCCAAACTTCTTCACTAAGTACATATTAAAGTAATTACTGTGATTGCAGCCCATTGTAAATTGGGTTCCCACTGTATCTAAAGATATGTTTATATATATTATAAATATATTATATATATATATATATATATAAAAAATATGTAAACACACATACACACCCATACAAACATCATAGTTATCAACCCAAAGGTTGGTTTGATAGGTGAAGGTAAAGCTCACCAAAGGTTAATAGCAATATTCTTGGACTTCCTGTTTGGTTCTACCTGTAAATGCATTTGTAATGAATTGCATCACATTTCATTGGCATCTTTGTGGTGTACTGAAGTGATGGTATCTACATCATAATCACATCATTTCACCTGGATTTCATAATTGATATGGAGAATTGATGCACTGTATAATTTAGATGCCAGTGATGCTATAAAGTGTAGTTTTCAGCAGCAGTTTGGCTTTTGACAGGGATTAGCACTTACGGAATGAAACCTACAAAAATATGGTCATTTACAAACCTTGAAAATTATTTCCAAACATAAGTTTCTCCATTTCTCATTATTGTAAAGGGTTGATGCATGTTTATTTATTTTTAAAGTACTTACTTGCATATTATGGGCATACATTTTTGCTCCCACTTAAATGATGTGTCTGCTGATTTCCTAATTTGTTATGACTGTGTTCACAGAGCAATATATTTCAGTTCATTGCTAGAATGCTTGGAGTTGATTTAGAGATGCATTTCTTGTTGAAGTAATGATCATATATTTTGATCCAGTTACAATTTTGGAGTTTGTGAATAGCTAATGATCACCTATAGTGGAGCATATGGATAGTCTCTTTATAGATCTCTAGGTAGCTAAGGATAAAGGGGTTGATGTAAGACCTGTTGAGGCAGTGTGGAAATAATGTTTGAATCAATGCGATTGGCTTGAGGAGTCTTTTACTATTTGCATGATGACATCAATGGAATTTTGGTATACTTATTATTCGAACAGCAATGGATATGTTTTATCATATGTGTTCTGCAGCTACTACTGTAATTTATGACAGGGAAAATCTTTCCTGTATAAAGTGATGCAAATCGTGGGGCCTGTTTTTCAAAGAAGTAAATTATTTCTTCCTAAAAATTGTGAATATAACATAAAACATCCTAAATCGTGTATTATGGGATAAGAATATGAGAGATGGGTTGACTTTGAGAAGTTTTCAACTATTTATTTTTCTGAGAAAATTCTGCATCAATTAAATACATCTTGTGAGTTACTTTCTGCTTTTTAGAAATAGGCCCAAGGTTAATTCTAACTTGTTTTCTGTTGTTTTAAATGTGGTGAATCTATTGTACCTGCATGCTAATTTGAAGTAAGGATATATTTTTTGCAAGCTTTATTTAAATTTTTATTTGATTTATATTTATATTTTTTTTGTATAAAGTTTTGTTGGGTTAATTGAGTTTGAAAGGTCATCTTGTGCAAGACATCGTAATTATTTACAATTGCAAACCTGTGCATAATTTGACTGCTTTTACCATTGATTAATGATTGGCAGATTAACTTGGACATTGTTAAAAAGGCCATTTTGTACTTACTATTACACAGTAAAATAGAATCGGTCCATGAGATACCATGTCTTCTTCTTAAGAATGATTCCCATTGCAGGAGAGTATTTTATCTGAAGCTCTGTGCGAAATCCAAAGCAATTGTGTTTGGTGAGCTGCATTTGGACTGAGGACGTGAGCCTGCCCCAAATTACAAGAAATGGGTCTTAAAATTTGTTAAGTGAGGGGATGGTCTCAGATGCATCATATACTTTAAATGTGTTTGTTCAGAATTTTAAATTCCATATAATACTTTATTTGTATCATCAGTGAAAAATTTTACATTTTTAAAAATTTAGTTATCACATCAAATTTTTTAAATTTGTTATAACCATTAAATGAAAAATGCTCCAGAGAGGACAGTATGACCTGATTTACAGCATTCTGGTATGTTGGGCTAGTTAATAGACTTGCATCTGAGGCTATATACAATTTTGTTTCCATCACCAGTTTACATAAAAACTCAACTGAATTATTGCATAATTGCAATAAAGTTACATGGTAGTCTATTTTCTAGAAATCTGTTGTCATAGTTGAAGCTATTTGCATAATTATAGTAGTTATTCAAAAATCACATGTCCAGACGGAAAATTCAGTTTTTTAAGTATATCTGAGGTGTGTGCTTAGGTATTCCCTTCAAAGATTCATTTGTGGTTATTGTGTGTGCAAACTATCATTAAACACCAACCAATATTCTAAGCTCCAGGGTGCATTATGACTTTTTGTAGTGTCAATTAAGTAAACAGCTAATTGGTCTCGGGGCTGGTGATCCTGAAAGCATAGTTAGGGCAGAATCACTTGGAGGAAATAAAATGTGTTGCTGATGAATGCATTGAATTTTTAACAGAATGAAATAAATTTGAAGTGCCAAAATTATTTGTTTTGAAAAACTTAGCAGAAAACTTACTAAAGTAAAACACAGCAGAAGTCTGTGCCAGCAGAATATATAGACACACATAAGTGCAAGAGAGTCTGGACTGTGACAGTGAGTGAAATTTTTGAGTGCTGAGCAGGAATTGTTTTAAGAATATGAACCAACTGGAAATGAAGTTCATAAAATAAGTTTTTTGTTTCTCGGTCTGAAAGTTTCTTCCTTCCGCAAAATGAGGAATTTTATCAGTTGATTCAGTCTTTCACTTACGCAAGATAAAGTCTGCAAATTTGAATGACACTCAACCATAACCGAAATATGTAGAGCCAGAGAAAAAAAGTGAAAAGGTATTCCTCATCTAAGTGGTATTATTGTCAGAAGGAATCCGAATAATTACTTCTACCAAAATTATATTATAGGTGAATTAAGTATGTTAAGTTGGCATATAAATCTCTATTCACTAAACGTAATCATAAAACTGTGCTAGCATACATCATGGGTGCAAGAAGATAATGAATTTTTTAGCTTAAATTTGCATTATTCACTTGCTATCATCACCAGGCTTCTGGGGTTCAGTACTAATGAACCTTTTTAACTTGAAAGGGAAATAATTCCAGCTGTGAAAGTTTCCTTTCATTAGCAAAATTGTTTTCTTAATTATTTTTCTCTATTGATGAGATTAAGAGTAACTCTGATACTTAAGCATGAAGGTTAAATTATGTTGGATCTGGAGAGGGTGCTCATTCATTCAAGGTGTGAACAGAGTTTGCAGTGACATTCTACACAGTTTTTTCCATAGGAGTGAGCATATGATTTATAATTTATTGTTTTGGTGATATATTACTCTTGTGAACTGATGCAATGGTACAAGATATTCTTGTATGATCTGAGTAGATGGAATTTGGACTCTTGCTTGATATATCTTGAGATTTTTGAGGGGAGCCCATTGAAGGTTGATTGCATAGGAGTTGATAAGGATGATGATGATTGGGATAAGGAGATAGTGATGTTTTATTTGTGGATGAGGTGTTGAATGCCAGTTTCTGTAGGGTAATTGTTTGTTCCTTTGTACTCAATGTTATGCAATCTTCCAATTTTCTAGTATTTTCAATTTGTTAATATTGAAATATGGCAGCTAGCATTCTATTCATATCATTCTAATAATGACTAAATGTATTGCTCTGGAGAAGATATTGGAAGGGATACTGGTAAAACATGTGGGTGTTTGTGACATTTTGTTGCATAGTGTCTGTAGGGTTTCGACATGCATGATTTGGCTATTTAAAAGCCATGTACTCTGATTTAGCTGTGCAAACATCACTTTTTCAATGCTACCTCTTTTGTACTTTTATTAATTAGCTACTTCACTGTCATTGGTGCTACCAACCTATATATGTAATTTTCATGTGTTGTCGCTGCTCTGACCTGTGGTGAGCCTTGTTTTATAAAGTTACTGTTTGACCCCATGCTTAGCTGTGGCCATTGTTTTTCCTTGTATTCCCTTCAGTCCAATTGTAAACACACTATTGTTTAGCTTACATTGTATGTGGTTGATCAGAAAAATGTCGGAACTATTATATGTTAAGGTGGCCATGTTATGTTTTGGTGTCTATGTATTGGATTGATAAAGAGGATGTGCTTAACTTGGGGGCATGAAGCTTCCTTTTTGAGTATTTTAAGTGAATTATGATTTGTTGCAGTATTGTGAACTTCCTTAATTCTTTTGGTGAAGTTTAATTTTTGTTACTTGAAATACTTATTATATTATTTTACTTCTTGCAGAAATCCCTTTTCTTTGCCTAACAGCATTTTACAGTCATTTTATATTTGATATCCCAAAGATTGTTTTTCTCTTTTCTGTAAATCATGTACAGCCTTGAGTATTCTGAAATGAAAACATTACTTCAGAAGGGTGAGTGTATATTTTTTTAGTTTATATTTGTAAAATGTAAACTTATAGAATGTGTTTGAACATTTATCTTGTTATGGTGAATAAACTAATACAGTATATCACTCAAATCAATATCCAGTTACTACTCTTATCTATTGAGGTTACATTTAAAATTCCGGTCCTTACAGGTGAACAAATTTCCCAAATGTTTGTTTCATGATATACTCATATATAGTACATGCATTCACACTGCTACTCTTGATGACGAAATGTGATAATTCCCAGAATATTTGGTTGTAGGGTGTGCTCAAGAATTAATTTTCCTTATAATATGAAAAAGTGACAAAACCAACATGCTAGAAATAGTCATTTTTCATAGTGAATTACAAAGTTGTCTGTAAATGTGTTAAATTTGAGTCAGGGTCTCTTAAATATTGGAGAATCTCTGCCAGGTGATGGAGGGGGCAACCCAGTGTGAAGGGTGAGGTTCTTGACCATTGGGTGTAACCATTTGAATAATACGATAGACAGAATCTCAGTTAGTAGGATATGGTGGGAAATATCCTAGATATATGAATGGAACTGGGAATATTTTTATTTTTTCAATTCTCAAAAAATTTGGGACCAAATTTTTGGTGAAATCTGATGGAATGAAGTAACCGATGCCATAATGGCATCCTTGGGAAATTTGCATCAGGCGCCATCGTTAAGGAATATCCCCTCTGGATTCACTCGTAAACCTTTTCGCTGCAGTGGGGACAGAGCGTATTTGCGTGTGCCGCTCACACGGCGACGGAAGTAACCAGCGGCGACAAACTTTTAAAGCGGTAATGATAATATTTTATGGTTTACTGATCACGCGTATCATGTAGGTATGGGAGTCGTCAAGCACAAAGAAAAGTACAAAATACTGGTACATTTGAACAATGTGAACATGCTTGAAAAACAAGATATTGCCGGCCCCGGTGGCGGCGGGGTAACGTCCTCGTCTGCCATTCCAAGGGTCGCGGTTTCGGTTCCCGCCTGGGTGAGTTTTCCTCCACCTAGGGCTTGGGTGTTTGTGAATGTGACCATTGTTACCGTTGTTAATAGTTCGATGTAAAGGCCAAAATGTGCTGTTTTCGGACTAATACTGAATAAATAAATAAATAAACATATACATTAGAGTATATAATAAAAACAATGCACTACAATTGCTGGCCATTTAAAAGTCCATTCCATGAGTATTAACTCTTAATTAGAAGGTTATTAAGTTTCAATTTGAAAAAAATCACTGTACTTGACGTTTGCCTTTGTAACTTTTATTTTTCAATGTAATTCCGTATTGAAATCTTATGTATTGAATGAATTGTGAGTGATGTTCGCCGAGGCAAATGGATATACACGGCCAATGATAATACTTAACAAAATAATGCCTAAGATTTCTTGTCTCACAATTTCACGTAAGACCTATCACGTATTACCTACCACAAGCTATCCATGATATTATAGTGATAAAATACAAGGTAAATATGAGTTATATGGCTTAAAAAAAGTGAACCGACGAATATGTAAATAAAACTATTCAGTGAAAATAAATAATCCGCGCCTGCTGTTTTTCAATTGCTGTGGGAACCGTCATTTCAATCAATGGAATTGATTTTAAAAAAATGTTTTTCTTTTGCCGACCTTCCATCAACTGGGATCGACATGTAGAAGACATTAACTTCGCTGTTCCCTAATTTTTCGGTGGCATCGGTCATAGCCGATGCCATTGGCCGATGCAATCGTCGGGCGGTTTTCCGGAATAACTTCCGACGCCATTTTCGGATGCCGTTTGGGGAAAGGATCGGGCGACTATGAGTGAGGGAATTACAACCCCCCTGATTTTTCCATCCCCCAAATATTATCATTTTTACTTATGTACTCGAGAAAATTGTTTTACTAGAAAAATGGGATGGCTTGTTTTCTTTAGATAGATAAAGTCTTTATATTGGTATTTACGCTTGCAAACTAACTTAATGATTCCAGGGTCGAATCGTGAGTACGGAAGGAATTCTAATTTGTATCGCACGATTACATTCTGGACGGTGCACAACATAGAGGTGGTTATTAGCTTTATGTTGTATGACTCAATTCCTGACGTGAACAATGACTGTAAATCAAGAATATCCTGACTACACGATAACATTATGAGGACGGGTGGTTAGTGGGCGTTCATTCCGTCTGTAATGCGTTCCATTCCACGGCGTTTGAGGGTCAATGTCATCCGTTTTCACAAAAGCACAACTTCCGTCGGCTAGTGACCACTACTCACCGTTAACAATATGTTAGTAACAATTGTTGGCTCCATGGAAGAAAAAATAAATACTAATTTTGTCAATTATTTTTGGATAATTAAATGAACACTGTGCACTCGGTCGAGGAAACATTTAGGACAAGAAAACGTTGGAAAGAAGCAGTGCGAATATATGAAATATGAGAGGAGGAAAAGTAGAAGCTATTTGAAGGTAAAAGAATTTTAATGTTGCAAGAAAGGAGTCACTACTGACCACTTGAGTTAAAATTGGGAGGTTAATACTGGAGCCCAATGAAATTCAGGTACGTTGGGAAGAATACGTGGAGGAACTTTATGGTGGAGACATTAGGCCAGCAATTTCAGAAAGAACGTAATGTAGACAAATAAAGGAAAGGAATTCGAATAACGCAGTGGCAGTCCCCACATAATTAGGGAAAAATGGAGGGAAGAGATTCTTTGGACTCCTACGTGTAATGTATGATAAAGAAATATGACCGAAGGATTCCCTTAGGTTACCCCTGAAAAGTCACGTCAAACAGGAAATTGGCAGTGAGTGAGGATTATAGGAAAGATAATTTTAATTTCTTATGCAGCCAAGTTAATTCTGAGAATAATCAATGAAAGGTAACATAAAAGAGTAAACCGCTACCTAGGAGATAATTAGTGTTGATTTATAAAGGGAAGGGGAATACGAGACTCAATACAGTAATGAGGACATTATTAGAAGGGAATGTAGAATACAAACAGAATGTGTTTGTATCGCTCCGAAATGCTCATTGACTGTCGGAATGGGCAAGTATAAACCGCCCCGGTAAGTGAAATCTCACCTTTACCGGTTATTGTGCGTAAGAAACTCATGGCATTGAAAAGAAATAAACATGGCTGAAGTGGAAGTGTGGTTTGCGAGGAGAAACTTAAAACTAGGAATAGCATATGAAATCTTAACCTAACAGGAAAGGATAACCGACAGGGAAAGGTTTCCAATAAAAAACTACATTTAGAGCTAAGAAATTTGATAGAATGATTCTTGGTTGGTTTGTACACCCTTTACAATGCGTATATTTTTATTTAATTAGAAATTGTTATCATTTTTCATCATTTTATCGTGTTTTTTGTCAGGATTTCCTAAAAGTATTGAACAGATTTCAATGGGCAAAGCTGATGAGAGCATTTCAGAATATAGAAGAAGACTGAACAAATAGGCAATTTATTATATAATGTATGAATCATGTGTCGCACTTCTTCACCATTATTTTCTTATATTATCTCTATAATTTATTGTCCCTTACGTGATTGCTTTCGCTCTATTTTCGGGCTCTATGATAATTTCACCGTTACTTTGGTTAGCTAAAGGCGCTCTGTGTGGTAGGCTTTTTTAATTCCCATATGTATTTTATTATCGACGTTGAGGAGAAGGCATCCTGTGTATTATATTTAGCATGGGAATAAATAATGCTGACTGAGTTTTTCTCTCCCTCTACTTCCTAATTACTGCCTTAAAACTTTCCTTTGTCCTAAAATATGAATACCTCAGCAGTCGCAAGTCATCTCTCTAACAGAAACTTTGATTTTTTTACCACTCCAATCATCAACTTATTTTTCTTGAACTAATTTACTGTTTTCGTGAAATGCATGATCCGTCGCGTTGAAGTCGTTGACTTTCAAATGCCATCGACATTCAGTTACAAAAATATCGGAATCGTGCGTCCAGTCATACTTTTCGACCTTGTCGCCAATGTTCTTTTGAGGTTTCACATTGATGGGAAACCATGTGGAAGTCACATATTTTCCACACAAGTAATTTTTTCCTTGTCTTTGTAACCTTTTAGACTGGCCTGATGAAAGTATCATTCAAATATTTGTAAGTTTGTTGAGAATATCCGAGTGATGAGGCCAGCCTATTTTGATTTCTTCCAAAGGATTGGATGTATACTCTGGGGACTTACTACTTGGGCTGGAAAATACTCATATTGCAGAAAAATGCAATCAGGGTGCCGAATATTTCATGCCTCCATAAAACCTGCGGAGAATGTTTAAAAATACACTAAATTTAAAAAATTCCGTGATTTAGCCGTGCATGAATTCGAAAACGTAGTTAAAATATACAGAAAAACCAGAACGCAATCGAAAATATAGTGGTAAGAGAAGCCAAACCTTCCGAAAAACTCAACGACAGTTTCTCCACTCTGCAAACCAAACTAAAGTGGTAGCCTTTGGCGAGGAAGTGAGCATTTGCGTTTAATAGAGGGTTGTAGTATGAGAGGTGTTACGCTGTAAAACTGCATACATTTAAAATATCGTTTCGTTTGAGGAAACAGAGAAGGGCACTTAGTAGACATTAAAACTATAAAACTGCATACATTTAAAATATCGGTTCGTTTGAGGAAACAGAGAAGGGCACTTAGTAGACATAAGCTTCCTCACCTCCATGTTTACGTAGTTGTATTTGGAATTCGTAGCAGAGGATAATTAATTAAAGTATATCAAAACGTGAAAACCCAAAAGAAAAAGGTGTTTTCTGCAGTTCGAATTTTAGGAATGGAGGAAAACTTCTTTTCATCCTTTGTCAAGAAATATATTTTGAAGAATATTGTTATAATTTAGAATCATGCCATAACATTCCTTTTGCGTGATGCATCTGAATCTGATATCATGATCGGCCTTCACGATGAGTCGAATAGAACGCCGATTAAATTCCAATTTTGGATTACTCGTAGCCTAATGACAAAATGTACATTATACATGTATCATCATCATCGGTCGTCTGAAGTGGTTGGTTGGTCCGTGGAGGGCTCTTCGTCGCCATATTGTCTTTTTCTGTGCTTACCTCTTCATTTCCTCATTCCTAAAAAACATTCTTCCACATCGTCCGTGATTTTGGCGTTCCTACTCCCTTTCTTACCTGGTCGTACCTTCCAGTACCTCCTTAGAAGGTATTGGATTAACATGTAGTTATAACGAAATATTAAACCAAGTCCGCGTAATCGTGCTGAAATAGTAGAGTAGCTGACATCCAACACTTGTTTCTCAGTCCTTTGAAAGGTTCCAGGAAAGTCAACGTTCGATTGAAAAATATGGGAATAATGATCGGTGATATATATTTCATGCAACGTGTTTTCCAGTGAGTTCATGGTACACAAGCTTACTTGCAATAGTTAAACTACTTACAAATACTCATAATTGGAGGACTAGTTATAGCCCTGAGATGATAATTCAAACTCAATGCAATAATTTAACTTAAAAATTGAGGTCTACAGCCTTAGTTGAAAAATAATAGAAGGGCTTTCAGGCTGCGATTGCATCAAAATTACACCAAACATTTGCACCAAAATTTTACGCAAAATATCTCACCGATAAGGTGAATGTTTGCATCTACCACTGATTCTTCAATGCAATTTCTTGAAAAATTTTCAGCACCAATGGTCCTCCCTCTGCCTCTTTACGTTACACTGAAGTATTCTTACTTTTGTGAGATAGTCTCGGAATTTTGAATCTGCGGGATACATTTTTAACGAAATATTTTTTACTCTGGCTTTAATTTTTTAAGAAATTTAATAGTTTTCTTTAGGCAACATTAGAAATTTTCGAAGAGTAATTTTTCATTGTAGTATATTGAATGGTTCACGAGATATTTAAGTGTTGAATAATGAGACTGGAAATTGTAGCTGATACTTCTTAAATTTCCAACTATCCCCACGCCAGCAAAATTGAAACACACACAAATACTCAAGGCAGCAACAGGCAAATGCCGTCTGCCGTCAAAAACAAGCCACGTATGGAGCATGGACTGATAAGCGCTGCCACAGTTTGCCCCTCTTCAGCACTGTGAAGGTGTAGCACTCCAAATCTAGATGGAACTTACAAGGGGAAATTTGCACCCTTAAAAATATATATGAAAGGTGGGAGGGGGTAAGGTTAATGACCGTAAGTTAAAACCAGTGATCTACGTATGTGCGTGGAATAGTATTTGATAGTGTCTTCTTTTACCCTTAAGCAACACGTACTATTTCCTGTATATAGAGGAAAAGTGTATAGATGAACGTAATTTGTCTAGATAATACGTAAAGTTGTGTATTCTCGTTATTTTATGTTGGTTTTGATGCTTGGATTCAGTCATATCTTTTGAGGTCAGAAATTTGAATATTTAAGTCATTGATTGATGGTCGGGAAAATACAGCTGTACATACAAAAAAAATTATGACTATGAAATCTCAACTCGCCACCGTTCTCCTCCCAAGTTCTAAATGCTCCCTTCCTTACCCTCTATGGATTTTTTCTACCATAGTCCTTACGTGCTACTGCATATTCATCTGGCGATACTGAATCACAGCAAAATCATGGCATTGTTTATTAAAATGTAACTGTATTGCTACGCTGTATATTTTATAATATTTTCGCGCTGGAAGATTTCTACTGAAATAAATCAAAAAAAGTTTCCTGAGGAGCTTACGAGGTTTAATGGACATATTTTATTTCCCTTTGAGGACTAATTTTAATAGTAATTTTGAGATGGAAACATATGCTATGAAACATTAAATGATATTAAGTGAAGGCTCACAGAATTCTTAATTCCCTACCGACAAAACGTTAACAAAACTTCAATAGGGATTTGTCAAGGTCATGAAAGTAAGACAAACCCAATCAATGTAGTACTTGTAGTGCTAGTGTATTTCCTGCTGAGCTAAAAGAATTACTAATTTTTAAACGAGGAAACTATGTGCATATAATGCCTTAGATTCCAGACCTCTAACTGCTTTTCATTTCAGCAGCCAATATTTTCCAGCAGCCAATTCTGAAGTACGTACTGTGGCTTTCATTACACTTATCTTTGTGGGATCGAGTGACCGATATTCTCTCCAGTACTGAATTGTGCTTTCCGAGCGTATAAAACTTCTTAGGAACGATTTAGTGCACTATTTAAACCAGAACACGTTATTTACATGAATGATACTACATAAAAATGAAATGAAAGACTAGGTGACACGCAGCTATTATAACCGACAAAAATGGTGGTAAACGTATCAGCACCAAAACATATTTTGTCCGACATATCAAATGAAAATGATTGTTAATCCTTGAAGTGGCCGATGCTAACATTCTCAATTATTCGTTAAGGTATAATTCACGAAGACAAATTTTTCATGAGCCTTTTATCTCCATGCCGATAAAGAGCGAGTGACTGATTTTATGAGTGTTAAACTACGCTGACAACTCGCGGGATTTTGTATTGCAGCGCATATGTTAACAGTTTAGAGTGGGCAAAGTAGAACAACCACAGTCTACATACTACCACAGCACGATGCATATTGAGTGTAGGGAGGTTTAGACACCTAGATGTTGGCTCTAGCCCTTCTCACCGCCATGCTAGGTCGAAACTTAAGTTACTTTATTGAGAGGCCCTGTAAAAGGAAAACGAACCGGTATTTCAATGAACTATTTTTTTGCTATAATTAATCGTTCCAATGTAGCGAGCTACTCTCGGTATGATAATAGTTGTTATGATATAATTCGTAAATAATAAAGGAAGGCCGTTACATCAAAAAATGTTCTGACCCATTTTGAATCTATGATCCTTAGGTCATTCATTCAATGAGCATGGTTATAAAATCAAATTACATTTTAGCTGTCACATTTACATTTCCTAACCATACTGGGCAAAAAGAAATGCTCAAAGTAGAATTTTCACATGTTCAGTATAAAAAGAAGGGATAAGGACTGAACATTAACAATTGATTTTCAAGTAATAAAACTATTTTTAAGGTCGTTTAGCAATATATTAGAAAGGAAGTTTTAGTAATTAGCAATAAACCTTGGCATAATTGTTGTTGTTAAGTATAAAACAAGTTAATGAGTTCATGCGGAGTCGCACGATAAGTTTTTATGTATTAAATTCATAATGAAAAAATGAATTCTTGCATGAAGTTTAATTCAAGGTTATTTACTAAAGTTTATACACTATCAAACTATTTACTATAGTTTAATTCAAGGTTACTTATTTAATCTAGGTTTGCACGGTGTCTAGTTCTATTTACTTCTATATATCTCGAGAACTTTCTCCTGTATTCCTCGACTGATCTATGCCTTTGAAGTTGTTTTCGTACCATTTTGAAACATTCTATTGATGGCTATCAGTACTATCTTTGAGGCATGTGAAGTAAAACTTATCATCCTCGAGTCCCCAGACTACTTTACACTATTTTTGGCTAAAGATCAATAAAGACAGAAAGAAATGTTCTGTTTAAATTTATTTCTGAAAACTAGTACTTATTAGTTCAAAAAGTCACTTCAATTTTCCTTAGACTCTTTAATAATTTTACGGGGTAATATCTATTCTTACTGCCTTTGTCGACGCTGTTCTATTAGGCCTTTTTCTATCTCACTATCTGGGACTCCTGAACCCTAGCTATCTTTCAAGGCGTCACATTCTCTTTCTGTTTCTAAACTGGATGGCCTGGTATCTTCACCACAAAACTTATCTACCTATTATTTTCACTTTTCCTGAATCCCTACTCGTTGAATTAATAACTGCCGTCTTATATATCTTACAGTTTTCATAGTTTTTCTCTTGCTATACACTGATGATTCTCTTACCTTATTAAATAGCGCTTATACTTTTTTCTGTTTCTGATACGCCTCATTATCTTCACGCTGACATTTCCGTCACATTTTTTGGATCTAATAATTTCTCATCTACGTTTGTTATCCATTTTCAGTGCATTTTCCTCCGCATTTCCGTACTAGATTCCTTCCATTTCCTCCATTCATCCATCCTCTTGATCATCTCTCCTGTGACCCATGACTTCTTAATTCTCTCATTCCTTACGATTCGCATCGTATCATTTGCTGTTCTTTCTATACCGTTCTTAAAATCCACCCACCTTTCATCAAACCCCCTCTATCATTCCCCTTTACTCAGATAATTATTAAGTTTTTCTTGGTACTCCTTCCTTTTTCTCCGATTAAATCGTTTAGGTTCCACATAGGCGCTCACCTACCCCTTATAATTTTAATGAATTTTAAATTCATTAAAATTTCAAATTAAACATTTCATGACAGCTAAATTGTGATCTGAGTCTCCATCCGCTCCTGGAAAACTGCTTGAGTAGAAAACGCTATTTCTAAATATTTGTCGCGCCATGATATAATCTCACTGGTACCTACCTGATTCAGTGATGTAAATAAATATTCGATAATGATAGAATGACGCGGTGCCAAGCGAAGTCAGAGAGTATTTTAGAGAAATGTTGGAACATGCTTAACGCAATGTTGGTGACAGTGAGAGAAAATAATGCTTGTAATTCAGCAGACTATCGTACTATGGTTTAGGTTTAGAAGAAGTGGACATATTCCAAATTTATATTAATTTTTACGAAGAACTGAAATCATTTTGCATAAATGTGTTGCGGATGATATTTTATGCGGAAGATATTTCATGTGAAGGAAAATTTTCACGAAGCAATCAGCAAAAACCTTGTGGTTTTTCATAAATAGTAGAAATAATATTGTTCTATGTTTTGCGTCACTAAAAATGTTAACCTTAAATTTATGACCCTAGTAGTGGTTAATAATAAATTAGCTGCCATTGACGAGGAGATGTCGATGATCTAAATTTTTCAATTGCAAAAATTGGAAAGAACATGTTAAAAATTCGTCCTTATAACTTTCCATTTAGAATTATTAGAATATTATAGCATGATGTTGTTTGGATGAAGCTTACCCATGATCAAGTTGGCATTTAGATGGCGCGATACCTAATGGATAGGCGTGCAGGGAGGGCTTCATCCGGCTAACATGTTAACTAATGAGACAAGATATGGAGAACGTTGTATTCTCATTGAATGAATTATGCATTTGCTGGTAGCCGGTATATATCCTACCAGGTAGTGCATTGGATTCGGCCTCCAATTAGGGTCATATTGGAGTAAAAAGAGAGCACAATGAATTTTCGTCCAGTAATTGGTGCTTCCGTTATGCGATACGCGTAATTACAAACGGCAGTTTGACATCTCCTTTCATTACACTTAAGAGGAATTCGCACGCAATCCTTTGGATTCGTCCTCTAAGTATTCGGAATTAGGCAGAGTGACCGGAGGGGACAGAAGTGTTAGCTCCTTCTCTAATAATATCCATTCCCTCCCAGCTTTCCCGAAAAGGGGTGTATTTTTTCAAAGGCAACTTTATTGAACTTATTTGAAATATCTAGTATAGTTGAAGGTATGGTAACTAAATTGTATCAAGTGAAATCATTCACAAAAAATCTAAATCTCCCTTCCACTGCAATTCACCACTTGAGACAATGGGGTAAATTCGCTTTGAAATTTACCACTCGACGCAGAAAGGGTAAATATGCCTGCGTGTATTATGCAATTATAGGTAAGCTTGTAGTGTTTGTAAAAGTGATTCCAGATGACAATATTTAATTCTAGGTAATAATTATTGGGGCACCTAACATTGGTTTCGTGTTGTTTACGAATTGCGTGAGGAAAGTATTGTTTGGTCTAATCTGCCGACATTTCGCGGTAAAGGCACTATTACTATTGGGACGAATTCATTAAGTAACTCCTGAGATTATTTTTTTGGGTATCAAAAGAATGATAGGACAGAACTTAATCACAAACTATAATCCTAGTCGGCTAGCGTCTTCCAGTAATATTCTAAATTTAATAGTCAAATCATGGTCAACATTTCATTTAAACACAGGTGAAAAGGACTACTCTCCTTGCAAGAAGTCATGATACCCGCTACAAATTTGTGATTTTATGCGTCAATAGTGAGTGACTCAAAATCAGTGAAGTTAAATAGCATAGAGTATAGCTATAAATTCTATGCTAGAAAACCAGAAACATTATGAAACACTTTTAATGGCCCTCCCGTGAAATGCGACCCTGGTTTGGTGGTGGGAGTTGTGCTTTTTGAAGACCCCTTGAGCTGTGCTGGCGGGATCTACGGTAATTGCTTCGGATAGGGTCACCTCTGCCAGTTAAGTCAAAGGGTAGAAGCTAGACGAAAGGTACATAGTTTACTTAGCGTCTGTTACTCAGTGAGGCAGCTGCAAAGGCATCTAACCCAGTATTTGATGGTATCAAATTGAAAACACTAAAGAGGAAGGTAGCAGAAAATCACCTCAATTTATTATATCACGACCTTAGCGTGGACCCAATTGTGAAATTAAATCCTGGTTTCTACCGTATTCGGCCCACTATAGCATGTGTCGTACCCGGCAGTGGGATAGGCAGGACCGTGGTTATCATCCCATGAAATCCTCGCAAAGCAGAATCGAGAGAAACAGCAGGGAAGAAGACACAGATGGATACCGAAACAGGTAGAATAAGGAATCGGAATGCTAGGTTGAGAAGGGGGATATTAGAAAAAAATAATCGGTACACTAGCGGGATTACCGGAGAGATAGTTTACGCAAACACAGCGGCGGGTGAGAGAGCCAGTGAGAGGTGGCAGTAATATTTTGGAAAATATAGGAAGAAACATTGAAAACATAGGGCAAGCGAGCGACGGAATATTGTTAGCAGATGTAAAAGCTGCAAACTTGATATGTGCGGAAAATACCCGGAGATTCTGGGAGATGGAGACTATATTATGGCTAGGTGCAGATTTAGGAAAATCATAGTCATTCCACAGTTTTAGGACGCAGGAGCGAACGCGGAATTCATATCATAACTTAAAGTGCTAAAACGATAACGTCAGATTCAAGTGAATAAAACTGGAAAGACGGAAAGGATAATAGAATATAGAATCATTTATCGGAACAACATGAAAGGAACAACAAGGAGCAACGGAAAAAATTTAAGAGTGAGAACAGGGAGCTGAGTACAGTTGCAGAAAGATGGTAGCATAGCAAGCAAGGGATACCAAAAGCCGCAAGCGATACTAGAGGAATAGTGAATAGGATATATAGATAGATAGAGGTCTTTATTTGGGCAAAATTGAGACGATATGGTCCCTTCTTCCATTTAATCTATCGTCGAATTCATATTATGTTAGCCATAAGATTTATAATTATATGCATACACATAGATACATATAGACAGACAGACATATATTATGCACAGATTTGCGCATCGAAATACACACACACACACACACACACACATATATATATATATATATATATATATATAATATATATATATATATATATATATATATATATATATATATATATATATATATTTATATATATATATACAGGGCCTCACCCAAAGTGGTAGGACTGATTTTCTCTGGCGCGAACGGAGCGGTGGAGGGGGGTCTGCCTGGCAGGGTAAGGTGGAGGGGGCTCTTAGCAACAGACCGACACCAACCTCAGTCGCCTGCGGGCTGTCGTTGAGTGAGGACACCGTTTTTAGCGAAGCAAGTTTTTTGTCCGCGTCGAAAAACAAAATGAATCTGAATTTAGAGCAACGTTATTCCGTGAAGTTTTGTGCGAAACTCGGGAAGACGGAAACTGAGACCCTCGATATGATCAAGCAGGCTTATGGGGACACTGCCTTAAGCCGTTCCACAGTATTTGAGTGACCAACGCTCCGGACGGCCGTCGACGGCAAGAATCGACACGAATGTGGACGGAGTGAGGACACTGCTGAACACAGACCGACGCTTAAACAGTGAAGAAAATGCAGACCAGTTGGGTCTGTCTGCATCCAACGTCCAACGCATTATTTCACTGGATTTGGCCATGCGCAAGGTGTGCGCCAAGATGGTGCCGAAAATTCTGCCATGGCGCGCTCGTCGTCAGACAGCTCCTGGCCAAATACGGCGTTGCCACGTTGCCACACCCGCCCTATTCTCCCGATCTGGCTCCACCGGACTTCTTCTTCTTCCCCCTGATGAAAAGACAGCTCAAGGGACGACGTTTTGACTCGATAAAGGCCGTTCAAGAGGCTTCGACGAGGATCATCAACGGCATCCCCAAAGAAAATTTCCAGCGGGCGTACGGGGAATGGGAGCAACGTTATACTAAGTGTGTAGCAGCTCAAGGAGCATACTTTGAAGATTATTAAGTCGATGTAAGTATATCGTCAATAAAATTCTTGTAAAAAAATCAGTCCTACCACTTTTGGTAGCGTCCATGTATATATATATATATATATATATATATATATATATATATACATACGAGTATATATATATATACACACACACACACACATATGTGTGTGTATATATATATATATATATATATATATATACACACACATATGTGTGTGTATATATATATATATATATATATACATATATATATACACATGTGTGTGTATATATATATATATATATATATATATATATATATATATATATATATATATATATATATACATATATATATATACACACACACACACACATATATACATATATATATATATATATATATATATATATATATATATATATATATATATATATATATATATATATCCATATATACATACATATAGAAATTTAGTATACACCTACGCATACATACGAGTACATATCAAAGTAAATGACAGTGTTGGATAATGGACGAGGAAACCATGGCTTGGAGAATTGATGATAAAGAGGAAAGGCGAGAGAAAGAAATGGAAGGAGTTAAATACGGAATTAGGCTGAAGGAAGTATGGAAATAAATAAACTGCGGTGGGAGACTGATAGAGTGTGGCGTAATACGCAGTGTGAGGATATGGAGAAGGGTGACAAGGGGAGAAACCTATACCGGGAAGCTAAAAGGATGATTTAATGCCCACGTTTTAATGTAAACGAGAAAAATTATCAATTGAACCAAGAAAGAAATCAAGGTCGTTGGAACAAATGCGTAGAGAATCAACATGGTAAAGAACTAGGCCAGCATGTTCAGACATGTAAATAGAATATAGCTTAGATGTGGTTAGGTCCAAGTGTGCTTGATTGCGAGATAGAAATGGCAATAGGAAAATATAAATCAAATAAAATCGTATGAATAGATTAAATCCCCGCAGAATTCTTAAAGGGTTTAGAAAAACGCGGGATAGAATTTTTATGGAATAATTCAGAATATTTATGAGGCAGGAGTAATTACGTAAGAAGATTTCGTCTGATCATGTTTAGTTCCCCTTTCAAAAAAGTAAAAGGCAGCCGTGTGTGAGAACTATGGAACAAGTTTGATTTCACACGTAACAAAATTGGTGGTCAAAATTATCGATAAAAGGATGTAGGAGGGGGTAAAGATTACTTGGGGAACAATCAGTTCAGAAAGGCGAGAGGTACGCGTGAAGCCCTAGGAGGTAGAAATTTAGCCGGAAGATATTGTCAGATCAGTGTTTGTCCCCAGTATCCCAAGCCTAGGGCAAAAACCAGAGCAGGTAAAACAGTTTACCTATCTCGGAGGTGATTTGGACCAACAAGGTCAAAGCTGTAGGGCCATAAGGAGAAGAATTGCGCTAGGCATAGAGGCTTTCACAAGGAGGAGGGAGTTGGTGACAGGGACGTTGAGTAAGGATATTAAGAAAAGACTCATAAAAACTTTAATATGGAGCTTGGCTATGTGCGGCGCGGAAACGTGGTAACTGAAACAGGAGGATAGAAGTAGATTGGAGGCTTTTGAAATGTGGGTGTGGAGAAGAATGGAGAAGGTGAAATGGACCGAGAAGAAAACAAATGAGGAAGTACTTGGTATGGTGGACGAGGATAGGGGTTATTTGGGAGGAATCCTAAGGAGGCAGGAAAAATGGATGAAGGGCGTATTGATCGGCTGTGGGATGTTTAAGACTGAAATGGAGGGGAAAATGTTAGGCAAAATAGGAAAAGGCAGGAAAAGGATAGGGATGTTGGACGGTATGAAGGGAGGAAGAAAGTACACAGAGATGAAGAAGGACTTGATGTAGGATTGTGTTCTGTTACGAGCTACAAAATATTTATTTGGTAGTTGTTTCCATCCAAAACCTACCTTAACCGGTAGATTACTTTATAATAAAATACATATATATGAATAGCTGATACGAAGTACGGACTTTGATCAACTTGATCACGGTCAGTACTTCGTGTCGGTTTTTTCATTGAAACTCATCCCTCCTTCCTGTGGATGGTCGTTGTGCTGACTGAATTATCGGTAAAGGAGTTACGTAATTCATTTTAATTATACTACATTATGATAATGCTTCTAAAAACTTAACGCCAATAGCTTGTAGTTTCAATTTCACTATGTTAGTTCCAATCCGGAAAAAGGAAAAGGCACATGAATAAGAGACTGAAGAGGAGACGAATGATTACTCAGAGAATGATTAGTTCGGGTTTGGGAAGGGAAGAATTACCCTTTTTGCCATTAGGGTAATGAAGTCTCAAAAAGAGACGAAAATAAGGTACAAACAAAATATTTTTGTTTGTTTTGTAAATTTTTCGAGTTGAAGGCGTTCGGATTACGAGAATTGGGTAGAACTAATGAATGCAGAACAGAATATGATATATATCGTATACCAGGAGGAAGTGAAAACGTGTTGTTATAAGACTTGGGGACAGGAATGAAAGTCGGAGGGATATTCATTAAAACAGTTTTTTTGCCGACGATCAAACTTCAGTTAGTCACTCTGTCAAGGGGTTACAGTCATTGCTGAGCGCACTGGAAATCATTGTGAGAGTTTCGGTATTAGAATCAATGTGAGCAAAGCAAAGGTTATGAGGCTATGGAGAAAGTTGAAAGCTAAGTTTAACGTTAAAACAGTAGGTCACAAACTACGAGATTAGATGGAACATCTTGCCTTTCTTAGAAGGACAAATTCAAAGAATTGCGGGAGATGCGGTGACAGTAACTTTTAACGGAATCATCTGCTAATATGCATTAAAATGCAGCAATTGAAAAGTGTAAAAATCATTCGCCTTGAACAGGATTCGAACCCGGATCCAAGTCAAGGTGAATGATTATTTACAATTTGATATTATTGTATCTTGGAAGTGCTTCAGACCAATGTGGTCAAATTAGTCGGGACATAACGAGGAGACTTTCATAAGGAGGAAAGAATTGATTACAGGAAATTGAAGGGAAGATTTTAGGACAAGACTGGTATAAATTTAAAATGGGACCTTATTTCATACGACGTGGGAATATAACCAAAACACAAGTTGATGCTGTATTTATGAATTTTATCAAATCCCTCTATAAAGTCCCGCACAATAAATTCTTACACAAACTTAAACGCTATGGTACCAATGAGAAAATAATAAATTGCAATAGAGACTTCTGGTCATACCGCAAACAAATAGGAGTCATCGATGGGTTGCGCTTAACGGAAGTAGGTGTAACATCAAGCGACCCCCAGGGAAGTGTAATAGGGCGGCTTCTATTGTTAATATACATTAATGACTTAAGCTCATTCGTTAGTAATAAACTCAGATTATTTGCAGACGACAAGGTGGTATACAGGGAAATAAGGGGCCCATCAGACTGCGAGCTACTCTCTAGAGACTTGGACACAATATCGAATCGGTGCAAGAATTGGAGATTAATACTTAACTTAGGCAAATGCGCAGTTTTGAAGTTTGGTGGACAAAAATTATGAAATAGAGGGTAGAGTGCTAACTACGGCAGGTCAAGCTTAATACTTGGGGGTGGTTCTAACCCCACGCCTTTCATGGGAAACAAAATATCGGGACAGTATGCGGATCCGCTCTAAAGAAACTCGGCTTCATTAAAAGGGTGGTGGGAAATGTAACGAGGAAGGAAAAGAGAGGTGTTATTTTGCTCTAGTTGGACCACATTTAGAATGCAAAGGTTTGAGATCCTTGGGAGAAAGTGTTGTTAAAATAATTAGATAACGTTCAGATAAAATCCGCCAGATTTGTCAAAAATTGTTTCGATAAGAAGACGAGTATGACAGGCCTTTTAGAGGAATTAGAGTGGGAGCCGCTTGGGATGCGAAGAGAACACGGGGACTTAGACTTTAAGCAAGATTCAGAACCAACGAATTTAACAATGACCTTAAAGGTACGTAAAAGTGAAAATGGTTTTTGCATGCCTCGTATATACGCCTCTCTGGGTGTAAATTGGCATGCATTGTTAGTCTTGCATGTGGTTTAATTACGTTTTGCGGGTGGTGGCCTAACATCTCCCGCCACACGCCCTTGCGGTTTGCGGGGTATTATGTGGATATAGACCATCGGAAGAAGATGATAGGCGTACTTTGAAGGCTTTTGAGATATGGGTATGGTGAAGGATGCAAAAGGTTGAATGGGCAGAAAGAAAAACTTATGAAATACAAGTTATCTGGGGAAGGAGAGAGGATTATTGGCAGAGTTCCAAAAGAGGAAGAAAGGAACGTACAATAATATCAAACATACTTACGTATGTTTATTCCATACACGTCATTAAACTTCAACGATTCGATCGCCATCCTTAACTCTGTTCTTCCCGAGCCGACGGCTTTCGTAGGTCTTCTGATACCATCCCTCATTTTACGGTCGGTGACGCTAAGGTTTTATTATTTATAAGTGGCTCAGGCGCAGGCTTATTTTAATTTTCCGGTTTTCCTTCATTCTCTTCCATTCACTCTTCCCTTTCCTCTTCCCTCTAAAATTTCAAAGTCAAAAGATCCTCATGTACGCTTTTCTTGATGGCGGCTGACCCAGTATTCCGTTTAAGTTAGTTTCCGTAGAAAGCGTTCGCAATTCGCTCTACTCTGAGCAACATGGATTTTACTTTCATTGAACTTCGTCCTTAGTGCTCTAGGTACGCTTCGCCCTTATACTGAAGACCCTGCGGCTCTCTTCTCTATGTATGGAGTAAGCGTCGCTTCCTGTCAGGTGATGATTAGCTTAAAGGGGCAGAAGCCCCCAAAGAGGGATGAAATCTATTCCCCTTTCCGGCTCATACTCTTTTAAACGAAACTTTCTCGCAACTCTGTTTTTATTCAAGTGCTGCATGCCCTCGTTTTTGAATTACAGTCGCTCGTGGGAGAAATTTCCGCTCATCATTGGGCGACAATCGTTGTATCGCCTGTTACGGAAATTGTGTAAGTGATACAGCTTTCTTACACGAACTATGAAAAGAAATCTAGAAGTCTCCCCTGGTTCTATAATAATTGTCACTGTATTTTGAAGGTTTTCCCGATCGAGGTTCTCTATAATAATTTGTGTGAGGATATAACCACACGTTAATAATTAACCTACATGGAGTGGACGGAAGGTCTGCCTTAATTATAATTAAATATACTCGCTTTTTCGGGAACTTTACACCACGGCTGGGAACTTCGTGTTAACCTCGACCAGAGAAACAAATTACAGTGTTGACTTGTCTGAAAAATATTTTGAACCATCTCTCTTCTATTTTCAGCCTCCTTCTAAAATAAAAAATATTTTAAGATCACAGTCGTGGCTAATCACTATGCTTCCACTATAGTTTGAAATGATACCAATTTTTTGGTTTCGCCACGACTATGTTGTGCATCTATTAAGGTACGAAGGTACAAAGGGTGCATCTATTAAGGTACAAAGAAAATCATATTAAAAGATGCTTGTATTAAGATTTAATTATTACGGTTTGGTATTGAAACATATTTTGATTTTCCATCAAAATATTTTTTTTAATCTGATATATAACGTGTTACAGATAAGCGTACTTATAGTTTTATTATATTGTATGACTGACGGTGTGCACGGAACCTTTCAAGTAGCTCATGCAGACATAATATACACCCGAACATTGCTTCACAAGTCCCCTCAGGGGTGGATGGCTGGGGTGGGGGGGTATTGCGAAACCAGTACAAATGTTGTATGAGTTCATACATGCATTATCATCCTCCGTTATCATCCTTCCGTTTAAGGTAGGTATTGGATGGCCACGGACCAACTGTAAACGATACATTTCTCTGCTTCTCTTAATTAAATACAAAATGACATTAGATACTTTTTTTTTTAAAATACTACGGTGAGTCTCCTCCCCGTAGATTAATAGTTTATTCCAGTAGAAACATACATAGTTATACAACACTGCTATATGTTGATTGAGGGGATACCTGCTCACGCTTAAATTCCCCTTTTGTCTTCAATCGTCAAAGTTACTCGATGTGAGATTTTTAAACAGTTATTTACATAAACTCTCAAGTACCCAAAACATACATAATAATACATTTGGAATTACACACTTAACCATTCACAGAATACACAGAGCATTAGAATTTAGGCACTTCGAGTACAATTAGTACATATTTTCACAATAATCAGCACAAGTACAGAAACATACAACATAATATATACAGATAAAAATAATTTGTATCGTGAATGTATGATATATTTTGATTTTTCGCCTATTTGTAGAGCACTTTAAATAGGAAAATTTACACTGACAGTAAAATGTGTTAGATGTGTCTGCTTACATTGCTTAATTACCACTCATGTGACGAAATCAAATAGCAGTTTACAATTGGTGTTTAAGCAGAATAATACTATTTCGTGCAATTTAATTTTCTTCACCACCATGTTATGCCATATTTCTAGTCTTGTTTTTTCATGACGGATACATTCTTCAATTCTGTTTTGGCGGTGTCCTCTGTTACGCAGATATCACATAGGTTAGGATACTACGATAAGCCCTTGTTCCATTCTATTTCCTTTCTCTCCTTATTCTGTCCAACATCCCTATCCTATTCCTACCTCTTTATCGCTTGCCTAACGTTCTCCCCTCTATCACAGTCCCCAACATCCAATCGCCAATAAAAACCCCCTGTATATATCTTTCTGCCTCCATTATGAACCTTTAAATGCTAATATTCACAAAGACACCCATGCAAATGCATGCCTGTGCATCTCATCTATTGATTTACGAGGGTCATCCGGAAAGTAGTACCCGTTCGTGCCGCATGAAGTGCTGACGACGCGAGTAGCCGCTGGACGAGGTCAGATAGCTTCAGTGGCTTGTCTGCCTTCTCTGAGCCAAGTTGCGTGACGCTAGCATTGCCTGTGTTGTTTCTGTGATTGTTTACAATGTTTAAAAAAATTGAGAACGCCGCCAGTTGTGAAGTGAGGGCAGTGATTAAATTCCTCAATGCAAGAAACGTTCGCCCATGTGATATTCATCGCCAATTAAAGGAGGTGTATGGAGACAATGTAATGGACGAGTCGTCTGTTCGGCGGTGGTGTCGCAACTTCAACATGGGGAGGGGGAACACACACGACGATGAGCGTTCGGGGAGACCGTCTGTCATTACAGACCAACTGGTGAGCTCAGTTGACGAATTCGTGAGGAACGATCGGCGCGTCACAATTGATGACATCTGTGAGCATTTTCCCAATGTTTCTCGAACAATTGTTCATGAAATTGTTAAACACCATCTGCATTATGCAAAAATTTGTGCAAGATGGGTTCCTCGCGTATCTCAATGAGCTGGCGGCGAAGGACTATGCAGCAGGAATACAGAAACTTGTCACACGTTATGACAAATGCCTTAATTTGCTTGGAGATTATGTTGAGAAGTAGTTTAAAGTATCCTCTTTCAAATAAAATTTTTTATGTTTGTTAATATTTACTTTTGTGTCTTTATTTCACGAACGGGTACTACTTTCCGGATGACCCTCGTATATGCTTGACTAAATTATTGTTTTTGTTTTTAATGAAAATCATTATGAATAAAATATGCTTTTGTGTGACTTTATTATGACTGTTTAGTGCAAGAGGGAGAAATTCATGATATTAACTTAGTAGGCATAGCGTACAACCACTTGGTCTCAGTTAAACTCGCTATTCCTGTTACGAGGAATGAGTATTCGAAATATAACAGCTTAGAACAAACTGATGTTTTAAGTACCACTTTTGTGTTGCCGTACAACTAATTTCCGATTGGTTGTGAATCCATTGTCAAGATCTGATTTCTCACAGCATGAAAAGTAGCAAGCGAAATAAATTACGATCTATAAAGTGTTTAGGCATCACTGTAATCCACGATCGATCATGTGGTATTAATGTTAGACAGATATGTGGAGAAGCTAACCAAAAGTTAAGATTCGTCAAGAGGGTATTCGGGAAATGCGATGGGAAAGTACAAGAGCGTTGTTACTTCCCGCTTGTTAGACCTCACCTGAAAAGTACAGGAGGTATCTGGGATCCTCATGAGGCACGTTTTATAAAATAGTTAGATCACGTGCAGTAAAGAGCAGCGAGATTTGTTAAAGGAGTTTCATAAAGCAGCGTGGCAACATTTTTGAAAGATTTGGAGTGGGAACCCTCAAAAAACGAAGAATAATTTTTAGGCCGAATCTCTTACGTAAATTTGACACCGATTAATTTTCCGAAGAGGTTTATTATATTTAAAGATACCAAATTACTACTGAAGACGTAATCATTTGCTAAATATTAGAGGGATTGGCTTTAGAAAATAGGTTTAAGATGCCTTTTTTCCGAAAACAATTAGAGTTAGTAGCAGCTGTTACTCACATCAACTAGGGATTTAATAGAATCATCATTACGTGTATAAGCATATGTTGGTATGCATGTGTGTGTGTGTGTACATACGTATTTTAGTGTATGAATATGTTTATATCTTTGTGTGTGTGCGTGTGTGTGCGTGCGTGTGTGAATAGCGACGCATACGCATGCATGCGTAAATATATTTATAGTAATTGAGGATATATTTAACAAGAAGCATATCATTCTAATTACATGACTTTACTAGATATGGCGGTGGTGGTAGAAATGGTATAATTTTCATTTTTCTTGACTCTGATAAGTGCTTACTAGTTCATTTCAAGTAAAATTTTTTTGTAGTGAGAATCATGAATGGTGCGTCACTTTGTCTGTTTGTGTGCTGTACATGCCTGGTGTGGATGCACCCACTGCCACACACCTTCCCTGTGGCTTTCAGGGTAATACTCGTATGTAGGTGTAGACACGAGGGCAGTTAGAAAGGTTCTCGGAAGCACCACCAGATGCCAGCGTAGCGTGAAGAGTTTTCTGCGTAGTAATAGGTAATCCTTTATAAGTAAACACGTAACTCGTCAGTTCTCTGTCAAGAGATCTGTGGTGCGGATGCCTCTCTGTTGTTCTTCCCGTTTAGTGATTTTTGAAGATGGAAAAAATTGAGATACGATCAGTGATTAGATACTTCTTAAAGAAAGGTATGAAAGCAAAGGAAATTCATGTCGACGTTCAGAAAACTTCCGGGGACTCAGCTTCTTCATATTCAACTGTTGCCAAGTGGACATCCGAGTTTAAGTTTGTTCGGGACAGCTTAAATGATGATCCGTGTAGTGGTCGGCCAAATTGTACACCTGCCCCTGATATTATTGCAAAAGTGCATTAAAAGATCATGAAGGATCGCCGACAGGAAGTGCTAGAAATCGCTGAAGCTGTAGGGATATCATCTGAACGGGCATATCGCATTTTACCAATGGAATTGGATATGAGAAAATTATCTGCAAGATGCCACAACTCATGACGCAGGATCACAAACGCATCAGAATGGAAATTTTCGAACAATGCTTGACCCATTTTAAGAGCAACCAACAAGATTTTCTGCGCTGGTTTGTGAGCACAGATAAAAATCGTGTTCACTACGACATATATCCCAGAGACAAAACAGCAGTCAAAGCAGCGCAAACATATTGTTTCACCACCACCAAAGGAAGCAAAGGCAATGCGTTCGACCGGAAAAGTGATGGCTTCAGTTTTCTGGGATACGGAAGGGTATCTGCTGATAGATTATCTTCCCACAGGTCACAAAATTACTGAAAAATACTACGCTAACCTCTTGGACCAACTGCATCAAAAGACATACGAAAAAGGCATGGTTTGACTAGGAAGAAGGTCATCATCTTTCATCAAGACAATGCAAGCCCACACACCAAAGTCGTTGCCACGGCAAAAATATGTGAACTGAGGTACAAATTGTTGCCACACCCGCCTCATCCGTCTGATTTGGCTTCATCAGATTTCCATCTCTTCCCCAAGCTCAAAATTTTCCTTGGCAGGCAGAGATTCTCTTCAAACCAAGAACTAACAGCAGAAGTAGGCGGGTATTTTGCAGGCCTGTAGTAATCTAATTTTCGATATGGGATGAAGACATTGGAACATCGCTGGACCAAGTGCATTAGTGTACTTGGAAACTACATTGAAAAATAAAAAAAGTTTCACTGAAGTAAATCGTTTAATTCTCTTCTATTCCGAGAAATTTTCTAAATATTATTTCTTTCGTACATGGCGGAATCAGAAAAAGATATAATGGCACACTAATCACGTGTTCTGGATAACGTAATGGGTTGCTCTGGAAACCCATGCTATTCTCATAGATTCACACATCACTAGTTTACTGATACAATGGTCGACATTTCCGGCCTTTAGCTTAATTTGACGTCACTTTCACAGAAATTAAAATAATGAAAACCGATTCTGTTAATGATGGCAGGGAAAACAGACCTTGTTAATGAAATCCGGCGCCTCGCGAAATCGATCGGTAAAACCATCTCACCACGAGACAAATGTACAAGGCGATGCACAGCATTGCACGAAAGCGCACCAAGCGATGCTAATGGAGCGAATGGCCCTGATCTCTCTCTTCCTCCTTTCAGAGATCTGGCAAGAAGACGACTCCGAGGGAAGCGTGGACGAGGACGGCCTCCCCATCACCAGCAGATCTCACTCGCGTGACGACGAGGGGATCTCGTCACCGCCGCCACCTCCGCCACCACCGCCGCCAACCGCGACGCCCGCCGCCGCGCCACCCGCGCCTCCCGCGGCCGCGCCTCCCGCCGCCGAGCCGCCCGAGAGGAGTGATGCCGAGAACCCGACGGGGAGGGCTAGCCGCTCTCGGGGTGAGGTTTCATTCGACGAAAGGAAAGGTTACCCAGCAGATAGAGGGCGAAAGTCCTTGTCGCCCTCTATCTGCTGGGTTCGACCACTCCTCTGCACACCTCCATCTACTCTTTTAGCCAGTGCTTGCTGGCTTCCTCTATACACGCCTCTTGCAGTGCATAAAGCCCAAACGGCTATATGCCGATATTTTTTAGCCCGATATTTGTCCAACGGAGGACTATTGGGGGGGTTAATTCGTCAAAAAGAAATCGTGGGGAAGAGATGTTTTTTGAATATATAAAATTGTTCTTTTTATTCTTTAGCCCATAGTGGACAAGATTTGATCCAAGAGGAACTGAGGCATGTATTGACAATGTACAGAGAAAGAAGGAAGGACTTGGATATAATTAAGACTCCAGAGATTTTCATTGATCAATGCTCCTCTCCGTCTGAAGTTCAGGATTGGTTAATAGCCAAAGGATTCACCGAGAGGTAGTAATTGAAATTTGAAATTGCACTATACTATTATATACGATAGCATAAGTGCTTAAAGTCTTGGCGCACCGGCCGCACCTATTTTATTATGTAATTAATTGGTTAGATTCTAAAAATTGTCTCTTGAATTAATGTAATATTAACATTCTTTCATTTGTGTTTAGGCTTTGTAAGCAGTTGAATGGTATGACTGGCCATGAATTATTTTCATTGAGCCGAGAGCATTTAGTGAAGGCTTGTGGGAATGGTGAGGGTCATCGGCTTCATGGCCAATTAACAATTCAAAAGAACGTGTCTGGGGTAAGTTTAATTTATAAATTGTGTATACCTTACAATTATTATAGTTGGTATTCTACCGGTTAAGGTAGGTATTTGATGGAGACAGATTATACAATGATAAATTTCCTTGCTTCTCCTGACAAAACACAACCTGATATCCGACACTACGATAAACTGTTCTTCAATTTCCCATGCATCCAATCTCTCTTCCTATTACTTCTCCCATTCATCCTTGGAAAGGACGGCAGGTGGCATACGGCGAAAGCCTCTATCCTCACCTGAGCTCCCTGATTTGCAAGCGCACTTAAACCTAGTCTAACATCTCCGTCTCAATCCGTAATTTTTGCCTCACATGTTTCATAACCTTATTAACTTCTACAGAATTGTAATCTTCACATCACACTACTTAATTCCTATTAATTGAGTTCAAAGTAACATATCCTCGTATTCTGGCCAAGCTCCTCCTTAAATTATTCGAAAATTAAAAAAAATATGCCAAGCCTAATTTTTATGTGTAATTTCATTAACGATGGTGACGGATATTATGTCTTTTGTAAAATTTAATTTGCTAGATTTTAGAAGACGAAGAAAATGAGGCTTGCTCCACTGTTTGAATTCTTTAAACAAAATGCTTCAACATGTTAGTATACTGACTTTATCCCAGTCATTGTCGGCTTTGTTGTCCTCTGTTTAAACATTTTGGTCTTTTCCGTTTGTTTCCTTCACTTTTTCAGTTGACTTTTCATTAATGTCCTTCACATACGTACTATAACGCAAATTTCCCGTCCAACTTTTTCTGCTTTATTCATCTATTCTGGATGACGAACATTTTTCATCTCTATGGATAGCAAGTGAGTTTGTCTCTTAATTTATTTCCACAACTTGTTCATATTTTTATAATCACCTTCATTGTTTATTGTTTAAATATAAAATGTTACTACCCGTTCCTCACTCTTTCTTCGTCTACGTTAGTGATTTTTTTCTCTCTCCCTAAGTGAAGTTTTCTCTCTCCCTAATGATTGGCGGTCTTCTTATTCTTTAAAACTCCCACGTTTTCATTTTACCCATCTACCATTGTTATTTTTTTCTAATTTTTGCCTTAAAATTCTTTCACTAACTTTTTCTCAATTTCTGCATGCGTTTCTAGAAAAAAACTTTTCTGCTGTCTTTCCTTTTTTAATCAACTCTTCCGTAGCATTCGCTTCCGTAGCACCACTTTTTTCATAGCACACCTAACACAAACAAATGTGTATACTCTTTGCGTTTTTTCAGGTTAATGCCAATTCATTGTAATGGTTTTGCAATATGGGAAAAGAGACTTCATGAGAATGTATGTTTGGAGCATATTTGTCTGTTGAATGAAAGCAGAAGAGCAGCTAGGAATAGGGCTGGTTCGGTACCATGGATCGGAAAATGTCAGGTTATGTTTGTTTGCTTGTCGTCGTGCAGGCACATACTCCGTCGGGCCCTGCACACTATGCTCTCATATCTCTCCCTGACTCTCTCGAGTATTTCTTTCTTTGATTAGAAATATAGATACTAATACATCATTTCAATTCCTGGAAGGGACAAAAATAAAGGAATTATGAATTTTAAAATAAGTATTGCAAAATATTGTTTCTAAAAACTAAAAAGAATTAAATTTCATGGTCATAATAATTAGTTAAGAAAGTGCTCACTTAGTAAAAAATTCTGATAAGTGTCGTAGTAATTGGACTTTAATAATGTAAAGATAATATATATAGTTTTGATCTCTTCGAGTATTATTTGGTAAGCCTATGGATTCTCTCCTTGGGGTTTTCTAAGCAGCTTTGGGGTTTTCTGATCTCTGCACTTTTAGAAGGCTCTAGTAGGCGAAGATGAGCTCTTTATAAATTCAGCACAGGCTTTTCTCACAAGTACTTACGGAAAAATTTACGGAATTCGAAGAGACGTGATTGCCGTGACCTGCCTGACTGCGCGGCAGGGGATGTCGGTCCATCCGGTTGACATGGAAATCACAAACTCAGAATGCGGCTTGCCTCTGTTTTGCTCCGAATACAAACGACGATCACTCAAAGAAATTAATTAAATAGCGCTTTAACTGTTTTGGAAAAAGGCTGAAATTCCCTCCCACCTCCTCCCGTCGCACTAATCCCTCAAGCCCCCACCCTTCGCTCCCTTCGCCTCCCTCTCACCCTCGTGCCATGGAACCAGTCTTTGGAGGACTAATTTCACTAATTGCGTCGCTGAGCAGATAGCGTCAACAACGGAAAACTACGACCCCTGCGATCCTACTAATGGGCTTCGCAGTGGCAGCGGTGTAGAGCTCTGCGCCAGTCCGGAATGGGATACTCCGCGCCCTTCCATTGTAAAAAGATTCGCTGCCTAATGGATATCGAGTATTATGTAGGTCAGCCAGAAAATAATACATCGCGCAAAACTGTGGCCGTCCAACTTGTGTAGTCCTACTACTATCAGTATATTAATATAAATGTGAGTATATGCTCGCCGTTGATGACCCCTTGTAAATGCTTTTATTACCGAAAGGTGTAGTAATTAACTGGAGTCGGCTGCATTGCCATTCTGTGGTGAAAATGACCATCATTGCGCCCTGTTCGTTATTTCTGTTATCCCCTGAAAGCTAAGCTTGTATAAACAAGTGACCAACATATCATTCGTCTATTTCGAATCCTAATGAGTCTACTTTGAGAGAGTCGCAGATCAAACGGGAAATTTCCGTAATGCCCCTCGGGAATCCCAATGTCAATATTCCTTGTTACTTATGTATCGCAGTGAGTTTATGCAGTATAATTGAGTTTTAAGTATTGGATTCAGCTATGCAACCAAAAATGATGCCTTTTCAATTAACGGATTGACATGTCAAAATGTTCGCGTCAATCTTTCGACTTAATTTATTAACTTGCGTTAAAAAATGATTTTGGTAAAATAAGGAAGTCTCTTTGCGTAGTTAATTTGGAAGAATTTGATCTTATGAGAATCCAGCAAATATTTTTTGTGCCATGAAGTCCAGCTTATGAAGAAACAATATTCTGAAGAGTTTTTTTGTGATCATCCAGTAGTCCTTACAGAATTCCGAAATTTTAATTTTCATAGAGCAAATTCATGATTCACTGTTTGAGTTCCCTGTGCCAATTTGTGCCTATTAAAAATTACATTTTGGCTTTGAATGTGGCTGTGAAATGAATGTAATGTTGGAATAGATATTTTAATTATCTCAGGACTCAATACGTTAAAAAAAATCTCCGCACTGAGTACTTGGAATGAATAAATTTACTGGGAAAATCCGCTGGATATGTTGTAGTAATAAATTAAATTACGCTGAAAAGCATTGATATCCAGTACAATGGAATATTTAAATATCTTTAAGATCATGCATACGGGCATAATTTCCATAAAAGCCACACGAAATAATGATTCATATATAAGCTTGTACTATGTGAATCGTTTGAGAGTTTCATCAGAGGTTTTATGGGAGATATTTTAGGGCCAATAGTTTTCTCTACGAGTTGAATGCAAATTCCAATCAGTAGTGATAATGGTACTGAGTTATGAATATTGATCACCATAAAAGCACTGCAGCATAATTAAAAAAGGGGCGACAATTCCATTCAACTGTAAGTAGAAGCTGCAATGGAGAAGCCATGGAAATTTCAATCCCCAATGATTCAGAGTAAACAAGTCTTCACAAGAGAATAGATGGATTAGAAAAAGCCCTTCTAAGTCGGCGTATAAGATGTTATTTACGAGTTGTATCGTGCGAATATATGCCACGGGATAAGTTGCATATGATTGCGGTCGGACGTTTCCTCGGTAGAAATAATGTAGGGAAACTTTTCGCATGTCATACGGTATTTATTGAGATATTTAGTGCTTTCAAGTTTAGGAGAAGGAATATTGTTTTTTGTTCTAAACTTGATTTCAATTAATAGAAACTTTTTAAGAAAGAATTTTGAACATGTTCCGCGAAATATTGCCGTATGCAATTATTACTATTTTCTCTCAGTATTCGCTGTAGCAGTCTCCTGATTACTTTTCAGTATTAGATGACGAAACATGTCACGTGAGGAATAGATTTCAAAGTACGAAAGCAATAATTGCTGGCCGATTTCTAACATCTAATGTTAATATTATCTTATTTTAACTGAGCGACTTATAAAAATAATACTTCAACTGAATAGTTTCACTGGTCTTAATATTTCATCTGAAAAGAGAGTGCGACCTGGTAATGTCGACAGTGTACATGTATATTCAAGTTGGTATTAAAATTCACGAGGAGGCATGATTTTTTTCTCTTTCGTTCACTCAGGGCACGCATACATTAACTACTTTAATATATAGACGAAATCCAATTACTCCGGCTTTTGAATAACCATTGACACTTTCCTTTCATTCTAGCCAAGAATGATCCCAAAGTCTGAGCAATAAGACCATATTCTCAAATGGCGTATCTCAGAATTCTGAAGAGCATCTCCTATGGATTTGCATTTAGAGTCAGTTTTATTTTCCATTGACTTTGAACTAAAGAAAATTACTTTAAGTTAATATAAATAGCCATTTTCTGTCAGCCACCCATTCTTTACCTATTTTAGCGAAGGAATTTTTTGAGAATTCCATATCTTACATGAAGAACCGCATTCGATCGTTTTATGAAATAATTATTTTCTCGATGCCATTTAAACCTTGGTACAAATAAAATTATTGCCAATTGAAAACATTGATATTACCTTTCCATTCTTCCTAAACTACTACTAACTAATACTTTCTAAAAACCTATATTTTAATCAACTACCGACGGCAATAATATTTCCAAATTTTTCCAAGTTTTAAATTTTCACTTAGTTTTCAAATGTCAATATCCGCTGGCTCACTGCTAAATTGTGACATAACACCCCCGCCATACGCTCTTGTGGCGGCTTGACAGGTATTGTTTGGATATAGATGCAGTTCCATTATGTTTTGTGATGTGGACGAACTACTTCGGAGTTCCTTCCTTCTTGAAGCTACATGTTTATAATAGAATCTATTAATTAAACCATTAGTGAGAAGTCTTCAATGCAAAGGTTCTTTATAAATACGGATTTACAGACACTACGTGAATACCCTCTGTAGACAACAACGTGTTTATTGCTGTATTTTAATCTAATTGAACTCTTATCCAAATCACAATTTATAATAATTAACAGCTAATTTGACTACAGAAATCCATGCTTGGTGTCTCTTATTTCATTGACTTGATTATAGAATCACACAGTTGATAACTGAATATGCCAATAACTGTCATAATTCCGAAACTTAGGGACTTGGTGAACAGTTTATGACCTTCTGTGGTGGGTATATGCCTTACGTATTCCAGTTTTGTTTTGAGACACGAACTAATTCAACTTTATCATAATGCGATTTATATGTGTGGGCGGCAAGTTTTTTTTTCATTTGAAACATATGAACTTACGGTGAGCCCAGGGAAACTTGTTAATTTTCGTGTTTGAAAAAATTATTTTCCCTCTCTCGGACTAACATCTCAGCGGACGGATGTTTACAATAATTAGCCAGCAGCATTGACATTCATCACGTGACTCCTTTGCGATTTGTTTATCTTTCCACCACTTTGTGTTGATTTTACACTGATTAAAATTCAATGAATGGCTCGATCTGCGTATCTTTCTCGAAGATTTATTTTCAAAGATTCCAAGGCTTCTGTACTTGGTATTATTTTTGAATGATTAACGAATTATTTATGTTGATTTAAAAATTGAAACACCTCGATTACTGTTTTTCCGTAAGAGTAATGCATAAGACCGACATTTGGAAGGTTGTATTTCTATGGATAAGCTATGAAAAATAATACCTTTTGATATTTTTCGATAAGGGAACCCCAACTCTGTCGTTATTTAGCTCTTTCTCTTCAGTTCATCTCTTGTTACTTCCTCCCCTTTAATCCCACACGTCTCTCCCTTACCTTCCCCAAATCACTTGTTAGATGAGGAAAATTTTAAGCCATTCTGGAAACTCTCCTTCAACCAATTAACCCTACCCAAACTCCGACTATCGATGAGATTAACTACCGCCTCAAGGTAATCAATTTGTCCCTCACGAACATTTATGCGTCCATCTCACGGCCGAACTCAGCTATTTCAGTTTCTCTCTCCTCCCGGCTTACTGAGCGACTAAATTATTCAAAGGAATAGTGCAAGACCCACTTGTCAACGCACAAGTTATTTGGAAGCTAAAGGTCAACAGTCAACTATACAGTTATATGCTTCTTCGGTTAACATAAACAAAGTGATTGTCAAATTCAAAGAATTGCGGGAAATGATGAAGCAATGTGTTTAGTAATACCAACCACTGGTGCGCACAGTCGTGCGAGAAAATTGAAAAAGTTCTACTCTTGGCCCGCATTTGAATCCGCATTCTGATTAGGGAGAATGATGCTTCCTCTGCTAAATTCCTCAAGACCAAGTCAAAAAATGTGTCTGTTTCTAAAATACGTTAAGATGATCGTTCATTATGAAAAATTTCTAAATTTCCGCGCTGAAGTTGTGTATTAGGGTAGGCACTCCACGTTCTGACAACGGAATGCTTTGCCAACCCTCATTTATATCGAAGCTCCCCGGTCGATTTCCTTCAAAATACCTTGACTGCGAGAATTCTTCCTCCTTACTAGATCAACGAAACATGACAAAACCCACCCCACATACACGACCACTACCGAAACTTTATAACCACCAGAGAAGAAGTACTATCTATATTTAATCTTTTCTACGACAAAGCACCAGGGTTTGTTGGCATTACCAATATATAATTAAAACATACTTATCCCCGATTGATTTTCATCATCACTGATACCTCCACTAAGTATCTTCTTTTTTATTAGATTCTCTCTGCTTGTAAAGTAAGTAAACTCCTTCTACATTTCAAACCAAAAAAATTAAATTCACAGTACATGTTCAGGGTCTAGTTACTCTGCTGTCTAACCTTTTTAAACTCGCTAAAAGCATTAATTTCCTTTGCTTTCATAGCTATCATTCATGTATCAACATTATTTCCCTCGAAAAATTGAGCTTTAAGGACTGTATTGTTTCCTATCACACAGTGCTAATTTTTATCTATCAAAATTCACATGCATTCAGCCACTGACTCAACTCAGATAAAGTCTTCTCAGGCGTTGCTAGAGCCTCCGTCAGTGCGGTAAAATGACCTCTCACGTAAAATTTATCTTTTCCCGCTCTCTCTATTAAAGTCATTGGAAAATGCAACAGTTATTTCCAATTCTCAATGAATATACTCTTTTTTTGTTAGACTCTCTACTGCAGGCGTGCCACTAGGCTCCCTGATGCTCCCCATTCTTTTTAAAATATTCCTCCCAGATATTTTAACTAGCTCATTAACCACATCACGCTTACGCCGGTGAGACTGTCCTCTCGGCCGCCATAAGTCATGGAGACACGGATGTTCATAAATTACAGACTCATGGAAATACAACATCTGGCCGTACAAATGAAAACTGTATTCATTCATCCAAGAGAACCAACCTATCCTACTTACTCGTGCATTGGTAAAACGTTAACGTAAGTGGAAGACACTTTTAGATTTTACAAATAAAACACGCGTCACAAGCAACTGCGGCAAATTATGCAGCAGTTACTTTTCGTTACATATAAATGAATATATTCAACATGGAGTCACCCGATGGTGTGCATATAGGAGCAAGCATTTCAGCGTAAAAATGATTCTTCTTGACCGAGTTTGCAAAACCATATCCCTCGACCCAGATCTACATGGTTTATTTCTGTATTAAGACATTATTGCATTAGTAACTAATCTAAATGTGCCTAATTTACTTTTTAACCGTTATCGGAAAAGAAAGAAATACTTAGTTGTTCCACATATATTTTATTAACACGACCTAGGTTTCGACTTACAAAGTCATCATCAGGTAAAGAACAGAAGACACAGGGCTTTATATAGTGGATAGAGAGCTGGAGAGGGGAGGTGTTTGAGAAGAGGGAGGAGGGGAAAGAGAAAGGGAAATGGTGTGTAAGTTTGGGGGGAGGGGGTTGAGACGGTTGTGTATGGCGTCGGGGTGGGAGATTACGGTTGGGTACTGCTTCAGGGGGGGAGAGGGGCTGTGGAACAGAGGGAGGTCCAGGAGGGGGGAACGGGAGGAATAAGTTAGGTCATTAACTAGAATACCCTTAAGGTGACTATTCTTCGAAATTTCCAACCGTTCCAAGGCATCTAATCTTAAGCCTTTTTTCTCTACATGCAGAATTTTGGGGACAAAGTCACTGGAGTGGTTGTTTTCTAAAAGGTGCTGGGCAAAATTGGATGACATATTTCCGTTTTTAAAACAAGCGTAATGTTCCTTGACACGATCACTGAATTTTCTCCCGGTTTGCCCAATGTAGAAGGCAGAGCACTCGCAACACAATTGATAAACTCCACTCCTTTCCATTGCGGGAATTTTGTCCTTGCAGTTTGATAAAAGGTTCCCTAAGTTGGCTCTATTATAGAAGGCAGGTTTAATATTGTTTCCTGCAAGGGATCTGGTGACTTTACGGGAAATATTCCCCAGAAAGAGAATTCTTCTCCACTTCGAACCGTCTTCCTTGGGGATGGATCCGAATATTGATTTGACAGCTATTTTCTCTAGTTTTTTCCGATACAAGTTATCGACTAATTGGGAGCAGAAACCGTTGTTTTCAGCTATTGTTTTAATGATTTTAAGTTCGTTTTGGGTATTTTGTGGCGATAGAGGGATGCTAGTCAGACGGTGGACCATAGAGTTGAAGGCCGCTAATTTTTGTGGGAAATGATGTCTTGACGTAGAATGAATGATATGATCCGTACAAGTGTCCTTCCGGAAAATGGAGAAGTCCAGCTGCCGATTATTTTTAGTGATTGTTATATCTAAAAAGTTAATGGAGTTGTTGAGCTCTTTCTCCATAGTGAACTTAATGTTTTTATCCAAGGAGTTAAGGGTTATCAAGAAGCTATCCAGTTGTCTTTGTGAACCAGCCCATACACAAAAAATATCATCTACGTAACGGTGCCAAGAGATTATGATAGATTTATTCATCAAGTGCGCATGTATCGCAGATAAGGCAATATGGTACAGAAGACTATCTATCAAGTTCCGCATAGCATCCCTGAACATCTTTTTCAATAGTCAGTGCATCACCCATGGAGTTTTCCCGAGATACATCCAACTAAAAAGTAAGAAGACCTGGTCATCCTCCGGAAAACACGCTGTTGAAGCAGGCAAGAGAGCATGGCTGAAAAGGGAACTCCATGAATGGTATGTGAAGAGAGACGCTATTTCTCACTACCTACTCCTCCTCCATATTGAATTAACGCACAATCTACCATGGACCGAGTGGCTATGCTTCGATGATGAGGTCAGACATAAGTCCAGTGTAATTGCCTTTGAAAAAAGATCAACTATTTCCCGGAAGTTAAAGGTTTTGTCAAGTGAAAAACGTGAATCTCTCCCCGAAAAGCAGAAACCCTCTTCAGTCCCAGCACCCCATTCCTTTGGTGATAGAATTTTGAATTTAACTGACCACGAATTTCTTCCAAATGAATTATCTCTTTTGGAGAAAGGTTTTAAATATGTCCCTAATGTCCCGATTACCATCAACGACTTAAAGAACTTGGCAGTGGACTGTGAGGTGGCCCTCATCCGAGAGAATAATGGTTCCAAGGAGCTCATCGCACGAGAACTTGGAAAGTATCAGTTTAAGCCAACCCTCGATCCCAAGGACAATCGTCAGGAATTAGCCGCTTTGAAATCAATTAAGAAGTCCATGGCTTCCAAAAATCTATTAATTCTTAAGGCTGATAAAGGAAATTCGGTGGTGATACTAGGAAAAGACGGCTATATCAATAAGTGTGAAGTGTTCCTAAAGGACAATAACATCTTCGAAGTTCATGGTGATCCAACTCCAAAATTTCATAAAGAGGTCAAACAAGTAATAAAATCCTGCTCAGTTATTTTCCAACCTCCCGAAGTGCATCGGTTAGTGCAAATGAATCCCTCAGCGCCCCGGTTTTTTGGTCTCCCAAAAACCCACAAACCAGATATTCCCATCAGGCCGGTGGTTTCCAATATTTCAGCCCCTAATCACCACCTGGCAAGAAGAGCAAACGCCATCTTCAAGGAGCACACCAAGTTCGTCCCAAAATTTGGTATCAAAAACTCCTCCGATATGACCCGCCGCCTTGCAGAGTTAGTCCTCCCTCCCAAGTGCATTCTTGTCTCCTTCGACGTGTGCAGCCTTTTCCCGAGTGTTCCCACGCAGGAAGCCCTCCAGTTAGCCGAAGAAATCCTTTTTCGGAAGGGGGTCCCGTTCCCAGTAATCAGTGAGTTGTGTTTGGTGTTAAAAACATGTGTATCGCAGAACTATTTCAAGTTCAACGGAAAATATTTCCTACAAACCCATGGTCTGGCCATGGGATCTCCTGTTTCCCCTCTACTAGCAGACATCTATATGGACCAGGTGGAAAGTACTCTGTTCTCCTCTTCCAACAACTTGGTGAAAAACATAATCTCTTGGCACCGTTACGTAGATGATATTTTTTGTGTATGGGCTGGTTCACAAAGACAACTGGATAGCTTCTTGATAACCCTTAACTCCTTGGATAAAAACATTAAGTTCACTATGGAGAAAGAGCTCAACAACTCCATTAACTTTTTAGATATAACAATCACTAAAAATAATCGGCAGCTGGACTTCTCCATTTTCCGGAAGGACACTTGTACGGATCATATCATTCATTCTACGTCAAGACATCATTTCCCACAAAAATTAGCGGCCTTCAACTCTATGGTCCACCGTCTGACTAGCATCCCTCTATCGCCACAAAATACCCAAAACGAACTTAAAATCATTAAAACAATAGCTGAAAACAACGGTTTCTGCTCCCAATTAGTCGATAACTTGTATCGGAAAAAACTAGAGAAAATAGCTGTCAAATCAATATTCGGATCCATCCCCAAGGAAGACGGTTCGAAGTGGAGAAGAATTCTCTTTCTGGGGAATATTTCCCGTAAAGTCACCAGATCCCTTGCAGGAAACAATATTAAACCTGCCTTCTATAATAGAGCCAACTTAGGGAACCTTTTATCAAACTGCAAGGACAAAATTCCCGCAATGGAAAGGAGTGGAGTTTATCAATTGTGTTGCGAGTGCTCTGCCTTCTACATTGGGCAAACCGGGAGAAAATTCAGTGATCGTGTCAAGGAACATTACGCTTGTTTTAAAAACGGAAATATGTCATCCAATTTTGCCCAGCACCTTTTAGAAAACAACCACTCCAGTGACTTTGTCCCCAAAATTCTGCATGTAGAGAAAAAAGGCTTAAGATTAGATGCCTTGGAACGGTTGGAAATTTCGAAGAATAGTCACCTTAAGGGTATTCTAGTTAATGACCTAACTTATTCCTCCCGTTCCCCCCTCCTGGACCTCCCTCTGTTCCACAGCCCCTCTCCCCCCCTGAAGCAGTACCCAACCGTAATCTCCCACCCCGACGCCATACACAACCGTCTCAACCCCCTCCCCCCAAACTTACACACCATTTCCCTTTCTCTTTCCCCTCCTCCCTCTTCTCAAACACCTCCCCTCTCCAGCTCTCTATCCACTATATAAAGCCCTGTGTCTTCTGTTCTTTACCTGATGATGACTTTGTAAGTCGAAACCTAGGTCGTGTTAATAAAATATATGTGGAACAACTAAGTATTTCTTTCTTTTCCGATATGAATCGCTTCCACAAAGTGACGCCTCAGACGATTTTATTTAACCGTTATTATAGAAACTTGGAAAACCCATTCATAGTTCATGCATTTACTTAAGCAGAAGCTTATAGAGTGTCGTCTTGATGAAAGTAAGATGTCTTCTACGTAGACACCTTCATTAAGTTCGTGTTAACTGGCATAGTCTCAAGTCTCTTCAGCCAGTTTTTGGTCAACAGTGGCTTTTTTGTTGATGGATATTGCGTTGAATGCAACGTAAGCCACTCAATTTACCACTAGTTTCTTTCTGGTTCATTTATTTTAAGCAGCACTTCATCAGCTGAGAAATTTTATGTTTGGTGATTACCAAACTAAATTTCTCATGGTTACTATTATCCACACCTTTCCACTTTGTCCCAGTTAGTGTTTTACTGCAGTATTTGCGGCGGCTTTGCCGGTTCCTTCTAAGGCTGACTATACCGGAGGGAGTTATTTGGCCGATGGGGTCTTTCAACTTATCCGTTGCCATAGGATTACCTCTTTCCTTTGGTATTTGGCGTACTATCGTACATTACCTGATATTTTTAGGATGAAGGTCATTATGCGTCTCCCACGACTCCTTCCCACTCCTTACGAAGTCGTTTGCTCGCAGTTTCACATAAGAACCCCCTCAGGGTTTGCCGGCATTCCCAAGTTGATGGTTAATTTGACCTGCAAATCTAATAACCACTGATACCGCAATCCGAAAGAGGCCGATGAGCTTGGTGAGGTTCTTGGAGCGCAGTGTGTGTGTGTGTGCGGGTAAGTTAATTTGAACACTTGTCCACCATTTATGATTCCAAGCCGTTCCAGGGATTCCACTGGTGTCTGAGGCTAGAGCTAGTGGCCAGTTTTCTTACGCCTTAAAATGTGCTTTCCAGTCATTCAACAACTGAGTGTTTACTCTCTTCATATTCATATTTCAATTCTGTATGCCATATATATTTAATGCAATTTTTCATACTGTACTAAATCTAAATAGATATTAACGCCGAGTTGTAACCATCATGCTAAAACCAAGAAAATATTTTCCTTCGGTAAATCAACCGCGAGCTTGAAAAACACACGACTAACAGAATTTTTTAGTTTCATTTTCAATTTTATAAATGCACGTAACATTTTGCGATGAACATAAGCTAAAGCGTACATTTAAAATTTTGAACACGAATTTTCGTACGCTTTAAAATTTTTAAGTTATCATAAAAACGAATCACTCTTCTGCATCTAGAATGTCAAACAATCAAATTTCCTACTATCGTTCACTTATTTCAGAGCAAAAGGACATAAATGTAAGTTTTGCATATTTGTTTCTTCCTGCAGCGTTAATTGTCTGTTTTCTCCTCAAATAATATTGTGATATGAAGAAATGATCCCGAAGAAATTAATCTCATTTGAATTGTATAACATATTGGGCTTATGTTGATTGAATAAGAAAATATATACCTGCTTTAGGACCTGGCATGCCATGGTGGTGGCTGTTAATGTACATGCATTGATATCCGAGGCAACATTTCCGATACATAGAAATCTATGATTTACATGATTTTTAAATAATAAATACGTCATATATACTCGGATTATCACCATAAGATTAAGATTAGCTTAAAGTAAAAAATTAAGACATGTATGATTATTATTTTGGACATTGTAATTCATTTATTGTTTATTTTTATTGAACAGAATATTATTTTTAATTTCAGTACAAAACGGCTCGTTACTCGGAGCTGAAATCTATTCTTGACAAGGCGAGGAAGAAGGTCGAAGTCAAAGATGATGATTTTGACGCAGAGGAAAACAGCTTAGCATGAATAATTATTGCTTTTATTCTCAGGTTGAAATAGTTCTCCCAGTACCTTGCACGTGCGCTATATCATATGAAATTATCAGAGCTCAGTATCAGGCATTCCTTGCTCAAAAAGAAGTTTCGTGCCTCTTATTATTAAACTGCGTGAGGTAAACCATAACTGAATGAAAAGGTGGACGCTTATTTTCAAGAGTCTGGCTGTGGGTGAACTGGATTAACCTTTTGTTTACTCGTTAGAGAAATTATGTTGCTATTGACATTGTGACCTTAATTTACCTACGCAGATATTTAATTGATATATATATATATATATATATATATATATATATATATATATATATATATATATATATATATATATATATATATATATATATATATCTACATTGCTGTGAAATTGGGTGTGACTTTTTATGAGGTTAAAATTATATAACCCAACCTCTCCTTGCAATATAATTTTCAAACTAGTGGGTGCATGGACTTTTTCAAGACTAATAAATGTCAAATTTCATTATATTTACACAGATTTACACACTTTCAAAGCAGTTATCTACCTGTTAACTTTAGTCATAGGTTTTCTGATTCCTGTTAATAATTTACAATCCTGAAAATATCTCAATTTGCTTATTTTATATGCTTTAATGTTTGCCTTCGTAGATTTTATTTCATCTTTCTTATATTTGTCATCTAACACATTTATCCTTCTATTGTGACATACAATATTGATATTATTCTATGTAGTATACTGTTATGATCTTATGTAAAACTAAAATCAATTTAATGTGTATTAAAAACTAATTTATAAAGCTAATTCCTTATCAATTTATCAAAATAAAATTCCTGCATGCACATAACTCTTTGGCACAACAAAGCTTTGTGTTTTATTTAAAACGATACTGCTTACTGAGATGGCTGATGTAACACTTATGAAATGACCAAATGGATAATTTGATTTTAACAATTTTACTGGTTTCTTTAATGGGATAGGCATGCTAACACATTTTAATTCTTAGTTTAGACTAGTGAAAATTTGTATAACAATATTTGCTAATTTTTTGTTGAAATAAAAGATCAACTTTCGAACCATGCCTTATTTTGTTCCAGGCTTCTGCGAATTTGTACTAATGATGTTACGACCAAAGATTAAGGTCAATACAGTTTTGATTGTTGGGAGGATATTTAATTAAATATAGATTTAAGAGGTGCAGGAAGTTGAAACCGTGCCCAGATGATCGTTAGTGTGACTCAAATGCGATGAAGCCGTCAAATTAGCGTTGGAACTTGGATGTGGTATCGAAAAAGTGGAAGTTAAGTTACAGGGTTCGTCCGGAAAATAAGTGTACTGAGCTCAGGAAAAAAAATTTATTGCACTTTTACATATCTTAAGCTAATATTCCTCAAAATAGGACCCTTATGAGTCGATACACTTGTTCCAGCGGCGTTCCCATTCCTGGAACGCTCCCGCGAAGGCATCATCGGGAACCTCTCGAAGACTCGTCGTCAACGTCTTCTCTGCCCTCCACGAACATCTTGTGCCACCGAAAGATCATGTTTCTGGACATGGCTGACTCCCCGTAAGCCTGGTTAATCATACCGACAGTTTCGGTAGGCGATTTCCCAAGCTTTACCGCAAATTTGATGGAATAACGCTGCTTCGGCATCGCGTTCCGTGACGTGGGTCGAGCGTGGAGGTTCGCGTTAACAGAGCTCCTCACTACACCACAGCTCAGAGCCGACTGCCTTTTTCAGCGTCGCTTGCCAACATACCCCCCTCCAATCGCAGCCCGTCAGAGCGGTGCTGGGCGCGCCTGGAGCGGCGCGCCCAGCCCAGGAGTCAGTACACTTATTTTCCGGACGAACCCTGTATGGAGAGGGAATGTGCAGCAACACCCCCAAGTGGAGTGAGATATGGAGCAGGAAGAATCTTCTCCTGTGCATTCAGTATACGTAACGTTTTTTGGCCCTGCCCGTTATTCAACAGGTCGACAACAAATTCCAATATACAATGTTAACTTTTCGAAAAAAAACTCCGCCACTACATATATTCCTTCCAACTTTTCATAGCACTTTACTCTAAGCTTCATCGAGCGCAGTCTCGGTGTATTTAATTATTGTTTTCCTGCCGTAAATGTAGTTATGAACTCTTATAATGTAATTAACTAGGTGAAATATTGAAACAGCTTGTTTAGTCTCATGATCAAGGCTTTCTCAATTACTTACTGTGCCAACAGAATACGATATGTCAGGTCATACGAGGAATTATTAAAAATGAGTGACTTTAGAACAAGAGTAATTCTCATTACTTTATAAAGCTAATTTTTATTTGATCATCACATTTTATATTCATCCCAAGTCCTGAAAGAAATTCCTTGCCATCTGTTATGCACTGTCTCAAAAAGGTAGAAAATGAAGACATTAAGCTGCTCGTTATACTGGCAGACAGTGGTTTTCTTATGTTTTAAAGACAGTCATTCGCTTTAATATTCATTTTTATTTTCCTAAAATCCAAATTTGACATATATTATTTAATTAAATGAATTTCTCAAAATATTTCTGCAGCTTATAGTGAATATTTTGATGTGTAATTAAACAATAGCAATGATTTACTTTATCAAAGGAGTGCATTCACTTTTTCAGGAATGGTATCAGGGTGCAGAGAGATCAATAAACAGCTATTATTCCTGCTAAAATTCTAGTGATATCTTACTGGCCCTTCGTTTTTTATTATTTTATCGGGCAAATTTAACATTACTCGAACGAAATGGAAGGTAGAATTACTTAATCACCCTCGTCACTGATGACCAATCCCAATCGGTTTTACGTCGCTTTCTACTAAATTCACATCTAACTGAAAGCTTTCTCACCTGCATTTTTCTCATCTCCGACACCTGTCATTTTATTACATCTCTCTGAAGTTCGTCGTTGTCCCTTGTAGCTCGATCCGTTCGCCTTAATCCTCTTCTTCTTCCACGGTTTTCATTCGTCTAATTTTGTTTCCTTCAATTCTTAAAATATTTTCATTAGTTATTGCGGCCGTCATCTAATCTTCCAATCACCTCCATCATCGCATTTCGAGAGCTTTCAATCTTCTCCTTTCTCTTACTTTCATTACCCATGCAATGGTACCGCAGATGGGCATGCTCCAAATTCCTCCTTACTACGTACTTTAGTCTTTTCCCAATGGAGTTAAAATGTTTTCCTGGAATTATTCCTTTCCTTGTCTCTTGCACTATTTCTTTCGTTCTTAAGTCATTGATGGTTCAGTTTCCTAACTATTAAAATTCCTCCAATTCTTTTGAAGTACCATCGCCCGTCTTAACATCAGTACTGTCCTTCCGCAGGGCATGGTCTTGATTTTGTTTTTTTTCCTCATCAGATTAAACCTTCCTTTCTCGAAGTTAAAAGTGATCTATTCAATTCATTATGTGAGTACTCATAAAGCCAGAAGACTAGTCCTCCTATGGACCACAGCCTCGACATGGGGGACGTTATTTAGCGTTCCGATAGACTCTAGAGAATTGTTGTATCGGGGATGATAATTGGCTCTAGTAGGGACATCCATAGGTCGGAGGGTAGGCGCCTGATAATAGGTGCACAGGCGGCTGCAAAGTCGTCTCAACCCAGTGAAGCGGAATTTTCAAGTGATGGCTATAAACACTCTTGACGACGGTAACGTGAAACTAGGTCAATTAGTTTCCCACGACAAAAATATGGGCGGCAATAAATGGATAATTGACGGAATTTGGTGGAGAAGGAAAAGCCTCTGTAGGCATCATTAAATTCGTATAGCTTGGGTGGAACAGAGGGTGCCCGGAGAGGCTTGCCCGAATCGAACCTGGGCCCTCCGGTCAGTAGTCCAAGGCTCTGCCCCTGGACTACCGGGACCCACACACACACACATAAACGCATGCACACACGCACACACGCACGCACACACACGCAACACACACGCGCATGTAGTATCTATAAGGAAGGAATCTGGCCTGAAGACTTTGTGAGATCATTGTTAGTTCCTATTCCGAAGAAGGTAAAGGCTACATCATGTGAGGACTACAGAAGTTTGATATCCCACGCAGCTAAAGTTGTTCTCAGGATCATCAAGAGAGGGATAGAGAGTAGGGAAAATGATTACTTAGGGGATCATCAGTTTGGGTTTAGGAAGGGAGAGATGCGCGTGATACCATTGCAGGAATGAGATCAGTAATCGAGAGGAATAAGTATATGATAGGGCCTCTACATGCCTCAGACTGCTCAGATGCGAGTGAGGAATGGAGAGTCCGGATGGGTAGTGTTATACAGGGTTGCTCATTATCACCGGTGCTAAGAGGATATTTACTTCAGAATTTCCCTAGGAATAAAAAAATGTAGTACTAAAATGACACGTATACGTGAATAAGTTTTGATTGAATTTTATGCTAATGTAGTTATCAATTATGCAGCCCATCTGTTAGCAATGATGCTTCTCTAGATCCGACCATTCCCCTCCCAGACTTAGATCACAACCTTACCCCCCTTTGTGGAATTGTATAAAACATTGAGTTAACTGTATATTAATTGGTTGAGAAGAGGAAATTGATCAAGTTTTAGATACACTACAAATTAAAATGTGTGATAGTGTCCAATCGCTAAAGGTACCTTTAAGTAGCTTCATCAGTTTCTCGCCTCGAGTCGCCACTGGTACTAGAAAACTAAAGGTATTATATGCTCGAGTTTGAAGAAAATTGTGGGACAGTTGCGAAAAAATTCTGAATTTCATGAGCCCGAGTAGAAGCTTAGTGATTGAAATTCAGCTATAATATATGATGAAATATGAAGGCATTAAAAGATGGATTATATGCTGGAGAGAAATGATACCATTGATTGCATGAGGAACAATGGACTTCTAAGCTTCAAAGAAGTCATGAAGCTTCTAAGCTTTAAGGAAGTGAAGAAAATATTTGTCCATGGTGTAATATATTTTCTAATGCATTTTGTGGGAGGAAAATTTCGCTTGAAACTACTTGAGGTTCATAGTAGTCTAATGAAGTCTCGCCATATCCGAGGATGGAACCTGGGTTATCCTGTTATTTGCACCTTTCAAATATCCTTTTGAAGGGATGTAAATGAGATCTCCTCTTCTCCATCAATCAAACAGGTAAGGATTGCAATGCTAGTAGCTTAATATGAAAATACTATTGGTATCATATATCAAATAAAAATATGAGGAAATCTTGCAAAAAAAGCAACACATTTGCTTTCTTTGTCTTTACTCAAAGGCGGCAGCATGAGGCAATCATAAAAGGATTTAAATTAAAAGAAATTTTGATATCTTATAATAAAATTTTAATATTATGCAATTTTACGTCAAAAATAAATCGAAGAAGTTAATTTGACCAAGAGCAATCACCAAATGTTAAAAAATATGTATTCGAAATTATTTTCACCGAATGATACTTTTATGCACAGGGAATGGTCATATACCTCTTTATTTTCATTGAAAAAGGATCAGTAGTTATAATTTAACCTTGCTCTAAATTGTTGTGGAAATGAACTTTTTCTAATTTTCTTCATAATTTAAAAAAACTGATTTGCTGGATATGGAGTAAACATTTTATTGAATGGAGCTTACCGAAGTTTTTCAGAAATAACTATCTATTTCTGCAATAATCTGTCGTTTATGGGTATGCATATTTCCAGAAAGAATGAAGTACTTGTCCAGTGAAAATTATTCCTTAACTGGCCAATAAAAATAAATTCACTCATTTATATTTGTATGCATTAATTAGTTTTCATAGAAAACAAATTTTCTATTATTAATTGATACAATAATTAATTAAATCGTGAAGTCGGTTGGTTGAAAATAACTTTTCAATCACTTCAAACAAATATTTCCTGGTCTGAAGTATGAATCCCCGAGTCGTATGAATTCTGACTCTGGTGATTGGATCTTCCTTTTGCCCTACAGTACCGATTACGTGCAGTTGGTGGGTAGGAGAGGCGCTGTCTCACGAAACTGGTGTGATGCACAAGGCTGCGTCTCTGCTGGTTAGGAGAACAAAAGAAAAAGAATTACTCGGTTTATTTATTGATGCAGAAATCAAAAATCAATTTTTGCCAAGAATAGCGACATGATGACTAGGAAACAAAGATAAAAATGGTTAACCTTTGAACGGATATACAAATGCTTCAATAAATGAAGCTTTTTCCATTATTGTTAAATATATTTATTGGTAATGATTCGATTTTGTGAAACAGGATGACATTAATTAAAGACTTGAAGTGTGTAAATTCCACGATCAAGCTAGAACGGTATATAAATTTGATCTGAATAATGAATTTTTTATTATATAATTGAAACAAAGGCATTATGTTGCGAGTTCGTAAATTAATTGTTGATGAAGCGTAATAATAATAGATGTGGTTGGTCACGCCAATTATGTACGTCATTATCTCGAGAATATCTCCCTACTCCTTTCTCTCCTTTGATGGATTAAAACTTGAATTAATTCCATATATGAATGAATTAATTAATTTAAGGGGCTATTTAGATTAAATTATTTTTTTAAACATTAGGAAAATTGACTTTTCCACGACGAGTGATGCGAATGACAACTGCGGCAGGTGCATGAAGATTGGAAGCAATGGCTGCGCGATATAATATATAATAGCCGTGGGTGTGAGCTTTGTAATGATAAAATATATCGAATGATTAATGAAGAATTCATTAGGAAAGTGGGTGAAAAGCGGATTATATGAAAAACAGCTTAAAAAAAGAAAACAAATTGGATGCATCGTGGAGAAAATTAGTTTTCCGAAGTCCACAATTTTATTCAATCAGCCCAAAAACAGCATCACGCCAATTACATTGAACCAATAGCAAAGAAAAAAACTTGTGAGATTAATAAAACCTTAACGCATAAAAACAAAATTTAGCAATACAAATTACCAAAAAAATAAAAGCACCACATACAGGCGCTCGATTTATTTACATGAGGGAGACAAAATGATTAAAAGGAGAAGGAGCTCCGAAGAAAATTAGATGGGCGTAAGAGCACGGCAGGTATTGACGGAATGGGATGTTTGGGAAGGGTCGAAGTCAGGAAGATGTTACATTATTGTATTACAGGTTGATGGAAGTCTAAAGATAAATGAGCGTTTGAAGACTGAGAGGCGAGGGATGACACAATGAAAGAGGACATTCAACCGCGTCGTACGCAAAGGCACTTCATGCCACGGTGAAAAATATGGGAGGAAATGTCGAGAGAAAACCTGATATAATCAAGAGAGAAGTTACGAAGTGTAAATGGCGGTGGCGAATGATGGAGAGAAAGTTATTCAACGGGCGATGAGGTAGTTTTAGAGAAGTGGGAGGAACTTTGTCTCAAATTTAAGAACAATATTCAAGGACAGGAGAAATACATGCAAAGAGAAAAGTCCATAGGGCTGGAAAATTAGATACTTAATCCTCTCGGTGTATTAGACCCACCAGTGACATAGCTTTGGAAGATATACTTTTGATATGATCACAAAAGTTAAGTTCGGAGTGAAAGATGACGCCTAAATCTTTTTGAGTTGTGACTGCTGGAATTATTTGATTATTAATATGATAATCATGAGCTAGGAGTGATTTGTGGAGAGGAAAAGAAGGGATATTTTTCTTGCAGGATTTGCTTTTAGGCACCAATTATTGGACCATTCAGCAAGGGCGTTGAGGGCATTATGTAAGCTAGTGATGTCGTCGATGGAATCGGCTCGTTTGAAAATTTTGTAGCCATTTGCGTAGAGCAGAATTTTGCATGATGCAGTTGTAACTCTTTCAACTAAGTCATTTATGTGTAATACAAATAACAATGGACCAAGGGCACTCCCTTTGGGAACACCAGATGTTACAGGGAAGGGACTATAAAAGAGCTACAAGCGGTAATATACCAAAATCATATATTTTTAGGCGTCAGGGCAGGAAGTGAAGGAGACAAGAGAGATTACATGCAATATAAATATTTGGAGCTGTTTTTGCTTGATATCGCTTCCAGTTAATATTATGCAATATTTCTCAATGCCACTATCGACTCTAGTAGTGACGTCGTATTGAGGCAGTGCGATTGTATACTCTACAGTCCAGTTTCAAAGAAAAACATGTAAACTATGCATAGGCAGTCAGCCGAGAACATTAAATCTGCATCTTAATACGTTTTTCCACTTTTACAGAATAAACGTAGGCATCAGAACGTTTCCCTCCACCTTATCCCCGTCTACATCTGCTGTCTTGCTTTCATTTGGCGAAGGGATTCTCAAGTTGGGGAATGTCAGAAGTATCAGTGACAGTAAATCATGAATAAACGATGAATTAATGTGAGAAAGATAGACAAAGCCTTAAAAAGTTTGCATGGATGGTTAGGGTGGAATAAAGTGGTAACCTCTCTGTTCAATTTTTAATTTAGTGAAGTCTTTTTTTCAACTCTGACGGTAACGAGGGGTAACGACGTAAAATGTGAGTGTGACGTATTTCTTTCTTTCAAATATTTCCAAAGTAGCGAAGTCAACAGTAAGCAAATTACTTCTATTTTTTTCTTGTGCATAATGTAGTTTATTTATAATGGAATAACTTTGCAGAGCATTAATTTTAGTTGGTATGTTCTTTTTGTATATGCATTCTAAAAAATCCATCTGAAATAGCCAGTGCGTAAACGGGAACCCAGTCGAAGGCCTTGGAAGGCCCGCCTCCCCAGTGTTTATTGGCATACCGGGTAGTTCTTGGTTCTTTTTTAGCGCAAAAAATGGGAGCATATCAAGAATAGGATATTGAAAACCGTAAATAAAACTCTAGGAGCAGTTTATGAGTAAATGACAAGTTAAACATGGATACTGATGAGATGAATATGAAGATAGAGGTTAGAAGGAATTGGAAGAAAGTTAAAAGAAAATAAATACGATAAGAGAAAATACAAGGAGATAAATAATGCACTTAGTCGGGAAACAAATAGAGTGGTGTTGGATACCGTGGGAAGACTTTGAGCGTGAACAAAGGAAGGGTGAAGTAGGTGCTCTGTGCAGAAATGTGAAAGATATATTGTTAAGTAAGAAGGGGGTATTCGTGCACACTATAAAAGATACAACGAGAATGTTATTAAACAAGGAAATATTCTTGAGAGATGAAAAGAATGCATAGACGATCTCCTGTAGAAAGATATTGCACTAGCAATTTGAGACACAGAAAGTAAATATGAAGCACACGGGAATAGCTTAGGACTAGTTATGCCAGCGAGAAATTAAGGGCATTAAGAAAATTGAAATCAAAAAAGGTTTTGGGGATAGATCATATCCCCGAGGAACCACTTAAGTTTATATGAGCTAATTCCTAGCATTAATTAGGGTAGAATTTAGCCAAAATATTTCACTAGTTCCCATCTTAAAAGAGAGAAAGGCAGCCGAATGTAAAGACTATAAAAAAATCAGTTCGATTCCATGAACAGCCTAAGTGTTACTGAGGATGATAAATGAAAGGATGTAGATGACAGGTATGACTGTAAACAATGATCACTTGGGGGGTGATCAGTTTGCGTACAACAAGTGGAGGGGTGGCGAGATCACTAATAAAAGGGAACATAGACTGTATTCAGGGTGTATTTGCTTGTTTCGTATATTTTAGGAAGGCGTTTCATGGAATGCATTCGGCAGAGACAATGCGTTACAGAAAACGGAGGGAGTAAATTGGAGGGAAAGGGGACTTATTCGTAATCTGCGCATGCGTCATACTGCTCAGGTTTGTGTAGCAAATGGACAGTCGGGATGGGCAAAGAGGACGAGGAGTCAGACAGGGCGGATATTAGAAAGATGAGTAAGATAGGGAACTGCATCGTTACCAGTCATTTTAGCCTATATGCAGCGAAAATGGTAAAAATGGCAGTTTAGGAACTGGAGGCACAAATGGAAGACGATGGGGAATTCATAGAGGTAAATTGAATCAATGTAATGAAACACAGATTATGCGGTTTTCGAGAAAGAGGAGGGTTAAGTGAAACGTTAAAATAAGAAAGTAAAAACGAGGTAAAGTGAAATAATCTGCGTATCTTGGACGTGTCTTGGACCATGATGGTCACAATAGTAGGAATATAGGAAGAATAATTGCGTTAGACAAAGGAACTTTCACAAGAATAAGGTAATTATGACACATGCTGTAATGGAGATAAAAACCATGCCGGTGAAAACTTTGGTAGGGAGCGCGGTTTTGTACGGGGCGGAAACACGAGTAGCCGTTGAATTAAGATAAAAGGCGTGGATTGGAGGCTAAATGCGGGTGTGGAGAATGATGGAAAGGGTAAAATGGACCGATAAAAAAATTAAGTGAAGAAGTACTAGGCATAGAGTTGGGGGAGAGAGAGATTTGGGAGAAATCAAAAGAAGGTAGAGAAGATGTTGAAAGAGTGTACAATCTTTGTTTCTACAAAACAAACCTAAAACGGCAGACAGCCAAACAATAATATATGTTCTACAAAAGTAGGGGCCCTGTTACCATATTCTCTTTCAGGAACCTTACCAGAATCTTGTGAATGATGAAATATGTAGTTGATTCAGTACAGCTAAATGACTCGGTACTTAATTTCTCCTCGTCGTAATATTTTTTCTATGCATCGATCCTTTAGTGTGGTATTGAAAATTACGTGCTGGTTTTTCAACGAGAATTGCTCCATATTAAGTGATAATTAATATTTTATTCGCATAATTTATTGTGCAAAAAAAAATTTCATTGTCTGACTTTGTGTCAATAGTGCGTCAGTGGCAGTAGTTGCAATCTGATACACTCTCTGCCCACCTTACTTCTGAAGATGAAAAAAGCTTCCCGCGAATGTACCTCCACATTGAAGCTCAGTAAAGAGTCACTTGGCGTTAGGTCTGGGCTAAAGGTAAAATAAAGAATAATGTGTAAATTGCTTTCGCGAGAGCAACATCTTTTGCGATTAATGTTCGTTCATTATCGTGGTGTCCAATCCAGCCGTTTTTATACTGTGAATTATGAAGATTATACGCCTTTGCAGAATTTTCAATAAATTACTATTGAATTCTTTATTTATGGTTATGCTATGGTAATCGTCCGACATGCTCAGAATCTCGAAAAATGACGTGGCCATCACCTTTCCAGACAAAGCCAATACTAGCTTTTTGGTGCTGGTGATGCTGGTGATTTTAACGCAGAGCTTTATTTTTTACTCTCGAGATCAAAATAATGAAGTTTAGTATCATCTGCTGTGATAATTATCGAAAGTGTAATCCTCATCTTCCCGTAGCATTAACTGGTAACAATCCTGCACGCGGACGCTTTGTTGCTCGAGGAGTCTCTCAACCCACCGCGTACAAACTCGTTTCTTGCTCATTTTTTTCTCTTTTCAGTGAGGGAAATGAAATTCAATATTACTGATACTTCTCTTTACGTTTTTCAAGCTCCTTCTCTCACAGTGGCGGCAGCGGGATAAAATGGGTGATACACCTTATTGCTCAGTGATTATAATACTATTGCACTTATTAAAATATTGTTCTGTATGTGATGTGGACGGCGTGAGAAGTTATATTGCAAAAGTTAATGATGTGTTAGTGGTACGTGATTTTGATCGGTATATGAAATCGAAGAGTTCATGATTATGGGCGGAGTACGGCGATAGATGGTGCGTTGCATGTATGGTGTGAACCTAGCCCATGTATTATGGTAAAGGTGCAGTTTGTAATCTTAAAGTGACATTGTGTATAATAGCATTTTTTCATAAATCTGTTCTTCTTATGTATGTACATACGAGAGTGCATGTAAGAGTGACCAATGACCAGACCTGACTGTTGCCACCAGGACAATTGCCTGCTACGAGATTTATATAATAATAATAATGTGGGCTGTAATGTTTTAGTCATGGGAAGAATGTGCCTCGGATGCATTTTTAAGAGACAAGAGGTGAAAGAATGTGTGTTCTTATTGCCGGTTTGGTCATGCTGAGAGATACTGAATGATAGTCAGATCATGAAATAGTTGTAAAAGATAAGAGAAAATGGCTTGAGGGGAAGCGGTCAGAGACCTATGTGGCAGCCAAGAAACGAGCCAAGGCTGTGGGAAATTTTGTAATAATATGATCAAAAAGACATTTCGGAGAGTCGAGGGCTCTTCGAAGCCTCAGCACTTTATGATCACGACAGAGGCGAAAGAAGAGTGCAAGAATAGCGCTGTATGAAAATAGCTAATATATTAAAGTAAGTTTCCTGTCATAACCTGAAGTCAGAATTTTTGGCCCTGCTTATCCTTTATGTGAACGGCTCAAAGGATATGCATATATTTATGTATTATGTCTAGAAAGTAATGAATATCTTTAAAAAAATCATTCCTTCATAAAAACTATTTAATTATGATTTTTTTCAACATACATGGTATTAATTTTTTTGACTGGTATGCTCAAATTGACATATGTTGTCAGGAATTGTTTACTTTTCATGGAGTTTATTCAAGCCAAATGATTAATGTAATATCAAATGTACAACCAACTTACCATCACAAGCATATTGTGTCATTGTGCGAGGTGCACTCTTGTTAATTAGGGTGATTGAAACATTGTGTAATTAATACCTCCTCCTACAATGGTGCTCTCATTGCGTTTCTGCTCACCCCTCAGCTCTTTCCCTTTCCTCTCTCATCCCATTTTAGTTTCCTCCCGTTGACAAAGGCGGGAGGCCACCTACAAAAGTCCAGCTACTCTGCTTGTGCTCTGCTACATATTTGTGCGTGTATTGTGGGTGGATATTAATATATTCAATGCAGTGTACATTTGCAGGTTGAGTAAAACAAAAAGAAATTCAGCAGGAGATTATCATCTATCATAAAATGTCCCTGAGGGTGTAACACCAAAATAGTCCATAGGTAAATGATTGTTTTTCACTCAAATGTTTTTATCTCTCCTCTTGAAAGAGTGATTGGATGCCCGGCCATACACCGTCAGGTGAAGTTGAACCTAATTTTTGATAATACAGCAGGATTTTGATAATACGTCTACGAAAGGTTTAATCATGTCCTCACTTGTACATTGAAAGTATTTACTATCTCTATAATTACTTCGAGTTCTTACTACTATGATTCCTGATCGTTTGTGGAAAGAACGAATATTTGTATCTATCTGTACTGGAGTCAATCTCCGGTATCTTATCTTTGTGGGTAATCTACCTGAATATTGTGGGGCCATAATAATTTCTTTTGTGTCATTGTTGAACTCATTTGTTCGGAACCTTGCTGAAATTCTTAGTCTTGCTTGTTCTCTTCGCATCTCACGCGGCTTCCAGCTTAATTTTTCTAAAAGGCCTGTCACAGTCGTCTTCTTACCGTAACACATTTTACAATTCTGACGGATTTTCTCTGTAATTTATCTATATCTTTTTGCAACACTTCCTTCCAGAGGATAACACGTAATATCCATACGGTATTATGAAATACCAGTGACCAAAATTATTAGAATGAAAAGGTTACAATTTTCGTTCATTCATCCAATACGGAGAGGTATGTTTGCGGTTTCTATCGACCTTGGCACTTGCGCATGCAATTATTAAAAATGTTCTTCGTTAAAATGGCTGATGTTATTTTAATTTCTCTATATTTAATATATCTGCTGATTTGTTTTATACTTATCTACATCTATACAATACCCCGTAAGCCGAGGCAAGAGCGTGTGATAGGGGTGTGGTAGGGGTGTGGTGGGTCATCCACCAGCCAAGCTTGCGCAATCCCAATCATGTTACTTCTAAACAAATATTAGCTTGATCATGCACTCGAAAAATATTCATCACACTAAAGAAGGTACTTGCATGTAGCAATATTCAATAGCAGGATACGTATATTCAAATCATGTGGTAGAACCGTTAAAAAGATGTGTCTATAAAATAAAAAATAACATGCCGGATATGGGCTAACTAGATAAACTACCAATCCTAATAACCTCCTACGCGATTGCTGTCACATCTATTTTGATCACTAATGATACGAGGAAAAAACGACATTTTAAATCTATCCGTTGAAATATCTATCTCCCTGATTTTACGTACGTTAACTGATCTACAGGCCGAGAGGTGGTGCCCTTGCTGCGGTTTTCCCGGTATTCTGTAGATTTAGATCTATTGCATATCTATTTTACAATTGCAATTGAAAGGGTTTGCGATTCACCATCAACGATCACCGCAAACTGATTGCAAGGGTTTGCAATCACTTTGCGGTGATCGTTGATGGGAAAGAAAGAGGTGTTATGCATTGGCCAATGTAGAATGTGGGGATGAATTCACATTTACATGGTGGATAACATTACTGAAAGTACATAAGAGAATAGGGTGTGATGGAAGTGTGTCGGTGAAGATTATTGCATCCTAAATCGAAATATGCATAAATACCCCTCGATACACCAAAAAGGTGTGTGGCACGGGTGCAAGCACCAGGATGCAATGGTAGGAGATTAGGGAAGATATGGGAGAGGAAAGGAAAAGGGAAAAAATATTAAGAATAAACCTCAAGTAACGTGCAAATTTATATAAATGCTGTAGGAAGACTTATTTTAAAGCAAATGTTCATTTCACCTGCTAAATTACTATTTCTTTATTCTAGGAAAAAAAAGGAAAAAAATGAAGTACTCCAATTATACGACAGGCCTCCACCATACCAAGACAGGTCATGCAGGACAGAAAAGCAAGAAGGAGAAATTCTACAAGTTAATGGACTTGCAACTCAAGTACCCCGACCCTTAAGTCACAGTTAGAGAATGTAACAAACCGCATTTGACAGCGGAGGGCGTGAGGCAACCCCCCACAGAGAGTGATGAGGAATGAAAAGGGGAGCTTGAAAATAACAAAAAAAGGTACGGAATATTGTAGCGGAAACTATTTTAATTAATACAATGCGGTCATGTGGGAAGGTATTCGCCAGAAAAACACACGAGATTAGTGAAAGAGCATGCATTTGAGTAAACTAATTATTCCCTAGACGCTGTGAGCGGCAACTGGGGTTTTTGCTATTTCTAACTCAACAGTCACTATCCCGTATTGTTCGTGGGCACAAGAGTTCTTGAGTCCGCTAGTTCCGACGTCTCTTCCTTGAATTTAATATTCATGATCCAAGCGACCAATAGATGTTGGATTGCGAATAATTGAAACATCTCGGTGCTGAAACATGCGGCTCTAAATTTTTTTAATAAGTTCAACCTAGCATTAAATCGTGTTTATTCTAATGATTCCCAATTCAAATCCAGAAGCATTTCTGTAACGATTTTCATTTTTTTTCTGAACGGTTTTTTACGAAATGGGCCATCCTGTGTTGAACCTTCTCCATTTCTCGAATGAGATATTTTTCTGTCGGATATCATACACTGCTTGCATATGCTAAATGAGGCCTTAAAATAACATGGTAATTACGCTCCTTGACCTTATAGTCATTCCTGCCAACAATGCGTTCAATATATCCTAATTGTTAATTTACTTCTCCCCAGATTTTACGTAAGTGGCTGTCCCAAGTTAGGTCGTTATTATAGGTATTATATACTACGTATAGTAATACCTAGGTAGTTTACTGTATCAACTTCTTCGAGGTAACTCCAGCAAGTTTGCACTTAAATCCCGTTTATAATAAAATTAATCATTGAATATGAGTTATGGTCTTATGATGATCCCCGTTTAGTACACCATTTCAAAATACAATCTAAAATCCTAGATTATATTAATTGATCCCCTTCCCTAGAAATCTCCCGGTAAATCACCTTATCCTCCGCGAACGTCACAAGCTTACTTCACTTCGCGGTTCAAAATCTAAGAACCTCGACTTGAATCAGTGTCATTCGATGCACAATATAAGTGTATTTATTCAACAAAAATGATGGAGAAGAAATTATCCTTTATGAGAAATTTGAGTGTTTATTTTAATGTGAATTTAAAGATGCAACTTTTTCTGCGGACATTCGGCGACCATACAGGGTCGCACCCAAAAGTGGTAGGACCGATTTTTTTACAAGAATTTTATTGACGATATACTTACATCGACTTAATAATCTTCAAAGTATGCTCATTGAGCTGCTACACACTGAGTATAACGTTGCTCCCATTCCTCGTACACCCGCTGGAAATTTTCTTTGGGGATGCCGTTGATGACCCTCGTCGAAGCCTCTTGAACGGCCTTTATCGAGTCAAAACGTCGTCCCTTGAGCTGTCTTTTCATCAGGGGGAAGAAGAAGAAGTCCGGTGGTTCCAGATCGGGAGAATAGGGCGGGTGCGGCAACGTGGCTACGCCGTATTTGGCCAGGAGCTGTCTGACGACGAGGGCGCCATGGCACGGCGCGTTGTCATGATGAAGCACCCAGCAGTTTGCATGGCCAAATCCTGTGAAATAATGCGTTGGACGTTGGATGCAGACAGACCCAACTGGTCTGCAATTTCTTCACTGGTTAAGCGTCGGTCTGTGTTCAGCAGTGTCCTCACTCTGTCCACATTCGTGTCGGTTCTTGCCGTCGACGGCCGTCCGGAGCGATGGTCGTCTTCAACGAGCTCCCTACCCTCTTTAAACAACTTGTGCCACTCAAATACTGTGGAACGGCTTAAGGCAGTGTCCCCATAAGCCTGCTTGATCATATCGAGGGTCTCAGTTTCCGTCTTCCCGAGTTTCGCACAAAACTTCACGGAATAACGTTGCTCTAAATTCAGATTCATTTTGTTTTTCGACGCGGACAAAAAACTTGCTTCACTAAAAACGGTGTCCTCACTCAACGATAGCCCGCAGGCGACTGAGGTTGTTGTTGGTCTGTTGCTAAGAGCCCCCTCCACCTTACCCTGCCAGGCAGACCTCCCTCCACCGCTCCGTTCGCGCCAAAGAAAACCAGTCCTACCACTTTTGGGTGCATCCCTGTATTAAAGGCGTATCAGGGGCCGAATTTATATCGTTAAGCATTGCGATTCCGTCAGTTCATCAATTGTAAATGTAGCCAAAGGTTTATGCTGGGTGACTTCAATTTGTTTAGTTTATGAATTTACGGAAAAAATATGAAGAAATAACTTTCGGAGATAGGCTCAACGATGCTGGTGGAATTGTTTAAGATTGGTCGAAATTTTTAAGTACGTCATTTAAATATTTTAAAATTATCTTAAAGCTAATACAACTTGCAATTTATTATTGCAAGTTTATTTATTTCATACGTATTATTTAGCATGCAATTTATTGTTGTACTAGATACGTACAAACAATAGCGGATCTATCACTTGATTTCGTCTCGCCCAAACGTATGTGTTCTGACCGGTAATGATGTTAAAATAGTTAGAATGATTAATGGAAATGAGTATATCTCTTGATCGGCAGATAAGGTCTTATTGGGTGCAGCTTATGGAGGTCAATAAAAGTTTCTGAGTGACACTGCGTAATAAAATAGCATTGATAAACTGCTTACCATCTTCACCATCGAAGAAGAAGGCGTCTGCACTCATAAGAGATAAGACGATGGCGGTAGACCCATAGGAGGTGAAGGGGTGATAGGCAATACTGGGTCACCAGTTTTATTGCCAAGTGTCGACTATGAGGTTGCTTTTGTTTACTTTAGGCAGCTATCATTGGGAATTCGGATATCGATTGGATGTATGGTTTCATGATATGGCGCATAGAATGATTATCCCATTGCATTATTAATAAACAGCAAGGGTATGCACTGTGAGATAGATGGATAGTATTATTCATATATTGAGAAGGCATTTTGATCATAGAAGTATGTTATCATGCTATGCATACATGCTATAATGTTCATAAAGTGATGGTGTTAAACTATGATCAAAATGTCTTTTCATCCGCGTGCTTAATCGTCTTCAGCTATTTAGAGTCAGGCCAAATAAATAGTTTTTTCGGTGCAGGAGACTGATAACATTATTTATATCCGCTTTTAATAATAAATCTGAAATTGGCTATTTTGCCATCCAGGGGAACAACAAATCTGAAATCGATTTGTTGAATATGTATTAAAAAAAGGAGCAATTTGGGGCGCAGGCTTTTTCAGTACCTTTGCGGGAATATCCTATCCCTATATCTATTCCGCATGAAAACTATGATAGATTAGACCACGCATGTGAAATCAGGAAGATAGATAGTAGAATGGATAGATTAAAAATATCATTTTTCCTCGTATCATTAGAGATCAAAATAGATGTGACAGCAATCGCGTAGGAGCTAACTAGCATTGGCAGTGTATATAGTTTGTCGATTTCCTACACCTTTTTTTTAAATGTATTAGACCAATCTTTTTAACCGTTCTCCCGCATGATTTGAGTATACGTATCCTGTTATGGAATATTTTTTCTTGTAAGTACCTTCTTTCATGTGATTAAATTTGTTCAAGTGCATGATCAAACTAATATGCGTATATCTATTCGCTGTAAATGTCAGAGGCGTACTTATGTACGTGTAAAGGTGAATGTTAATAGCAAATTTATTTAGTATAGTGTACTATTTGGGGGGGATGTGATAATCTAATGAATAGATCGTCGGACTGCTGATCAGAGGGCCAGGGTTCGAGTCCGGGGGACGCCTCTAGGCACCCTCAGCTTTACCCACGTTTTGGGATTTTTCGGTTGCCAGGTTGTTCTTGGAAATAATTTGTGGGACAGTGATAGGATTTGGCCCTCCTACCCTGATGTGTGAATTTCAAACGCGTTTGGGCTTAGAATCGGATGGACTCTACCATCACCTACCAAACCGCTTCTGGTTGACAACTGTGGTTTGTGTGGTGTATACTATTGTGTTTGAACTCTCGGCACACGTTGCTTCGACCACGTGTGGTGCTTGGCCAGAAGTAGTAAGCCCACTATAACGGATTGCAGTTCTATTGGGTATATACGGAAAGAAACAATAGGTCGGTCTCGATAATTAGATTAGTGCATTTTTGGAAAAATACTGAGCAGAGGGGTGCGGTGGGGAGAGAGTTGATGCATATTTATCGCATAAAAGGCGCATCGGGGGACTTTGGTAATTTATTTTTTTAATTACTCAATAACACATGACTAGTGCCTACCTGAAAATAATTAATTATTTTTATTATTATTATTGAAGCAATTCCTGGCGATATTTTGGTGAAACTAATTTATTATCGTTAATACCTTCTAAAAAACGTTCAATTTAAGCTTTAGGATCTGAACCCTTCAAATAATACGTAATGTGTGTGTGGTAGTAGTAGTATTTAGGGGAGGCGACCGACAGCTAAGGTCATTTGCGCCATAAGGGATGGACAGGAAAGCATGACGGGTGGAGAGAAACCCAGCGTCGGCATTAACCTATTCTTAGCGAAAGGCGCCAAGGGGTCCGCAGCTTAACGTCCCATCCGACGGACGGCGTACTCACTTAAAGTGCTCTCTACAAATCACCTCAAGTAGGGATCGAGGTGCCACTGAAAAATATCCGACGCCGCTGGGATTCAACCCGGCTTCTCTGGGTGGGAAGCCAGAGGGCCCGGGCCTACTGGTGTATATCAATGCAACAATTTCGGTGTTAAAAGTTTTCACCTTGACCGGGATTCGAACCTGGATCCCTCGATGTTCGGCCGAGAGCTTTAGCCAGATAAACTATCGAGGCATCCTCTTAAACATTGAAATTTTGGGGGATTTAAAGGAACAAATTGTTGCATTGAAATGCAGATTAGCGGATGACTCCGTTGGAAGTTACTGTTGCGGCATCTCTCCGCAGTTTCTTGTAACTAGTGTTTATTTTAGTAAATACAGTGTGATTCTATCCCAAAGGATTTCACTTATTGAAAATCGGACCAGTGAGATAGTGCATCTGGTCGTTAAAAACAAGTTTGCAAGTGTTTACAGATTTATCAACAACTCGTTAGATGTCGATCAATAAAGTGTCATCGACTGCATTAGAACTTAAGAGTCACGTGAATATGACTAAAATGTTAACATTTTATTTAGAATTGACAGGAAGATTTCGCTTTCGTTAGGGTTCAAAACTGGACCCTTGGAAAAGACAAATGCCTTCGGTGAGTAATAAATAAGGCAAGTACTAAAATACGACCAACCTTCTCTCTGGACATCTGAGTTTTGGTGTTTTGGGCTGCATCTGACAAGGGAGAGTTCGGAGGTGAATCATTCGAAGAGGATTCTGTCGAAGAATCTGGAAGGTCTGGGTCTCCGCTGAGGGAACTTGTCTCGCTGGAATCAATTGACTGGCGGCGTGATTCATAATCCACTTTTTCTTTTATTGCTTCCATTTCGTCATGTATTTGAAACAATTGTTGAAACAGAGATGTATCCTGAGCCAAGAGTCCACCCTGTTGAAGGCCAAGACGCGGTATCATTAATCCAATCTGGGGTGTTAAGCAATGATTATATTCATATTTTTAATTTTCTCCTTTGATTACAGTGAAAAATGATATGAATGTAATACATTCATATGCGGAAAGCAATCATCGGATGAGTGGTATGGGAGTAGAAGTTGCATGAGGTGCCTCCTTTGAAAATGGATATTCAAACAGAATATTGTACGGAAATACTTCAAAGCACGTAAAGCTACTCCTAACTTCCGCCACTCAAGTTTCGTTGCCTCATACCCAGGGCAAGGTTAAATTTGGTCCGATTCAATTCAGAATCCCTATTTACTCACATTCATCAAACATACTTATATTATTTACCCAAACTTTATATTCACATGTTTGTAACCGATTATTAAATAGCCACTTGTATGATTAATAGTTATCCTGTCACTCCTCCTTGGATTCGTAGGGTTTGTAAATTACGAGGGTCATCCGGAAAGTAGTACCCGTTCGTGCCGCATGAAGTGCTGACGACGCGAGTAGCCGCTGGACGAGGTCAGATAGCTTCAGTGGCTTGTCTGCCTTCTCTGAGCCAAGTTGCGTGACGCTAGCATTGCCTGTGTTGTTTCTGTGATTGTTTACAATGTTTAAAAAAATTGAGAACGCCGCCAGTTGTGAAGTGAGGGCAGTGATTAAATTCCTCAATGCAAGAAACGTTCGCCCATGTGATATTCATCGCCAATTAAAGGAGGTGTATGGAGACAATGTAATGGACGAGTCGTCTGTTCGGCGGTGGTGTCGCAACTTCAACATGGGGAGGGGGAACACACACGACGATGAGCATTCGGAGAGACCGTCTGTCATTACAGACCAACTGGTGAGCTCAGTTGACGAATTCGTGAGGAACGATCGGCGCGTCACAATTGATGACATCTGTGAGCATTTTCCCAATGTTTCTCGAACAATTGTTCATGAAATTGTTAAACACCATCTGCATTATGCAAAAATTTGTGCAAGATGGGTCCCTCGCGTATCTCAATGAGCTGGCGGCGAAGGACTATGCAGCAGGAATACAGAAACTTGTCACACGTTATGACAAATGCCTTAATTTGCTTGGAGATTATGTTGAGAAGTAGTTTAAAGTATCCTCTTTCAAATAAAATTTTTTATGTTTGTTAATATTTACTTTTGTGTCTTTATTTCACGAACGGGTACTACTTTCCGGATGACCCTCGTAGTTTACAGGAACAAAATAAAGTCCCAAGGCCAATATTTTGCTCTTTATACTCATCTATACCCTTAACATCTATACCCTGCGTACATCCCAATGGTATGAAGCGGTGCAGTAACACTAAATGAAAGAATGAAGAGTCGAAATGGGATTTAACGCATTTGATTAGGTGTGGAGAACTTTAAGAGTTCCAAAGCAATGAACAATACCCATAATGGAGAATGCAAAGGTAAATTAATGTTACCTAAGTATTTCGAGGTCTGTCCAATAAATACGCGAACTGGGGCCTTGAAAATTTTATTTTGCAAAATTTAGTCTATAGCTACTTTGTCTCCTTCCTAGTACTCTTCATTCATTACTTTACACTCACTCCATCCGTTACTCCATTTCCACTGTTAAAAGCACCCTTGGAAGTACTCGGAAGTTAGGCTTTTTAGTTTTCTCGTCGTTTCTTGCTTTATTGTGTCCGCATCTTCCCAGTGATGTCCCCTTATCACACTTTTGTATTTTGGAAATAAGAAAAAGTCGCAGGGGGCGAGATCTGGCGAATAAGGAGGATGTCCAAGGATACTGATTGATTTTTTTGCCAGAAACTGGCGAACAATCTATACTAAATGTGGAGGTGAATTGTCATGATGAAGGGTCCATCCATCATGTTCGGTTAAAGTAGTGTGCGCTGTTGAATTTCCTAAATTAAGTTCATCAGCTATCATTCGGACAGGTTTTCGACGATCGGTAAGGACAAGGGACCACAAACGATCAATGTTGTCGTCAGCACAGGTGGTTGAAGGTCGTCCCGGCCTTGCATCATTCATGGCGTCTTGTCGGCCATTTATAAACGCTTAATCCACTTCGAAACGTATGTTTTCTTCAGAGCACATCACTGTAAACCGCTGTTAACATTTCATTAATTTCTTGATAACTTTACAGCAATTCACAAAAAAAACTTGATGATTATTCGTTGCTCCGCCATTTCGTCAATTTCCATTGTCGACAAACCGTAAAAACAAGGACGACAGAAACACATAACTGGCACCATACGCACAGCTCGACGATCCACCTAGCACAGACGGCTCATTGGGTTTTGTGCAACTAGCGCCGTTGGTGGGCGGGGCTCTAGTCTACGTCATGGCCGCCAGATTGCGCCAGTTCGCGTATTTATTGGACATACCTCGTCTACCGTTTCAATAAGGAAAAATCATTGCCTGGCACACAAATTTTGCCGGGACTCAAAAGTTTTCTATCATGGACGTAAAAGGTAGCTAATCAAATCAAACTTTCGAAGTGAACTATATATATATATATATATATATATATATATATATATATATATATATATATATATATATATATATATATATATATATATATTTTATCCAGAGAATCTTAGCTTAAAACATTTTAAATATTTTACTACTGAAGTTTTGTTAGATAATTTTTAACTAATGTTTATTGTATCATATCGATGTACTTTAGATTTCAATCAATTATCGCTTTGCAATTCAAGGGTGGAAAAATTTGAATATGATCAATATTATACAACGAAGTTTAACCTTATATGTTTCTATATGCTGCATATGGATATCGTTTCCTCATGATCAGGCACGTTGTGAGGAGCCTTAATTTCCGCATGGAAGTTCTATGACGAGTGTAGAGGGTGTTGGGCTACCAGTTACACTATGAGCAATATTACTAATATCATAAAATGGGCGATCTATTTTTTAATTCTGCTAGAAACCAATAAAAGGAACAATTGGTATTATATTTCTGCAAATAATAATACACATCTAAAACACAGGTTGTTGGATGTTCATTTTAATTAAGGATAAAAAAGTGATTCCTGCTATTCTTAATTTAATGTTAAGAGCTATTTTCATGCATTGAGGCATCCATAGGACTAAGATGTCGTAACGAGTTGAAACTTTGGGTAAGACGAAATGAAAACGTGCGTTAATCAATCAAGGAATCTAGTATCATTGCTATTGTATCAAAATCGATTGCCATAGTGGCCATATTTTCCTCTTACATTTATCAATTATTGCTAAGTGCGCCCGAGATTAATGACCGTCAGAATTGGTGTAAATATGTGCTCTGCCGGTTTTACTTTTCTTTCTCTCTCCGGACAGCCTCGCCCGCCACCGGACTTCACGCCGTCAATCCCCCCGAACGAACCCCGGCACTGCACTCACTATTTCCCTCTTGAGGTCGAGGATCTTGTCGTCTAGCATTGCGGTTCGCCTGCCTTCCCGCCGCTCCCCAGCCTCCGCCCCGCGCGCCTCCGCGCTCCACCGTTCCGCCAGCCGCGCGTTCTTCCGCCGCCAGCGATCGAAGAACTCCCGGCACACGGCTGCGTCCCTCCTCTCGGGCGAATCCTCCCGCGACGGGCCCCCGAGGGCCCACGGCGGCCCTCTGCCGTCGCCATCATTGCCGCCCGCACTCCGGCCCACCATACGCCCCGCGCGCTCTTTCCCTCTCCCTCTCGCCTCCGCGGCGCCACACTCGCCGCGCCGGGCGACCACTGCTCCTCCCGGCAACGGGTTCCCTCTCGCGCCCGACACCACCTCGGGCACACTGAGATCCGCAGCGCCCCACCACTCGCGCACCAATGGGGCTTCTAGGCGGGCGACGGGGGTAGGTGGGAGGGGGGCATGGGGAGGGGGGTCTGATGGCGGAGGCTCGTGCGACGAAAGTGGGCCGGCACGGCGAGAAAGCTGCGCCCTCCACCCCGTCTTCCCTCCCCCAGAGTCCGTCTCCTCCTCACCGTCGTCGACACCCCCCTCCCCGTCCCTCGCGAGCTAACTTTCGTCAACACTTAAGGGATAGATGCGGCTCTTTATGACCTTAAAACTAGAGCTTGCAAAATTTATTACTTAAAATAATCAACTAAACGTATCGAACAGAGAGTATAGAACGGTCGCAAATGCAATAATATTTAAACCAATGCGCAAGAGGATGGTTATTGGTACATATTCGCATTTTGATAAAATGGGTAGAAGATTTAGGGTTTGCTAAGCGCGCGATCCCATTGGCGGCGGTGTAACATCCTCGCCTGCCAACTCGGAGGTCACGGGTTCGCTTCCCGCCTAGTTGGGCTTTCCTTACCAAGGGCTTGGGTGTTTGTAATTGTCATAAATGTAATGTACAACGGTTAGGTGGAAGAAGGGACTATGAAGCCTCAGCCTGGCCCCAATAAAGTCGTTAAATAAGTAGAAATTTCAAAGTTAAAAATCATTCGCCTTAACTGGGATTCGAGTCTGGATCCCTCAATGCCCGGCCGAGTGCTTTGACCGGTTAAGCTACCGAGGCGTTTGAGCTACTGGTCTAACTAAATATTCTTTGTTCTTCTTGCTATATAATACATCTTTAGGGACAATGTGAGGGTTTCTTAAAAATCATTCCATGATGGCGTTTGTGAAAGACATTTTTCAAATACTTAATGAACGCCGTAATTATTCATTGCACTTTACAGGGTGCGTTCTAAAAGTAATTCTTTTATTTTCAAAAGTAATTCATTGAACAGGTTTACACAAACACTTTAAGTTCTTCAAAGTGCCGTCCTTACACCTCGGCGCATTTTTTCCCGCGACTCTACCATGACCGGTGCGCGCCCTGGAAGACGTCTTCGGGGACCTCTCGCAAGGTCTTCGTCACGGCTGATTGGATCTTTTCTATGGACGAAAAAAGGGTTTATTTCAGGGCTGTCTTAATCCGAGGGAACAAAAAGAAGTCTGCTGGGGCGACGTCATACTACAAGTATAGTGGGAGTGGGGCGGCGTTGGCACCCGGTGTTTGACCAGGAACTCGCGGACTCGTAGCGCACTGTGGCAAGGCGCGTTGCCGTGATGGAGTTTCCAGGCAGCGGATGTCTTTTCTCGTCCTAATGACCCTTTTTCGGAGTCTTTTCAGCACATTCACGAAGTAAGCAGCGCTAACTGTATGTCTTTGAGGAACAAACTCCTTATGGACCAGTCCTTCACTTTCGAAAAAGACAATGAGCATTGTTTTCACTTTGGATTTGCTCATTCTTGCCATTTTGGGCTTGGGGGACTGGTTGGTGTGCCACTCAGAGCTTTGGCCTTTCGCTCCTGTGTAACACTTAACACATAATACTTCACTACTGGACAAATTAATGTAATTTGTACGGTAGTGAAGAATTAAATTAAATGTAATATTGTTAATAATATCGTTATATTCTTTTTAAATGGTTCAAAAATAAAACGTATCGTACGGTTTACGCTAATTAAAATAATAATCACATAAAGTTATAGATAGCCTAACGTAGATGATTATACAACGATAAACTTTGAAGTATTTATGAATATGTTGTTGACGTTGTTAAACTTTAAACGCTTCAGCACTCCGCGTACCGTCACAGGTACACTTGCCATCACCATGATTTCACGTGGAGGCGTCGAGGCTTTGCGAAGGTTTAGGAATTATTTTCCTCGGGGATTGAAAGAATAATGAAATACTGTATAACCCATTCGTGAATAGGCAATGCAATAGAGATGCTTTTTTTAAATATATTTCCTATCGTACTGGCTTCCCACCCTGAGGGCCCGGGTTCAAATCCCGGCGGTGTTGAATATTTTTCAGTGATATCTCGATCCCTACTTGAGATGCTTTGTGGAGGGTACTTTGAGTGAGTACGCCGTCCATCGCATTGGATGTTGAGCTGCGGACCCCTTGGCGCCTTTCGTAAAGAGTAGGCAATGTCGACGCCGGGTTTCTCTCCACCCTTCATCCTTTCTTGTCCATCCCTATTGGCGCAAATGACCTCAACTGTCGGTCGCCTCCCCTAAATACTACTGCTACTAAATACATTTCCTCTATTCGTTGCTTTAAGTGCATTTCATCAAATATTGATGATGAAAATGGGCCCAACCATGCTAGTTCTCATAGAAATTGGCATAAAAAATTCAAAATTTTTTATTAATTTGTTTTATTTATTTAACGGCTTAATTGGGGCAAGATTGAGGCTTTTTGTTCCCTTCTTTTACCTAATCGCCAAACATTATATCAAGTGCAATTCTAAAAGCCCATCCTCGGTGGAGGGAAACCCACCTTGGCGGGAATCGGACCCGCGACCTCTGGGTTGGCAGCCGAGGACATTACCCCGCTACCACCGGGGCCGGCGAGATTCGACATGTTCTTGTAGTAGCTGAGGACCACCACTAGAAGTATTAAGAAATCATGGTGCAGTTATACATGTTGTTCACATCAAAAACTGATATGATGTGACCAGTAATGTAGCAGTTATGATAGTATTAACATAACAAAACCAACCCCCTTACCTAAATTATATTAATTACTTGTCTGAAAAACAGCTGAAATCACGTATTTTTTTAAAATTGGCGTCTCAAACCTAGTCCAAAATAAATATCCGAGCGTGATTAAAAAAATTAACAAGGACCTCATTGTGCTTTAATATTGTAAATTCAAATCAAACACGCTTGCAAAATACGCATTAATGGGTGTTACATCAATTTCATCACTCATCATTAATACATGAACTAAGGCCACACATTGACTCATGCCGTGAAAATCCAACCTCCTTTAGAGAGGGTAATTCCCTCTTCAATTATTAAAACCTCAATCACTTAAAATGTCATTTAATAGTGTTTTTTTAAAGATTACTTAACTTTTCGCTTAAAATGTCATTTAATAGTGTTTTTTTAAAGATTACTTAACTCTGCGCTTTCCGATAATGAATGTCAAATAAAACCATTAAAAAATTTTCCATCGACCGACTGCATAGCTACGCATAGAAATTACGAGGCACACAAAGAACGTATGATCTAGAAGCAAAATCATTCATTCTAATTAGAATATGCAGATGATGAAAAATGAGAAGTTCGACAGGCGCCAACATTCGAATATTTCAAGCAAAGAAGAGGCTTAAGTCTCAAAGGCTAAAGACTTAAAGGCTCAAAGAAGGTAAGGTTGAAAAAAACAAAACTGCATGTGGAAGCAATCGCTTGGGATGTAGAAATTGATGAATCAGAGATCTGGACTATTGGAGGAATAGAATAAGGACGTAGAAAAGCCATCCAGAAGGTTACAGGGGCGGCTGCTGAAGAATTATGAGCGGAGAAAGTGAGAATTGAATTGGTGGACACAATTAAAAAAATGATTGCCTTGTGGAGAGTAGAATATCTGTAGTCTTGAGGCACAGTGCTTCTATGGAACCATACGATATCAGGAAAGGCGTCACCAATAAGGTGGAGGTGAACATTTGTAGAAATTCTATGAAGATGCATACCAGACAGCAGGGTGGTGTCACTAAAATGGGGAAAATCGGAGGCTTCATTCAACCCATATAAATTAGCTAAAATAATAAGAGACGTTCTAGTAATAATGCTCAACGTTAATGCCTTTCTCCTCTCCACATTCTATCTTCAACGTCACAATCCATTTCACTTTTAAACCTAGTTCTGTAACAATTTACTTGCACCTGAATTGGTTCCTCTCCTGAAGAAGGTAATTAACTTGGCAGGGTCCAGGGGGGGAAGTTTCTCCAGCTCGGCGCAACTCACGGTCCCGACTCATGACGTATGCATTGAAGGTTAAGAGGCTAGTTCCCGCACCTCCCCTTCCTCCCACTTTCCCATCCCCCTACTCAGTTGCCTGTGACACCGTGCCGACCGACGAGACCGGAATCATGTCCCCCCACCTTCCCTGCCCATTGCGGGGCGGACCCACGCCCTCACCCAGCGTGTCTGGCAGCGGGGGGAGGGTGTGTGAGGGAAAAGGGGGAGGGGAGTGCGAGGGGGGGGGGAATAGTATTGGAGTTTTTTTTCTCCGGGCAGCCGCTCTTCTCTCCGGTTTACCTCGTCGACGCTCGGGACGTGACACTGTCGGAAGAAGGATGCGAATGATTCGCCTCGTAGAGTTCCCCGACACTCTTGGGATTCATTCACTTCCGAGTCCAAGGTTTCTGATACGATGTCCCTCGTCGTCGGCTGCCGGGAAGGGGAGGTAGAGGCGTGGGGACGGCTCTCTTCGGCCGAGATAGAGGAGACTCCCGCGCGCCCCCTTTTATGCCTCAGGGGGCCACTCGGAGGGGTCGCAGTTTTCAGTCTTACACTTGGACACATCCCATTTCAAAATTTCCATTGTGTCACAGTTCCACTATTCATTTACATCTACATCTACACAAGATCCCGCAAGCCGCCCCAAGGGCTTGTGGCGGGGGTGTTAGGTTCACTACCCTCGAGACAGAATACAACCACGTGCAAAGCAAATCTCCCTGATTTTGCGAACGTGATCTGACCTTGCATAGTAAGTCTGGGCCTGTAGTAAATCTTTAACATCCTCCAGCAAATTTAACCTGTATTTCAACATGCGGTGAACTAGTGACTCCAACCCTAATTCTTCCAATAGTGTCGTGATACTGTTACCTTGCTCGTAACAACTTTTCACAAATCTAGCCGTCACACGTTGCACTTGAGCTAGTTCCAAAATTATGTCTGCCTCGTGAGGATCCCATTGACCCGCAGCGTACTTTAGGTGGGGCTTATCTAACGTAAAATTATTAAGTTCTTTAAACCCTCTTATTACATTCCCCAATTATCCTTTTTATGAATCTTAACTTTTATTTGACGTTCCGCAAATTTCACCAATGTGTTTTCCCTGCGACATGTCCTTAGTTATCGGCCTGGTAAACCACACGGAGTCAATTCCGAAACATAGGTTGGCTGGTCGGAAATCTCTAATTCATTATCGTGGCAATCCAGCCGAGCCACGGGAGGACGAGCATTGCTGAAGCGACCTCTGACGACATGGCCCGACTATTCTTTTGGATTCACCTGTGCAGTTACTGCAGTCTTTTACATTATGCGCTTGCATCAATTGCAGTGACTTTATGCATTAAATAAACAAGACTGTGTCATATTTTATCCCAGGATACTGTATCCATGACTTTCTTTGTCGAAAGGGTTGGTTTGTCGGGGAACGTGGATGAAGCTGCTCTACTACTTTTATACGCATGTACGCATACATGCGTACATACATATTAAAGAGGTCGAGGCTAGTTTTATCAAGAAAAACCACTGTTGTTGAATGATTTTACTGGATATGGTGAAGTAACCCTGTGTATTCCTCTTTAGTACGATAAGTGGTTACTGGTTCATTGCATGTCGAAATTTTACTCAGCAATTTTGTCTCATGCATGGTGCGTGACATTGTCTTTTCGTGTGCTGTCCATGCCTGGTGTGGATACACCCCATGCTATATCTTCCTGGTGGCTTGCAGGGCATTATATAGATATAGATGCAGAGATTAAGGTGAGTATTTCATTTACGCATCCAGAGTAAAAGTTACAACCACGATTGCTAAGTCTTAGGCCGTTTTTGACGGCGTTTCCGGCTGAAATAAAAAGGTAAGCCTGGAATGAACGAAAATATGGTAGACATTTCGTGCGGGTCTTGAACCTCAGCACACATAAAGAGGCAGAGACAATTGTGCCGTGTGGAAAATCTCCTTTTCTTAGGTATTAGTCTCTTTGGAGTCGTGTGTTTGTATCCCACCGCTTCCACCGTTAAATGGAGAGTCTCAAATATCGCTTATAAAATATGCTAGCCTAACTATCTCTTTGCAGCATACTTGTACACAACTGGACAAGAGCAACTACATTGAAAGTTTAGACATTTATAGGCTCGTACTTGGATCGAATTTAGACGAATCCCTTCATAGCGGGGGCTTGAATAATGGAAGGAATATAATGTCCGAATTTTGTGTTTTGAAAGTCAAGGGGTTTAAGATTTTCCATTTCATTTTCTTTCGTTTGAAAGACCATCATTTCTTGGGTAAGCTGGATACGCGTGATAATAATTATGAGTAAAATCAATGGCCTGATGCAGAAAATAAAGAAACAATAATAGAGTATTTTGAAATGTAATCGGTGCATCAGTGACTCTAGATGCCATGTCGGTGTAACTATGATACTCTATACTCAGCTCCGTCCTCACGCATTCTTTAAGCAAAATTACTTATTGTTATTCCCGCTCAATGCAATGCTTTACGCATGCGGTACATGATCCATTTGATTCCAAAATAATTAGGCCGACAAAAAGAGGGTGAAATACGTTATGTGCATTGATGCCTAATTACCTATAATTTCTACTTTAAAATCCACAGTCGTTATAAATAATCAAAATTTTTCAAAGTATAATCGTGTTTTATCTTCAAACATGTCAATAATAATATTTCTAAACATTCAATAAGTTTCAGGTCATAAGATTTATTAATGTTTTCTCTGGAATGTGGTGCATTGGCACCAGTCATCGCTTGGAAATGAACGTCCGAAAAATCAGTGTGCTACTTTCATGCATACCGAATGAATGTATTTAAATTATCTTTACCTCTCCAAGTAAAATATTCAATTCGTCAATCATTTGCCAAAAAAATACGTACATTTAAATAGATATGATAGTCAATTAGTCTATTTAAATTAGGTGGTAGGTGAATTAAATTTTTTGTAATGGAACGTATTAAAAAATGATATAAACTTACTATATTTAACTTTTTTTAATATCTGCTAGGACTGATTACGACAATTACGTCAACTTCAAGTAATTTACCTAGCTTAAGCATGCTCAAGCTGGCCACTTGAAGATGACGTCATTCTAAAAACTTATTAATATTTGTACGAAAGTTATCAACAGTGTAGAATATAACAAGGTCATTTCCTGCGTGATTATTATTCAAATCCTGCCACATTAAAACCCTTATCATTGCGAGTAGGGTGGCACTGTGGGTTCAAATGGCGTAGGCTAAGGAAGAAGGGTAGGAAGGGAAGAGGAGGAGGAACGGAGGCCGCCAGCACTCCGCGTCGGCAAAAACCGCCGGCGTGTTTCGCCCTCATTTCCATCGGACGGACTCATTGGTGCGGTCTGCATTGCCTGCGAGCTTCAGGTGCATCTTCTCCAACTCTCTCCGTTCACCTTTGTTCTCTCCATGTCGACATCTTTCTTTGAAATCGTCTTCCATTTTCTTCTTCCTCCTCTAGGTTGGTTTCCCCTTTGCTCTGCCTCCTTCGCACACCTCTAACGCGAATCTATTCTCAGTACATTTACAATCTATTTTATTTTCCGGTTCTGTATAATGTTTAACAGATCAAATTCACCTACACGTTGATAACTTTGGTTTTTTTGATAGAGATTAGCGGTTTTATTTTTGCATCGATTTATCTTAAAACCTCCTCGCATGCAATTTTATCCTATGATTTTATACTTAACATTCTTCTCCAAATCCTCATATAAAAACTCCCTATTCTCTAATTCGTTTCAGCAAACACGTTTAAAATCCGTCCAGTAAAAAGTTCCACACGAGGCAATTTGCCGACTTATTTTTTGATGGTAACTCAATGTTACTTTTGAAAAATCCGGTGCTTCCCTGGTGTATTTGCTGAGTCCTGCTTATAGGAAGGTATCTGATGGGTTCCTCTCGGGTCTTCCACCAGATCAAATACTTCACATCTGCCAACGTTTCAATGACCGGCAGACTCGAGTTTTCAGGGCTTCTGAATACGATGAGCGGTTGGGTCATGAGAACGTCGGCGGAGATGGAGAACTTGATATGAGGTTGAAGACTCGAGAGGATGTAATCCATGCCACTGAAAGATATTCTGATTATGTACCTATACGCTTTTCCTTTCCGATTATCGATTTTGATTACAATTGAGCACCTTCACACCCCTGTTAATGTTTTCCTTGGATACTGTAATATTTTTACTTCTGCTATTTCTTCATTTACAGCGATCTTTAATCGCCTCCTCTTTTACAGCTTCTATTAACGGTGTAATGCACGCAAAGTATTCTCCACCCCATGTACGCGTGGAACTGAAATAGTACATATTCCTACACAAGGCAATATTGCTGTTCCTATGCACATGCATAGCGTGGGATTTTAGCTTGGTAATACAGAGACGAAAGACAATACAAGAGGCTCAACAAGCTCCATACAGAATCTGCTTTAAGGGAGTTTTCAAGGGGTTTTGCTGTCTGCACTTGCGGGTTTCCCAACCATTCTCATGTTAAAACGGTCAAATTTTATTTACTCTGTTTCACACATCCTCTGAAATTATTGGGGAATTGTGACGAGAATGTTCATGAGAAATATTATTTTTTGCTCGTTCGGCCTAATTTATAATACGATGCTAGTTTATGGAATCCTCATTATTTATGATTGATTTACAAATTAGATCTCAGGAAGCGTGGAGGAGCTAGATTTGTAATGCGTTGTCATGATCAACTCGGTAGTGCATCAAGCTTATTAGAGGTATGAGGTTGGGAATCACTCACGGAGCAATGGTTGAAATACAGATTAAATCTCTTGCATACATTGGAAGCGATGATGCTGAGAATTTATTGCTAACCCCATCGTATGCGGTAGAAGAGATTATGCCAATAGGATTATATACCTAGAGTGTGGAACAAATGTTTCATGATATATTTTTCCACGAACGATGAAGGACCAGAATAATTGTGTACGACACCACAAGGCAGAAACTATATTTCTTTTCAAGTAGCCAAATGTGTTGCCATTGTTTCATTGATCTTTAGATATTGTCCTTTTGACAAACACCTCCTCACGCATGAGCAGGGAAGTATACACCACTAAGATACTGCAGTGCATGTAACTTTAGTTAACATGATTGACATTTTTTGAAATATTTTACAATATTATTGAAATTAAAGTTAATAAAAAAATATTTTTAATTTTGCATTCCTGGTGGGCGATTAATTCCAGCCACACATCGTAGTGATGGTTTGCAGAGTACCATGTAGAAGTAGAAGGCTAGATTGAGAAGGAAAATATTACATCAAATCTACGGTGTCAGAAATGGAAAATCGAAGACTCCGTTAGATTTGGCATAGTTATGTTGCTCAAAAAGGTGTTTCAATTGTAAGAACGCCAGTAAATATTTAAAAGATTTGATTCTCATTACGCAGTAAATAATTAGAAATTCGCCCGCGAAAGGTTATTTTTTAGCCATAGCTCAAGTCTTGTGAATCCGTAAATAAAAATAATCATTACAATCGAATCGATCAATTTCCGGTGGTGGAAATCCAAATATTGATGATAACCGAGGGAGCAATATGCTACATATTTTCTTCCCCTTCCAACCAGGACTCGCTCCAACCAGGGCTTACAAGGCTTCGTTCGCCCTGGGACGTCGTGGAAAGGAAATCACGGGATGCCTTACGCGCGAGCGACATAATACGGCTGAGTCCTGGAGAGCGACGGAGGGAATGCCAGACCTCGGGTCTTTCGTCGACGGGCGCGAACCGTGCAGGAGGGATAGCTACCCTCACCCTTCCGCTCCCCTGGGACTCCGACGCGTTCATCCACATGCCTCGCGCCCCACCATTTGCACCCACCTTACTCCCTCGACACCACTACCAACCAAATTGTTTCGGCGGAAGAGCCAATTTGTGTGGTGTGTGAACGGGAGCGAAGGCCGTTGATGGCTTTAATTTGATTATCACGTAATGTGGCGCGGGGGAGCGCAGGGGGTGGGGGCGCTGGGTGTCGGTGCGGGTGTGGCGCCGGGGGGGGGGGGGTAAGAGCAACACGAGGCCACGACTTGTAGGCCTTCCTGGGCGAACCCCTCTCCTCGATCCACCGTTTCCCTGTCCCCCTCTGTCCTTACCTCCCCACCGGGACCCTCCCTTCTCTCCTCGTCGTCACCGGGGGGCACCAGCGTTGCGGGAAGGCGTCGGTAGGTGACTCGCATGTTCAGACTTCCACAGAGCCGAAAAGCTTTTATTTTTTTACCGCCTCATACATTTAACGTACGCGCGAATATGCTGGGACGAATGGGTGCTCATTACATTGGAGGCCCACGTTCCATGGAGAATGGAAATGTAAAAAGAGGTAGGTAGGAGAGGACGATTCCTTGAGGTGAGGAAATTCATATTTTCAAAAGTATCAAAATAAAATAAGTATGCATGAGAAATGTCCTGTGCAAGTGGTACCTTTACCTCAATAGCCTTTGAGAGGCGGCGTATGTGAAGTGCTTTTTAATTCGTATAGTTGAGTTCTTCCCGGCGGTCGTGGCCTCGATTTCCGCGAAAGCGGAAGCTAGGCCCTCGCAATTCTTTGAGATCGGGAGTTGCTATTCAACTGTTATTTCGGTACCTTTTGATTAGTGGTGGATGTGGTAGTTCAAATATTTCTTTGTTTCGAATGGCAGAAGGTATCCTTTTGCTTTCTCTTCCATTTCCGAGTGAACTGAAATTCAAAACGCTTAAGCGTGTGCCGTTTGGTTCTCCTTTTTTGGCCATGCTATAGCCGTCAGTGGGGTAGGGGTAGGGGTAGGTTGTCTCCACCGAAAGGTCTCCGTTTTTCTTTTTTGCCTAAGACTACCGCCGACATCTGAAATTTGTAAATTTCTATGCAACCTTAAAAAAAGATCTGTAGATATGAGAAAAGGCGAAACCCCGAGCACCATTAGAGGTTGATCTCTTATTACCAAACGATGGGCGTCACTGCCGCGGATGGGTTGACGATGCCATTTAGTTTCACGCCACGCAAATTCGGTCTTTTTCATTTCCAAATAAGATCTCAATGAGCAAAAGGGAGGTTAGATACACAATATGAAGTGTTGTCTTGATAAAATTGATTGTACATCTAGATTAAATTATCTACTGTACTGCGATTTGCAGATTAAAACTGTTACATTACATTGGAAGGAAGTTTCCTTAGCAAATATGTTAACAATTAATTCCCATTCTCGTTGAAGTACAGTAAAAGATATCGTTGAAGTAAGATTAGTGACATTAAATTTAGGACCAATAGTGATAAAATGTCTTGTTTCGCAAGAAAGGCAGGGGATCAGAATATATGCAACGACAGCACAAAGCAAATAATTTTTCTTCAAGCTAAGTAGCTTATTGTGTGATGATTATTTATTTAACCTTTATTTTTTCATTTTCATTACTGTCAGCTTGTTTCGTATGCATGGATAATTCACTTAAAATCAGATAACATATTCCGCAAATTTCGCTGCGATAATAAGGAGGCTCGATGGTACTACAGACATGTCAGAGCGGCGTTAAGGAGTCAAATAAAGTTACACTGAAGTTTTAAAAACAGTTTTTGAAACAGAAATTCAAAAAATTTAATCAAGACGTCAAAAGAGAAACTTGCAGAATGTTGAGCAAAAACAAAATAATTTGGGCGCAAAATATTACTTACTTTTAAAAGTAAACTTGTATGTGAATATTTGGAGAATTACCCAATTTAATTTTGGTTTTACGTCAAGGAAACACATATAAACCATGCTTTAAAGGCCAAAAAATTTACAGCGCAGAAAGTAGCTAGTGCTTTTTCATATTGACTATACCAAACACATTGGTGCACAAAGAGATGTCCCTTAAAAATAAAGAAGCTCATGAACGATACATGATTGTCCCAGGAAGGAATAGAGAAACGGCTCCGAAATATAAAACCAAATCAAGCCTCAGGTCCGGAAAAAAATCCCCGAAAGAATACTGAAGGAACTAACAGGAGACATCAAACCTTATATAAAACAGTTTTTAAAAATATGGATAGAAGAAGGTTGAATACCTCGTCACAAGAGGTTAGCTCACGTAACCCCTCTCAACAAAGGTGGCGGTAATTATGGACCGATTTATCTGACATCTATATTCAATAAAATCTCAGAAAATATTATTATTAGCTATATATTGGCCTCTCTCGACATTAGGAACGTCCTCTGCCGTACCTAACACGGGTCATACAACAGGAACAGATGATGCGTATCAAAACTGGGTATTTTTATTTATGATATCCTGAAATTTGGAAAAGGGAATCCCAAGATAATACTACAGTTTTAGATTTCAGGAAAGCCTTTGAAAACGACCCTTGAGAGAAATGAATGACTAAATTAAGATGTCATGGTAACAATGGAAAAGTGACCAACTGGATTAGGGGTTCCTTACCTAACCATAAATAAAAAAGTATTCGTCGACGGGTTAGGTTCAGTAGCGGTAGATGTAACTTCTAACGTGCCACAGACAAGAGTTGTAGGGTTCGTCCCCTTCTTATTACACATTAACGATCCAATTCCTCAGGTTAACAACAATCTTAGGTTATTAGATCTTCAATCTTAGACGCTACAGTGATTTACAGAGAAATAAATGCACCGGCAGATAGCATGATGCTCTTCAGCTATTTAGACTTGATATTGTAGTGGTGTAAAGAAATGGGGTTGGTGTTAAAAATAAGAAAATGTAAAGCACTGAAATTTTGGGATAAAAATAATTAAAATGAGATGATTTTAGAAAAGAGAAACAAGAAGTAAATTATAAAATAATTGCTATCAAGATGAGCATTTATAATCAGAACAAAAGATCAGGCAAGTATCCGGAATCCATGGGAGAAAACATTTATCAAAGATTTAATCAAATTTCAGAAATAAATCGCCAGGTGTTTGAATTTTCATACGCGATAGACGAGTAAGCGCCGAGAGTATTCTGGAAGATTTTGTTTGGAAGCCACTTGGGGTTCAAAGGGAGCAGAGAAGAGTTAGGCGATTAGAAAGGTAAAGATCATCATAGTTTTCTTGTGTTGCAGAGAGAGTTATCATGACACCAAAATATAATAGTATTATAACTCGCCACGCTCCCTTGTCGTGGCTTAATGGATGTTTTGTATTTGTTTATGTAGCCACCATAGTACACATGAAATATTTATGTGCGTACAATATCCATTTTAAATATTATTATTATCATTATTAGGTAATTTACCGGTTAAGGTAGGTTTTTGGATGGACACAACTACCAAATAAATATTTTGTACCTGTTAACAAAACACAAAATCCAGCAGCCTACTCTACATCAGGTCCCTCTTCATCTCTGAGTACTTCCTTCCTCCCTTCATCCCGTCCAACATCCCTATCCTGTCCCTGCCTTTTCGTCGTTTGCCTAACATTCTCCCCTCCATTTCAGTCTTTAACATCCCACTGCCGATCAATACGCCCTTCATCCATTTTTCCTGCCTCCATAGGATTTCTCCCACCGAACCCCTCTCTTCGCCCACCATACCAAGTACTTCCTCATTTGTTTTCTTCTCTGTCCATTCCATCTTCTCCATTCTTCTTCACACCCACATTTCAAAAGCCTCCAATCTACGTCTATCTTCCTGCTTCAATGACTGCGGCGCGGAAACGTGGTCATTGAAGCAGGAAGATACACGTAGATTGGAGGCTTTTGAAATGTGGGTGTGGAGAAGAATGGAGAAGGTGAAGTGGACAGAGAATAAAACAAATGAGGAAGTACTAGGTATGGTGGACGAGGATAGGGGTAAGTTGGGAGAAATCCTATGGAGGCAGGAAAAATGGATGAAGGGGGTATTGACCGGCAGTGGAATGTTGAATACTGTAATAGAGGGGAGAATTATAGGCAAACAAGGGAAGGCCAGGAACAGGATAGGGATGTTGGATGGGATGAAGGGAGGAAGAAAGTACTCAGAGATGAAGAGGACCTGATGTAGAGTAGGATGTTTTGTTTTGCTAGAAGTCACAAATTATTTAATTAGTAGCTATGTCCATCCAAAAACCTACCTTAACCGGTAGATTACCTAATAATAATAATATGATAATGCTTCTAAAACCTTAACACCAATAGCTTGTAGTTTCAATTTGTGGAAATTTGGTGAAAGAGACCAATAAAATTCTATTAGTTGCCACAATTACCTTATTTGGAAGTCTTAACAAGATAAAGGCTTTCTTATTGCAAGCGTCAGGCGAATTAGACGCATTGATTCGGGATCTACATCTACACAATACTTCTGAAGCCGTCGCACGGACGTGTGGCAGGGAGTGGTGGGCCATCAGCCATTCTATGTGTATTCCCTCTATTTCCTCATGCACATGGCACCCCACGATCCAGCCAAAAACCGCGTGGAATTGGGGGTGACCGAACACCTTTCAAGCAGCATGCGTACCTATTTTCTGAGTATTTCAGGGTTAATGAATGTTCCTGTGCCTACGAAAAGAGAATAAGATAAAAAACATATTACAGCAGGGCAGGCACACATGCAATTCAGACACTTATTACCGGCTAGTGTTCCACACATTCCAGACGGACAATTCACAAATACAATAGACTTATACCTGATTCACCTACACCCAAACCGGCACTAGGGCGAACGGTGTGGGACGATAGGACGCCAGACTTGGAGAGAGTTTAGGGGGAGTTTAATCTTGTACACCCCTATTATCGACAGCGCGTACCTATTACTGTCTGAGGTTCTCCCCCCTTTATTGTTCTCGTGAATAGTGCGCGTGAAAAAGGAATGCTTGGATCTATCCGTTCGACAGTGTAACTCTTATTTTGTGAAAATTGTCCGCCCTGCCAATGTAATTAGGGGGCTTAATGACATCTCCGATGTCGGATGCAAAACCGCACGTTTTATATCTTTGTATAAGTATGATCTAGCCCTGAGTCTTCGCATATCTAAAGTTTCCCACAACAATTTCTGTATTAAGTGTCCGACGCTTTTTGTCCCTTATTGCAAATTTTTCACGGGCCTTCCTCAGTACCTTATTCAATTCTGTAATCAATGTTTTTTAAATGTATCCCATAAGCTTGCCGCATACTCCTTTTGAGTTCCTACTAAAGAAAAATTTCACTTTTTCGTCACTACATCTACCAACTATACGTTTGACGCATGCCAGGTTTCTTAGCGCCCCTCCGCAAATAGTGCGTATATGTTTTCTTAAGTAAAATTCCGTGCAATGGTGACCCTCAAGTATTCTACTTTGATCGCGACGTTCATCGGAACACCTCCAAATGTGTAAGATGGTTAAGTTTGGTTTTGTTTTCTATTGCTTGAGAAATACTTAACAGTATATTTTTTCATATATAATTCCAAACCCCATTTTCACACCATTTTTGATTGTCCTTTAAGTCAGTTTTTAGTGATACACGATCTCCGTCATTCGCTATTTCCCTGTAGATTACAGCTCCGTCGGCAAAGAGTCTTATGCTCTTTTTTATTGTACAGGTGAAATCATTAGTGTAAATAAGAAATAGTAGTGGTCCTATGACACTGTGAGACACCGAATGTTAATTCCAGATAATTAGAGCTTGAGCCATCTATCATTATCTTTTGTTTGCGGTCATTAAGGAAGCCCAGAATTCAGTTCATCAATTTATCATTTATTCCGTGCCATTTGTGCATCAATTTAGCATGTAGGACTTCATCAAAGGCCTTTTTGAAATCCAATATTGCACCTACTTGTTTGTTTCTCTCCCCCAATTGTAGGACGTCGTTTTTAAAAGGTCCTAACTGCGTTTCACGTGATCTCTCCTTTCGGAATCCACGTTGTCTGCTGGATAACAGGTCGTGAGTGTTGAGAGTAATGATGAAGTTACTACCAAAATTGTGTTCCAAGACTTTATAGGATAGGAAGAGGATTGTTATAAAGATATTGTTCGGTAATTATCGGGGTATTGTTGATTTCTGCTTTTAAAAATAGGTGTGGTGTTGGCTATTTTCCAGTCCAAGAAACAATATCCTCTGAAGTCGATTTGTTGATTATGTGTTAAAAAAAGGTGCAGTTCCGGGCGCGAACTCTTTCAGTGCCCTTGCGGGGATATCCTCTGGTCCGGGTGATTTATTAAATCCAATGCGTGGGAGTTGTTTGGTGATTCCTTCGCGCGTAATTCTAATGTCATTGTAGTTGTTGAATTGGTTAAATGCCAACATTATTTCATGATAAAGTAGTTAACTATATGTTAGAGAGTTGCACATCTACATCTACTTAATACCCCACAAGCCGCCGCAAGGGCGTGTGGCGGACACCACCCGTAATTAAGAAAAAAACCCAATGTGAAAGCCACAACTTATTGCAATCATGACAAAACAAATGTGCTAACATGCATTCAAGCAAGATATTGACCTAATATTTCTGCATGTATGACTGGTGTCGTGACACCCCCCCATACGCCCTTGTGGAGACTGGATGGATATACGAGGGTCATCCGGAAAGTAGTACCCGTTCGTGCCGCATGAAGTGCTGACGACGCGAGTAGCCGCTGGACGAGGTCAGATAGCTTCAGTGGCTTGTCTGCCTTCTCTGAGCCAAGTTGCGTGACGCTAGCATTGCCTGTGTTGTTTCTGTGATTGTTTACAATGTTTAAAAAAATTGAGAACGCCGCCAGTTGTGAAGTGAGGGCAGTGATTAAATTCCTCAATGCAAGAAACGTTCGCCCATGTGATATTCATCGCCAATTAAAGGAGGTGTATGGAGACAATGTAATGGACGAGTCGTCTGTTCGGCGGTGGTGTCGCAACTTCAACATGGGGAGGGGGAATACACACGACGATGAGCGTTCGGAGAGACCGTCTGTCATTACAGACCAACTGGTGAGCTCAGTTGACGAATTCGTGAGGAACGATCGGCGCGTCACAATTGATGACATCTGTGAGCATTTTCCCAATGTTTCTCGAACAATTGTTCATGAAATTGTTAAACACCATCTGCATTATGCAAAAATTTGTGCAAGATGGGTCCCTCGCGTATCTCAATGAGCTGGCGGCGAAGGACTATGCAGCAGGAATACAGAAACTTGTCACACGTTATGACAAATGCCTTAATTTGCTTGGAGATTATGTTGAGAAGTAGTTTAAAGTATCCTCTTTCAAATAAAAATTTTTATGTTTGTTAATATTTACTTTTGTGTCTTTATTTCACGAACGGGTACTACTTTCCGGATGACCCTCGTATTTTTGATATGGCCACCATAGTGCACATGAAATGCTTTATATGCATGCATTTTAAATGTAATAAGATTCTATTAATCGCTGCAATTACCTCATTTGAAAGCCTTACCAAAATTAAGGCTTGTTTATTGCAAACGTAAGACGAATTAGACGCAATGCTTCAAAATACTCGAAACTCATTTAGTGCACGTGTACGCTCCATCTATGCTGTATTATCAGAGAGCACTTTTTAAAAGATAAGATTGCTTTCTACTTCAACTAATGTCTCAGTGGGTCAATCTTGGCGGGAGGTTTTAATTTTATTTATAGAAATGAGGACAAGTTCTCAAATTGGTGGAAGCTATCCAACATTTCAAGAAGGACTTTTGAAATATTGAAGTATTCTCTGATTTTTACTGATCTTAGTGCACCCTCTTTTCTCATTATAAACAAGAACGACCACAGTTGACAAAATATGGCTCGATTATTATATTTTTTTCCTTAAAATAGCTCTCCTAATGTGGAACGAGTTTTGATACAGAGGCGATTTTGTTTTACCACTTTTCTCCACTTGCCTCTACTGACTTTCTTACAGGCATTTTCGTAGTTTTCGATGATTCAAGGGAAGACGCGACGAAGATGGATGGCGCCCTTAACTTCGGATTTTACTTCAAATTTAGTGCCTTGTGTGCACCAGGAATAAGACAGAAATCATGGTAAATAGGTAGCTCACTGGAAATGAAATATCTACATCTACTCAATACCCCGCAAGCCGCCGCAAGGGCGTGTGGCGGGGTGTGTTAGGACACTACCAGTAATTAAAAAAAGAAAAAAAAATCGCATGCAAAAACCACAAATTTATACCATCCGCAAACAAAGCATGGTATACACTCATTCAAGAACACATACACCCAACACGCATGCAAACACTCAAACCACCAACTAACATACATATGAACCTACAAATACTCCTAATATCCTTGCAATGTCTAATTTTTTTCCGACTTGTAAATTCAATGTTTTCCATATTTCTAAAAGGACTTCAGTTTCTTACTATTATGATTTCTGATTGTTCGGGGAAAAATGAATATTTGTATCTATCTGTACTGGAATCTATCTCCCTTAGTTTATCTTTGTGGTCTGATCTACCTAAATAGTGTAGTCATTATAATTCCTTTAGTGGTATCGTTAAACTCGTTTGTTCTGAACCTTTCTAAAAGTCTAAGTCTTGCTTGTTCTCTTCGTACTTCAAGTTGATCCCAGCTTAAATCCCCTAAAAGACCTGTCACATTTGTGTTCTTATCATAACAATTTTTAACAAATCTGGAGGATTTTCTCTGGACTTTATCTAATTCTTTTTGCCAAATTTTCTCCCAAGGATCCCAAATACCTGCGGCATATTCCAAATGAGGTCTAACTAGAGCAATACCTCTATTTAACGTTTTCATTACATTTCCCCACCACTCGTTTTATGAAGCCGAGGTTTTTTAGAGCGGATCCGCATATTGTCCTGATATGTGCTCCCCATGAAAGGTGTGGTGTTAGAACTACCCCCAAATACTTGACTTGATTTGCCGTAGTCACTACTGAACCCTCTATTTCGTAGTTAATGTCCTCTTTCCACAACCTTTCTATCAAAATATCAATTTGGTTAGAGTGTATGTTTAAAAATGGAACGGATAACCAAAATTGGAAATAACAGAGTATTAATTCCGATTGAATAGATCCTTATGTAAGTAGCGATATGTATTGGAGAGAATTCTGACTAACGATAATCACAGTGCTAACTTCACAGAGGACTTGACGAATGTAATACTTGTAACTCCCAAATGGGAATTGGAGAAATACTGTTGAACTGACAAAATGAATAGTTTGCTGTATTGCGGGATTGGCTGACTACTTTAGAGCCAGGAAAATAATTTAATGTCAAATGAGCGATGACGAATCCCACTCGAGCTACAAAGGGGAGGAAGGAAATCCAAGCAACATGTTGCCATGTGGCTTTAATCACTACCGGCATTTTTTCCACAAATATGACCTGTGAGAAGAGACGGACGCTTCCTGAGTTTCCTTAACCGGATAGGCTGGCCATGGAGACTGCCGTGAAGAGGAAGAAACTTGAAACGACCCTTACCTCTTAAAGGAAAATCTCCAAGCTCGGACTGCATTCTGATTAACTTTTACGTCACGCATCCAGGAATGTCTGCTACCAGTTTTGACCCAATTTTTTCGCTGTATTTTTGGAAACAGTCGATTGATCGTCAGTCAAAATTCCACTGCCTTGATACGAAAATGCCTCGTAGATAAAAGATCAATGATTTCCAGCATATTGCTCCGCTAAATATATAATTTTAACCAATATATATATAGAAATTGACTTATGCCAATGACAGACATAATATTTAGTTCCCAGCTCTTGGTGTCTTGCTAGCGGTACTTTAGATGGTACTCCGCTACTAAGAGATGTAATGTTACCAACAAACATCTACGATGACTGTTCAGATAAAAAAGACACAATTTTACTCACATAATTATTGCGCAGAAATTATATATGTATGATATTTTTAATATATTGTGAGATATAAATGTGTTACGCTTTTAATTGATCTGACTTTAGCATTGCGTCAGCGGTAGCCGTTGGAATTTGGAACGTACTCATTTCGTCTATGGCAACCATGAAGGTAACACACGACGATAAATAAGCTGAAATGGAATTTTAATTTCTCATGAATCGCCATCAAAGACTAATGTAACGTTGCGGTGGGTTTATATAGAGTTTTATCTCCCATAAATCTCAGCTGGAAGATTGCTTAAAACGGGGAAACAATCAGTTTCAATGGAAGATGGACCCGGAGCACCGGTCACTACTCTTACGAAAATAATAAATTTATCTCGCTGCCACCACTGTGAAAGAAGGACCACGCATAACGTTAAGAGAACTACCAGAAATATTTAATTTCCTTTCCCTCACTGAAAAGAGAAAAAATGAGCAAGATACGAGCTTGTACGCGGTGGGTTGAGAGACTCCTCGAACAACAGGGAGTCCCCGTGCAGGATTGTTACAATTAATTTTGATACAAAGGGAAGATCAGGAGCTACAATCGAAAATTATCACGGCAGATGATAGTAGACGTCATTATTTTAATCTATGCGTTAAAATCTCCGCCACCACTTACACCAAAAAGCTAGTATAGTAGCAACTTTATCTAGGAAAGTGATGACCATGTTATTAATCGAGATTCAGGACTTATCGTACGAGTGCCGGCACACAACCGTAAATGAAGCGTTCAATATGTATGCATTGAATAGTCTTCAAAGGCATGTAATCACAAAAGGCTATATTACAAAACAGGCTGGATATAACCACGATAATGGACGTCCGTGCATTGCAAAATATGTTGCTGGATATATCACAAAAAAAATTTGTAGGGTGTTCTTCATTCTCCCTTTACCTCAAATCTATCTTCATGTGACTTTTTCTTGTTCTTAAACGCAAATAAACACCGTGGAAAATATTTTTCATCATCGGAAGCGTTGTTATACTGCTAAGGCGAATGAACATTTTTACGACAGTGAATGTGGGACAAGTGTATTGAATCTATAAGGGAATGCTATCAGAAGGTACATTTAGGTTAGGGGGAAGAATAAAAGTGTGTAGTTTAATTATTGTGAAAATTCTTTATTAAAAAACCCTTGTAAATAACTATTTGTGGTGGGAAGTTGAATTTTTTGGAGTCTTTTTTCTAGCTTTGTTGTTAGTTTAGTAATGGTTAATCTTTTTTATTTTCTTGAGAAAAATATGGGCATCCCATTTCTCGTGGATACCTTCCTTAATGTGCAGAAGGTTGCTCATATTTCGGCTTACGGCCGACACATTTGTAATGCTTTTATTAAAAAAAACAACAAAACTAAAAAATTGGAATTTTTAATGTGATGTTCAGTGGAGATTTTGAAAATTCTTAAATTGATTTTCTTTAAACAATCAAAATTTTATGATAATAATAGCATTAATGACTGACATAAAGCATTCAACAAAGATTCCTGTTATGGTAGATTTTATAAGTTATGTATTTGAATCAGAAGAACATTTATTCGAGGTTGCAGTTGGACAGTTTAGTCAAAAGTAATTAAGTAATTATAACTACTTTTTAAAGACTTAATTTCTTTAAGAACACTCTGTTGATTTTAATGTTCGCTTGAAAAATCTTGAAAGTAGTGCTTAAAAAACCTACAATACGGTCATGAGGGTTGCGTAATTTAAGAAATCTGCTCCAAGACTCGGGATTATGATAAAGATTTAACGATTTTTGCTTTTCATTTGAATGTGAAACTTTCTTGAGAACTTTTCACAGATTAGTCTACTTCTCTAAGGCAAATAACTCAGCCGAAATAATCAATTTGGGCACTGTCATCCTTTCAATTAATTCGGGAACTGAATACCGCGGTCATCGAAAAAGTTAGCAGTCACCGTAAAATGAAACGAGAGTTCAAAAAAATATTTTTGTGTTTATTATAGCATAGAACTTCGTACCAAGTTCTAAATCTACTATCGGAAATTAATTGCGCCAGAATAAACATTTTATAAACAATTCTCTTTGTAACAAACACACCAAAAATATGTGATTTGAGTGGAAATAATTTGTAAATATTTTCCCCTGGTGTAAATTATTCTAAGAACTTAATAGCATTAATAATTTTTTAAAGCAATACAGCGTCTATGCACTTAGGTTCGTCTTATTTTACGCTTAAGTCAACCACAACATTCATTTAAGTTGCACTTAATTTTTAAATTGTGATATTTAAAAACTTTTTTGTGACGATTTGCGATATTTCTCATTTATTTTTTCTGATTTTAATGAATGATTTATAAACCATCTCCAATAATTTACAAATCCTGCGAAATTTGTAGTCTGAGGACTGAGTGAAACCAGTCAAACATTGCGCCATAATTACATGGTGAAATTTAATCCGCTAAACGTTCACTCATATCATTATTTGTCTCAAGACAAACGTGTGTTGAAATATTATTTTAACCTCTTATTGCGTTGATTTACTTTCCATCGAGTATTTTATGAACACAATTCCTTGCTGTATATTTCATTTTCGTTGGTTGAAGTCCGATAGATGTTTCATTTTATTTTCGTCTCATTACTTTAAACTTTCTCACGGTGATATGAGTTACTTTCACTTGGCGTACATATATATCTTTCTGGATTTGTACATACTATTTCCTCTTAACCTGTATTCATTTCCTTTAACAGAATTAGTATTCATATGGCTTCTTATTAATTTCCTTGATTCATGACGCTTGATTTTCTGACGTGTTTGCAACTAAACTTCTAAAATCAGGTCCGTGCCTTTAATTTTCCTGAATACCTACTTTGTGGCTTCCATTCCCTCAATATTAATTCCAGAAAGATTCTCTTACGCCTGCTTTCATTACATATTGGAATGGGTTTCTTTATCTCAAATTTTACTTGATTGATATGGATCTATTCGAAATGAATAAGCTTTGCCATATTTTGTATTCTACTCAACGTGGTCTACTCTGTTTATTTAGTCTATTTTCACTTCTACGTATATTTACTACCACCATGCTGTCGTTGCGTTGTATAGTGATCACCTAATGATGCTACTCGAATACGAAGGTCTTGGTAAATAAAATTTATGGTGAAATGTTAGACTGATCTTCCATATTCTTAAACTTTTACACTACGTTTTCACAACCAATTTCGTGATATTACGCCTCAAATCAAGAATTTACCTAATATGTTTTCTCTTGAGGTAGAGAATTAGTCATTGAAATTGAGGATCCAAGCTGCATCGGGACTGTGCTTATATGAAAGCACCAACGGGACCAGGGCCAGGCGTCCTGTGTTCTCCTCTCCAATAGGACCGCGGGGAGAGGAGTTCTCGGGGATGTCGGGAGGTGTGTGCGGGAGAGGCGGGGTCTCTTCGGACGGAAGCCAACTGCATATTCACCCACTGCCCACAGAATGACAATCGGGTGAAATTTCCAGCCCACCAGCCCGTGACCCTCAGGGCGTGACTGGCAGCTTCGGTAAGGTCTGCATTCCCGTTTTTTTTGTGCGCGGGGGTGTGCCCGGTGAATTTCAAACGCGTTCCCAGCGTGTGTCTTGGCAGACCTCAAATGTCGGGAATCAAAAGAGGCTGTGATATATGCATCATATTAGGCGGAAAGCATCTGTAGAGCCGATTGAAAATGTTGGCACTATGAGTGATGGGTGACAGAGAATGAGATAATGTGCATAGTAAACGTTTCGGTCAAAACGAGCCTTTTCACCAAAGCGATGTTCGCTCAAGGGTATGTACATATTTTAATATAAAGGATACATTAAAAACGTAAGTGAATTGCACCGCAGTTCTCCGGCAGGGAGAGAATAATTAATTCACGTGGGAATTCAAAAACATGAATATATTGCGCTAGCGCTATATATATATATATATATATATATATATATATATATATATATATATATATATATATATATATATATGAATGAATGAATATATTGCCCTTAGCGCTATTCAACAGAGAAGAGAATTTATAATGTAACAAAGATAGACAAAGTTTAAACTCACTAATCTCACTGTTTCAATTTTTTCAGCCTAGGGCTTTTAGTGCAAATACTTAAATTTATCAGTCAATGTTAATGCATGAGTTTTAGCTTGCGAATAAATGTTGAAGCTACTCCGGTAATTTATTCGAGATTAGTTTGATCCTGTGTCATGAATGCTCTTCTGATTCGCCGATTAAGGATTTTCCCGTAATGCGCTACCCTCCTCGTCGGTTGGAAAAACACTTTCAGGCGAATTCACTAAGTTCCTTCGGCCGCTGCCTTATAGTCGTTTGGCTTCTTGCCACCTTTTGAGGAATTCAAGGCCACCTCCGTCAGTTACTCCTCTCCCGTCACTTTTCGTTCGACTTTAAATACTCATACGCTGTCAGCTGTATGAAATATGTTTAAAAGACGTTGTAGACAAAGCTAGATGACATTAGGCGAATACGGTTATAATACGAGGCATACTCATAAAGTAAGGGCGCGTTTGGTCACAGGAAAAAATATACCCGTATGAAACCCATTTTATTGGCACTTTTAGTTAGCTACTAACCTACTTCACTTCTCTACATGGTCGCTATTCACTTCTAAGCATTTTTCGCACCGCTGCACCAGCTTCTTTAACCCCTCTGCATAGAAACTCGCCGCCTGAGAGTTGAACCAATTGACAACGCCGTTCTAGAGTTCCTCTTCGATTTCGAAACGTTGTCCACCGAGACACCGTTTCACGAGCAAGAAGAGGAAGTTGTCGCTAAGTGCAAGTTCAGGACTGTACGGTGGGTGGTCAAAGTCAAAAAACTCTCGTCCATTGGACATTCTTTGCTCTTTGTGGTGGTTAGTGAGCATTTTCGGTACCCACCTTACACGCAATTTGTGGTATTCGAGGTTTTCCGTGACAATATTGTAGACAGCAGTGCGTCCAAGTTGAGGAATTTGTTCAGCCAGGCCATTAATCGTCAATCGACGATCACATCGCAGTTTTTGTTCCACTTGCGGAACAATTTCATCGGTGAGAATACTGGGCCTGCCACTTCGCTCTTTGTCATGGAAATTTGTTCGTCCATTTTTTAAATCGCGGCACCGTTGGCTAACCTTTCCTTAACTCATAACTGTAGGTCCATAAACTAGCCATAACTGCTGATGAATTTCAGCAGCCGATAATCCTTTTGCATACAAGAATCGTATGTCAGAACGCACTTTACAGCTGGCGGGATGAACGATTGTCGCGGACATTGTTGTTTGCATTCACGAACAAGTAAACGACTTCTAAAACAAAAAAAAATGCTGCTACAGTTTCTCAATAAATCAGTAGATAGCGCTGCAGGAGTAAAATTGTGTTCTGAAGCACCGATAATTAAATATAAGCAAACGACTCTTACTTTATGAATATGCCTCGTATTTTCGAGGGCTGGGTTTATATCTGAATGAAATAAATTTAGTCTTATTTTCATCAGCGTCCTTTCAGTTTTATTTTGAATGATTCACCTTCTACATTAACTCAGATGATGATAATTTGAATATAATTAATTATTTATGAGTTAGAAAAAGAGGTGTTTGATCGTTTTCATGTTACATCTTTTCGAACCAAGGAAAATAGGTGAGTGGGCAGCAATGAATCTAATTCTCAAGCGATGACGAGTAATTTCATTTAATTCAAATTTGTTTCAAGAAGTAAGAAAGGTAAGGAAGAAATGTGACGGACATCACATGTAGACAGAATATTTATTCTTCAAATTAAAATATGAAGAGAGAAATATAGTGAAATTAACAGCTAAACAGTACGTGAACCAGTACTGATAGCAGATATGGAGAATGGGAAAGGAGGCCAAGGAATGCGGGGTCATTAGAAACCTGATGTTGAAGGTGGTGAAAAACGAGCAATACTTTCGATCTTTCTGAAAAATATTTTGATCAATATTGAATCATTCCCCTCCCATTTTGAGGGATTGAACTCAGCCTCACTCTCCCCTTTATGGAGTTTCTAGACCTGCATCTGGATACCAATGTTTCCACACGCTGTTTCTCCGTGAAAAAAACCTCATAACCTAATGGCAACAATGATTATTTGCCCCGCAGAAACTTCAAGTTGATGCCACAAATGGATAACGAACTTCAAGGAATGCAAAATTACTTCGAAGCTGACGGATTTGACAACTAGCAATGTGTCATGGATTTGGTAGTACCATGTGCCGAGATGTGGTCAAATTTTCCTAGGAGGGGCACGGGGCACCTCGTCCTCCGGGAATCGCTCGGCATGCGACCATGCAGTGGGAAAATGATGAGCGAGTGAATATCCATTCATAATGATCACTCGGGCAAAACACGCGGACGCTCAGCCCGAAGTTCCCACGGCAACCAACCTTAGCCCTCAATCTTTTCCGCCCACCACTTTTCTTTGAGTCTTTCCCTTTACCCACGCATGTGCCGCAAGGGTAAACATTGTTATTTTAGCTTCTAATTTCTTTCACTATTCTCAAACATTCTACGAATCACTTGCTTCTTAATTTCCACCCCTTTGAAGCGCGCTCGATGAGCATGATAATAAAAAATTGTCACAAGGCCACAGGTGCATGTAGGAGCATTATGGTCCAGGATATGACTGAGGCTCCTAGGGGAAATTATTCAGGGAAGCATGAGGCGATTTGTTGCTCTTGGCCGTTAAAATTTATTTATAGATAAAACTGTGCATAAGTTCCGTCGCAAGAGGTGGGAGGGTTGGAGGTATGGGGAAGGGGATTGTACTCGTATGGGCAAGTGACGTCCGGTGGGTGGCCGCAGAGGTGAGGGGGATTGCTAACGGGGGCGTGAAGGAGGGAGGGGTCGAGGTCAGAGCGATGGGCAATCCAACCCGCCTGTCCCCCGATCGATGTTCCCCTTTGCTCGTCACCGGCGTGCCCCCCCTATACGTGGGAGAGGATGGTGGTTGAATGAGTGGGTTGGGATAAAATTCATGAACAGGAGTTTTTATGAGATTCATTGAGATGCCTTTTGCTCGCCGCCTCGTAATAAATTTGCTCTCCGTCGCATTGTGCGACGGAGAGCAGTAATTTCCGTGCGATCAAAATTTCCCTGCTAAAATTCACCCCGATGAATCACGCGGTGTCCACCTCTGATATGTGGTGCTGGGCCCGGATTGCTGGGTGGAGTGGGATGCGGATCAGATGGGGGGGGGCAATGTTCGCCGTCAGGAGGTGACGCAGCCCGCGCTCCCGGGCTTTGGTCTTGTTTTGATGAGGGCTCATTTATATTACCTAACCCAACGACTATTTCATCTCTCGCATGTTAGGCAATCCCGAGACGCTGGTGATATGAGACCAGCATCAAGGAAGGGAGCTTGCAGCATCAATCAGTCATTTCTCGCTTCCCTTAGGGAAATAAAGTTATCTTTCTGTGGACACCTAAGCAAGTTGGCATAGATGGGAAATAGAATTTGGATGCAACAAAATAGGCTCTTAATAACCGAGCGTGGCTATTCAAGTCATTTGATAATGACGCCCAGCGAATTTTTTGGAAAGTTCTGTTTCGAAGGGCAGAAATAAGACAGTCACTGACTGAAAATATATACTAAGAGCAGTGAAAGATGATGCGAGAGAGTGATTTTCTTCCATTTTAGCTAAATTTTGAGATGAGGTGAAGATTATGCATCTAAGGGAAGGACTTGAGTGAGTATCCTCATCCCATTACCTGCTTCGAAGGAACAGTGCAGATTTTCTGTGAAGAAAGATGCTCATTTCTCATGATTGAGAATCTCTTTGCGGAATACTATTGCTGAGAGACTGTCAAATATTATGCACCACCGGTAGGCAGACCTGTTTCATGAAGATACAGATATTATTATTATCGGTAATCTATCGGTTAAGGCAGGTTTTTTTATGGACACAAGCTAGCAAACGGTGCAGCGATAATTCCCTTGTCTTTATTTACAAAACACAACACGACGTCCAACCGTATAGCAGCCCCCCCTTCAATTCGGCATACTTCACTCTTGTCTTCATTCCATCTAACATCCCTTTCAAACTCCTGCCGCGTCCTCACTTAACATTCTCCCCTCTGTTTCGGTCTTCAGCATCCCATCGCTAATCAAAACGCTCTGCACCCATTTGGATTTATCCAAAAAATCCCCCCTCCTCAACCGCCAAGGCTACCACTTCCTCACATGTTTTCATTTCTGTCCGCTTTACCTTTTCCGTCCTTCTCCACACCCACGTGTGAAACACCTCCAATCTACGCCTATTATCCTGTTTCAATGGCTATATTTTCGAGTCGTACCTGACCACGCTACATATCAAGGTTTTAACAAGCCTTTTCTGGGTATCCTTAGTCAAAGTCCCCGTCATTAACACTCACCTCCTTGTGAAAGCTCCTATGCCTCAAGCAATTATTCTCCTTATATCTCTACTACTTTGACCAATTTGGTCCGAAACGCTTTCAAAATAGGTAAACTATTTCATCTGCTCCAGTTTGTACCCTTCTATTTCAGCATCTAGATTATCTTTCCTCTTCCTGAAACACCGCATTTCTTTGTTTCATCTACATTTGCTCTCATCCTTCACTTATTTCACTGAATTTTCAATGCACTCAACAAAGTTTGCAACCCCTTGGCTGACTGACGAGCTAAAGATACTAAAGACATCAGCAAACATAGCTGAATTTATGAGATACCCAACGACTTCCATTCCTAACTCCAGTTCTTCCCATGCTTCTTTCACTATTTTCTTCACATATTCTATGAAAAGTACGGGTGACATTAGACACCCCTGTCTGACTCCTCTCCTTAACACTGCCCATCCCGACAATCCATCGACCACTCGCTCCTGAGCTGTCTGAGACATGTATAGATTGCGGATAAGTCTCTCATCCCTTCAATCTACTCCTACTTTCTGCATTACATTCATTAACTCTACCCAATTTACTATTTGGAACGGCTTTTTCAAATCTACGAAATATACATATATAACCTGATGGTCCTCAGTAATAGTGGCGTCATTACTGCAATGGCAATACGTGTGCTTCACCCCTTTCTGAACCTAAACTGATCATTCCCTAAGTAATCATTTGCTCTATCTCCATAGGCTTGTTGATGATCCTGAGAACTACTTAAGCTGAGTACGAAATCAGACTTAGAGACCCCACATTCCTTTGACCTCCCTGCTGCAGATTACGGGGCATTATGTAGATGTACATGTATTTCGACGATTGATGGTATTAATGAACTTAAGCTCTCCTTATATATCATGCTATTTCTAAATCTGCAACTAAAAATAATGCAATATGATCCCTTTCGGAATCGCCTAGCAATTTCCATGCATACTTACTCCTTTTTCGGTGTCTAAACCAAGTGTTGGTGAAAATTAACCCCTGTCTCCTTCAGAACTCAATTGTTTTCTCACAGCAGTCATTCTTTGTACCTGAACCGTAATCCCTCTCCTCACCTACCATAATCTTCCTTCGCCGACCGTTGCATTCAAAGCCCCCATCATTATCAAATATTTCCCTCCAGGGATATTCGCTACTTTATCCTAAAACTTTAGGTCAGTGTATACCCTATTGACTTCTCTCTCCCTATGATTACTTGGTGGCATGTATTCCTAAGCAATCAATTATATGTAAGTGAAGATTATATATCGATGATAAGATCTGATTAATTGATGGTTTCCGGCGTAACTTTATGGAATCGATTCATATTGGAAATTAAAAATAGTAACTTTGTGATTCCACAGGAAATTTATTACGATGCGATCCGGGTTTTGACGTTCAACCTGAGGATGATGATGATGAACGTCGAAACCCGGGTCGTATCGCAATAAATTTTCTGTGGAATCTCAAAGTCACTACTTTTCATTTCCAATAAGATCTGAATAAAGGATTTGGCTTTGAAAATTTATTTAAGCATAATAGTTGTTTTGGTGACATTTTTATCCCAATTAGTAGACTGTCAGGCTACTAAATGAAAGATTTTGAGTTCAAATTCGGGTGCGGAATTCAGAAATATAATTTTAAACAAATCGGTCCAATTCTCTGATGATTGCAACTTTGTGGAAAGCCGAATGATCGTAACAAAAGGAAGGACTAGTCCCCCTCGGTTGTGCCTATTTTTTTCAAAATTCAAGCGCCATTTAATGCATTACGTGAGAAATGATCGATTTGATGAGAAACACTTTGTGCTTCAGCCGGAGAGCTGTGAGGTTACCCTAGGCGGTGTCCGAGGGACGCAAGTTCCAGTGGTCCCAAATATCGACTTCTAACAGAAAAATGCCATACTCAGGGCAATACACTCTTTCGGTAGCTTATACCTGTATGGAGTAAAAATGTCACCAATTTGGCGTCTATTCAACCGTTATGACGAATTAGCACGCTGTATCCAGCGAAGCAAGCTCAACGGCAACGTTGTGTATTTCCTTTCCTCTCGTCCCCCTGGGCGTGGGGCGAACGCCATACTCGAAAGAAATCTCCGATCTTTTTATTTGGATTATGTTAGTTAGTTTTATTTTCATTGCGTTTATATTTCTTGTATGCTGTTTCATTGTGTGATTAATTTATTTGGCTGCATCTCCATGTATTACACAGCACTAAATCTCATTTTTTAAATGTACACCAAATCATCTCCTAAGATGTACACCAAATGAAATCCTATGGATGAACCCCTTCAGTGCGGAGCTTCCCCAGCTGGAATCGTCAGTGAATGGTTGGTTTATGGACATTGGGAGAGTACACTCATGCAGTGCTAGGTTCAACAACCTGTAGTACGTGCTATGTGTTGCGAATTATAGTGAATATTGACGTGATCGGGAAATTGGATCTTCATGTCTCGACTACCCAGTGTGCGCATGCGCTCGAAACTTTTTCCTCAACATGAAGAAAGCCACAACTTCCGCGATGCAGGATGGATCCCCATGAGGGAAATACGAGAACACCAGGCTAGAGTCTAAAATTCCTATCACCAGACGTGTAAGTGACTTTGAAAAATGTGTCTGATAAGAAATCGCTGGCTATACAGAAAAAAATGCCGGCGAGTTACGATGTTAGAGAGAGAATATAGTCTCTATGAACTATCTTAAGAACAATATGGAAAATATTTTTGATATATCAAAATATACGCTTTTTATTTGATGTCGGTCAACGAACAGGATGCTAAGGTGAGTAAAATGTTTTAGATGAATTAGCCTTGAACGCTAGTTGATCCAAAACATTTTTAGGTTCTAAGAGATTGCTTCGTGGCGAGACGGCTTCGCGGCGCTGTCCGAGGACGGCGTCGAAACTCCTGTTTGCGCGGCCGAGAGCGCACCCCGATCCTCGACGTCCTCCATCCCTAGGGGTAGTCACTCTGCGAGGGGGGAATCTAATTGCTAGGGAGTTCCAACGTCCGGCGGTTGGTGGCCCCATTGCGGGAGAGGTCGGATAGGGACGTGACGAACCAGAGGGTTACCTCCTACTATATGCCAGGGGGATTAATTCCTAACGCCACGGCTGCAGTAAGGGAGGCGGTCCGGGGCACGAATTGCTTCATGCTGCGGTTGGTAGCCCATGTCGGTACCAACGATGCTTCCAGGTATAGGTCCGGAAGGATTTTGAATGCCTTTAGGGACCTAAAATCCAAAGTGGATCGAGCGCGGGAGGCATCAGGTGTTGACTCAGGTTGTCCATATGCAGCATTGTCCCGCGGACTGACTGCGGGACTTACGCTTGGAGTCGTTTTGAGTCTCTGAACGGAAGGCTGAGGAAATTCTGTCGGGACATGGGGGCCGAGTTTGTGGGCATGAGACTGGTGCTCGGGTCTTGTCGTGCTCTCTTGAACCGCTCTGGGGTCCACTTCACCCCTGAGGTGTTGGTTCGGGTGGCTCATAGGATCTTCGAGCACTATAGATATTTTTTAGGCTAATGCGTAGGTTAGGTAGTGGAGTAAATTTAAAGATAAATTTCCCTGATAACGATGCTATAAAGTGTAGGTCAATTAGTGGGTCTCACAATACTAGGTTGCCTAAAGAGATTTCTCGAAGCACGTATAGTGCTAATGAGAAAGAATTACTTTTCAGAATATAGACCAATTGGGCATTAAGACACCCAAAAGACTAAATAGTATCACCAGAAAGCAGACAAGCAACGCACACAAAGAAGGTTTTAGACGAAGAAATAATTTCCGTAGCAGTAGTTAACTGCCGAAGTTTAAAAAATAAGATATCGGGATTTCACCACCTCATTCATAACCCTAGGCGTTAACTCAATACTAGAGCTATATATGCAGATAAAAAGCTTTACATACCACAATAATGAGCATAGACTAATTATCGGTAGCGATTTTAATGTTCCCACAGTAGATTGGGATTCGTACAGTTTTATAAATGGAGGTAAAGACAAGAATTTATGCGAGTCCCTCTTATTGACGTTCACCTCAACATTCCCTACATCAATTAGTCACTTCACCAACAAGGGGAAAGAACATTCTTGATCTATTAGCTACCCGAAAATGTAACAGTTATTGATGGAATCAGTGATTTAAGGGCTGTAAACGCTAAATTTTCCCTAAGCGTAGAAAAAGTTAACAAACCTAAGAGAAAATTTTATTCATTCAATAAAGCTGACTATGATGGCTTAAAATGTGACTTAAACTGTTCCTTTCGACTATTTGACGAATTAAGCAAAGCCAGGAGTGTCGAGGATACCTGGAATAATTTTCTTGCGGTAACATCGTCAGCAATACAGAGATTCATACCTAGTAAATATATAAGAGAGAATAAGGGACCCCGTTGGTACAACTCTGAAGTACGGAAATCACTAAGACGGCAAAGGGTGTGCCCTGCCAGAATGAAAAACGTGGTTAAATATTCCTCCCCTGATAAAATCAACGAAACCATACAGAATTACAAAGCATCTAGGTTCACTGCCAAGAAGGCCTTCCGGAAGGCACTAGCGAAATTCAAAAGGAAAAAATTAGGTGAACATTGAAACGATAACCCAAAGATGTTTTGGTCCTACGTCAGGGAAGGGCAGGGAAAAAGGTCCACCGTAAACAAATTGAGCGACGAAAAGGGGAATAAAGTAACAAGTAGTTTAGATAAAGCCAACAGGTTAAACTCATTTTTCCAAAGTGTTTTCAATACATGCTCCCAGAATATACCATAGAACCTTAGGAAAACATTTCTGCAGCCAATGCAAGCAATCGACTTTTCCACCCGCGGAATAGAGTTACTCCTTAAAAATATCGACCCCAACAAATCTCCGGGACCTGATGAGATACTGGCTCGCGTGTATAAAGAACTGTCGTCTGAAATTGCCTCTTACCTTGAAATAATATTTAAGAAATCATTAGCAGAAGAAAGCGTGCCAAACGGCTGGAAGATAGCTTCTGTAACACCCATATTTAAAAACGGAGACCGGAAGGACCCCAGTAATTATAGGCCATTATCGCTCACCTCCATTCCCTGTAAGGTTCTTGAGCACATCATTGTTAGTTCCATAATGAGGTATCTCGATAGCCAAGATTTATTGATTAATAACCAACACGGGTTCCGAAAAGTTAGATCCTGCGAAACTCAACTCGCACTCTTTGCTCATGATACAATGCATTCCGGTGAAAATAATATTCCAGTTGATGCGATATTCCTAGATTTTAAAAAAGATTTTGAATAAGTCCCTCATTGCAAGTTACCCGCGAAGGTTTGAAATAGGCTTCAGGGTTTGAAATAGGCTTTATCACCAGGCACAGTTAACGACGCATCGGGTGTCCTACGAGGAAGTTTTATCTATCCGCTATTGTTTCTTTTATGTATTAATTTCATCGGATCTCAGGTTTTAAGTAAGCTCAAATAAATTTCATGTGTTTACTGACTATGCAGTGATATATATAGGGAAATATCCAGTCGTGAAGATTGAGTTACATTAGCTAACGATGTAAATGGAATTCATGAATGGTGCAAGACATGAGCGCTAGATTATAATTGGAATGTATGTTTAGATAATTTTTTGGAGGAAGAGTATTTCACTCGAAAAATCTTATAGCACAGAGAAAACCAACATAACAAACTTAGAATCGGTAAAATATTTGATTATTACGATAACTAAGGCAATTCCCTGGGGATGTCCAGATTCGTGAACTTTGCGGAATTGTCTTATATAACAAATGAAAAGTTAGAATTCATTAAAATGGTGCAAGGTAAAAGTACTGAGAAGGTTGAAGAGCTTTGATATTATTATCATTAAAAATCCACATGTGCTGATAGATGGTGTCAGGTGGCACACAAGTCCCAAATAATCACAAAGGTAAAACCAGTCATTAAACAAAAGTACACTTAAAGGGAACTTCAAATAACAAATCTCTTTCACAAATCAAGAAAATCCCCATCTCATTAACATCAATCAATCAGCAAGAAGAAAAAGATAAATTAAAATAATAAGCTGTTACATATAATTTTACACCACACATTAATCAAATTATTACATATATTCCTTACATCTTTTCTTAAAAGTATGCACTCTGTTAGGAAAGGACTCGAATATTTTTGCAGGTAAGGTGTTCCAATCAACAATTGTTTTATTTAGAAAAGAACATTTTTTTTATTCGTTCTTTATGCCCGGCATTTTACCTTGAATTTGTGGTCATTTCTCCCTATAAAATTTGGGTTCCCCGCCTCTTTCCTAAGATCTGCCCAAGCTTCCTCCCTCGTCAGAATGCGGAACATTCCACAAAGTCTGCTTACTTTCCTTCTAGTTTGTAGAGGTTCCCAGCCCAGAGTTTTTAGCATGTCAGACACATTCTCCATCCTCCTATGCTTCCCCAGTACATACCGGGCAGCCTTTCTTTGTGCCGATTACAGTTTTTTGATATGTCCTTCTTCATGAGGGTCCCATACAAGAGATTCGTACTCTAAAATTGGTCTTACCAGGGCGTGATACGCCTTTTCCTTAGTTGCTCTAACGCTCCCTTTGAGGTTTCTCATCACCCAATGAAGAATTTTGAAAGCTTTCTTAAAAATATACTCCACATTTAGCCCCCACCCTGAATCCTTAGTTAAATATACACCTAAGTATTTGCAGCTATCATTTCTAGGAATGACATTTTCTGAGAATTTATAGTTCCTATTGTTTCCATTTACCTTGTTACTAAAAGTGATGGATTTGCATTTGCTAACATTAATATCCATCCCATTTTTTGTCACCTAATCCTCCCTTTTATTAAATCAGGGATATAGATAGTAGAACAGATGGATTTAAAGTGTGCTTTTTCCGTGAACGATTAGAATTTAAAATAAAGATTGCTGCGGGCGGATCTTTTTTTAACATTTATATTCAAACCACTTAATCCCACCATTTTTAATGCTGTTAAAATCAGTGTTTGGTATTTGACAATAGCAATGCTCTGTGAATTTTTTGTTGGTTTGCCTGTATCGAGAATTGATTTTAAAATTGTGATTATGGAAAATCTTACTATAGCGCGACATATTTTAGATCCTTTACAGGTTTAAATACTAACCTATCATCTTACAGACTTAATTGGCAACCTTAATTCAAGTCCCGACCATGAATAGTATTTATTTTGCGTTAATCAGGGGTTGCATCATTCCTGCAAGGATTTTGAGCCTACGTCGTTGTCCAATAGTCGAAAATCCAGTTATATAGGAACTGAACTACTGAACTCTGAACTGCTCTTCTATCCATACCAAGATCGGCCCACGGTTTTTACGCCTTACCCTGTCTCGAGAATTCGTAATGGCTTGAAATCGCCGTTTCATGTACCAATTCGTCAAGCTTTATTAGCTCCGAATTCTCGGTGCTGTTCTAGATCTCCTCCACGACCAAAGACACAGCCACTCCCTTATCTATAAGTATCTCGGCGGGAATCCCCAAAAATTATCATCGCACCAGGGGTCCCGATTTGGACCATATCGTTCACACTTCCACTTTAGCGACTCATCGGATGCCCTCCGCCGTTGCTGCAACATCCCGCCAATTCAAAGAAGCGTAGTAACCGAAACGCTGGTCCTCTGCGCTACTCCCTTTCCTTTCCTTTCTCGTTACCGGTCGAGAAGATTTCCACCTCTTCGGCCTCTTTTATTTTCCCGGAGGGAAAGGACGAGAGCAATCTCCTCTCAAACGACCCTCCTTGCCGCCCATCAGACATCGAAGCCCACGACCATCACGGCTCATCCTGTTTATTTAGTGCCGCAGCTAGGGAGCGGGGCCACGGTCGTCACCAACTGAAACATCGATTGCCGCAAGAATTGAAGCACTTTTTTGCCGGCTTCTGGCGGTCCCTTGGTCGGATTCACCACCGCCACCGTACCGCAGCAGTACTCCGAGGTAGAACTCCGCGAACTGCATAGCCTCTGTTTCGGTAGCAACGTGGATAACATCCTAGAAGCTTTCGGATCTCGCCTGTTTAACCCTCACTTGGATGATTACATGAAGTCCATCCAAGAAGCGGTTTCGTACAGTGTGCTTCCTCGCTTCATCAGGCCAGGAGGTGCATGCTCGCAAAGCAAGGGGCATGAGGTTAGTCGCAGTGGTGGTGATGTCTACCCAGGCCGTCAACGTCCTTCAGGAGAATAGCGCCTTTCCCACCCTCATTCCCTTCTTTCAGGTCGAAGCACAGCTCAGATAACTATTTTATCTTTTCGTAAATTTTAACATTTCCGGAAATTCAAAACACGCGGCGAGAGCTTTTTCCATGAGACCAAGTGTCAAGTGTGGTGTCTTTAGTTCCTCGGGACAATTTGGCTACACTATTGAATTTGAGGGTCTAGTCTTCCCTGTCCCGTGAAACACTAAATCTGTCTGTAATGATCACGGGCTGCCACCGCTGAACCACACGCGAAATTCCCGAATTGGTGTGCAATCCTACCGATTTCGCCGATGTAGCGCCGGTCGCAATACGGTAAATGAAAATGATCCGTTCCTTTCCGGTTCATTAGTCTTCCTTTATTGTTTATATAACATAGATTTTTCGGAGAGAGCAACCACATCTATGAGTGGTAACGGTCCCCAATCTTCTGCAGAGGGGATTTCCAAAGGCCTAGGGGAAAAGCCAGCGGAAGGCACGCCCGCCGAACGCTCGCCACAGCCACCGCTAAAATAGTGAGTTGGAATGTTAGGATGATGCAGAGAAATTGAAAGTCGGAATATATCAGACGAGGGATGGAGAGAAAGGAAATTTAGATATTAGTCCTTTGCGAGGTGAGCTACTGTGGATTACCGGAGTTATAGTTACAGATCAATAACAATTACCTATCGCTAACATTAGGTTGAAACGCTACAGAAGCCACTCTTGGAAAATTCCGGTGGATAGTGAAGAATACCAGTAAGATTATGTTTTGGTTTGCGATGGATTTAATAGTAATAGTTATTAGGGGGAGCGACTGGCAGCTAAGCTCAATTGCATTATTAGAGGTCTTGAGGGAATAAAGGAAGGATAGAGAATGACCCGGCGTCGCCATTAGCCTGCTTTTAACGATAGGCGCCGAAGGGTCCACAATTTAATGTCCCATCTGACGAACGGCATTTTGCGCTTGAAATGCTTTCCATGTGGGGAGACTCCTTAAGTAGAAATCAGGTTACGACTGAAAAATCATCTTACCTCCGGGATTTGAAGCCGAGGCCCTTGGATGGGACGACAGTACATTAGCCACCGCACCATTCCAATCCCTGGAATACCTATTAAAAGTATAAAAATAGACTCATAGGTTTTCCCTGGATCAGATGCGGATTCGGAACACAACTTATTTTCATATAGTCCATGTTTAATTTAAGAGACTTAGAAAGGAAGGACTATAAGGAAAGGGAACGTAGACGACTGCAATGGGGCGAAAATGAATGTATACCAGGTTCTTGCTGATAAAACGCCAAGGGAGGATAAGGGAAAGTAGAAGTAAGATGGAAATATCTTAGATAAGGGATAAAGAAAGAGGTGCCATGTTTTAAAGATGGTATGATTAGGATGGATGAAGGAAACATAGATGGATCGTTCATTTAGTCCTTAGAAATAAGTCGAAAAAAGTTATTTTGGGGAGATTTATTTTTCAATGTAATCACCTTTAAGCTCAATGCACTTTTGTCAGTGTTTCTCCAACTTTTTTAAACATTCCAAAAAGTAGGATTTTAGGAGGTTTACAAAGTGTGCATGTGTCTTGGTGATGACCTCCTCGTTCAAAGTGAATTATTTTCCACCAAGCCAATATTTTCAAGTTTGGGAATAAAAAAAGCACTGGGGACCAAATCTGGGGAACACGTGAATGCTGTGATAATTCCAACTTTTATTCCATAATTTTCGCGATGGAAACTGCGCAGGTGTACCCCCTTGTACTGTATTGACGAAAGAGAATTTTTTTCTATGCCAAGAGAGGGCTTTTTTCATGATTTATTCTCTCACCGGTGCAATGGAGGCTAGTTGCTCTCCATTTATCGTTTGTCCTCTTTGCTAATAATCGACGCAGATGATTCCGCGTCCATCCATAAAAAAACTATTCACATCACTTTTTTGGGCGATTTCGCCGTGTAGCTTTCTTCAGAGCTGGATATCCATTAAAAACCCACTGTTTGATTGCTCATTTGCCTCTGGAATGTCAGACTGTATCCATATTTCGTCCACAGTTATGAGTTGACGCAAAAAACTCATCAGGATTGTGAGGGAAAGGAGCCAAACCATCGACATCACGATTGCATTTATTCTCCTCTTAGAGCAAACGCAGCACTCATCTCTCCGAGGTTGTTTCCACTCGCAATGTTTCGTGCATAATTGAAAATACTGTACCTTGTGATTAACTGTGATATCAACTACTTCGTGAACTTTAATTCGTTGATCACTCAAAATCATTTCCGGAATTTTTTCCATTATTTCAAATTAAGTCACTTACATTATGCATCTCGAACAATGTTCATTACTTATGGATGTATTAGTGCCAAGCGTTAACTCATTAAACCAATTATAAACAGTCACAAACACAGGAACTGATGTGCCATGAACTTCATTCATCTCGGCATTGATCTATTTCGGTGATAAGTCTGTTATGTAAAGAAGTGTTTCATCAATGAACGAAACTAATTTTCCATTTTTCTAAATAAGCAAAAGCTAAAGGCTTCAATCGACTATGAAAATGAAACCAATTGATGGATATAACTAAAATAATGACATCAGTCTGCTGAGACAAGAACCTTAAAAAAACATAACTTTTCCGACACCACCATTTCCATTTCTTGGATTTTATTATGGATTATTGAACGATCCATGTCGCCTAGGACCAGGGTGCTTAAGTTTGAAATAGAAAAGGCATTACAGGAAATTTAATCGAAGATTTGGAGGCCTAGAGGAAACTTTCCTGAGCTACTCAAGGGTGTCCGGAAATGAAAAAGCAATATATTCTGTGAACCCCTCAGCTATATCGAGGGGGGTAATTTGGCCGGAAGACTGCTAGATCAGTATCGTTAATCATCCCGTAAAAGAGAAAATCAGCTGCATTAGAGGACTATTGGACTTTGTGACTGGGCACTGCCTGTTGAGTCTCGAGAGATCTATCCTTTCGGAAACCGTGTTGGTTTTTTAAAGTAAACTCTTGGAATTGAGATACTTAAAGTATTTGCTCTAAAATGTTGCATGAGATGGATGCGAGAGAGATGGGTCGGCACTTACTCGGATCTTTCCTGTTGGCAGAGATCTCATTTTGGGATTTTTTGAAATTTTTTCATATGATCAGCTATTTCTGAGGCAATCGTTTTGAATACGCTAGCAGAGATTTGACCAGGGTCTGGCGATTTTTTTGAATTACTGCCTTTAAAATGTAAGTTGGCGCTCCATTCCAAGAGTAGCTATTACGATTTCAGACATGGGTTCATGGGAGTTATCGGGTAGTGACACGCATTGTTCCTGCGAACGATTATTAAATACGCTATGAAAATAGTGATATTGTGTACTAGCTCTTTCGAAATTGGTGTTAAGTTTTTCTGCGCTAGCTATTTAGGAATGACACCGTCGACTTTTTTCCTTGAACCTCCAGTATGTATTGCCAAAGTGCTTTTGTGTTATCATCTAAATATTCACCTAACATTTTATTTTCAAATAATGTAACCACTTGGTGACAAACTTTCCTTACTTATAAACTAGCTGCTTCATATCATTCTACTATTTCATTTCGTTTATTGCTGGAATCGTCCTTGCGTGCTCTTCTGGTATTTGAATACCATGGTCTTTGGTGTTTTACGCCATTACGTACTTCCGCATTGTACTAGTGCCGCCTAGATTTCTTCATCGAACTTTTAAATTTATTGGATATGTGTTTTTCTATTACAGATAATGTGACGTGGAGGAAAGCACCCCACGAACTCTCACCCTCTCTATTGTTGTTACTTTCCTTAAATAGACTGTAAGACTGCTGCAGCTCACGTCTTAATCCGTCGTAATCGGCACGGTCAAACAGCTAAATCTTTCTATTGAGTTTCTAATATTTCTAAGAAATCAAATTTGATTTCACTTGCACTATCCTGCGATTACTAAGTCCTTTAAGAGTTGCTATATTTGGGACGCCCTCGAATAAATTTCTTGCTGATAGAACAAGCATATTATTACGTCTGGTGGACATCAGTACTATCTGTTTTGACCGGTGTGGTGCAAAAATACGAAGTAGTTACTCACATGACTCCTTGTCCTTACCTCCTGCTATAAAACTATGGTCTTTGCAGTGTATGTAGAGAAGATAGGGATTCCCTCCGCTAATAACTTCCCTATTGTAGAAATGGAAATTCTAACGAGTGACCTTTCTTTTTATTTTAAAATCGATGAATCTCCGGGAACGGGAGGTCTATACTAGGCACACATAGATTCTTCTCCACCTAGAGATTTTAATGGAGCAACAAACGTTTCCTATGTTATAATTAGATAAAGACTCACTCACAATTTAGTGAATGTCCTCAAAAGCAGTTAACACTCATCTTACACTCATATTTTCTCTGTACTTTCTCTAAATTCTAAAGCATATTGACAGAATCTCCTCGTCTGCGATATCTTGCGATAACCAGCTCTCGGTTCCTATAATTTTATTGACCTCAGTACTTTTTATCATGTGATAAAATTCGGCCATTTTGTATTTCGAACTACGACAGTCCATTACCAGTATGGTAATGACTTCGAGTAACTCGTCGACTAATGGAGAATTTTCGATTTAATCGTTTTTTTTATTTCCGTTATGAATATTTATAGCAAAAGAAGTGATAAAACTCTAAAGCAATTACCAACAACATAACAGAAGCCCCGTTTTAGGATAAGCACCTCTTTGGGGTGGAACAATTACAAAAAGGATGAAAAAAACATGAAGCGGTGGCTAATAATTGCAGGCACCTTCAGGTCAGGAGTCATATATAGGGGACTGGGAGCCCTATATAAGACTCCTGAGGCTCACGGTCCGATTGGTCGAGCCGTGCGTCTGGGCGTCAATTCTGAATACCCTCTTCCAGGTATATCCTAGCGAAATACCGTCCTCTCGGTTGTTATGGCCGGGTCTTTTGCCTGTCGGATTAACCTTTGATGGTAGCGGCTATCACTGAAAATAACTTTTGCTTTATCAAAGTCCAGCGTGTGGCCCGATTTAGACCACATGTGGTCCGAGAGGGCAGAAAACCACAACTGTTTTTTCTCCGTGGCGCGTTCAGGTTCATGTATACTGAATTTGATAGATCTTCTCGCTTGCCCTATGTAAGATTCCCCGCACGAGCGCTGGCGGTGGTAGAGACCTTCATAGAGTCTACCAGCTCTAACGCTCGACAGCATTACCCATCCTCGATAGAGTAAAATGGGCAGGTTTTATAGACATTTTCCTGGAGATAAGAGTTGACAGGATGGGTAGACCTTTCGGAAATCTGCACGTTTCAGACTACACAGGAGGGGACAGAGAAAACTCGGATGGTGGATAGAGTGTAGTACTATATAGGAATATGAGGAATGTCCATCATACAGGTAATCTATTCATTACAATATTGACTCTTTTGAAATAGTTAGCGAAGGCATGGGGATGAGTGAAAACTGTAGTGAAAATTGGTCGGGAAACCTTCAAGTCAGTTTAAATTGCGAATGATCAATAGTCAATTAGCCAAAAAGCCTAATTGTTGCAATCATTAGTTTTAATCATTAACGGGTAAGGTGAAAAATCTACCATAGGTCAATAGATGACGGCTAAAATACAATTTAGAATGATAGGAGTAGACTGGAGGGATATGAATATACGACTTACCCGGGACCTGTACATATCTCGAGATTGAATAGGTGTGAGTAGTGAATGGAGAGTGTGGCTGGGTAGTGTTAGGCAGGGAGGAAAGACGGAACCGGCCACTATTGCCTTACATTTTAACGTGTACGCAAGAGAAATGGCAAATAGGAAAATTGGAGCTATATGTATAAAGTAAATATTAACATAAATAAACATATTTAATAAAATTCTCTGAAAATAGGTCTAATTAGAACATTAAAATAAGCGTTCATGTACGAAAACAAGTAAATTAGTAAATACATGTAGAAATTATCACAAACGAAGGCAGAAGAAGGGATATAGGAAGCGGTTGTGAGTTAGCCAACGATGTACGAGGTCTATTCAAAAAGTATCACGACTCTGGTTTTTTTTTCAAAAATTATTTATCTATTCATGGATATCAATTTTGCCCCCTTCAAAGTAATCCTCATTAGATATTATACTCTTGTGCCAACGTTTTTTCCAATCTTCGAAGCACTTCAAAAAATCATTTTTTGTGATATTGTTCAGCTCCGCCTTCGATACAGTCTTTATCTCGTCAATCTTAGCGTAGCGTCGTCCTTTCATGGACATTTTCAGTTTCGGAAAAAGTAAAAGTCACTGGGGGCCAGATCTGGGGAATACGGTGGCTGCGGCATCATTATTGTGTTATTTTTTGCCAAAACTTAGCGCACAAGTAACGATGTGTGAGCAGGGGCGATGTCATTGCGCAAAGGCCAATTTTTGTTCTTCCACAAATCCGGACGTTTGTGGCGGACAAACCAAAACACGCCCAAGCAAAACAACTGTCGGCAATTACCTGAGCATTCAAAATGGCCGAACTTTTCGGCATAAGTGAGAGACATAAAAACTAACATGACGGCACAAAAAAATCGAAAATCAAATATATGTAATCCGCGAAAATTCAAAATTCGCGATACTTTTTGAACAGACCTCGTATTTACGAGGAGGGGGCTGATGGCAGTTGAAGAAACTATGAATAAGGAAGTGAGGAAGAGATTAAAGTTAACTTATATAATGTATTTGTGTAAGGTCGGGAAACTTGGTCGCTAAGAAATAATGATAAGCTTAGATTGGAGAAGAAAAATAGTAACTTTGTTCCACCGAAAATTTTCCGTGGAATCACAGAGTTACTATTTTTCATTTCCAATATGAATCGATTCCATAAAGTTACCCCGGAAACCATCACTTAGATTGGAGGTTTTGAGATATGCGAGGAAAGATGAAAAAAGTGAAATGAAAGAAAAGCTTCCTAGCTCCGGCATCAAATCCCTCTTCCCCCTTAATATAAGTATTTTTGAAAGAACTCCAAAGGAGGCAGGAAAAGATGATGGAGGACACTTTGATTGGCGGCAGTATGTTGAAGGCTGTGGAAAAGGGAGGCCATTATGCAAGCATTTTGGGGCTTGGGTAGAGAATAGTCATGTTAAACAATTTGAAGGAGGGTAAAAAGTTGGCATAGTTGGAGTAGGATCTCACAATGTGTCTTGTTATACGAGGTACATTAGCGTTTCAGTCAGATCCTTCATAATGACACATGTAGTTGGATTGATCAGTCAAATTTTCTTTTAGCCATTTTATCAACATTAGTGATCATATCTTTAGCTAACTTAATAAACAGATTTTTATATTTATCCGAAATGACATTAGCGGATGGATTGCAATATTTGTGCTCCTTTTTTATTTATCTAAAGCTCTATGGTGATGTATTAATCGAAAAAGGTGAAAACATAGACACTAAATGAAGCACCTGAAATATGATTACTCATGGTACCCATTTTTCAAATTGATTAGCGAAAGTCAAATATCAAATTTCGGTAACGTTTATGAGATGGATAATAATAATTTATCAAACAAAAAAAGTTGTCGTTAAATTGACATAAAGGTATTGCATATTTTTTACACTTTCATATTATTTTATGATTTTATACTACTCCAGCCAAAGAAGGCTTGCGGTGACCAAATTATAGGGTTTCAAACAAAATTTCAACCAGCCAAGAATTTGACTGTGCCTCTGAATTGCAATTCGGCCAACTAAATTTTCGTGATTATTATTAATAATTTAATATATGAAACCAGCGAAATTTTGACTGATGGTATTTTATATTTTTGCGATAAGTATCTCAATGGAGTGATATTCATTTACTTTCTATATTTTCCTCGCAACTGCATATAGTAATAGCTTGCATGCAAAATTTAAGAAGTGGTCTTCAATCATGTAAAATAAATTAGAGAAAAATATAATTGTTCAACAATATCTGGTGGAAAGGTGGAAAAGTAATTAGAGAACTCTGCCAAGAATAATTTTTATTCACATATGATTCATTTTACGTGTACGCGTTCAAAGTCATTGTCGAGAATATTCCAGGGTCACCGACAGATTTTTATTTTTACATAACTAAATTTATTTTTTAAACGGTAATATCTTTTGTCGTCCCATATTTAGACGCAGTTTTCGATGGCATCGGAAAATATGAAATTTTGAAATTTTTTGTTGAAGATAAAGCCAAATATTTTCAGCGACTCGTGTTGGAAATTTTGAACACATTATAAGAGTGATTATTATTTTAAATTTGTCCTTCAGCATGTGTACCCAGGCTAACATGCTGATTTTCACTCTTCATAATGCTGTTAACTGTTGACGCATTTACCTCTGTGGGTTTTACATGATTATATTTTCAGACCATTTTCTTTGGAAGGAATCTCTTTCCTAGAATGCCCTTATTGCTACGTTAAATGGTCTTAGCAGATATTGTACGTAAGTACGACCCATTGTTCAACCTCTCTCCTTTCATTAATCAGAGGATTTTACTGTTGACTGGGTTAACTCGTAGCCAAAAGTTATATTTTAAAAATTTTACATTACAATTAACAGACAGTTCGCGGCAGAAGTGAGTACGCGTGCATTGAAGGCGTAGGGTTTCTTGCTTAGTTATTCTTTTTTCTTTCCTCTTGGTCTCCGATTCTTCATGATCTCCGAGAGGACAAACCGTTATCTCGCCATAAGTTAACTGGGACTCTCATGAAGCTTATATTCTAAAGTTTATATTCGAGGTAAATTACGGCTCAGCAATCGTACTTTGCTCCAAATTTACTTATGGGAACTCTATGCAGAGAAAAACAGAGTGTATAAATGCCTATTTTAATTGGGTAAATTATTTAGCTTGCTGGTTCTTAAATATTTGTGTATAGATATTTAAATATGCCAGGCAATTAAATTTATTTAAAGATTATTAAATATCTCGTTAACTTACTGAACAAAACTTTCAATTCTCTATAGAAACGTTTTGAAAAATATTCCTTTTCAAATGACGTCCGCAAATATTCTTGGTTAAGGTTGCATTTGCCAGTTTTACTTCTCCTCGAGCTCTTCTCCATAAAAATAGTCATGAGAATTAGAGATGTATCATTTTGTAAATTGAAAAAGTAAAGGAAAATGAAAGAACTGTGAAAATATACTGAATATCATATTATTACCCCACTTAAATTGTGTATTTTCTCACCCTGCTTTTATTCACATGACACATATCTAAAAAGTCTGAACTTCTCCTTTGTCAAGGAATGGTAGATGAATAATATTTGGTCAAATCAGTGAAACGTGTTGATTAAAGACGCACAAAAGCAAAGACATTCAAATATTTTGCAAACCAATTAACGGATCGCATAGTCAAATGCAACCAGTACATCTATGTACTTGAAATCTATCTAAATTGATAGATTTAGAGAAAATTTCTAGCAGTTTTCCGGATTTATTTTTATTCACATCAGTCTTCCTTTTCCAATTAACAATTTATTTATTTTTTTACATTAGTGCAAAAACAGTACTTCGGCCTTTACTTCGGACTTTAAACAATGATATAACAATATTACAATTACATACACCCAAACTCTAGGTGGAGGAAAAACCACCTTGGGGGGAATCAAGATGGTTTTTGGATGACTACATATGACTTATATGACTATATATCACTCTGTGGATGTCAGTTGGCATGGTTTTGTTAGTTTTGAATGTCATTTTATTCTGTTTTACGATTGATCTGACCTCAAGCCTCACGCCCTTGCGACGCCTTGTAGGGTATTGTTTAATGTAGAAGAATCATGCAGAAACTTTTGTCTGCGTTAAGAAATTACTACTTATCGATATTATTCGCGTAATCAGAATGGGCTCTGGGGTTACCTTATTCTAAGAGTATGGTCATTAAATAATTGTTGAACTCAGGATGTTTGGTGACATCGAGAATCGTCGTGAATAGCCAAAACCTGATTTATTACTTCAACGCTTATTTTTATCGAGTCTGCATGGTGAACGGTCTTGGCAGAAACCGTTTTTCTTATATTGTTGTCTACGTGGAATGAATTATCTCCTCCTCTCCTTCGTAATGAATATTGTTTGAATTCAACGAGTGCTTTTCCACATCGTAAAATGAGAACTGCAGACGTAGGCGCCGCACGCCAGTGACAGGATAAATTTCTTGATAAAATAGAAATTATAATTTCAATGCGATTTCTACATATTTACAGAGATACCTTGCAAAAAATGCCGAAAAAGCTATAAAATTGATATAAATAGAAGAATATATGATATAGTGTATATTGTAATAAAATTGGAATTTCTACATTTTTCTTTAAATTATAACTTTTGCGTCACGTTGTGCACTTGTTAAATTCATTCAGATTATACTGATACTGGTAATGTTTTCACAATGCACTGTAAAAAGAAAAGTGTAAATCTATTCTTGAGCCTACAATCTGTGCCCACTTTCGCATTTCTTGAACCACCTTTAAAGTCATTTAATTGAAGTACCAAAGGTAACTCCTACTCTGTCAAAATCTAAAAGGAAACAAACTCTATTAGCTAGTAGGCGAAATAATCATGATAGAGAAAGAGGACTCCATCGCTGTGGAAGAATTCAAAACGTATTTTTTTATTAGGGAGCTTTTTAAATGTCGATGTATTGTGAATAAAAAAAATTAATCGTGCACTATTCTAGCAGTAAATATATTTTAAGTATATCAAACCCATTCTTAAAATGTATTCGAATCTCTTCTTTAGGATCAAGAAAAATTTTTAAATTGTGATTCACTTGAAACTTAATTTCTGAATGTAAATACTCTCTCGTTACGATAGGACGTTGAACATTGATGGAGGTCCTTTCTTAACCTTCCTTTTCATCCATCCTTAAATAAGAAATATCACGAATATTTTGTAGTTTTAGCAAATATTTCATATTCGTACAATGATGTGTCCATGAACAGTATAGGTGCGCGACAACGGTATGATGACAATCAAGCTAGTTCTTCAAAACAGATAATTGTAAAGATGAACCTGGGGTGTTCCCTGGCATTGGTGTTGCTTGTGGTATCCTGGTATGCTGGCGTCGAAAATGATTATCAAAATTTCGCAATTGTGATCCAGGTCACTGGCATTGTTCCGTAGCTAGTAGAAAATCCTAGGATGACTTAAGGCATGATAAGCGACTGAGATCATTTAACATTTGCCATTTGTGAAACTGATGTGGCAAAGCTTGCCTAATTGATCCTTGGAATGTGAGAGGTGGGAAGAAAGACTCATATTTCCGATATGAATGCACCAGGGTACTACATGGACCATATAAATGTTAGGGTAGACCTTTTCCTACATTATATTAATACCATTTTATTATCGTTCCCGAATAATACCTTAGGGTAAATTTCCTTCGATTCTGACTTTAGGATGGACTTTGTATTTTAAGACATCCTCTTTGGGACATGGTTTCTTAAGAAAATACGCAGCATGTTAAGCGTTTTGGGAGACGTTCCCGGATTTTATTGCACGCTTCAGTGTCCTTTGGCGTGGATTATATGACTCAGGAGCGAGCAAGCAAGTGTCGCGCATGGTGGGAGCTTCCGCAACTGACAACCTTCGGGGCCATCGTGTGGCATATGTGATACTATGAACGAAACTAAATGCGACTCACATCCTCACTTAAATTAAATTACCCTTTAGTGAATCAAGTCCGTCGATCAGTGCGAACAAACCAACGTAGGCACCGCGACATATTTAAAATAGTATCGCGAAAATTCTTCCGCTCCTCTAACTTTGCCGCCAGGCTACATTAAACGATATGTAGTGAACATCATCAAAATTATTATTAAATTTTGGAGTGTAAGGAGACTAATCAAAATGGTTTTGTCGAAAAAGCCATCCGCACTTGTTGAGTTACTATTTACTCATAGTGGCTTTGAATTATCGTTTGTGGCGAAATATATTTCAACGTCACAATATTAAAATACGTGTTTTGAACGATGAAGGATGAAAAACGGTGATAGAATTGCTAAATTTAATTTGCTAATGAAATAGTATTTCATTTCTAAGCAATTTTAAACGTGCAATGTAAACACCTAAATATTTTTGAATTAAGTAAATTTTACTGAACAGATAAATAAATAATGGCGAACCCGCCTTGGTCTTCCACCAGGTAAGTACTAGATGGAAATCGCGATACTCGTAAATGGAAAATCGCGATACTTCCTGTTAGGGAGCTGTAAAATTCTGTAAAATTACCCGGCGCACCTGCAATGTTTAAAAGTCTGTAATCACGGTACTTGAGTATTTTAAAATGTCTATTTTTATTTATCAGGTAATTATTTTTGAGCTTTCATTTCTTGTAAGAGTAATGTAATTAGTTTATGGTTCATGCCATGTTTTGCATTTCAAAGAGTGTTTTTTAAAAATCCCTTTACGCTCCATTCTGAGAGTGTATGAAATACAACAGTCCACCCGAATTTTGGGCTGATAAATGAGACTAAAGCTCACCTAATTTTAAGCTCTATTTCGTATTCACACATCAGATTAATGCAGCAGATTATTTTCCCAGTTCCGTCTGTAGGCTCTCAGGAAGATCTGCTGCTAAAAATCATAAATGCATAGAAGCATCACCCGGAATTGAAACTGAGTCCTCCGAGTAATAAACTAGGAAATTACGAGAATCGCTAAACATAATTTGAGCCTTAACAACAATAAGTGCTTTATGCGCCATCTGACGTTTCCATCTGAAAGGTTGACCCATTTTAATGATAACTTTGCTGAGATCATTTTGCCGTTTGATCATAACTTGTGTTGTTTACAAAAACTCGGAAGGTTTGTCTCAGCGAAAAAATAGAATTAACTCGTAAACACTTTCTTGCGATGATTTTTTTACGACTTTCGACGTGGATTATCAAGACATGAGTGCATCGCTCAAATTAATTCCACCTTTGGCAATGAAGCCCTGGCCACTGTGAAACGCTGGTTTAACGAATTATACCATGGCCTCTGTTTGCTCAGAGACGAAAGTCGTGTGGGTCGGCCAAAAGCACTTGTTGTGCCAGAAAACATTGATGCTGTGCAAGAACTAGTGAAGGAAAATTGTCATATGACTTATCGAGAGTTTGAGGCATCCTTGGGGATTAGTATGGTTTAAGATATTGCAAGAACATTTAGCTGTGAAATAAATTTGTCCGCGTTGGATCCCGCATAATTTGACAAAACCTCAAAAAGATGCTCGTGTCAAGTGGTGCAAAGAAATGCTCAGCAAATACAATCGCGGTGCATCAAAAGCTGTGTATAACATCTACCCTGGCGATGAATCTTGGATCTATGCGTATGTGCCCGAAACAAAACAGCAATTCACTTTATGGGTCTTCCAAGGCGAGCCAAATCCGACAAAAGTGATTCGTGCACGAAGCACATCGAAGCAAATGATCGTCTCTTTTTTCGGATTAACTGGACATGTGGCAACCGTACCGTTAGAGCAACGCAGAACCGTGAATTCTGAATGGTACACGAGAATTTGTTTGCCAGAAGTGTTTAGTGAAATACGGAAAAATAAGCGGCTACGAAGGATCATTCTTCATCATGACAATGCAAGCTCTCACACATCGGCTGAAACAACTACCTATTTGACTGGCCAAAACGTCGAATTGATGGGTCATCCTCCTTACAGCCCTGATTTAGCGCCAAATGACTTCTTTTTATTCCCGTTTGTCAAGGAAAAATTGCGTGGACAACGTTTTTCGGCGCCTGAAGAAGCAAGCGGTTGATGCATTCAAAAACCATGTTCTGGAGGTACCTCAATCGGAGTGAAAAAAGTATTACGAAAATTGGTTCGAGCGCATGCCAAAGTGTATTGATGATCATGGAGAATACTTCAAAAAACAATAATGCCATTTTCAACAATAAATTCCTGTCTTTTCATTATTAGACTGAAAATATAAATAACAACCCTCGTACTCAATGGACTTCTAAGTTATGGAATGGAATATTGAATCCTCTATGCACTATCGCAATTACCAATACCGTAACCGTCATAATCTTAGCACATTACCTCATACCACGTCGTCCACATATTTCAAGGTAATTGTTGTTTTCTAAAATCTTGAATATGCCAATAAAGTCGAGTTTTTGCAAGGCTAATAAACTGTAGGCAGTAACAAGGCCCAATGATCCTATTAGTTATGCTGCGGAACTTCTGGATTCCAAGCCAGCGCCATTTGCAGCACATCAACTCAATAAACCAGTTGTCGTTGCTGCTGTCTGACTCAAACTCCAGCGTGGCACTGTCGAACTTTTAACAGATTCGTTCGGCGGAGAGCGGCTTCGGCAGAATGAGTGACCCCTTCCCCCACCGGAGACTGGTAACTGAGAGTGCCGACGTGAAGGGGGGCGTGGTGGAGGGAGGGAGTAGATGGAGAGGGGGTGGAAGGATAGGGTTTCGTAGAGGAAAAAGATGCGACCTGGTCGAAAGGACCGACTCGCGCACCTCGCCAGCTGTGGCGCGAGTCCTCTGCTAAACGACAACGACCCTGACACGGAATAAATACCTCCCACTCGGGAAGGGAGGAAAAAATACCCACGAATGAAGAAACGAAAATTAATTAAAAAAAAGATAAATCGAAGGTGAATAAATCCCGGCCGCAGCACTCGCCGATTTGGAAAAAAATGCTTGGTTTTACCGGGGGAGCGAGCGTGTGCGCGCGAGGACGTGAGGATGGGATGGGTGGGGATGGGAGGGATGGGTAGGGGCGTTAGCGAAGGGAAGTGGGCGGGGGGGGAGTGGAAGAATTTGCCACGTGCACAATTTGGAGCTATGGAAGAGAGGAGAGACGGTCGGAATTGGTCGGAATGCCGGCACTCCCGACCGCACGCCAACCGATTCGTGGGGGGAGATAAGAGGGGAAGGGGAGGGCGAGGGAAGTGGAAGGGGGAGGGGGTGCATGTGCGGCCGTGGGAAGCATATTGATTGATGTCTGTTTCACGGGATCTGCCTCCCGACGTCAATTGAGGTGGTGAGACTAGCGGCGTCCGCGTCACCCCCATCACGCACCTCCCCTCCGCCCACTTCACCTTACCGTCCTTTCTCCTCTCCTCCCCGCCACCCTCCCCCTCACACTCCCGCCCCGCTCTGCGCGGGCGATGTCGCGGTCGGCTTTGCTGCCGTGTCGGCGGAGCCTCACAGCGCTCGCGGGTCGCGAATCACTCGCCTTGGCCAAGTGTTTGCCTTGCGTTCGAGAGGCGCTCAGCATTCCAATTTAAATGCAGAGTTCAGATTAAAAAAATCTCCAAGCCACCAAGCAGGTAGGTGGGAGCGACTCCGAAATATATTTTCATGTTGTTGCGAGAATTTGGAGACTTCTTGACTTCAGCATTTCCTGAAAGTTAAATGGAGAGGACGGCGGAATTCAAAATTCTGGCATGTTTAGCTTGATTTGGTTTTGGCCACGAGTTGTGTGGAAGGAAATATGAGAATTGGAAGTTACCAATCCTGGAATCTGTTCCTCTTACTTTGGCCGTATGTTCTGAATTAATCACTTGTTGTGTGAAGCCATTCCGACTTGAGTATCCTTCTAAATACCACATCCTCAACTACACGCTTTATGACTGAATATCCTCGCCTCATATCTTCTTTAATATTTCGGTTGCACTTTCCTTCCCGTCGTAATTTATTTGGACATATCCAACGGATTTTCTTGCAACCTTTTTGATTTCTCATGGTGAAGGGATGAGAATATCGATGGTCACATCAAGAATTGCGATAAATAAATGCATAGCGTTCCTTGCAGTAGGTGGATCGGGTAAAAATCGAAATTGCAATATTGTGCAAACGCTCAGATGTGAATGCGAAGTGGAATGCAATGTTGTGTATTTATATCGCGATGTAGATGCATACTCTGCAAGCTAGATATTTCTTTCGAGCATCGAACAGCTCTCTCCCGGGCCCATATCATTTCGCCGCACCCCACACCTCCGCTCTTAACACCGCGTCCCTACACCCCCTCCTCTCCACCTCCCTCCCTCCTCTCACCCAGAGCCCTGCGTCCCATCCGCAAACCCCCCACTCGAAGGTAACGCAAAGCAGGAGCGAGAGGGAGCAATTGCGATTGGCTTGCGAGGGGCATGGGTGTGGAGGCGGGGGCAGAGTGGGGTTAGGAGGACACCCGCTCCCGCTACTTCAAGCCTCCTCGTGTTTGTTTGCGTCGGTCCACTCCGCAGAGTGTTTACCGCTTCGTGGTCTGCTGGAGTGCCGCTGTCGCTCGCGGGGTGATTTTTGATGAATTTATTCGTCAGCACGCAAATGTACGCACGCGGTACCGAGCATGCTCCCCCAAATTCGTCCACATGCACTCGCAGGAGCACGTGGAGCATCTTGGTGCACGGTGCAAATTGAACTTTGTTATTCGGAGATCCTTAATTACTGGCGAAAGGTCTGATGTTGTTCCGCTGTGAAGAAACTTAAGTCTTGGTCATAATAGTGTTTATGTGAATATGAGTTGGAACGAAAGAGTTTTATTTCTGTCCATTAGGCAACACGGATGGAACCCGGAAATGATTCCTCATATTGTATTTTATTCCTGCTTTTGTACCATCAAGCGATTTTGTCAATTGCGTTGTTTTTAAATTTCCATAAAAAATTATCTTAGCTTATTGTTTTCGTGGATACGAAATTACTTTGATGGTGAAACGGTTTAATGATGGATCCAAAAGGTTGCAATAAAATTCTTAAGTTTTCTGCGCTTACAAAACTTACTTTTTTGGCGTCTCCTTACCAGTGGATCATATCAATTGCTTCCTCGAATTACCAGTGTTGGAAACATCTCCTGAACTACTACAATAAATTCAAAACTATTATAACTTATCTAAATTTTGTATACACTTAAGAATCACACTTAAGTTACTTAACAGGTGATATTGATAGGTGACTTGCTGAAGAGCTCTGATAAAAGCTTTTTTTTCAAACCGGAAAATACCCACGAAAAGCGCTACTACGGAATTATTGAACAGTTTTGCATTAATTAAAATTTATTAATAAACAATAGGAATTCTTAGCTTTTCATTTTTCAGATTTCATGTTGAATGTTCTCCCTCTCCTACTTCGACAATTCCACGTTTCTAGAAGACGTCTCGATGAATAGTTTATTAAATACTGACTTATGGTGATAATGGGCAGAGTTTGTATTCGAGCAGATGTATGTCGAAGAAATATGTCGCGGGTGTCAAGCAGAAAATTGTACCTTTGAGATATCGCAATTAACGGGGTTTGAAAATCAGGAAATCGTTACATCAAATGAATTATTTTAGGCCATATCGAGAATGAGTGAAAAACGTGTTTTCATTAATTGCAAATATTTGCCATACACAGCTATCTATTTACTAATCACTTAATCGATGTTTCTGACGAATTATTGCAAACAATTAAAGTAATTTTTATTTTATAAGCTTTGTACGGCTGAATTTTCAAATAATTTAACTCCTCAATTTGAGTCGATATTAAGTTCTACCGTCTGTTTTTCTTTGTCAGGGCTTCATATTCAAAACAGGATCTGAAGCTGTACCTCTTTTTGCTGCAATTATTTCATTGAGCAGTAGATTTTCGCAATATAAATTGAATCATTCGTTAGGACTTTAAACATATTATTGATTTATTCTTAAATGGAGATGTACTATTATATACTGCATTTTAGAGCTTAAATTAAACTGATTAAGTTCCGTATATTCCATCTTGTTCACATTTGAGTGAAAGCTTTAAAGAAAAAAATATATATTAATCCTTTGAGTTGTTTTATGAGAAAAATAATCATCCCCTGCGAGAGGAAAATCATAAAAAGTATATATTTTATTGTTTACTACTTAACTTTGAATAACATGAGCATTCAAATCCAGCGGTTTACCCTCAGACGTACATGAACTTTCTATGGTATGTGAAAAAAAGATCCGAATATACGTACGCATGCCTAACGAGTGCGGACAAGGTGATGGGGAGTGCGAAGGGGAGAAGGGGGATGGGCTGAGGGATGACTGGGACGCGGATACCTCTTTTCTTCGTTGGTGACAAGGAGTGTTCAAGAGGGAAGGAGTTGAGACGGCTTTGACTACTTAGAACAAGAGATGTGGCGGGGGGCATTAATTCAGAATCGGCGAAACCTAAGACGTTATTTTCTTCCGTTGCATAATTTTCCACTGCTCCAAAGTAATTCCGAGGTGCCTCTTCCCACATAACACAAAATGTCTCTGAGATGTTCCATATTTGCAATATTTAAGACTCTTGTTCTCAAATATCACGAGCATCCCTGAGATATTGTAGTGCCGTGACCCGTGCTGCCTCGCTCACGACGACGTTCCTCCCACTGTCCGTCGAACACTGACATCATGTGAGTTATTATCATTGGTGTCAGGGATCAATAACAACTCGCATAGATGCATGTGATAAGCATAAAACAAGAGGAATTAACCTTTTGGTTTCTCTGAATTCCCACGTATCGAGGGAGGAGGAGAAAGAAGGTTAATGATTTTTAAGTAGCATCGATATGTTCACGGCTGTATGATACTCGTCAATCATCAGTAAGCATGGAAACCAAACAATATAATCAAAATGACATGTGGTTATTAACTGACTAAACCTGCTTACAAAGGGATAGTTAAGACTACTCCACATAAATAACTACATGAACGAATCCAAGTTAGCACTCAATGAGTGAACAACATACCCGTTGGACTGGCGCAGGTGGGCTCTCGAACTGGACTCTGCGATTGACTGGCTGCCTGACTCCTCTGCTTCCTCTTGGTCAGATCCTTTTTTTAGACTTCGATGATTGTTTTCCTTGATTCCTTTCCTGGCTCGGTGTGGGGATGGAGGTGAGGTGGAATGGAAGATAAATTGGATACACAATAATTCAATTCTTTCCTACGAGATGTTTCCCTTTCACATTTCTTTATTCCTATGAGTCCCAACTCAGAAATACTTAAATTGAAAGTTGTATGAATGAATATCTGCTTTAATTACCAGGTTATTTCTGAGGCATAACAATATCTATTGGAGACATTTACACGTCGGCCTCAGAGGAATGTCACAGAGACTTTTTAAAATTATTGTAGATTCAGTATAATACGGGTATAACAGAAACGTGCTTAGGTTCATCCGCAATGCCTACTGAAGATTTGAACTACCTATATTTCACTAAACCCTATCGATTTTACTCAATCAGTTTCAAGACCGCGCAGTTTATAATGTTTGGAGACCCTCAATTCAAATTTTTTGGTTGTATTGTTTAATGTTACACGCAAAGGACAGGATTATTAACAAATATTACAGAGATCAACTTTAAATAAGGAGATGCAAATATTCCTGAAATCATTAATAGGCTGCTAATCATTTTGTTTCGCCCTTCTGCTCATAGTCTAAATGGTGTAAATGAGTTGGTCATCCAGCTGATTTTTGCTGAAAAATCTTCATGATTCTCCAGTAATTTTCTCTAAAGAGAAGCCCCACATATATTGATTCTGTTGAGACTTTTCCGTTCATAGCTGCCTCTCTTAGATCTCTTGGTAATATCTCAGTGTTACAAAAATGTCTGCGGCTAATTCCCGGAGACATTTGAGATATCTCGGATACATTTCTGAGACTCATCTGCACTGCATCTATGTGGGTAGGCCTCTGGATTGAGAACTTCTTATTTCAGACCGTATTTACAGGAATTCTCTAAGTAATTGTTATTCACGTGGTATATTGTAATAAAATAGAGAGTTCACTTCAAATTTAATATTTTTTGGCCATTAAATGTGCTTACATACCCTAGATTTGAATTATCTTAATTATTGCAACGCGTAGATGTACATTCTACCCCACGAAATTAAATGTGGTCAACAAATCGAAAAGAGCAAAAAACTATATAAACTGCTACTTTGGGTACAGTGTAATCAGTACCAACTGAGGTAACGAATGTTCCATCAGATTTAGCTTTTGATCCCTCCCTAATACCTAATGCGCGTCAATTTTCCTGGATTTACCTACCTGAGCAACTTCTTCGGTTTCGCATACCTTCTTACAGCTTAACTGCCGTTTAAAACGCCTGTACTCTTCCTTCTTCATCCCCGCTTACCTAACATTCGCCTACGATTTCCTTGACCTAATTACTCATTTTCTCTAAAAACTCATTCTCTTACTTCAATGACCGCATTTAGAACTCATTCAGCCCTACGATCCGTATTGAAATCTATAGGCTAAATGAAGACGGTAAAATGATTCTCTTCTTTGCGTCTTCAATTAGCCTACCTGCCTATCATCATATCCTTTCATCATTAAAGTGATTTAATCGGGTACGCCGTTCCTTTCCTAAGCGTCCTTACTACCAAGTCCATTTTTATCCATAATACTTCCCAAATAAGTGAACTGTTCCGTCAAATTATAGGTAATTCTTTCATAATTAAAATATAAAATTAGCCTTCCAAAATCTCAAGATCTTATTACTCTGTACTTCTTGTGATTCAATACCTCAAATTAGTTAGGTGAGGCAGCAACAAAAACTGCAATCCATTGGCTTACTAAGTATTGACTTCTGATCATCTGAAAAACAAAACAACCTAACGGCCTTGCCGGGCATTTCTCCTCTAAAACCAAGAAATTATCATTCCAAGCCAAGAACTTATATCTTTAGTAAAAGTTAAAAATAATATCAATAACAAAACCTCTTTCTCATTCCCTTGACTATCTCTCAACTACCATCTGATATTGTGTCATCTGAATAATATTAAGATAAATTTTGAAAAGGTTTTCTAACCATTATTTCAATACTTATTTGTTAATACTTTCTTGAGACCTGTCCCGTTATCTTTGTCAAAAGTCACTTATTAATCCAAGAGGCACAAAAACATTCTTATTTTAACCAGCTATGTTTTATGCTGATTTTCCCACTAAAGCGTCACCATTTACCCTCCCCTTTCTAATTTTCAAAATGGTTTACGCCATTTTATTTTTCTGTTTTATTTTGCAAAATTTTATTAATGATTCTTTGTACTATTTGCAATGCACTCGAAATTGAACCTGACGTGCTCACATAGCAGTATAGGTGGTTTATGCGTTTATGGAAATCAATATTGATTTAATAATGCTTCCTGGCCAGAATCCTTCCTGTTGATTTCAACGTAATGGCATCAAACAATTCGTCGTCTCACTTTTTCTGGTATTCTCCAAGAGTTTTACTTGGATTTTGCATATCACTTCTACGTTTTTAGTATTCATTTTCCTTAGTATTCTTAGCACTCGACAATTAGTATTCATGGACACAAGCTATTCTCATTCGCATCGCATTCTCTTCCTCTACACCTTGAATGGCCTTATCTCATTTATAATTTTTTTTACGTATCAATTTCAAATTCATTGTAAATTTTCAGGTTGCATTTATGACTTTATCTCATCCCGTAAATTCACTAAAGTAGTTATATTGATATATCCTGACAATACTCTAACCTTCTTAAAGAGTCAATCTACTTTCCCCTAACTAATATTCTTTCATATTTTCAACAAATCTAAAATTCAGAATGTTTTGGACCAAGTGAATCCTTATTTTATTACATGTATACTCTTCTCTCCAATTCTGAGTTTATACTCTCAAATTCCTTTTTCTTTCTTTCCTCTTAGGATAACTTTTTTCTCGTAGTCTGATGCTATCTTCATTATTTTCGTCACAAACATTTCAATTTTTTCTTGTCCTTCGCTCTAGCTAACCCGTTTATAGTCTATCCTTTCAAGATTTTATCATTTTGTTCAAATATTTTTGTCAAATAAGTTAAGCTTCTACCCTATTTGTTCTTATTTAATTTTAGCTAAAAATTCTTTCTCTTTTTTCTCTTTTCTCATTTTATTCCCTTTGTTCTCTCTCCCACACCTAACCATTATGAACTTTCACCTCATTTAAGTTATCCGAAACAGCTAAACAATAAACAAGGGTGAGAAACTGATAAGACATAGGAAAGAAGGCAGTGCGAGGATATGGAGAGTTCATGGAAAGTGTTTACAGCGTTTGAAGAAAGAGTTTACAGCGCGAAATTGTGCGCTAACCAGGAAGGCAAAGGAAATGCCAGTGTGCGGGAAAGTCAGTATGTAGACTCTAAGAGATGTAACGGTTAAAATATATGTCCAAGAAGAGAAGGTTCTCACAAAATGGAAAGTATAGGTCTAGGGACTACCATAAGAACAATAATAAACCCATAGGTCGGTTTGGTAGGTAATGGTAGAGTTCACCCAGTACTAAACCTGACGGTATGTGAAATTCACACATCAGATTAGGGGTGCCAGTTCCTTTCTCTGTGCCACCTAGGGTTTACTAGGAAGATCTGATACCCAAATAATTGCACAGCTTGGGAGGAGCTGAGGGTTCCCTGAGAGGTTGGCCCGGTAATCAAACCCGGGCCCTCCAGCCAGTCTAACGCTCTACCTATGGACTACATGGTAAGATAATTGGCAAGTTAGTTTGGATATAGAAAGGGAATGTTACGTCATAAAGGATTCGATAGGGACAGGTTTCGGAAAGTTGCTATCTCGGCTACTTCACGTAATTATTATGTCGTGCTTAGATACGCACTTCACTCGAAACTATGAATCTCGCGGCCTATTCCCTTCGAAAGTACCGTACCAGGTGCCATGCGCACTACGGGCGTGCCCTGTGACCATGGGCTCTACGCTTTCACTTCTAATGGCCTCCCCAAATCAAGTCCCCCCTCGACACCGTGGCGCCTATCTTTCCTGGACACGTTATCGCGATGTTAATGAAACGGGATCGTGCTTATCGCGGTGTAATTAAGGAAGCCATACTTATGTAGGCAAGGGAGAGATGAAGAGGCTAGAGAACGTTGGAATGGCTTTACACTATATAAAATATGGAAGAATTCATGGTGTATAGTGGAAATTGCATTCAAGGAAAATGGTCATTATTCAGCTGCTATTTTCATTTTCACAAAACTTTCAAACGTAACATTTATTTATATTATTATTATATTCATTATTATATTACATCCTGTTTTAAACTTAATTCACATCATTCGTATCAATCATTTTTATCATCATAACTAGACGTTTACAGAGCTTTACTGGGATCTGAAAGCCATGTCATGCAGGTTCGAATTGTGGTGGTTGACTTACACACATTTGTGGGGGAACCGCTCACTAATCTTTCAACGACGGCATAACATTGCCAAGTCGTCTCAAATGTTTGTGAATGGATTTTGGCTAAAACATGAATATGGAATGAGGAGTTAGCCTGTATGGGTAAAAATATAAATGAGTCAAATGAAAATTTTGATCAGAGACCGTGCTAGGGGAAGGATGAGTGTCTAGGAGTGATAATAGTGTCTCTCTCTGATATTCAAAGTGAGAGGTTATGGCGAATGTCCGTTATGTATCCGAAATCCTTAGTAATTAGAGAGCATTTAAGCGCAATACCTCAAAAGGGAGTGAGTATAAAAGTAGTCCCATGGAGTTAATGATATGTAACAAATAAAAAGAAATTCATTACTTAATTCATTGGTATTTTTCAGTTACAGATACATTCATTTTATGCTAATTGTAATAATTTATTTATTATTATTTGGGATACATTGCTGTTAGGCGATAAGCCGGGTGGCAATGACATGATATAACAAACAGTAGTCATTCTTAAAACATATCACAGTGTCATTAAATAGTCGCCATTAAATAGTGTCATTTAACAATCCCATCATGTATACCTTTTGCATTCACGCCTAAATGATTTAATGCTTTTGGGTAAGGGCTTAAAGAGTTCATCAGGCAGCTGGTTCCACTCTTTGATTCCCATATTTAGGAACGAAAACTTGGCGGTGTTTGTCCTTTGGGGCATGTATTTGATTTTAAGCGGGTGATCATTCCTGCCGAGATAACATGGCTTATTTACACTCTCGTTCAGTTCTTTCCAGCCTCCGTCAGCTTTCAATATTTTAAAAATGGCACACAGTCTATTCAGCTTCCGTCTGTTCTTTAGTGACCCCCATCCTAGTGAGCCTAGCATGTCACTTACACTGTCGGTCTGCCTATGTCGCCCTAAAACGTACCAGGCAGCCTTCCTTTGCACTGCTTCTAATTTTTTCACATGCCCTATTTCAAAGGGATCCCATACTGTGGTCGCATAATAAGTCGATAGAATATATTATTCTGTGGAAGCAAAGTAAATTATTTCCGTTCAATCACTCATTCGAGTGACTATATTTAATTAATAACTTTCTGGATTAATTTCATTTTCTAACCCATTTGCATAGAATATCAACCATTTTAAGATTTATATTTCCCAAAATTATGTATAATTCAAACCCCAGTGCCACAAACTTTTGAATTCTATTATTTCTGGTGTTTCCATCTAGTATGTAGGGAATAACAATTAATCCCATCAATTAATGCGGCCTCCGTACTGATTGATTACCAATAAGTGATTTTGAAAATTTGAAACTCGTGAATTAGAATATTAATTTCCGTTTATAATAAGATAGCCAAAGAGCACGTTATGATTTTTCATTATTTCAATCTTCAGTTCAGATGAAAAACACTACTTTTATATATCCAGGATGTCTAAGCCTTCTTTCGGAATAGCAACATTGCTATCAAGTAAGAAAACTAAGACATTGCATCGAACAATCTCCGTGCATTTTCCCTTCAATCACGCAAAATTTCACGCTTTGATTTATCACCTATTTCTCCTGTCAATCATTCTTGTTAATTTTATAAAAGAAACGATCGTCAAGCCAGACACCGCAACTAAAGGAAACAAATTTATAGGGGGAAATAGCTGCACCATTGAAACCTGACTTCTCCTTCCTGATTAATACTCTTTGTGTCATCTGTGCTTTAATTTCATTTTAAAGGATCGGCTGAGTTTCCATGGTGGTACTCGTTCGACGACCCTAAAATTACTGAAGCTTGAAATCCCACTCATGCGTGAGTCGTGTTTCCCGCGGAAGGTCCTTCTGGGAAGCGTCAAGTGTGTTCAATTGTGGGTTTTCCAGTATCTCACAAGCACACGGAAAATTCGAATTCCAGTGGTTTCGACGGCGGAGAGGTCACTGAGGCCTCGAAATTGATGTCTCGACAGGAATGATGCCACGCCCTCAAAAAATCCTAATGCATGTGCAAACAAGAATTGGTAATTAAGGAGGTAGTGTGCGACGTCACAAGCTCGTGTGCGTTACATAACTTGGTTACCTCGAGACCTTACTGAACAAATCTCCAGAGTTGAATCATGATACAAAAAAATATTATAACGAACAAGCTAATTAATTAAATTTAAAATTGGATATTTCCTCCTAAATGAACGAAATTCTTTTAACTCCAATAAAACCATCTTCTGGTTAAACCTAACTCAATTAAATTTAAAATAGTCTGCTTTTTATACTTGCCTAAATGTACATCAAAATCGATGACCACTTATTTCCACGTGTTCATCAGGATTTGTCGATGGTCCTCGATATGGTAACCATAATTGATTCATGCCTATCTTTCGAGTTCGTCGCCCTAATACCCCTTATAGGAAGAAGGAAATGCATATTTGCCCTCTAAAAGACATGCTTTGATTAGAGAATGTATAACAGACAATTTTTCGTCAAGATGCTATTTTTAGGAACAAAATTGAAGTTTTTTTTTGATATTTTGACATTATTTAACTATAGATAATCACCAGTAAGGTAGGTTTTGGATGGACCTAACAACCAAATATTTCGCTTGTCTCTCCTAAAAAAGCAACCCAACATCCCACTCTACAACAAGCACCTCTTCATCTCCATACACTTACTTCCTCCCTTCATATCATCCAACTTCCCTATCCTATTTCCGCCCCTTCCTCGTTTGCCTCCAAGTCTCCCCTCTATCTCGCCCCAAAATAAAGACGCTATCTATCTATCTTTCTTTATCACAGCCTTCAACATTCCATATTTTTAACATTATATTTCAAGTATTAATCAAGTATCAATCAAGTATTAATTCCCTGTTTTATGTGCATTAATTTTAGACAGTGTGTGTTAATTTATTAAGCGCAAGGTAATCAATTTTATCGCTGTAAATGACTGCACATATCCACACGCGTTTATTAATTGTCAATTCAGAGAAAAAAACATATAATTATGGTTAGGTCACGTATTTTTTTCACATTCTGTACGTATTTTCGGTCTAAAGCCATCATTCCCATTGACTTACTTTTCAAATGTACGCTGAACTACACGGCAAATAGTGTGAAGGATGATGGCATATACCGGAGTCTTTCGTCGCTAACCGATAGCATTGCATTCCAGGGTTATTCCGGTTGTTTCCAAAGACATTTCTAATGTCATAGGAATGATTCATGCTTGTATAAATTAGCGCATCAAACGGAAAATATTCTCTTCAATTGAATTCTTCTTTCCAATTCAATAACTCAAAAAGAGGGGCTTTTCACATTGTCACATACTATTCCTCAAAAGAATCTTATTGGTGTCTTTTCTCCTTAATGTAAATTTGTTTACAGTCCTTCTCCGTATTTATAACTTTTAGTGGAATACTGTCGCACTAATTTATTGGAAGTGAACTAATGTTTGACTTAAAAAGGTAAAATATTCCATTTAAATATTTATAGACCATCAGATAAAATGGTGTACACCCTCTATTTTGAATTGTTTTTGCATGTAATATCCACCCATAGGAATTTATAAAACACTAAATACTTATTCCAACTAGCCAAACGCCGGGCAGTACTGCCTGGTTTATTATTATTATTAAGCGTAGTGTACTGGTCCAGGTAGGCATTCTGATTGATCCTAGGGCGGAGTTTTGAGCGTCACCTAACACAAAAATGAATTCTCTAAAACCATAAACTAAAATTTAAACTTGTTAACTCAACTCACGCCTTTCTATCATGCCTCTCTATCTATTCGATCAACGAAATACCTTCTCTAAGGTTTAGCCTTTCTCGTTTGGCCAACATTCTCCAGTTTCTATCACGGCTTCCAAAATTTCATTGCCCCTCAATATGCTCTCATGTATTTCTGTTGGGTCCCTCGTAACTCTCCCAAATATCACCTCGTTTTTTCTATCGTATCTAGAATTACTTCCAATTTTTTCCCTCTGTCCATTTTTATTTCCTCCAGTCTCTAGCCCAACATATTCCTTGAGAGACCCCTTTTCAGAGAGACAAAATTACACTCCATATGAATGTTTTCGTTATTATCCCACTTACACTTCTACTTAAGACCCTAGTCATCGAATCCTTCTTTCTGTGAAAGTTAATTTAAGTTATTTATCTTTTCATGTAATGTAATTAGTTCTTTGCATTGCCTCAATAAGTTTTGGAAATACTTCGTAGATCCACAACTACGTTTTTGATAATGGGCATAATAAACTTTGCAGTTTACGGTATTACGAGAGGGAAAAAATAAAACCTTGACTAGATAACAAGAAAAATTAGGATTTCAGTCCGTCGAATTAAAAAAAATGATTGCTCCAGCTCTAATAGCACGTGGTATTTAGTTATGAAAACCTCGTTATTTAATATTTAGAATGGCGTATCGAGTTAGCCAATTCTCAGCAAGTCTTTGATACTTTTGTAACCAGAGAGCTATTAGTAATATAAAATGCTCTCGTCCTGTTGAAAAATAAATTTCATATCAATATGCTCGTATGTTAGGCACTGATACTAATTTTCCCGAAAATTATGACTAGGTCGGCGAAATCTAGTTGTTATTTCAAGGATTTAAGCATCGGATTAGTAGAATAGTCTTTAATTGAGACTATGATTAAAACAAGAATCCTCAATTTCATCAGTTTTGATTTCAAAACTGTCTGAGTTGATTAAATACCATTTAAATTGGTGTCCTGACATCTCTTCTTAGTTTTTAAAAGAGCGATTGATATTGGAAATATAAATTAAGAATCAGGTGAGTAGTTCAATCAGAAGATAGATATATAAGTCAGCTGGCACGCATATATATCCGGTTAATTAACTCCTAAAAGTTATAAGATGATCCAGTTCCATAATTGATTAACTTACCCAATTGCCTTCTTTATGTTGATATCGAAGTAATTAAGGTGACACTGTCCATTCACCTCGAAAGAACATATTGGATCGCTCGGGGAACACTTTGCCGACTGCTTTTCCATCTCCCAAACAAACTTCTCTTCCCGAAAAGTCCTTGGCATGAAAGTGTCTCACGCTTGACATAATTTTTAATTATATTCACATATTTACATATTAGAAATGGAATTAGAATGAAATGTCATTGTTTTGCAAACTGTTTACTTTATTACAATCATTTTATATATCAATTACACTAACTACCACAAACCCCCTCTCCAGCAAATCGGAACCCGTGTATGGAACACAAGATTTAATATTCTTGCACCAGAGTTACATAGATTTAGCAAATGTCTGAATAATTCCCAGAATATCTCATTAATGCTTTCAATCATGCGACGCATTGGTGCATAACAAGCTAACAAAACGCTTCGGATACGAGTTTTCAATCGAGTACAGGAAACTTGGAGAGTAGCTCGTATCTCTTCACATGCACCCCAGCCATGGCCTTCATAATCAACCCTACTCCCGGACTACCATATATACCCTCGCCAACTTCTGACAATGACATACGAGGTGTGTCTCCTAAGTATCCAACCTGCGTTCATAACACCGCGCCTGAACATTTGAGCGACCTCCGTGGGTTACGAGCGTAATCAATGACTCCTCACGAACATCTCTCTCCGTCTGCCGCTCTTACCGATGGAATGTATTAATTAGCATCCAGTTTGTATTTTTTACAAACCCTGTGTCCTTTTTTCGTTCGTCGGATTTTGTTATCACTGAGTATGACGGAAGGGACGTGGTCGACGAATTTGCATCAATTTTTACTTTGCACTCGAAAAGAGTTGTGCGAAAACTATTGAAATGATACAGAAGGATTTTGGGAACGAATGTACTGAAAAAACACAAATGAAATAGCGGTGAAAGTTATTTAAAAATGGCCGCACGTCTGTTGGCAGTGACTCTAGTTCTGGCCGATCTTCGAGCATTATAACACTGGAAAATATCGAGCGAGTGCAACCTAGGATCAAAGAAGATTGTCGTTTGACTGTGCGCAAACTAGAATGTGATCTTGGAGTTCCAAAAACTTGTGTTTCGAGAACTCTTATTGAGGATTTAGGAATGACTCGCGGGTGAGCGGCGACTGGCTTCTTCAACACGACAATACGCCAGCGCATGCATCGAACCTACATTATTGCAACAGTTGTTGGCAGAACACAAGTTCACCAGCCTCCATACATTCTCGACTCAGCCCTATGCGACTTTTGTCTGTTCCCAAGGTAATTCTCCACAAAGGGTACCAGTTCGACGACATAGAGACCATGCAAACGAATGCGACGAGTGCGCTGAGGACCATTCCGAAAACTGACTTCCAGGGCTGCTTCAGGATGTGAAATCATCGATGGGAGCGTGTTTTTCAGTCGAGTGGGGCTTGATGTAAAGGATGAGGAGTCTCACGTGCCAGATGAGGAAGAATAATGCCAGCACGTAGTTATGAACGCAGGATGAACACATTGGGGCACACCTCGCATACTTCCTCAATGCCAACATTAGGCATCTTCAAATTAGTTTCACATGAGCACTAGGAATTTACTCGTCTCAACATCATATTAATTACCTGCTCTTGGTCATTTCAATGCATACGTATGATATTCGTAATGATAATTATGAGTTATAGAGTTATTAATAATGTGGTGGCTATATTGTTATGTCCGTTTCTTAAAGGTTATATGCACTGCCTAACTTTCCATTATTTGAAATATATGACAATGGAGGTCACAAAAATTTGCAGTACCCAGGCCACGAGCAGCTTTCCTTGCTAATGGCGACAACACTTTCTTTTTTACATTTACAGCTGAATCTCAGAGCAACATAGCATTTACAGCCGAAGACAATTTATTTCCTGAACTCGCGGTGGAGCAACCGGCCAGCTCAGAGTATTCCTGGATACTACCGCGATATTCCATGATTTAATTTGAAACTTGATAAATTTATAAATTCGGTTTTTTTATTTTTGGGTATTTGAATAGTATTAGAGCTTAGAGTCGGTCAGAAGTGTGGTATCGAATTGAGTCTGTAAAATTGAGCTGTAATTAAATTTTGGCACAAAATATTACACCTACAAAATCAAATTGGTAGAAATAAGATTGGCAAAGATATTGAAGTACAATATTACCGGATCTATCATAGTTAAAGTAGGTAAGGTACGCTTGCGAAAAATCAATGAACTTGGGTGCACGCAGCGAATGATGGGGAAAGATGCGAGTGAACATTTTGAGGTGAGGTGTTATTTGGCGTCGATAAGACCTTGCTTTAAATTCTCGTCGAGTGCTTGGGTTCCTCCGGAAGCGTTTCATTTAGGAAATGAGCAGAATGCAGAAATATCTGCCAATTTTGTAAAGCATTTTTATGTGTGAACTGAAAGCGTCGTATTATTGCATATTCGAAGTTGAGAGAAACTACCAGGACGAAGTTTAAAAGCACAATTTATACTTTTAGAAAAAACAATTCATTTAAGATTAACGCTGACGCATTAGGAATTACTTTGCCTGCACATTTCATACCTACTTAGCCGTCATTGCACGAAATATTTGAACAACACTGCTGATGGCAGCAGAGAAGGAGAGAAGAGAATCAGCACAGTGACAATACGGACTTGGATTGTTAGGGCGATGAAGATGGTAGGGCAACTGAGAAATGTCAGGTGGGAAATGGAGAAAGAATATAAACGTATGTACATGTTAGGCCAGAACAAAGTGGGATAGAAATAGAATAGCGGAGATTATTAGAGAGATAGTTACACAGTAATGCAAAGCTGACGGGCTGAGAACCAACGTATGGCAGTCATAGAATCAATTAGGAAACTAGGGAGAAAGGTAGTGAACACGGAACTGATGAACACAAATTTTTATTAGTATAAATAGGAGCTGAACAGGTCACTACAGGTCCTGTGTATTGTTTATCCACGTGTGCATTCCAGCAAGCAGCAGTAGGTAGGAAGAAGTATGTATTCAGCATTTATGATCAGTGAGATTAAATGATTGTGAATTTGCCTGAATGTATACACTCGATAATATTCAGGGACTGAAATATACGTAGTAGTAGGCAACGAGAAAGACGGAAGTGAGGTAGGAGGGTACAGTTTAGGCGTAAGGAATAACTACGAGGGGAAAACTATTGAAATTTACAGGAAATTTAGGCATTTATGACTAACACACGGTTAACACGCCCCAGTAGACGTGGGTACAATTAAAAAATGCAGAAATTCACAAAGGGATTTCATTTGTATTTTTTTACGTTTTGGCACAGATTTAGGAATCTGTGCCAAAACATTACGTTAGGCAGGATTTAGGATCATCTTACATAGTTTCCGGGCGCCAATTCAAATCACAATTTAGCGCTCTTGAAGTGTAAAGTAAAATTTTAGAGAATAAGGAAAGAAATAAATACAGAAAACCGACTTGAATTAGGTGGAGAGGAAGGAATACTTGGAGGCAGTCGATAAGATTCTGAGATAGAATCAGGGAACGGAGAACAGAAGAAAAAAATCCCCAAACAAGGAATATATATATATATATATATATATATATATATATATATATATATATATATATATATATATATTATATATGTGTGTGTGTCGCCGTATTCCAGGGGTCGAGCGTTGGATTACTGACCAAGGAAGACTTCTTCCTTGGTCAGTAATCACTGACCAAGGAAGAAGCCTTCGCTTCTGGACAAGCCTCTCTGGGCACCTGTGGCTCCGCCCAAGCTATATAATTTTTCAGGTACCATGTTTTCGTGGGAAACTATAACCGGCAAAGGAAAAGGAACTGCCCTCCCTAATCTGATTTGTGAATTTCACACGCCGTCGGGCTTAGTACTGGGTGAGCTCTGTCATCACCTACCAAACCAACCTTAAGGATGATTACTGTGTTTATGGTCCTTCGGCTTGATTGCTGTTACATATATTATGACTAGTAGTCAGATAAAGGGTCAGGAAGTCATGGATTATAGGAGATAAGATAATGAGAATGAACGAAAGAAGGAGATGAGAGAACGTGAACACAAGTAGAAGAGATTACAATGTGCTAAACAGTAAGCGGAGGCGAGAATCTAATAATACAAGGAAAACATAGTTGAAAGTGTAATGCTAGGATATGGAGAACTAACAGCGATAAGTTGCAATGGATGCACTATGCAGGAAAATTATAGAAGATACACGAAAGCAAATTCCATTTGTAACATGGATACACCAACGGGTGAAGCATTAATCGATAAGAAAACCTATCTTCTTCTGACGAGATGAACCCCTCCTCCCCCTTACTTCCATCTTAAGGCCAGACTATATAAGTTGAAAAAATGTTGATGCATGTTACCTGATGATGATGCGCAGCATCGACAACACGGTCGTGAAATATTAAATCTTTATTGTGGAAGTGTAAAGTTTCTTTCTACCCTCATAATGAAGGAATTCCACAAAGTTAAATTTGAAACTTTCATGCATGATTCTAACCATTTTAAAGGGAGGAATGTGGCCGAAAGATTAGATTATAATAATACTGATGCCGATTTTAAGAAAGGGCCAATTTCAAGCAGCAGTAGGTGAGAACATAAGGATTGTAACATTAATTTCACACCCTTCAAAGGTACTCTTTGAGTGCATGCATGTAAGCAAATTGATGGAGAAGAGAGCAAGTATTTTTTTGCCATAGATCAATTAGGCTTTAAAAGAGTGTGGATACAATCGAAGTCATAGCAATAATAAGGTCACCACTAGAAAGGAGTATCGAGGTCCTTCAAGATGTTTGTGAATATTCGTGCAAATAGAGCATGCTTTTGACAGAAAAAACTGGGCACAATCAGTAAATATCTTGTAGAAAATTTGTATAGAAGGGAAGGATCGACAACTTGAGACTAAGAGTAGGGGTTGGACAGTGCTAGGCTGGGGAGTAAGACAAGGATGCCCATTATCGCATTTTCTTTTCATCAGTACACCGCGATCCAAGGGAAATATGGGTGGCAGGGGGTGCAAGCACCATGTGGGAAGGGTAAATGAGAAGGGAGGAGATGGGAAAGGAAGAGAAGAATTAATCCTTAGGCTTTCGCGACTTCATTCTGATGAAGGATCCACGCTGCTTCCGGGAATTATGGTCGCATAGGTGTGTTGTTGGACACCTGTTTCGCCCCCAGTCCTGCAGGCGTCTTGAGATCTGCGTCACGATTTAGCCGCTAAATATGGGAGACACTGATGGCCCGGAGCTGTCTGATTGGCTCTCTCTTGGCGGCGAATAGGAATCACCCTTTTCTATGTGGAACTCAGGGTGCACCGGCCTCACGGTTGACATTGTTGGGATTCTTCATTTTTTCTACCGCTTCCCTCATGAGACTCTCTCTTGCCAGCACTTCAGTTAACTAATCAATCCATCAAATGCAGGACAAAGGAGCACCAAAAGGACACACACAGAAAACAGTTCCGACTCTCGGTAATTGCCGAACATGCGTGGTCGGAACCCGGACACACGATTAAGTTCGACTGAACTACGTGTAAAATGCCGGCAAGAGAGAGGTATTATTTTACTAGACTCAAAAGGGAGAAGGAGAATCAGTTCGGACCTCATCAAGAGCGGACTAACGGAGGAACAACCACCGAGGGACCATACGTCGTTGGAGCGACCGACGAGGGATCACCGCTGCCTTAGGAGAGGAACTGTTGTCAGAGGAGGAAAAACAGCCTTTTACAAGTTCTGCATAGTCCAACAGTGATAGGGGCAGTGGAAAGGAACTTTTACAGAAGACGAGCCACCTTCGTGGAACAGTATCTTCCCTTGAGCACTCCCCCTTTGAAGGGACCTCCCCACCCGGGGAAATAAAGCTCGAGCACCTGGACCTACAGGCCTTTTCACCCGGATCCGGACTTCGGATGGGCAAGCCGGTGGAACTTAAAGATAGGACCGACCCACGGTATCCGATCTTACCCACTCCCCGACTGAAGGGACCTCCCCACCGGGGGACTAAAGGTCCCATCTTCGGAAGCCAGGCGGCCCATAGGGACGGTCGAGAAGACGCCGGCCGGGACTCGTAGACCCCTTTGCCGCTCCCGACGCAGTCGTCGGCCTGGCGAAGGGCCCTTAATAAATATCCGCAAAGTATTGCACGATAACGCACTTGTTAGCAGTTTTAGCAGCTTCCCACACAAACAAGAGCGGGGCCGGGCTAACTGAGTTTTCGGTTATCACCCGCAGGGACACAAGGGGGTATCTCCGTCCGCTTGCGGGCAGGCGGTCCAATAGGTCCCAGATACAGGGTCCAATCTCATCGACTTCAGTGAAGAGTGAGAAGGTATAAGAGCCTTCTTTGTTTCATAAGGGACAGGTCAATAAAACTTTCCCTTTATTGCCACGCCTCACGTGGCAATCGAGAAGGCCCTCTGTTAAACCTATCAGAGGGCAGTGTCTAAGGCTCAACACATTTTCTTTCAGGGTCAGTCGTCTCGCGACATAGTCAACCTGTCACTTCACGACAAGGTTCTTTGCAGGACCAAAGGCCACCACCTCCAGCCCCGTGTGACGATTAACGCCGCACGATTGGGCGCCTCACGCCGTTAAACACATGCCTTTTGCGCATCACGCCGGACTAAGCGCCTCACTCCGGAGAAACGAATCCACACCTCGCTTCACGAGGGGAGATACATTGCGACGCTTAACGCCGGCAACGGAGTCGACTCTGGAGATGACTACCACGGGCTGGAGTGGATGTGCCCTAAAACCAAGAAAGGGAGGAGGGCAAAAGTAGTGTCGCCGGTACCCGAATCCCACGAGCCTCGGGACTCCTCGTCTCCATCTCCTCTCTCCCCAGTCCCTCCCCCTAAACTAATCGCCCCACGGCCGTATCGTAACGATTTGACCGTATTCCTATTCCGCCTACCCTCTACTATCATGAGGGCTTCATGTCTTACGGTAAAACGTGCACCGTGGAGGCATCAAGACCCCTGCCCCCTAGCCGGTTCAATGCCGGAGGCGCCAGGGGTATAATCACGTGCCCGTCAGCTGCAGGCCCCCCAAAATGATCACGTTACGGGGGGGCGCACGGGGCATCCGAATGCAACGCGGAGGTGGTCACCACGTGGGGGACTTTAAATGCACACAACGTCCAAAGGAGCCTGCGTGACTTCCAACAATGACCCCTATCATCCTTGCCCCATTTGATATCCCTGAGGGCCCCCAAAACGGAGAGGAGGATCCCGATGAACAGGAAAGGTGAGAAAGGACGAGCTGGTGACCAAGGATAATCTCCTTGAGTTGCTAGCGGTCCTTCTTGTAAGCCTTTACCCGAGACAGAGGGAAACAGTCGTCTCGCTCCTGGATGCTGCATCCTACGGCGCTCTGGGGCGGAATGTCAGATGCCTCTTCTCCAGGAATACTCTCCTGCCAGGCGTGGCGCCGCAAGGTCGCCGCTCACGGCGGTACAGTAATGGGGACACTCACCGCTTCCTTATCCCCCGCCAACAACAAAATACTAACAATAATTTACAAAAATAATCTGCCGCTTCTCTTTTTCACTCTCTCTTTACATGTAAACCAACCAAATCAGTAAGCGACGCATCGGACGACACCAAGAAATACTCCCAGCTGCACCGATTCTACCACCGGGGAGATGCGCAAGATTACCACTGCAGAAGTCATTATTACATCACAACGGACAAGAAATCAAGGAAACAGAAGACAACAGGCTCAAGATAGAAGAATCTTACCACTCCGTCGCTTCACGACCGATAAAGGGGAATTCATTATTCTACTATTATTTTACAGTGCCACCTCACAGAATGAAACCGCTTTTTGCCACCACCTTACGGAAAATGTTTTATCAATCCTATGCAAGCCATTGTACAATGTAAAAACACCAAAATTTTCACCGCTTCACGAATTACCGAAGGGAGACCAAATTTGTGAGAGAAATCTTAAGACCATACCACTTCACGGGTTGGCTCCCTTCTTGCTCCCGCTTCACGGAAAACTTGTAACAAATTGTAACTGTAATGATAGTAATAATCAAGCAAAGAAAAGAGACCTTGCCGCATCACGGATAACTCGGGGAAGACCATATGCATCTCTTAAATATAATTGCCGGCTCACGGATTGGGTCCCCTTGCCGTCTCGCGGGATATCACTGTAAAGAGACGTATGCAGGTGATGTAAGCGAGGTTTCTCCGGGTTCCCTCACTCCCAAGGGAAAATTACAGACCATATGTCACTCGCAATGTAAAACGGAAATCTAATACGAAAATTATGCAACTGCACGTACATTTACCTCAAGATCAGTCCTTCGCTCGCCGGAAGAGGCTACGGTCTATAACGGGCTTGTCAGGCGCTCTTTTATACTATGTATGGTAAGTTTTATAAACATGTATTAGAGCTTGACAAATGAACACCTACTTTACTTGACTTGACGACGCACATTACTTCGACCTGAAGACGCCTCCAGGTCTAGGGGCGAAGCAGTTGTCCATCAACACATCTACGCGACGGTAATTCCCGGAATCAGCATAGATCCTTCAGGAAGAGGAGGTAAGATATTCCCATATAAAGCACAAATAACGTGTAAATTTGCAAAAATACTGGAGGAAGACTTAATTCTAAACAAATGCTAATTCAATTAATGAATCATATATATGTTATACGAAAAAGGGGAATAATAGTCAACTACAACTTTTACCATAACAAGACAGGTCATAGAGAACTAAAAATTTAGTAGGTGCATTTCTAATATTACATGGAAATGTAACTCGTTGTATCCCCCGAAAAAGTCACAGGAATAGAGTATAACACACCGCTATTAGCAATGGTCGGCGTGAGGTATCCCCTCATATTATATAAGCTTTTGATGAAGTACCTCATTGCAAGTTACTCGCGAAATTGGAAACTTATGGAATACACGGGAGTATTATATGCTGGATTAGACAATTGTTTAAAAATCGCGTTCACAGAGTCGCCCTGGACGGTGTCTCATCCGATACTGTCAAGGTCACGTCGGGTGTACCACAGGGAAGTGTCATAGGCCCCCTCTTGTTCCTTATTTACATAAATGACCTCAGTACCGTGGTTAATAGCAGGCTCTGTCTTTTTGCTGACGATGCGGTGATTTATGGGAACATTCGAAGTCGCGAAGACTGAGTCGCGCTAGCTAACGACCTACAGGAGAGGTAATTCCGACTTGGTGCGATACATGGAAATTGGAATTCAATTTGAAGAAATGCGTAGTAATACATTTTTGGGAAAGGAGTAATTCCCTCCCAATTAGTTATAAAGTGAAACAAACAGAAACCGCGAGGGTAGATTCCTTTAAATACTTGGGTGTAACAATTACTCACGATCTGTCCTGGGGAAAGCACATACAAGAAGTATGCGGTCGTGCTAATAAAAAAATGGGATTTGTAAAAAGAGTGCTGGGTAAATGTGACGAAAAAGTAAAGGAACGATGTTTTCTTGCCCTAGTCAGGCTTCACCTAGAGTATGCTGCCAGTATATGGGATCCTCAGGAGATAAATTTGATTTCGGAATTAGGTCGAGTTCACTAGATTTGTCAAATATTGTTCTTACTAACGCAGTAGCGTAACTACTTTGCTAGAAAATTTAGACTGGGATTCCCTTACACAGCGGCGTTTACATAGTAAACAGCGGCGTATAGATTAAACTTATTAAAAACATTTAAAGATGGGTCCTTTTTCGATGACATCAAGAACATAATACGAACCCCAAAGTATTACGGGCGGAGTGATCACGAATATAAGATTAGAGAGATAGACTGCAAGACTGACAGGTTTAAATGGTCATTTTTTCCAAGAACAATAAGAGACCAGAATTCTTGTAATCGAAATCCCCCAGGAGTCAGCTCGACGCAATAAGTATTTACCTACAAGGTAGGGGCTGCGCATGGTTATATGAGTATATTTATATATTTTTTGCAGGTTCCCCTCACCTTTCCCCATCCATTTGAGAAACCCTAACACCCTCATCCCTTACCCTTTCCTCCTGGTGCTGCACCCCGTGCCACACACCTTTTTGGTGGCTAGCAGGGTATTAATGTAGATGTAGATGTAGATGTAGAGATGTAGCAGAGCCGCCTGGGACCAAACCAGCCTAATCGTATGAAAGTTTAACGGCAAAAGATACGACATGTGTCTTACTGACGATAAGATATATACTCGTATCTTACTGACTCATGTGTTTTCTCGCGCACACCACTCTCCTGGTCCTCTCATATGTGTGCATATCACATACTCCTAAGTTGCCAACTCTCGTCTATTAAAATCTACTTTCGAATGGAATACAGTGATGATGAGGATTCACTGCTCTTATAATTTTCTTAGATGTTTTACGTCAATAAATTTCTATAAAATCATTCAAGGTGCGTAGTATTTTTCACAAAGTTACATTTTTTCCTCCTTTTATAAGCACGAATAAAAATTTGCATGGTTCGACAAATTTTTATTCTTTCCTGCTCAGGGGGTAAAATTATTACTGCAATTACAATTTACGGAGTGAAATAGGACTGCATAGAAAAATAATCTAGTACTTGCCATTTCCAATACACAGAATATTTTAATTATGTGATAAAGATTGAGCGAAATGACCGACTCGTGCAATTCAAAGAATTAAACCACGAATGGAATGTTGATACAGTGTGGAAATAATTCTTCGATGGCACCATTTCAACAATTGGCTAGTCAATACCTAGAATATTGAAAAGAGTAAACGTAGAAGCAAAATGGTATACTGTGAAGTGTAGATTTCAATGAGACGCCAATGGGCGTGCTACGAAAAATTGAAAAATGCCGGTAAGTATTTCCCTAATAGTTGCCATCCTAAGTTTCCCATCCTAGTTGCCATCTAAGTGATGGCTTCGTAACCGAACCTATTGGCTTGGATTGGTTAGATATAGATCGGTCCGAGGACCGGAAACCTTTGAATGGAATCCATCGCGGAGTGGAACCCATTTCGAAGCGTGCAATTGGCCCGGCACCGGTTTGGGTCCTTAGAGCGGAACCATCCCCATATCAAGGGATTAAAGGGTAAAGCCGCCATCCCCGGATTGGGTTCGGGATGGGCTCGGTCCAAGCTCCGGACCGAATTTAAACTTTTAACTGCCACTTTGACCCGCTCCTTGGACAGGTTTTCATTATCTTAGTCTTTGATAAGCCACAAAGCATTTTGAACTTATTGCCAAGTTAGGTTTTATATTTTTAAGATCAACCTCAATGAACATAGGGAAGATACCAGAAGAACAACGGTCCTAACATATGATACATAATATTTACATTGTTAAATTACCAACAAGGGGTCGAAGAATACTTGATATCTTCACGTCTTCTACGCCCGAGAAGACAAAAAAACTGAAACATAATGGACGGCATAATCCAATTCTTGTAGAATTAAAAACGAAATTCGTTAAGTGAACAAATGAAGTTTACTTATTCAACAGGGCAAGTTTGAACGGAATTCAAGTATATTTAAAAAATGAATTACCGGAATTCAAGGAATAAACCCTGACAACCGAAACAAAGAAAATTTTGCAATATTCCTTAAATATTATCGGAACGAAAGCGCACATCCCATTCAAACTTCAATGCTACAATATAAAGAGACGTTTCAGGCGTGAATTGGTGGAATGTCATGATTAATTAAAAATTGGCCATTTTCCACAAAATAAAATTTAATACGACCGGTTTCAATGAGACTACATCATCATCAGGGTTTATTTTGTGGAAAATTGCCAATTTTTAATTAATTCAATGCTACAGTAAGGAACCTAGATAGTACGACGGAGAAGTCAGATTGGCATTGAGAAGGCTAAAAAGGTTGCAATCATATTTTAAACAGAGTTTCAAAAGCAATGACGTAGTTTAAATGAATTAATTTAAACAGAAACTAAAATAATGCTGTGTTTAAACAAATATTAACATGTGCAAAGCCCTGCACTCCTTCAAAACTGAAATACTATGCGAATATCTTGAGTAAAATCTAAAGTCATTCTGGTCATACGTTAGAGTAAACTCCAACTGTACATTTTTTGAAGACGGAAAACTGGGAATATATTACTGACAGTGTGAAAAAGAAAACTATTTGATATAAGTTTTTCAAAGCGTCTACAACAAAGATACAAACTCACTTAACGAGCTTAAACAAATACCCGGGGAACACATGAGCGACAGAACACTGGCAAAGAAAGGGATAGAAAATCAACTCCGCAACATCAAAGCCAACAAAGCATCAGGTCCGGACGAAATACCAGCAAGAATTTTGAAGGAATTAGCTGAAGATATTGCCCCGTTTTTAGAAAGTATATTTCATAAATCGATAGAAGAAGGCTCAGTACCGCGGGACTGGAGGTGAAGCCACATAACTCCAATCTATAAAGGCGGAGAAAGAAAGAAACCAGCCAAATACCGACCCATATATTTACCATTGGCTTTATGTAAAATACTAGAACATAATATTGACAGTAACTTTAAGAGATTTCTCGATAGTAGGAAGATATAAAGTCACAAACAGCACGGATTTTGAAAGAGAAGATTTCGCATAACCCAATTGGGATTTTTTATTCATGATACACTTAGATCGGGAGAAATCAACGCTCAAGTTGATGCAGTATTTATGGATTTTAAGAAAGTCTTAGTAAAGTGCCGCACAATAAATTGTTACACAAACTTAAACACTGTGGTATGAATGAGAAAATAATAAATTGGATTCGAGACTTTTTGTCATATCGCAAACAACTGGTAGTCATCAATGGGTTGCGCTCAACGGAGGTAAATGTAAGTTCGGGCGTCCCCCAGGGAAGTGTGATATGTCAGCTTCTATTCTTAACATACATTGATGACTTCAGGTCATACGTTTGCAGCAGTTTAGACTCATTGTAGACGACACAGTAACACACAGGGAAATACGGATTCCATCAGATTGAGGGCTACTCTCTAGAGACCTAGATACAATATCAGATTGGCGCAAGGATTGTGGATTGTGGAGTCCTTACCACAAGCGACAGATTAAAGCTTGGAGAAAAATATTTGATGAGCAGGACACTTGAATTATGAAATAGAGGGTGGAGTCCTCCACGACAGATCAAGTTAAATTTTTGGGAATAGTTCTAAGATCAGCCTTTTATATGGAGCACATATCAGGACAAATGCGGGTCCGCTTTAAAGAAACGCAGCTTCATTATCGGGTGGTAGGGAAATGTATTAAAAATGTTAAGGATAGGCGTTTTTTCTCTTTAATTAGGCCACATTTGAAAGAACGTCGCAAATATTTGGGATAATTGGGAGAAAGTGTTGTTAAAATAATTGTATAAAGTATAGAGAAAATCCACCAGATTCGTCAAAAAATTTTTCAAGAAGATTGCAAGTGTGACAGGTATTTTGAAGAATTAGGCTGGGAGCCTCTTGATATTGGAAAAGAAATAAGCGGGGCTTAGACTTTAGCATGGTTCAAAACAAACGATTTTTAGAATGACAGAAAAGGAATTATCATAGCCCCACACTATTTAGGTTGGACCACAAAGATAAGATTAGGGAGATATATTCCAGTTATGATAGATACAAATATTTTTTCTATCTCCGGATAAACAGGAATCATAATGGTAAGAATTTAAAGCCATTATAGAGAAAGTGCAGTCATACAATTTACAATTGAGGACAAGTTCAAACGCTATGTAGACATAAGATATATTCGTCGGCGCATGTGTATGTGTATGTTAGTTGCTAGAATATGAATTTGCATGTGTGTAAGGGTACATTGTTTGTTCATGAATATATGCAGATATGTGGTACTGAATTAGTATGATTTTATTGGATTTGCATATGTTTGTTTTGTTTTACCGTTTGTGACCTAATACCCCTTGCCGCATGTCCTTGCGGCAGCTTGTGGGCTATTTTGTAGATTCATATGTAAATATCTTGATTGCGATATCATTGATGGGAAAATCGACTATAACAATTAGAGCGATTAATATTGCCTTGAAAATGACGTAGTTGATATAAATATATGTATGTATGTATACATATATATATATATATATATATATATATATATATATATATATAATGGGCTGACGCAATATAACACAAATAGAATAGAATAGCAACATTTAAAAGGACACTCACACGGTAAATTGCTCGAGCTTTCGGCCCTCTCAGGGGCCTTCTTCAAGAGAGACTGAAAATATGCTGTTGTTGTGGAGAGGGGAAAGAGGTACTGGCGGGGAGGGGAGGTGTGGAGGGAATGCTGGGAGGGAAATTAAAGATGGTGGTTAAGGGTGGGAATTTTGAAAGAACGGAAAGCTAATATGTAGGCGGATTCACGAGTTCTCACCTCTATATTGGTGGCTGAATCAGGTAGGGATTCTAGGATGCTTAGAGCAAAACACTGGTCGAATGAAAGGTAGTGGGAATTGGCGTGTGAAGGGATAGGAAGAGAAGAGAGTGAGGCAGAATTGCAGGAGTACCGGTGATTATTCATTCGGATGGCTAAGGGGGTAATGCATTCGCCTATGTAAAAGGAAGTGCAATGTTTGCATGATAAAAGAGAAATAATATTTTTTGAGAGGCAATTAGCGTGGGAACGAGGTGAGGGGGCAATGAGGGGATGTAGGGAGAGGGGAGTAGGCATAATAAGTGGACAGGTTTTACATCGGGGGCGGTTGCAAGTTGGGGAAATATTGGGAAATTTGTCACGGGGGGGCGCCAAAGGGTCGGTGGATCTCAGAAGATTTTTTAGATCGGCGGGTCGTCTGTATGCGATAGATGGGCATTGGGGTAGTAAGGATGAGGTCGCGTCATTGTCATGTAAAATTGGTAACAGTTCTTTAAGGTGGGTTTTCAGTCTGTGTGATCCGGGGAAATAGGTGGTGCAAAGGTTGAGTTCTGCGTCAGATGTGGGCTTGTTATTGTGTGGTGTGTGTGGTCGGGTGGAGCAGTGGATTTAATTTTGTATATATATTTTGTATATATATATATATATAGATATATAAAAAGACATGTAGATTTTTAGAATATAGAGACACAAAGAAAGGACACTCACAATTTGTTATTTGACGTTTCGACAGCTCGGTTGTCGTCTTCAGAATCTCAAGACGACAGCCGAGCTGTCGAAACGTCAAATAACAAATTGTGAGTGTCCTTTCTTTGTGTCTCTATATTCTAAAAATCTACATCTGTGTTTTTATATATTTGTGCGTCGCAGAAGAGCGTTCCATTTCGAAGATATTTATATGTATTAATATATATATATATGTATATATATGTATATATATTTTTTTTAAAGAAGTGTACCATTATTACTGCCTACGTTGGTGCGTTTGCATCATATTTCATTACTGTGATTTATATATATATATATATATATATATATATATATATATATATATATATATATATATATATATATATATATAGATATACGTTGGTGCGTTTGCATCATGTTTCATTACCGTGATATATATATATAAATCACAGTAATGAAACATGATGCAAACGCACCAACGTAGGCAGTAATAATGGTACAATTCTTTTTTTTAGGACTACATTGGGTAAATAGTCTCTGTATTTAAATGATCAAACACATTCGGTCACTCTCGTATATATTCATCGTTCCTAATAAGGTAATTTAAATACTACTAAATTTATGACCACTTCTCGCGAAATACCGTTCACGAGTACGTACGTTACACGTTAAAATTGTTAAGAAAACATTGTTTTATTTAAATGAGTAAGTAGGGGTAAATAACATTACCCATGTATAAATGCTTTTCTGTATTTTATTGTGTTCAAAGTATATTTTACTTAATGATAAGCAAGAAATACGATTAAAAAAAATTAAATCCACATCAAAAATTTGTTGAACCAGGTGTGATGCAAAGGTATAACTTGTAACACCAAGTATTATACCTCCAGCTAATCACCTTTTCCTATTAAAAAACTTGAAGTTATTACTACAATAGAAATCATCACCCGGCTTTGCCAATAATGTTTCTTAGAGATGATGTATATAATGCCTGACTAAAGAGCCGGAACAATAGCAAAATCTGGCCTCGCTCTCGTAGCCTACAAATAATCATGTAATGTATACGAGGTATGTTCAAAAAGTATCACGACTTTTGCGTTTTTTTCAAAAATTATTTATTTATTCATGAATATCTAATTTTTCCCCTTCAAAGCAATCCCCATTAGGTATTAAACACCTGTGCCAACGTTTCTTCCAGTCCTCGAAGCACTTCAAATAATTTTTTTTAAATATTGTTCAGCTCCTCCTTCGATGCAGTCTTTATCTCGTCATTTGTAGCATAGCATCGTCCTTTCATGGACCTTTTTAGTTTCTGGAAGAAGAAAAAGTCACAGGAGGCCAGATCTGGGGAATACGGTGTTATCGGCATCATTAGTGTGTTGTTTTTGACCAAAAATTCGCGCACAAGTAACGATGTGTGAGCAGGGGCGTTGTCATGGTGCAAAAGCAAATTTTTGTTCTTCCAGAAATCCGGGCGTTTGTTGCGGATTGCTTCGCACAAATTGCGCACAACGTGTAGGTAACCGTTCTACCTTGTGGCAAGAACTCAGGATCCACCACGCCCCTGAAATCGAAGAAAACTGTAAGCACAACTTTCACATTCGACCGAACTTGGCGCGCTTTTTTCGGTCTTGGCTCGAGCTGCAGCTTCCATTGGGATGATTGAGCTTTATTTTCCACGTCACAACCATAAATAAATGATTCGTCACCAGTTATTACCCTCTGGAGCAAATTTGGGTCGTCGCGGACATATTCCAACTGCTCATTTGCAATGTTAATGCGATGCTGTTTTTGGTCAAAATTGAGCAATTTCGGTACATATTTCTCGGCGACCCTTGTTATGCCCAAATCATTCGTAAAAATCGAATAGCACGAGCCAATCGATATGTTTAGGTCCTCAGCAACTTCCCTAACGGTGATTCAACGATTGGCCCATACTATTTTCTTCACTTCATCAATTCTTCGTCTGTTGTTGACGCGCTCGGGCGTCCGGCATGCTCTTTGTCGTTTACATCTTCTCGGCCATCCGAGAGCATTTTGTACCACCGATAAGTGTTGCTTTGGTCCAAGGTAGCTTCTCCATATACCACAGTCAGCATTCGGAATGCATCCGCGCCCTGAATTTCGTTTTTCACACTAAATTTGACACAGATTCTCTGATCCAGTTTTGGAAACAGGCAAAAACCGAAGACAAGCTAAAATACGTCCAAGAAAAAGAGCTGTCAACAATCAACTGAGCATTCAAATGGATGAAATTTTCGGAATAAGTGAGAGACATAAGTACCAACATAGCGCCACAAAAAATTCGGAAATCAAATATACGTAACCCTCGAAAATTCAAAATTCACGATACTTTTTGAACAGATCTCGTATACTACTAAATAAAAATAGCAATAACGTTTAAAGTACATGTTTAATCAAGTCATCAAGATTTATTAATGTTCAATTTTGCGGGGAGGTAATTCCACTTTTAGCAAAGGAACATAAGCTCAATTTTTTAGGCGAGACATGGTGGTGCAGTAACTCATATAGATAAAATTCACTTGTTATACTTCCCACTCGTTTGGTTTAATGCAACGCGTTTCAATATCTAGGCGTCATCATTTGTTACAACTTCCAAGGTAAAATTACGGTTTTACACTTAGTAATAAATTTAATGCTCATGCTAATTAACGCATATTTGCTATCGGAAAGTTATATAATAATGTTAATCAATTAAAAGTATTTCTTGCAATATGAATCACAATATGAAATTTAATTATTTGTAATTTAAAGATGGGAATTTTGAAAAATTGCGGAATCGGAAAGAAACGCATTTTCCTTAAGAAACATGTTGGAGTTAGCTTCTGTGTATAGTTAGGAGTGTATATCAAATTTAATATTATACTACTCACTGTTCAAAGTCATACGCTACCTCGCAAGCTATCGTATGAATGTGTGGCAGATGGTGTTAGATCGCCAGCCATACTAAATATACTCTAATGCTTCCAGTAACCCAATTCAAGATCTTGTATGAAAAGGCCAAATTGCGTTTCACAAGATCTATTCGTTCGGAATCCATGTTGCTTTCTAGATGTAAGTTTGGGAGTGTCAAGGAATGTCATAGAGGTGTCAATAATTATATTTTCTATGATTTTTCAGCAGAGAAAGTTTAAGGAAATTGGTCAGTTAGCTGCGAGACTCAATTTAGATTATTCACACATGGCTTATTTATATGCGGTGTGAGTGGTAGGTAAGTGGAAGTGATTTATTTTCAATTTTCAGATGGCATTTGACAGGGCTCCCAATGGTAAATTAATTTATAAATTAAAGATCGCCGCCATATGTAAAAGCGCAATAAATTTTGAAAAATTTCTATCGGAACGGAAGAGAGGATAGACATTGACGTCGCTAGATATGACAGAGTACGGGTCACCTCGGGAGTACCTCAAAGAAGTGTAGTCAGGTCCTTGATTTCCTTGAGTTTTGTTAACGATTTGAACCACGAGGTGAAAAATAAGATTTAGATGCTCGTGGATGACACGGTGACTTACCGGGAGGTTTTTGGGGAAGAGGATCGATTAATACAAGCAAGAATCTTGATGGTATTTCGAAATTGTGTACAAAATGGGGATTGCCACAAAACCATGGCAAATGTTCACTGGTAAATGTATCAAAAGAATTTTTATACAAACTTGCAGGTAATCACCTTAAAATAGTGTGTGTTAGAATACTTAAGAGTAACTATAACTAACGGCTTGTTGAGCTTCCAACATTCATAAAAACTGCGGGCAAGCAAATTTAAGCTTGGGATTAATTAGAAGCATATAGGCAGGGGTGAATATAAGGTCAAGAGAGGTTGCCATGCTCTTGCGAGGGACTCCATTTAGAATATGCATGCAGTACATGGGATGCGACGGAAAAAGGCTTCATTCGGAAATTTGGGAAGGTTCGATTTAGGGCGGCCCGTTTCGTCGAAAACTCTTACGTAAATTGGAAAGCGTCACAGGAATCCTTTTTGAGTTGGTTGGGAATAATGAAAACAAAGACGATTCAATGCTGGTTTAAAATAATTAAAGAAATTCAGAGCCGCTTCTTTCAGTGCCGAGCTTTCGTCAATTATTCGTAATCAACCATCCATTGATCGTTTGGATCACCAACATAAAATTCGAGAAATAGACGCCGGAAATAGCAAACTCAAGGAATACTTCTTCCCACGAGAAATACATAATAACAACTGTAGGGTTGCAGACAATAAGAATGCTACTTGCCAACAATAGCGTAAAAGGAATAATTATTTTTACTTATATGCATGCATCTTACATTAATTTCATGTTTTTTAGCAAAACTGTTGTGCATGACCACACGGGAGCAACAAACAATTAACATACAATAAATGTACTGCATGATAAAATGCTCCCGAAGTGTCTTTTATTTTCAAGCTCCCTCTTCCATCCCTCGTCCCTCTCCGTAGTGGTTAGACCTCACGCCGCCCGCTGAGAAATCAATGATAATCGAGATGTCCATTTTCAGGACCGTTGCTCCACTAATATCTATCGTTTGTCCTTTGAGTGCGATCCTAAAACTACGAGGACGAAGTAGACAGTAAATTGACCAACCGTTTGACTTTTTAAAGACTACCAAGACAACCTGGCGTGAGGGTCGGTCGTAGTGCCTCTTTTGGATTCGGGTCGGAGTTTGGACCGAACCCTTTCCGGACATCCTGCCTCTGGCCGTAAACTCTCTTGTCCCACATCCCTCATAGGTCCGAACGCAATGGCTTACAGAACCGGAACCGAACTCACTTTATCTAGCCTCTAACCTTGAACTCCTCTTCTCGGACTGGAGCCTCGGACACAAAGTTAAGCAAAATGCCTTCGGTTCAGAGCGGAACCCTTTCCATGAACCCCATCATGGCCTACGGGATGGAACCGAATAGATTCCTACGAATACGCAGCCATTACAATATTGAACCCAAACACCCGAATATACTTTACTTAAAGACCAAATTTGGATAATTCTGTATCCGAATCAATTATCGCTAGATCTACTAAGGCATATATGTGTATGTATACAATTTTTTTCTATTTGAGCAAATATATATTCAAATATATGCATTAACTCTGATTTGTGCGTGTTGTGGGACCTGGGTTTTGGAAGAACGTAGATCACGAGGTACACGTATTGAAAGGCTATAGAATGCTGAAAGCGGTAACAGAGGGAATAATGCTGCGAAGGTGAGTTTGCGCATTTTGGATGGAATTAAGGGAGGAAGAAATTATACTGAGCTAAAGAATGAATAATTGTAATATGCAGTATAAGGGATCATGGGAATTTTTGTGTCGTTCTAAGTTATGGCTGACAAGTAGAATACGGTGTAACGCCATGGCCCATCAAAAACTTACTCTAAGTTGGTAGACCACTGCTAATAATTATATTGTTAGGCGACACCCTGTGATAATTTTGGGGAAATCAAATACCGAATAGATCGGTATGAGGAATCATTTTCTCTCGCATGATTCGCAACCACAAACCTAGGTATCAACTGAAGATAAATTAAGCTTCCCAAAAATTATTTATCACGCATTAGTTATTACACCTATTTTTGACATACTTTTCCCTGTTGAACCCAAGCATGCAGCATTTATGGTTATGTTGGAGCTTTACATTGGATGAAGGCTTCTCGGGTTTCGCACCAGGTCAGGTTGGGTAGCACCAACGTTTCGACAGCTAACTCCGCCATCGTCTTCAGGGTGAAGTGACATTGCCGGGATTGTGCCCCGTATTTATATGTTCGGCGTGGGGTCCGCTGTCTCGTAATTGGTCGAGACGCTTGTTCTCTCGATTCCGTGATTCCGCGATCTTTTTGAGTACGGGTTTCCATGCTTTACTAATCTGGAATCCGTTGTCTCGATTTACCAGGTTCTTGTTCAATCTTATGTTGACTCCTTTGACAATCCGGTCCCAGTATCCATTGGCCTGACAAAGGACCTTTGTCTTGGAGAATTCTATTCTATGTTCCTTTTCGATGCAATGTTCTGCCACCGCCGATTTCTCGGGGTAGCACAGTCGGATACATCTCTCGTGTTCGATGAGTCGCTTTTCCACTGTTCTCCCGGTTTCCCCAATGTATGATTTCCCACACTCGCAGGGGATTTCGTAAACTCCAGCTCTTTTTAGATTCCGGTCGTCCTTCACGGTGGATAAGAAGGATTTCAACTTGCTCTGAGGTTTATGTATTGTCTCCACCTTACGTTTCTGAAGGATCCTGCCAATCTTATTCGATATGGTGGACACGAACGGGATGCAGGCTCTGGCGATGGGTCTTTCTCCTTCATCCTTCATCCTCTCCGGCTTCTCGAAGGTCCTTTTTAGGGCCAAGTTGATGTCACGTTCTTTATGGCCATTTCTCCTGAAAGTGGTCTTAAGGTGTTCCAATTCCTTTCCTAGGAATTAAGGGAGGAAGAAATTATACTGAGCTAAAGAATGAATAATTGTAATATGCAGTATAAGGGATCATGGGAATTTTTGTGTCGTTCTAAGTTATGGCTGACAAGTAGAATACGGTGTAACGCCATGGCCCATCAAAAACTTACTCTAAGTTGGTAGACCACTGCTAATAATTATATTGTTAGGCGACACCCTGTGATAATTTTGGGGAAATCAAATACCGAATAGATCGGTATGAGGAATCATTTTCTCTCGCATGATTCGCAACCACAAACCTAGGTATCAACTGAAGATAAATTAAGCTTCCCAAAAATTATTTATCACGCATTAGTTATTACACCTATTTTTGACATACTTTTCTCTGTTGAACCCAAGCATGCAGCATTTATGGTTATGTTGGAGCTTTACATTGGATGAAGGCTTCTCGGGTTTCGCACCAGGTCAGGTTGGGTAGCACCAACGTTTCGACAGCTAACTCCGCCATCGTCTTCAGGGTGAAGTGACATTGCCGGGATTGTGCCCCGTATTTATATGTTCGGCGTGGGGTCCGCTGTCTCGTGATTGGTCGAGACGCTTGTTCTCCAGCCGGATCGCGGACGAATCGTGATCAACCTCACGGGCATAGAAATTGACGAACCGACGACGTCAGTGCTGGCCAAAGGACTAAATTTTGCCCCCACCCCCAGAAGCATCCCATATCTGGACATCCTAGGAGGCGTAGAGCAAGCCATCAGGAAACTAACCCAGGAGGCAGCAGAAGAGGTACGGAGTGAAGTGGCCTTGGCCCTGAAAAGGTCCTCGCTCCCCAAGCCTAACATCACCAAGGACGAGAAAAAAGCACTTGTGGCACTTCGCAGGAATCCCGATATTGTGATACTACCAGCAGACAAAGGTAATGCTACCGTGCTGCTAAAGACGGAGGATTACCACCAGAAAGTGCAACAGCTCCTAGCTGACGCGACATACCGGAGAATTCCTCGTGATCCCACTGACTCCATCGTGAGGAAGACCACCTCCCTGATGAAGAAGAACCTGCCTCCTGAGGAGTACAACAGGAATCTCCTCCCGCAAGTACCTGTTCCTCCTAGACTGTACGGCCTTCCAAAAATTCATAAGGAAAATACACCTCTGAGACCGATCGTAAGTGCCATAGGGGCACCGACGTACAACCTGGCCAAAAATCTCAACAGCGTACTAACCCCCTTCGTGGGTTTATGTGAGCATCATGTCAAAAACTCTAGTGAATTCGTGCAGACCCTGAAAACTATCAAAGTGCACAAACAGGACATCTTGGCCAGCTTCGATGTGGTGTCACTATTCACAAAGATACCAGTGAAGGACACGTTAGAACTCCTGGGGACACGATTCGACAAAAAACTGATAGAGTTGTTCCGTCATGTCCTTCCGTCCACTTACTTTCAATACCAAGGGACGTTTTACGAGCAAGTGGAAGGGGGGCCCATGGGATCTCCAATGTCGCCGGCCATTGCCAACTTCTTCATGGAAGATTTTGAGGAGAAAGCTCTGAGGATGGCCAAACTCCGACCGAGGTACTTCTTCCGGTATGTGGATGACACCTTCATTGTCTGGCCCCATGGACCGGCCGCTCTGAATGAATTTCTGGAACATATAAATAGTGTCCACCCCAAAATCCGTTTCACCATGGAGAAGGAGGACAACGGCCAACTACCCTTCCTGGACATCCTAATCAAGAAGAGGGAGGACGGAACCTTGAGCCACAGCGTGTACAGGAAACCTACCCACACGGACCTATACCTAAACGGAGAGAGCCACCACCACCCATCACAGAAGAGGGGTGTATTGTCCACACTCCTCCATCGAGCCAAAACCATATCCGACGCAGAAAACCTAGGAAAGGAATTGGAACACCTTAAGACCACTTTCAGGAGAAATGGCCATAAAGAACGTGACATCAACTTGGCCCTAAAAAGGACCTTCGAGAAGCCGGAGAGGATGAAGGATGAAGGAGAAAGACCCATCGCCAGAGCCTGCATCCCGTTCGTGTCCACCATATCGAATAAGATTGGCAGGATCCTTCAGAAACGTAAGGTGGAGACAATACATAAACCTCAGAGCAAGTTGAAATCCTTCTTATCCACCGTGAAGGACGACCGGAATCTAAAAAGAGCTGGAGTTTACGAAATCCCCTGCGAGTGTGGGAAATCATACATTGGGGAAACCGGGAGAACAGTGGAAAAGCGACTCATCGAACACGAGAGATGTATCCGACTGTGCTACCCCGAGAAATCGGCGGTGGCAGAACATTGCATCGAAAAGGAACATAGAATAGAATTCTCCAAGACAAAGGTCCTTTGTCAGGCCAATGGATACTGGGACCGGATTGTCAAAGGAGTCAACATAAGATTGAACAAGAACCTGGTAAATCGAGACAACGGATTCCAGATTAGTAAAGCATGGAAACCCGTACTCAAAAAGATCGCGGAATCACGGAATCGAGAGAACAAGCGTCTCGACCAATTACGAGACAGCGGACCCCACGCCGAACATATAAATACGGGGCACAATCCCGGCAATGTCACTTCACCCTGAAGACGATGGCGGAGTTAGCTGTCGAAACGTTGGTGCTACCCAACCTGACCTGGTGCGAAACCCGAGAAGCCTTCATCCACAGTATTCGCCAGGAAAGCCTCAGATCATTCGAGCTTTACATTGTTAGCAGGCGGAATATTAATAAATATGAAAATAACTCAAAAGTAAACTGTGCCAATTTTTGACAGCTGGCCTCTCTAAAATTCAGCCAACGGTAAAGGCAATGTGGCACTTAATTAAAACATTATTCATACATATTGAGGCCAAAATCATTTTGATGAAACATTCTGGAATAAAAACTAAGTTTCAACTATCAATACCTGCTTAATGTAGTTTACTTATTTCATTATCTGAGAGTAAAATATTTTACTCAATATTTCAGTCAGGTTTCAGCGACAGAAATACATATTTTAACCCATTAAGCCAAGACATCCGGTAGCGCAAAGCCGTCGACATTTACATCTCTATAAATACCCCTCAGACATTACCCCCCCTTACTAAGATATGTATTAAGTGGTACAAGCACTGGATTGCAAGGGTAAGGGGTTAAGGAGAGAGGGATATTGTTCAAAGGGCTAAGAAAAGGGAAACAAAACATCCACTTTAAATCCAAAAAGGGACATTTTTTAAAAACCAATGTGCATGATACTGGAAAACATCGTTCCAAATAAATGTTAATTTCACCCATTATAGAAGTTGTCGGTTATTCTGAAAAGAGGGAATAAAATTGAGCCACAACCACTTCAAAGATAGACCTCCACTATACCAAGACAGGGCTCTATCTACAGCTATACTTGGTCTGTCCAAAAAATACGCGAACTGTGGCCAAAAAAATTTTATTTTGCAAACTTTAGTCTACATCGTTTTTTTCCCATCAAAATACTTTCCATTTGTTATTATGCACTTATTCCATCTTCTTTTCCACTTTTTAAAACATCCTTGGAAGTCCTCTGCATTTAGGCTTTTTAGTTTTCTCGTCATTTCTTGCTTTATTGTGTCCACATCTTCCCAGTGATGTCCCCCATGACATTTTTGCACTCTGGGAATAGAAACAAAGTCGTAGGGAGTGAGATCTGGCAAATAAGGAGGATGATTAAGGATGGTGATTGAAATTTTTGCCAGAAACTGGCGAACAATCAATGCTAAATGTGCAGGTGCGTTATCATGGTGAAGAATCCATCCATCACCTTGAGTCAAATTTGGTCGCAAACGACGCAATTTCGACAGACAGTAAAAGCAAGGATAACAGAAAATAGCTTTACTGGCATCATACGCACAGCTCGACGATCCATCAATCACATACGGCTCATTGGGTCTCAGGCAACTAGTGCTGCTAGTGGGCGGGTCATGATCCAAACGACCAATTAGTGTTGCAATACGTACAAATTGTGATTGACAAAATTTTCGCGGTAAAACAAAAAGCTCTGAATTAATTAAATAAGTTCAACCTAGCGTTAAACCGTCTTTGTTCTAATGATTCCCAACTCAATTCTAGAAGTATTTTTATGACACTTTTAATTTTTCCCTAACAGTTGCTAACGAATCGGCTGCCCAGAACCTTCTCAATATCCCAAATGAGGCCTCTTTCCGTCAAACCCCATTCAATAAATACATATTCTAATAAGCATCTCACGAGAGCATGATATCAACTTTTTTAACCGTATTGCCAATTTTTTATTTGCCTCCCCGTAGGTTTTACGAATGTGGGGGCCATTAGCGATAGTTACACCTAATAGATCTTTTCCAAAATTAGTAGGACTGGGTTGACAAAAAAATTGTTTTGCCAGAGTTCATGCATCAAGTCCTCACAAGTCTTCGAAGCAGCATCCTTGTGCATGCAAACACCGCTCCTAGCGGGTTTTTCACGCCCCATACGCCTTCTGGAAGGCGGCGGGCGGAATATTGCGAAGCCCACTCATCACGACCTGATGTAACCCTTCCACGAAGCCGTGGTGACCTCCTTTCAGCATGGATTTGAGATGGGGCAGGGGAAAAAGCCTGCTGTGGTATTGTCAAAAAAATTTGAATCCTTACTCACATGTTCGAGAAGCTCTTGGCATATCCGCGTGCGAGTTTCCTTTTGTTCATCCGAGAGGACTCGAGGCCTCAACTTCGCACACACCTTTCTCAAGCCCTTGTTTTCAGTCACAGGTCGAAGCATTTCACTTTTCGGGATGCCTAGTTCATCATAAACCATTAGAACACTTGATCTAAGATCCCCGTCCAACAACGCCTTCATACTTGTAAGGATTTCGTCACTTTTTGCTATCAAAGAGCGTCCTGAACGTTCGGTGTCATAAAAATCTTCTCTACCCTGTCGAAGCAACTTGTGCCATCCGGAAACACCCGATCTACCCATGGCGTTATAACCACAAGCTGCGTTGAGCATGCGATGGCTTTCTTTCCCGGGTTTGTCCAGTTTCACGCAAAACTTGATGGCGTAGTACTGTTCTAATTAGGGGTTCATGAAGGAGCGTAACGAGATCATGTTCTAGAGGTTTCACAAACAAATGATCTAATCTCCGTAAAGGCTGGAAGCCAACTGCTACCGGCCTCCAGACTTTCCTGAGACTCCCCTCCCTCGAACCCATCCAGAGAAACTGCCGCTCGTCCGTCTATTTATCCGGGAAAAAATAAGTCTTACTACTTTTGGAACAGACCTTGCAGGAGTTTTGCTGCATCAACCACTTCTAGAATAACTCCAGCAAGTTTGTAATCAAAAACCGTAGATTTGTTAAAGCAAAAAAAAACATGTATCATTGGCGTGGCAATAACAGGGCATTTTAATTCTACGTAGGGCAGTTTTTTCATCAACAAATGCGCAAATGATTGTAACAGTTCGGAACGGTTCATGGCCGCTGGTGGTGAGTGTTTCCGCGCGGGAGGGGCCATCCGCTTGTCGGCACTCTCCCCTCTTGTGGCGGCATGCGTCATCAGTGAGGGGGTTGAGAGGGCGGGAGGCCCCTCCGGTGACGTCATTACTCTCAGATACTCCCTGCTCACACAGCAAGAACGGGATCGCAACAGTTTGACGACCGTTTAGAGGTCAGCTTTGGACTATGTCTAAAAATTAATGCACAATGCCCTAGATTAATTTAGTAGATACTTAAAAACAGGAGTATTTCCCAAAATTCATGTTTTGCTCGGAAAGAGATAGCAATTCCAGCTTCCTCTTCCTCTGCACCGTGAACCCGTAAATTTCCATATGTTAGAATCCCATTTCACGTCATGACTACCGTTATTTTAGACAGAATCGACTAATTTTGACTAGATAACATGAATTACACGGCCAATGCTATGTGAAATCATAGAAGAGATATAATAGCACACATTCTTTAAACGTTGGTATAAGCATTATCGTTATCGTTTCTTGTTACATAGCGTCATTGGCTTTTCACCATTAGAAAGGTTTTTATTTTCCCAGGGCTTCGTAATCGGTATAACACATTATTTATAAATAAATTTAAATTAAATTGGGAGTAATGCATGCTTTATTTTTTAAATAAAAAGTAATGTATCCTCAATATAAAAAATATTTAATATTTTAAACATAGAATAACTTTAACGGACACTGTTATTTATCATACATTTTTATTTTTATTCACTATTAATCCTTACAATATTAGTAAAATATTCCTTAAAATTTGACACTGCGATTTAACTTTATATTTAGGAAAACCTATTTTATCTCTTTACATATTGTATAAGTTTTATGAAATACTTTTACAATATATCTATTAATTCTTGTTGATGTAAAAAAGTAGGTTTGGCGATAAAAGTTAAAGAGAAATCTCGAAATGAGTAGGCAATAAAATCAAGCTTCGCGTAGTAATATCGATTTTATCAAAACGTATGCCATTGACAAACATTGTACGGTGTTACAATACGTTCTTCTAACCATTTCTCCAACTCATTTTGAATAAGGGCAACGCCGGATAGTGACGATAACGATAACACTGGGTATATTTTTTTCTTTTTCCCAATTTGTACTCTCACTTACGGTAGTTTGTTATGGTAGATATTTTGAAAGTAACATCGTTAAAATGGCATCGCTTTTACATTGCAATGCAATGCTCAATGAATCGCCGAATAGCGAATCGACATCACGACACGGAATAGTATGAATACTGATGGAATGCAATTACATTCTTAGAGGGGTCCAAAGGTCTGGTTGAATGGGCGTCCAGTAGCAGGAGATTGGACACTAGGATTTGTCACTATATTAAGTAGCCTGGAGGTGGTTTGTGTAATTGAAATGGAAGTGGGTTCAAGAAACGCAGAAAGCCCTTGGGAAACATTATTGAGCGTGATTGGTGAATCGTATTTCAGCGCAGAGTGGGCGGTGCACTCAGCGCTGCAAGGTTAGGGTCAATGGGTGGTCGGAGATTTCGAGAACCCCGTCGAGTAAGGAAAAGAGATAATTTGGTTGAGTGGGCTTGCCGCGGAACTTGGAAATCCCACTCCCGCTAACTTAAACATTCTTGGTAATCAGAGAGTGTATCGATGTCGTTTTGACTCCCTTTGCCTTCATCGTTCATCTCTCACACAGAACAGCAATGCAGAGTATTGACATAGGGAAAGCGTGCATCAAGATTTCAGCGGTGATTTATTTACTCTTTCTTAGTAATTTGTTGTCATCAACGTTAATAACAATTCCAATACTTTTAAAATTTAGCTGCTGGAAGGCAATGAATTATTTTTCTAACTGGACCTTGAAAATTTCCACAGAAATGCCTACTAAAATAATACACAACTGTGGAAAGATATTAGAATAAAAAAATTACTCAGCTTACTTATAATAAGTTTCGTTGAAGGTATTCATAGTTTGTATAAGAAAAGGTATTAAGGTTAGTACGGTGGAAATGTTTCACGTTTACTACGACAAATTAATATTACTAGGTAAATTTCCTTTCGATTTGGGAAAAGCAGTTTCACTCCCTAATTAGTAGTTAAACATTATGCTGTGGGAAATTATATTAACAACATTTTCCGCCGTATACGGAAAGAAATGGAGGGGAACCATTCATATTGATATGTTAAACCGAACAAACATCTCTGAAAATTCCATAGTTCAAGATTAAAAGGTAAAATTTTCTTTTGCAGTTCTAGAATAGTTTACCATGACATAGCCGCTTCGATGGTTGATGCGAGTATTATATAGTGAAATTTATATTAAAACCTATTTCAGTTACGTAGAACTACACTTCTCTCATTTTATGAAATAAGTTAAGACGCAATATCTTCATTGGAATATGGGGACTTTAAAAATCGCAATCGCCTGAATTATTACCATGTGTATACCCGGAGACCAAAATGAAATCAAATTTTTCTGCGAATGAAAATCTTATTCGGATTCTTTTAAAAAGTCACATATATCATTGTATGATAGCATTGAAAGTAAACACAGGTCTTGAATCACAAGTAAAGATTATATGCAACCAAAGGTGGACTTAATGTGGAACAAAAGGAATGAGCTATAATTGAAAAAACAGCAAAAATTATATTATCAATATAATTGTGTTTTTTTCTCGTTTAAAAATTATATGAAAATGTAGATCTTGAAAACTATTTGAGACGAAAATATACACTTTATAGAAGAGTTTATCGAATCATATCTTAATTAGTAATTAGTGAAATAATCAGCGAAGAGCTAATATTTTATTATTTAAGATTTTATATATGGGATAATCACAAAGAAACGGCAAGCAATTTCGTTTAGATTAAAAGTTTTCTCATAAAAATGCATGAAAGTATTAATCCAACTAATTATGCAAACATAGATTTAAGTAACGATATTTTATTTCAAGAACGAATGTAAACTGCGATTCGAATGTGTTCAGATAATCCAGGGGTAAACTATTCGTAACATACTTGAGTCCTTTCACGTTTATATTGTTCGTAGTTTGGCTGCTCTAAGGTCAGAAGTAAACCTCATATTCCTTAATTTTACAATAGAGTGAACTCTAGCCATGAAGTAAAATCCTGGTGCTTTTGAAATTGAGCTTTTCAGCCTTAAATTTTGTTGAGAGAACATAAAAAATATCATCTTCATCTGGTATTGGCATTTATTTTATTGCTCAAAATAAATAAGGTTTATTTAAATATTTACAAGGTTTATGTTGATATTCTCTTTTTGGGAGTAGAAACATTTGATGCTGATAGTTGAGCTTTATATCTAGTTAAATATTCCAAAGAAGCTGCGGGAGATACCGCAACAGTCACTTTAAACGGAGTCATCCGCTAATATGCATTTCAATGCAACAATTTCACAGTTTAAAAATCATTCGCCTTGACCGGGATTCGAACCCGGATCCCTCAATGTCCGGTCAAGTGCTTTAGCCAGTTAAGCTATCGAGGCGTCCTCTCAAAATTTTTGAGTTAAAGAGAACGCCTCGATAGCTTAACTGGCTAAAGCACTCGACTGGATAGCGGGTTCGAATCCCGGTCAAGACGAATGATTTTTACACTCTGAAATCGTTGCACTGGTTGAATATCTTTAAATTTTAAGGGACGCCACGTAAAATAAGAAATATACATAGAGATAGACCAAAGAGATTGAACCCATTATTGTTTTTACAAATGCATCATTTGGAAAATTATTGCTCTTAAACTTGAACTGCATTTGTTTTACGCTGCCATTAGCCAACTCTTATTGTAAGGGTTAAAAATGAATTTTTGTAGGCACCAGGATGTTTAACTGATATTAATATAAGATCACGACCAATTAGCGATCTTTTACCAAGGGATCAACGCACACGTTTCAATTCATTCCAAATTTGCAAGTATATTATTACTGAGGCTAGTCAAAATGAGATTAAGTAAACAGAGATGAAGGAAACTCATTGGGAATTAGGCTATCATTCATCAAAAAAGAAATAGCACCATGATAGAATTCTCATCCTAATTCAATGCTCTAATTTATCAAAACTCTTTATTCTGAACGCATGAAAAAATTTGGTTCGAAGATTGCCACTTCGCTTAGAAAAAGTATATCCTGAGCGCGCATGGAGCAATAGCAGTTTTACTTTTATTGAGTCACTGAAACTCATTCCTCATGGTGTTTCATCTACATCTACATCTACTCAATACCCCGCAAGCCGCCGCAAGGGCGTGTGGCGGGGGGTGCTAGGACACCACCCATAATTTAGAAAAGAAAAATAATTAAAAAAAATCGCATGCAATAACGACAAAATCATATATAAAAAAAACATGGCATACATTCATGCATGAACACTTACACCCCACACACATGCAAACACTCAAACTACCAACTAACATACACATGCACCTGAAAGTATACCTAACATATCTATAGTGTTTAATTTTGTTCCGACTTGTAAATTCAAAGTTTTTAATATTTCTAAAGTGACTTCGGTTTCTTGCTATTATGATTACTGATTGTTCGGGGAAAGAATGAGTATTTGTACCTATCTGTCTTGGAATCTATCTCCCTTAGTTTATCTTTGTGGTCTGATCTACCTAAGTAGTGTGGGGCCATTATAATTCCTTCAGTGTCATATTTAAACTCGTTTGTTCTGAACCTTTCTAAAAGTCTAAGCCTCGCTTGTTCTCTCCGCACTTCAAGTGGTTCCCAGCCTAAATCCCCTAAGAGACCTGTCACACTTGTGTTTTTATCATAACAATTTTTAACAAATCTAGCGGATTTTCTCTGGACTTTATCTAATTCTTTTTGCCAAATTTTCTCCCACGGATCCCAAATACTTGCGGCATATTCCAAATGAGGTCTAACTAGAGCAAAATAACACCTCTCTTTAACTTTTTCATTACATTTCCCCACCACCCGTTTTATGAAGCCAAGTTTCTTTAAAGCTGATCCGCATATTGTCCTGATATGTGCTCCCCATGAAAGGCGTGGTGTTAGAACAACCCCCAAATATTTAACTTGATTTGCCGTAGTCAATACTGAACCCTCTATTTCGTAGTTAATGTCCTCTTCCCCACAACCTTTCTATCAGAATATCAATTTGGTTAGAGTGTGTTTCTTTCTATACACATAATATTGTAATAAAAATGAAATACCCATTTAATTATCAATTTTTAATATAATACCGAAGAAACACATGCGTGACTAGAATGATTAAATTGCTAACTACAGGTGAGAATTTCCAAATACTTATATAACATTATTAAATGAGGTAACAGCGAAATTACTAGTATATCGAGACATCACAAGATCTACGCCCGTTTTGGAAATCAAATCTATGACCATATTAAATTCAACAGGGTCTTAAAACATTAAGTTTTTCTCTTTATTTATAACGAATTACCAGTTATTGCGTCTAATAATGCCTAAGCATCATTTCACTGGCTGATTATAATTGTTTGTCCAATTTCCTCGTTACTTACATGCGAAAAATCCGGACCAGTGTTGAATGATGTTTTGCTAGGTAACTTTGTGCCTGCTTGTAATTATTTCAGGGTTTAAGGGCATATTTGATCTTCGTAATACAAAATACAAACAAAGGATGCACAAACAGGTTTGATGACATCTCATCGGAAAATCGTCACGTTAAAGCTGTCAGAAAATTGGAAATTTTTTGTGCAAAATAATAATTGGCTAGTCGATCAATTTGAAAAATTAAATTATCGATTTGTTTAGCTTCTAAAGCAATCCAATATTTTCTTTTGAAAGCGCATTAACAATGGAAGGGTCAGATAAATTGCTACATTTTCGTCACCGGTTATTATTTGGTGAAACATGAAGGTATTCCATGCATGTATTCTTTATAAATACACACAAATCTCATATTAAATTTTAAGTCATCGACGCTTTCAAAGAAAAACAAAGTAAATATTTTATTCTAAGTAGGTACAAAAACCACAGGGAAATTATTGAAAGGGGTTCTTTCCGCTAACTTTTGTGCATTATGGTACAGTAAGAGTTTAAAAGAATCTTCCCTTTTGCCTAAAACATTTAAATGATACAACTAAATAAAATGCAAAGCTTGTGTTGCCATTGGGTTTTAACACAGAATTTGAAAAATATCTGCCATTAGGATTACTTTATAAAGGTATGTCACCTGAAATGTTGGAAGCAGATGCACAAAATAATTGCGAGTGAGCAGAGCGCGAGTATTCTACCTAATTAAAAGCAGGATTGGGCGGTTCCTTAAGACTAATTGGTACTAATCAGTACGAAAACTTCCTCTTTCTTTGCAGATCTAGTATTTCTTTTTTAATTTCTCTGCAACTCTGTCTGCCTTCATGGTGCCTAAATGCCTACTCTCTTTCTTCCCGCTCACCCAATATTCTCCATCCCATACCACTAACTACCACTCAATATTTCATCCAACCAACCAATACTCCATCTCTACCTTTATTGGATCTCTACGAGAAACTTCCTCTTTTCTTTTGCTCATCTCTCCAAATTGCTTTCTTCATTTCTCTGCCACACACACACACGAACACACGCATGCAATCGCTTGTTATTTGCGTGCACGCACGAAGACGCGCACTCACACACACAAGCATACACAAGGACAAGCGAACACCCACTCGAACCCCCCCCACGGTACACGCACATACGCACACAACGAGAATCTCATAATATTGGTTTTCTTGTGGTCAATCCTCATCTCTCGTTCTGTTCCTGTCAAGCAGTCAGCAGTAAATGCAATCCCTTGGCTGACGGACTCACTAGCGCGTGATCATCTGCACGCCTAACCGACTAAACTTTGCCGGCCTCGGTGGCAGAGGAATGACATCCCCGCCTTCCAATTTAGAGGACGCGGGTTCGATTCCCTCCTCCACTTAAGGTTGGGGTATTTGTAAATGTCTTTGATATAACTTGCAAGGGTTAGGAGGAAGAAGAGACCAAGAAGTCTCAATCTCGCCCCAATAAAGTCGTTAAGAAAATAAATTATTCATCACGCCATTCCCTTTGTTTTCCCAGAATACGCTCTTTCAATCCTATCATTAACATTTTCTCGAAGTATATTATAAATATAACCGAAAATGAGAAACTACTATGCCTAATTCTTCCGTGAATTACTACCGATCCCGATTCTTCCGCTGATTACTATATCCGTCTTTTCGGAATCATGAACTGGTATCAAAAATGCCCCCTGCCATTCCAATCTACTCCAACATCTCCATGACATTTATAACAGTAAAGTATTTATTTACTGTTATAAATGTAGAAGAAATATATAGTTAAATGACAAAAATTAGTCTTGGCTCTGTCATGGTATTAGTATAATCCCACTAGTGATGACTTTGGGACCTTTATAACGCCTATAATCTGTGCAAAGCTGGTGTTTTATAATTCAGTCCATGACTTAGCGGCATTCACATGAGCTCAACGATTACAGGGAAGCAAAATTGTTCGCCTACCCTGATTCTGAGTTTATTGATTGAGTTATATCCGCTGCATGTTTATTCTCCAGTTCGAGAACTACGGAGCGGAAAATAACATAATTTCATTTGCTCACAGCGGTGGACGTCGTTATTCACTTATAAATTCAACCGTAGTGATGGGGATGAGCAAGTATTCAGCTGTAAATGCTCTGCCTGCTATGTCTTGAAAGTCAACCGCAAATCTAGCCACATGACCAACTTTATCTGTCTGAGTATTTTCATTACTTATTGCGTTATCAGTAATAATTGTTTGACAGTTCAGGTGACACGGGAGATACATTTACCATCTCGTTATTATAATTTCTTGAATACTTTACGCGTTACATCACTCGGGGTACCACATTTTAGAAGCTGTTTTGCTGGTACCTTTAATATACTTTTTTTCCTAATGATGATTCCCATTCTACTCTTCAGCATTGCCCTAATTGATACACATTTCATTGAATTGAGACATAAAATGATTTGATTTATCTTTAGTAAATTCATAGACTGTATAGCGTTAAAATTCGTTTTGCGTATATTAACTACCAAAGTAAATGATTCCAATATGTGCATAGAACCATTGAAGGCACGTGTATTACAATCCCAAATATTCGGCACAAGACTAAGAAGTGAAGGTTTGTAGAGAAAATGAAACGTAAAGATGTCCATGTACAGATATAATTCGGCCACGGAGTTTGGATTATCGCCAATCTCTTTTTGTGCCAAGGACAAGATATCAAATTTTGGAAATGTTATTTTAATGGCTATGAGGTAGTCGACAAGCAAAAGCAGAAAAGCTATCTTAACGATGCTGTTGAGATTGAGTGACAGCTTGTAGTCAACCCTCATAGCTCTGCTATTTTTTTCTAAGTTATCCTAAAGTTAATACAAACATAATTTGCAAAAACACAAATAGTTCTGTGACTAGACCTATTTTGTTGCTTCTACTTATAATAATAATATATCGTCTTAACTGGCTGCCAATTGTGGCGTTTCATTGGTTCAAATATTTTCCCTTCTGATGTCCATATCTGTTCTAGTTATAGATGACCTTATACTGTTCAGGGCTTGGTTAAGTGAGGTAGGAGCGATTCTATTGCCTTAAAATTAACTCTTCGAAATTTTCAGGTCATCCGTCAGTTGGTTTTGTGTGCGCAACGCTGCTATTGTGCTGTGAATTGTTACTTCGATTAATCATTAGTTAATATGGAATTTTCAAGTCAAGGGTTGCTTAATAGAGCTTTCTTCTGCTGAGTTGATCATACACCTGTTTGAAATCTATGAATATTTTGTGTGTAGATGTCGATTTCATATTCAAAGGCTTTCCGCAGGGTTTCTTTTATTTGAAAAAAATATCAATTATGGACATGCCATGCGTAAGCCATGCTTAATATTCACCAATAATATTTTTTACTATAGTTGAATTCCCTGGGTAATTTTATATTATCATTTTATATGATAAACAGACATGAGTGCTCCTTCGATGGTTTCCAAATTTTAATCAATCATTCTTTTTGTGTGTAGGGCACGTAGTAGTCTTTCTTAAGTCATCAGGGATTGTCTGTGCCTCCCATTTTTTGCTAGAAAGTATTCGCCGGGTGCTCTCCGCCTAAATGTGCATTTCAGTGGGAATTTCGTTTATTCCTGATTCCTTGTTATTGTTGGAACTCTTTTGCCTCTCTGAGATCGTATATTATTTTATATGATCTTTTCTTGCCTATCTTTACTTAGATTTGCATTTGTTCCTGTATTATATTTTCTCATGGGTCTCAAGAAAGGTTTGAAAATTCATAAAATTCATTATGATTTGAAGATCACTTTCTTTCTCTCTGTTTAATTACAGCAAGGGCGAGCTTGGTGTCTATAAGCGTCCATTATACTTTTAAAATATCTAAGTGTCACTTTTGATCAATAAATTTGAAATCATCCTATTTTCGAATGAGCTTGTTTCCAGACATTCTCTTCTTTGTTCTGCAGATTTTTCTTTTGATTCTGCAACTTTCGTTCTTTTTTTTCTCATATACTTTCTGTCTTTTATTTCATTTTTCCATTGCCTTATGGCACATCTCGTCAAACATGTTTGCTTTTCTTAGGCTTTTTACGATTTTTGTTGTTAGATCACATTCCATACATGTAGTTTCAACTACATTGTAACGATTTTCCACCTATTCATCAATTTGGTCTTTCCTGGGTCATTTTTTCGCTAATTTCTTGTTCAAAATTCTTTATTATTTTCAATGACGGTAGTTCTTTTACTATTCCACGGAACACAGTAAGCCACCGATCAGTTGTGTGGTAGGGGGTGATTTCACAACAGGCATATTAAATCAAAAAGAAGTTTATTTTAAATGTCAGTATCAATAAAAATGCAATTTTTTCAAATAAATGAGGTGATATTTGGAAGAATAAATCATAATGGCATCCCTGTGAGCAGACAGATTGGATCATTTGGATAAGGCGCGGGAGATAGATGCAGGAACTTTTACAAAAAAATGTAAACATTGTAAAATACCGTCTACAGGCTTAAGTAGACCATTGAGCTTTGCAAACTATCATTTATAAATACTACATAGTTACCTTGATAGACACATTTATGTGGACGGCTTCACATACTTCACTGCAAAGATAAAAAAATCTGAAGAGTGTGAGAAATGTCCAACACAATTTCTGGATTACCAGACAGTTCAGTTTATGGACTAAAAAATACGCGTATTAGAATTTGTTTCTGCACGCACTCAAGGCCTACATTGAAATCACACAGTGGCATTCCTCCTTACCCCTTCACATTCTATTGCCATCCAAACGTTTAGGGCGAAAAATTGACTTTAAAATTCATCATAAAAAAGCTTGTGGATGTACTTCAGGAATTGCTTTTGGCATTGCAGATTGCAGAAGGTATTCGAGAATACAAGTTGTGATAAAAAAAGACAGGACTGATTTTATAACTTGTTTATTTCAACGGATATGGCTTAACCGAACTTGTAGCCCTCAAAGTACACGCCTTGGCTGAAGACACACCTTTGCCAACGATTCTTCCAGCTCTCGAACCCTGCCTGGTGAGCCGCCTTAGAGATCCTCTTCAGGTTCGCCGTACAATTAGTTTTCATGTCCGCAGTAGGGTCGGTTCGGTGACCTTTTAAGGTAACGTAGAACTTTTGCCAAGTTCAAAACAAAATTTCACGCACACACGCTGTTCCTCTAGCTCCTTTATTTCTGCCGTTGTACGCGGTGACGAACAGGTTGAGACACGTACCACTGCTACTGCGTAACGGCATGACGTAAACAAACGCAACATCTCTCGTTTTAGTCGTCAGCTGTGTCGCTAGATGGCGCGCTGTCTCGTTTCGATCCGACGAACGGTTTGCGCGGAATAAAATCAGTCGGGTTCCTTTTTTGATCACACCTTGAATACACCGGTTAGGAGATCCTATTCAGGTACGAATTAGGCTATGGCACGCGTAAAGGAACATAGAAAAAGGAATATTTTACCGAATGCTTTATTTCATTTTCCATGATATACTAGACACATTGATAGTCATAATCGCTCGAAATCCGTCTGATGATGCCATGGAGAAGTAGACGACGCAGCATACTTACCTGGCGTAGGGGTTTACCATAGAGAAGTGCAGTGCAAGCAGTGACGTTGAAAGGTTAGTGGTTTTCCAGTGTGATTTTGTGAGTGTTATGTGGTTTCCTGTGAGTGTAGAGTAGTGGACCCCTGAGAGTTGCCACTGTGATTCTGGTCATGGTGAATGACAGAATGCCTCAGCCCACTGGGCATAGGCTCCCACCTGTAGTAATGCGGGATCGCACTCTTCGTAGTACAACTAGAGCCATGAAGGCTCCGATACCCTTGGACAACGCATCGGAACTGGACCACTGGGTCATTAACGAGTGGGAAAAATTTTTGGAGAAGAAGCCTTACTAGAGGCAACTAAAATGTGCCTACGCGTCCCAACTCGAAGATCCCGCGGCTGTAGCGTCCCGGCGTACCGCGCCCCAAGGATGGTAACCAAAGGCACCCAGACAGAGTGGGCCACGGAAATAGTTAGCCCTGCTTCACCTGAAATGAATGCTATTTCTCCGGGCCCGTTTTCACCACCGGCCATTCAGTCGCCTACCGTCATAACGGTTTCTGAGGTGACACGTGAAGCTCCGCCCGAGGACAATCTGCCTCCGCGTCGCGAAGCACACACTGCAGCATGTAACGCGCCATCTATGTCTGGGGTACCCATGGCCAACACAAACGACAGGGACGGCGTACCACCACTGCATAGGCACTTAGGAGAAGCATCCGGAAGACGGCGGCGCCGGAGACGACGAAAGCGAAATATGGCTGGAGGGCATGGGGGACGCCCCACTGAAGAGATGCCACCGGTAGAGGAAACACGAGGCCACGCCAGACCTCACAGAGATGGAGTCCATAGGCCATCGAGGACCGGTGGTCACCAGCATCGGCCCCGCGGGGAAAAACGAGACGGGCACCAGCCTGGTTCCCGAAACCAGGCACCTGAGCCCTCGGTGCAGCGTCACAACAGCTCTAAAGACGGGCCTGCGGACCACTTCGTTTACCACCCCCACCTACGGCCGTCGCTGCGCAGGCCAGGACTCCAGGACCATCGCGGGACCCACTTCAAGGAACAATCATCAGCCAGCCTTGATCTGCCATACCGCGAACACGGCTACTACTGTGGTCCGGTACCCGAGAACCAGAGGCTACCGGGAATGGGCGCATGGAATCCGATGTGGAATCCAATGGCTCCGGTGCCTCCTCGGTTCCTAAAACAGCTCCCCGAACAGCCCCACCCGATGTGGTCCTACCCGGGCTGGGGCTTTCCCGCAGGGCCGCATCCCCTGCTCCTTTTCTAACTGCCGCAGATTACCAAGGGGAACGACCATCTTACCCACCAGCTCCAAGGGAGAGGAGGGCACGGAGCCGGCCGCCCGCTGACTTAAACCTGCCCACTCCTGACTTTGTGCCCCACGCCAGACGCCCTCGGGAAGCTATTCCGCGCCCCACGTTAGAACTCCCTACGGAGAGGCAGATGGAATGGCTCCTTCGAATAGGGATCCTGGAGGATGGGGATGACGAGTCGCTGGAGGACATTGTAAAGGATATGGTCGAGGAAGCGGCAGCCCGCCACCCTCAACGCCAGTCGCAGAGGCCACAGGCGTACCGATCGGGCGACCCGATCGATAAAGGGAGACTGCAGTTCCTCTACAAAGTGAACAGGGCTGCCGCCTTCCGACACATATTCTCCTCCTCTTCCCCAAGGTGCGACGTACCAGCCGATGTGGTGGCCGACTTTCTGTCTAAGGCAGAAGTAAGCCTCGGTGACTCCTTGCCCCCATCGGTAATTCCCGAGCTGTGCTTTAGCAAGCAGCATCGGGAGGCGGCGACTCTCACGCGACCGATCACTCCGCTGGAAGTCCGCAGACGATTGCAGGTGGCCAAGAAAACAGCTCCTGGCCAGGATGGGGTCGCGTACAGGGACTGGAGACTGGTGGACCCAGATGGGAGAGTGCTGGCCGCGGTGTTCGACCGCTGCCTACGCACCGGGCGAACTCCGAAAGCCTGGAAGTCTTCCCGCACGGTACTCCTCCACAAAGGGGGGGAGTTACATGACATCTCCAACTGGAGGCCCATAGCCCTGCTCCCCACTATGGCCAAGGTGTTTACCGGCATCCTAGCTGACAGAGTGTCAAGGTGGGCATTGCAAAGCCGACGAATTTCATTCCCCACCCAGAAGGGCTTCATCCCGGCGACGGAAGGGTGTTTTGAGCACAATTTCCTCCTTCAAGCGGCCATTGATGACGCTCGAAGGAACTACAAGGAGATTGCGGTCACCTGGCTGGACCTTGCCGATGCCTTTGGCTCCGTCCCCCACCCTCACATCCTCCGCACCCTAAAGGCAATGGCTATGCCGGAGTCTATGATACAGTTAATATCCGCGCTGTATACCGGCACGACGACCATCGCCGAGCTGAAGTCAGAGACCACGGATCCCATCGCCATCCACTGTGGAGTGAGGCAGGGTGATCCGCTGTCCCCGCTACTCTTTAACCTGGCTATCGAGCCACTAATCCGAGCAATACTCAACACGCGGGGCACCACAGCGTACCGCTTTGGGCCGACGTCCCTGTGCGTTTTGGCCTACGCCGACGACCTGGTCGTCGTGGGCAGGAGCGCGGGTATGCTTCGGAGCATCCTGCACGTGGCTAGCAGAGCAGCCGACTGGTGCGGGCTCCAATTCAAGCCGAGGAAGTGCGCGAGCCTACACCTCGACTTCCGGAAGGGTCAGCAAAAGGTGCAGTCCACCACCTTCTGCATTCAGGGTGGTGATAAAAGAGCGCTGAAGGAAGGGGACCACTACATGTACCTGGGTTCCCCCGTGGGATTTGAAACATGTACATCCCCAACCACCGCCCTGGAAAACCTTATGGCGGACCTTGCATGCCTCAAGGCCAGTGACCTCCTCCCATGGCAGAAACTCGACGCTCTAAGGACTTTCCTCCTGACCAGGATGTCCTTCCCACTGAGAGTGGCACCTGTTACCCGCAAAGACCTGGACCAATCCGACAGGGCTATCCAGAAGGCGGTCAGGTCCTGGCTCTTCCTCCCGGTACGGGCCAGTACGGAGATCCTCCACCTTCCAAGCCATGCTGGGGGCGGAGGCTACATGCCACTACCGCATGAAGCCAGCATCCTGGCTATTGTGCAGGTGTACCGGATGCTCACCTGCAAAGACGCTACCATCCGAGAGGCAGCGTGGTATGGCCTCCGAGACTCCGTGCACAAACGCATGGGGAGGAGCGGCCCTACTCCGGACAGGCGGGTAATGTGCCTCTATCTCTCAGGGTCGATGGAAGGCGACCTGGGAAACGACGCAGGAGAGATAGCGTCCACATGGTCGAGGGCCAGAAAGACCACAAGATGCCTGGCCCCCCTCTGCGCTCCAGAGTGGGAGTGGAGCGAGATGCGACGGGAGATCTCCCTTCGGGTGAGAAACCCCTCGCCATCAACCGACCTGTGCATCATCCCACCATCTGCCCGGCACCGACTAACCGCCGTCCTCAGGGGGGCTGTGTCGGAGTGCTTCCGCCGCCGCCTGGTGGCAAAACCCGACCAGGGCAGAATGATGGAGGTGGTCACAGCGAGTGCGGAGGGGAGCCACTTCATACTGTCTGGGGAGCACACTCGCCTGGTGGACTGGGCCTTCGTCCACCGAGCAAGACTCAATGTGCTCCCCTTACTAGGCGCACTGAGGGGCAGCGCGAGACCAGAGTCCACCCTTTGCAGGCTCTGCAAGGAGACGGATGAGACTCTGGTCCACGTCCTAAACCAGTGCCTCGCCCACAGGCAGCTTCGCATCGCCAGGCACAACGGGATCCAGGAGCTCCTACTGGAGTGCCTCCCGCCCTCATGGGAAGTCGCTGTGGACAAGAGAGTCCCCGGTCAGGACTCAAGGCTTCGTCCTGACCTGGTGATCCGCGAAGGGGACAATATCCATATCGTGGATGTTACGGTCCCCTTCGAAAACCGGATGGCGGCTTTCCGAGTGACACGGGCGGTAAAACTGGAGAAATACCGTGGGCTGGCCGAGAGCATTCGCGTCGCCCACGAGTACAAAATTACTGTCCGCCTGGGTGCCATCATCGTTGGGGCCCTCGGATCCTGGGACAGAAAAAACGATGCGGTTTTATCCCGACTCGGCATCCAGAAGGGCAGGGCTCGTGGGCTGAGCAGGAAAATGTGTTCGGCAGCCATCACGGTATCAACAGACATATACCGGAAGCACATGAAGTTGCAGGACCGGTAGCGTGTAGTGCTATGGTGTAGTGTTGGACATGTAGGTTTTCTTTTATGTATTCATGGACTTGTAGGGACACATCCATTGCCCCTGGGACGTGGATAACTCCATCTGGAGGATAAATTTTGTTTTATGTACATGTCACTAATTATGTGAATAAAAAGATAGTTTTTAAATAATTTTTACCTCGTAAGCATGAGCTGTAATGAGATGTTTCCAGTACAATGCGATGCATTATTACTTAAATTGTATTGTCACGTACATACTAAGTCTAAAAGAAGTGTTTCTCAAATTTGTAGGTGCAATATTTGAGAAAAGTTGCCAACTGTACAAAATAGTTTTTTAATGCTTCCATTACAATAAACACAGCCTAACTTTTAATATGATCCATGATTCTAGGCGTGTCTTTATATTTATAATTAAAAGCAAATACACGATTTGACCAAGTTTTTCTCAAAATGAGGATAATTTGAAAAAAAATATCTTATAAATTTTGTGAAACTTAGAAATGCTAAAAAATATATTTTCCGCAAAATGGCTTCACGATTCTTATTTGAGAAAGCAATTTACTCCTTAGCAAATTTGAGCAAAGATAAAGCGCTCGAGAGAAAATCATCGTCGAATTTAAGTGAAAAAATCTCCATGAATATGATGGCAGACAGAGTTCTACCGAACCCACAGCCGTGTTAAACAATTTTAATATTTTCCACCACTGGACTCAGTAGTAAAACCTCTTCAGTTCAAAGATGACGGCTAAGACGCACTGACGGAGAATAAAGGCGTCCCGAATGAAACTTTCAGTATGACAAGGCCTGTGGCTGGGTTAGATTTTATCTCTACTAATACTATTCCCTCGCCTGTTCTAAGTTGACTACTCTTAATCCCATGTTGTCTCTTTGTGGCCACTGCTTATAACTCTGTAACAATTGATCTACTAACCAACGCCATCTACTTTTCCGTTTCACGCTGAACCTCTCCAACATCTATCTGCCTTCTCTCCATCTCCTTGAGTGTAGTTTTTGAATTTCCTTGCTATCAGTGCCGTTCTGAAGTTATACATGACGTTCTGACATACGATTCTTGTATGCAAAAGGATTATCAGCTGCTGAAATTTATCAGCAGTTATGGCTATTTTATGGACCTACAGTTATGAGTTAAGGAAAGGTTAGCCAACGGTGCCGCGATTTAAAAAATGGACGAACAAATGTCCATGACGAAGATAGAAGTGGCAGGCCCAGTATTCTCACCGATGAAATTGTTCCGCAAGTGCAACAAAAACTGCGATGTGATCGTCGATTGACGATTAATGGCCTGGCTGAACAAATTCCTCAACTTGGACGCACTGCTGTCTACAATATTGTCACGTAAAACCTCGAATACCACAAATTGTGTGTAAGGTGGGTACCGAAAATGCTCACCGACCACTACAAAGAGCAAAGAATGTCCAATGGTCGAGAGTTTTTTGACTTTGACCACCCACCGTACAGTCCTGAACTTGCACTTAGCGACAACTTCCTCTTCTTGCACGTGAAACGGTGGCTCGGTGGACGTTTCGAAATCGAAGAGGAACTCTAGAACGGCGTTTTCAATTGGTTCAACTCTCAGGCGGCGAGTTTCTATGCAGAGGGGTTAAAGAAGCTGGTGCAGCGGTAGGAAAAATGCTTAGAAGTGAATAGCGACCATGTAGAGAAGTGAAGTAGGTTAGTAGCTAACTAAAAGTGCCAATAAAATGGGTTTCATATGGGTATATTTTTTCCTGTGACCAAACGCGCCCTTACTTTATGAGCATGCCTCGTATTATAACCGTATTCGCCTAATGTCATCTAGCTTTGTCTACAACGTCTTTTAAACATATTTCATAAAGCTGACAGCGTATGAGTATTTAAAGTCGAACGAAAAGTGACGGAAGAGGAGTAACTGACGGAGGTGGCCTTGAATTCCTCGAAAGGTGGCAAGAAGCCAAACAACTATAAGGCAGCGGCCGAAGGAACTTAGTGAATTCGCCTGAAAGTGTTTTTCCAACCGACGAGGAGGGTAGCGCATTACGGGAAAATCCGTAATCGTCGAATCAGAAGAGCATTCATGACACAGAATCAAACTAATCTCGAATAAATTACCGGAGTAGCTTCATAAATTATTCGCAAGCTAAAACTCATGCATTAACATTGACTGATAAATTTAAGTATTTGCACTAAAAGCCCTAGGCTGAAAAAATTGAAACAGTGAGATTAGTGAGTTTAAACTTTGTCTATCTTTGTTATATTATAAATTCTCTTCTCTGTTGAATAGCGCTAAGGGCAATATATATATATATATATATATATATATATATATATATATATATAGCGCTAGCGCAATATATTCATGTTTTTGAATTCCCACGTGAGTTAATTATTCTCTCCCTGTCCGAGAACTGCGGTGCAATTCACTTACGTTTTTAATGTATCCTTTATATTAAAATATGTACATACCCTTGAGCGAACATCGCTTAGGTGAAAAGGCTCGTGATGACCGAAACGTTTACTATGCACATCATCTCATTCTCTGTCACCCATCACTCATAGTGCCAACATTTTCAATTGGCTCTACAGATGCTTTCCGCCAAATATGATGCATACAGGTATGCCCCTGTATTATGAAGTCTGCTTCCCAAATGCAGCTAATTCCCCAGGGTAAATATTTCTCATGATGACCGAGGCATTACCTCCAATTCTACCGGGCACAGCACGGACCACGTAGTGTAGAATCTAGAAATCATTACCATACTCGTGTTCGTAATACATATTTGAGGATTTTAAATTAGCCCAATAAAAAGTTCTCAACATTCGCTAATATTTTTTGTGAGTGTCATTTGGCTTAATAGTCGACTAACATTTTTTAAATATGTAAGTGAGTAAGTTCAATAAGCACTCAGGAGAAAATAAAAAAAATAATTTTTGGGCAGATTTTTTTTAGATTTTAACGTACGTATTAGCTTGATTCAGTTTTCCTAGGCCTTTTTAAACTTTTTTGAGTCGTCCAAAAAGTAGGACGTCGGAAGTTCCCCGAAATAGGAATCTGTGTTGGCGATGACCTCCTCATTCGGCATCAATATTTTTCCGCCGAGTCAAATTTTCAACTATGAATATGAAAAAATGTCACTAGGAGTCAAATCTGCTGAATACAGTGGATATTATAACAATGTGAGTTTTACTTGTAATTACAGAATTTTCGCTAAGAAAACTGGGCAGGTGTGCACTGTCTTGATAGAAGAGATTTTTTCTGTAAAATGAAACGTTTTTTCTTGCTTTCTTCTCTCAACCGGGGCAATAGCGATGCATAACACTCTTCATTTATGGTTTGTCCTTTTTTAAAGCAATCGAAGTAAATGATTCTACGTGCATCTTAAAGCACGTAAAACAACCGTGACCATCATCTTGTCAGCCGATTTCACCACCTTTGCGGTCTTTGAAGCTGGATTACCTTTTGAAACCCACTGTTTCGATCTTCCTTTGTCTCTAGAGTGTAGTAGTGTATCCATGTTTCATCGATAGTTATGTATTGATGCAGAAACCTGTCTGGGTTCCGACGGGAAAGCGTCAAATCAGCCTACAAATCGACCGCACGAATCCTTTTTTTCTACACCAAGCGCAAGCATGGCACCCATTTTCTCGAGATTTTTTTCATGCATAATTTTTCGTGCAAAACAGAAAACACTGCCCTTTTCTATATGACTGTGGCCTCAACTCTTTCCCAAACATTGATTTGTTGATCATTCCAAACCATACCGTGGCTTTGTGGAATATTTCGGAGGAAGTCACTTCCACTGCGCGTTCCGAAAGTTGTTAATTGTTTATACGGTCACGTTTCAACTCATTTACCCAATTGTAAATAGTCGGAAGCACAGAAGCAAATTCGCTGTGTAAAATGTTTGTTGCTTCAATGAGCTATGAAAATGAAACCACAAGGTTTACTAAATGTAAGCATTTTCCAATGCAATGAGCGGCATCTCTTCGATTTTCTAAAGACGTATTGAACGTATTTCAATTTTCATTCATTCAAATAGAAATCGTTTGCGGATGCATCATTTTAAGTCTTAACCAGTTGTATTTCAAATAGAGTATACGGGAAGTTTCTTATTCTGTGCATTATGATTCAACAAAAATAATTTTGTTCTGGTTCTATTAATTGAGCTTATACATACTGCAGTCTACAAAATGTGTTTCTACCTTAGTAAATATTTACTTATATGCTGATTTATGTGAATTATATTCGTGGTGCTATATTTTTAGTTTATATCATTTGATGTAACAATTAATTCATTTTATATAGACATTAAATCCATCCAATCTTCGGTAATTATATGTTGTTATTCTTTCTTTGAGCTATGCTAATAACCCGCATACCCCGTTGGCCTTCGTCTTGGCGTAAAATTTCTCGCAGTGCAATTCAAATATTTGAAACTAACAAATATAAACGACAAATAAAGTATCAACATTTTACGCACTACTGTTATCAACTGAAATATCTACAACTTTGAGTTGAGGCACTCGATGCGTTTTATTTATTTTAATATTCATATGCATGCTTGGGTTCGAATGTGTTTATCATAGCACTCTCTTAACAGTATTAATCATAATGATTTCTCAGTTTAAGCTTTCAACATTGGTGATCTCAAAAATGAATGCATTAGCTGCCTAAATAACTGATATTTTTTTCGTCGCAACAATGGCATCTTGAAAAATCATTGCAAGTCAAACTCACCAATTTTTTTCTAATATATACCTTCTTTTAAAAAAGTAGTTAAGGTTTTATATGTACCTCTCCTTTCCATCGGACTTTAAATGACTGGACGTCATTTTTCATGAAATATATTTGACAATTATACCATTCGTTATAGCGCAGCATATTGCCAAATTATTGAGCAAAATATTCTTCCCATGTATTGACGTAGTATTTATAGCTTTAATAAATTCCCTATTTTAGAGTAATCATGCAACACCGGATGTAAGAAGACTCACTTATGTAAGAAGCTACGATGGAAGAGGTAAGATAAAATTCTCGCTATGTCACGTGCTTGAGCTGACGCCATAAATGTCTTCGTGCGCATTGAGCTTTTACAGGTTTAGTTCCAGCGGATATATTCTCCGCAATATTTTTAAAAATACCATGGTATATTTAACTAGCTCAAAAAATGCTAATCAATATGCTCTGGTACAAGGTAAAGATCTAGAAACGGCATTGCGTTGATTGTAAAAATAATGGATTTTCGCAATGGATGAAATGTGAAACATTGATACGTACATGAGGCTGTCTGTTACATTGTTACGTATATGAGGCTGATGAGAATCTATTCGGCATGTATAATACGATATCTCCGACCATTAACTGCAGTTTACGGATTCAGAGAGAGAAATTCACCACGGCCACGTAGCAAAAAGGGCCATTAAAGTTGGGTGGCAAGCGAATTTCGAGATCCCACGTTTAGTGTTGTATGGGCAAACAGAATATACATTTTTCACTTATTTTAGCACGTCTTCTCATTTAACCGGGTCGGAATACACTACATCGAAGAGAATGTAAGAGCAGCATCAGAAAGAGTAGTACATTTTAGCCAATTAATTAAGGAAATATAACTTTATAAGTTATACGTGTTATTTAAAAACGCAGGGGAAAATCTGAAAATCAATTTTTAAACCTTCAAAAATGGTTAATAATGGTGCAAATATTTAAAAAATAATAACTTTTGAGCGAAATTGTAATTCCTTGGGAGAGGATCGGGGTGAAAAGACCTGCAATTCCATATATATGATTTATTACACGTTTTGGTTTCGCCAATGCACAGCATGGTAGGTCCATGCTAAAGCCACCCTAATTTTTTGGGGTTTAAGAATCCGTTACCATGTTACACGTCAAACCATGGTCATATTATACATTATAATATTAGAACAGCAGTGTTATTCCTCCTGTTCCTCATGTCGGAAAAATTCCTCTAAGTGAAGCCATAAATAGTGGCCTTTATAATTTACATAGAGCCTTATTTTAAACCTTATGTAATATACATGTTTGGAAAATATGCTAGGAAGATTAAAAATTAAGAATCATTCGGAGAACAATAATGTTTCGGTTCGTAAAAAAATCAGGTGTAGCAAATGCAAGTATAATAATGTTATGATAAAATTGAAAATATTGAAAAGTTTTTCATAGAAATACTCTATACAATAGGTAGATATTTACTAGAGATCAAATGGTTCCTGAATTTAGGTATATCAGTGGCTTGATTATAAATCTAAATATATGCATAGGAATTGTTGTAACTCTTTCAGTAACACACATTTAAATCAAAGTACGCCCCTATTCTTTTAGGCACCATACAAATCTGTTACCCTACTAAATGTTGTCAGTGTGAAGTGAAGCCTCAACGAAATCCCCCGAATTTTAGCGAAGTCTAGATTTCAAAATGGCAAAATCCACGGGGCGGCTGATGGCGGAACGGATGACTAACAGCATTGGTTATTCAGCATATCATGTTGTATAATCTGTGTAGAAAATATCATAAACATCACGCAATCAATCTGGCAAAACTCCTTCCTGTCTTTTTGATGCTAAGCTATCTGCCAATAATGCAAAGAAATGAGCACGAAAAGACCTTGGCTATTAGAAAAAATCTTAAGAGCAAAAATGATGAAAATAATCAGTCTGAGATTGAAATTATTGCCAATGGACGTCAACACGATGATTCATTTAACAGAATGCTCTTGAATTAATATTTTACTTAAAAATGGTTGGTTACAAGAAATGAGGTCATTCATAGTCATATTATTGAGAAAAGTGGAAATAAGTGCAAAAGAACAAAATCTTCGATGGATTCTGGCTTAGCTTTCTAAAAGTTCACGGTCATTAAATGAAGAACACGATATATTTTTCCACTGTTCTTTATTTTAATACTACTAGTTGCAACGCCCAGGCGCCATCATTAGGTGATTATACTATATGCAGTATGTTAACTCTTCCTTTGGCCTTTGTGTTTTCTACTTTTTGAATGAGTATTGAATATTTAATGTATGAATTTTTGAACCATAGAGAAAGCAATACCTATACTTAGCCATAAATGTCAATAGTCACAGAACTTTTCCGTCAAACGTGAACTGTAATGATAATGTAGTACATTTTGCCCAAATTTTATTATGAGTTAAAACTTTCAAGATTAGGTTTAATTTACTTAAAATCTAAAGACCAGTTTGATTCAACCCTTATTTGAACGCCCATAGGCCCAAAAGACTCTCTGGAAACCTTTGACTGAATTACATCTTACCAGTTGGGGCTATGGAATACTTTCTTTGGGACATCCCTTACCCGTATCATTCGATATTATTCGCACAAATATGACACTTTTTCCGTAAAAAAATGTTGATTTACAGAAGACGCTTTTTGGGTGCATGCTCCGATTAGTCCGACTCCGATTTTTTGGCCAGGCCCGAGTAACTATGTTGCAATATTTTGAATATTACTACATTAAGCGAGTAAATTCATTTTCGTCATATTTACAACAATTAGTTTTTACTTTTAGCCTGTCATGACTCAAAGAGCTCTGCTACATGAATCATTAGCGGGAGATGCCCGATTTGCAAGAAAACAAGTAATAGAGAGGATCATACTATGCCCAGTGTATGAGCAAAGTCCGAACACTATAGTCCTCACAAATTTCTCTTTTTCTTGGAAGGAATAGACATATAGCGACAAAAATAAACAATGTGTGTTGCACAGGAATTTCTGTGTAAATAACAAAATTATAACCGTAATAGGGGAGAGTTGTGTATCTAGAATAGGAATATTAAAATAGATCCTGATTTTATCATTATTGGCACAAGTACAATGTTCATTTGTGATGGAACAATTTATGTCGCAGTAATCTGGGTTGTGATTTGGCAGAAATAATTTACTTTAACAGTTAATAAACTGTGAAAATATTAAAATGTCATGGAAGAAATGAATGTTTTTTAGAAAATCAAGTGTTTCGGATACAAAATACCTGTAATATTAGTTTGCGATTGATTTTATCCCGAATATTATTATCACATATAATTAAGAATTAGTTTTCTAATGGAATTTAAAAACATTAGAAACAAGGTAAAAATGTTATCTATAATGCGTCTATCAGATTCGGTGGGGCTATTGGTGCAGCTCTCTAAAATCTCAATCGCCTACCGCTGGGGTAAATGACGGGTATTTATGTAGAACTTATTGCTATATTGATAAATACAATTCAATGTGCCATGTATTCTGATCATGAAATCAATAATGGTAAGAGATAAGTATTCACCTATTGAGTGGTGATTTCTCATGTGTGGAAAATCTGCCACCTAAAAAAAGAAAAACCTGCGCGTATTATTAATTATAAGTGCTATGAATTCAGTTATTTTTGAAAGAGAATGGGCATATACGGCCAAGATAATATCATAAAAGTATGAAGTCAAATGTCAAACGAATTAACTAAAAACATAATCACATGCACTGCAGAAATTAAATTTAAAAAAAGCTAAAGTTATTAGATGGTCTCTGGCCAGCAGGTAATACACGGTTGACTAATTGATAACGCATCATTAAAGAAAAATCAAGTTTTTATGAAGTACACGACTAAAAATCCGGGTATTGTACCATATTATACCCAAAAATAAAATTTGGCCATGTTGGTTAGGATGTTAATCGCAGAATCTTATACTTATGTCCATCATTGGAACACTTAGCAAATGAATTTTATAAAAGAAAACACTAACTTTGACTAATTGTGGATCACGGCATAACACTTGCCACCATCCTCATTTAAACTCTTTAGTTTGAACATACTTTTAATTTTACAAAACTATATTTATGAATTAATTATAAACAATGAATAAAAACCAAACTATTACAAAATATCAGGCATTGTCTTCACTTAATATAAAACATCAACAAAAAGGAGAGCAACGAGGGAATAATATAATTTTTTTATCAGAAACCACTTTAGTATTTCATTAAAAATAAATTACGATCTAGGGACTCAACATCCCTCCTGACAAATAAAACATCAACTCCATTCTAACTCAACTGCTACAAACTGATATGCTTAACGCACTTCCAAGTTTAAGCGTGAAGCACATGGAACTATATGATTCAATATAATATAATAATAATATTTTAATCTAAAGTAAATACAAATCTGCAAAACTGGAGGCAATAGGAATGCAATACCTTCATTTATATGCTTTATCGAGGAAACTATAGCCCAACTTCCTTTTGGAGACAGGCAAATTAAATACATTTGTTCGGACGGCCCAAATACGAGGGTGTGAGTGAAATTGTGTCACCACCGGGGTTGTCTGCAGAGGGGGTTGGAGGGAAGAGGGGGATTTGGCGGATGGGGTGAGTAAGGGAATCGGTACGACTCCAGGAGAAGGGGAACTCCGACCGAAATACGTACGTGCTCACGAGGAACGGGGACAGGTCGTGCGTTTGACCTGCAGAGCATTTCCATTCAAGGGAGATGTCAAGTGGTGTGCTAGACCGGACGGGGGACACTGAGTCGAGTGAACGGCAATGCTTGCAATGAGATTTTCTTCCTGAAGGCAAGGAGAAATCTGATTTCCTCTCGTGAGGCTGGATATTTTAGATAATGATTCAGGTAAGTCGGTGATCAAAAAGTACGCGCTTCACTTTCCGCTAGGGTATCCCCTCTCAGTGGCAGCATGGGGGGGGGCAGGCGCCCACAAATTGGGTCAGAGCTACGATCGTTGCCGGGACAGCGCTCAGTGGTTGAAGTCATTATGCAACTTCGGGGTGATTACGCTAATCAGGATAAAGGATAATGTGAGGAGGGAGTGCGGGGCGACAGAGAGAACTGTGGTCCTGGGGTCGTATCGATTTGGGATGGAGAGCCGTGATGCAGATCCTCATGTTTATGCATGCATTTACTGTGCATGACATCTAGCTAGTCATGGACATACCTCAAAATAAAGCTTTGCTCTCATGAAATATTATGCGGATTAAAGGAATAGGAAAGGAATCAACTTTTTGGTCATGGCTGAAAGTTAACGCGATGAAGAGTGAAAGAAAACATGCATTTTTATCTGGAGAAAATAAAACGCATCATGAAAGAAAGTGAGGAAATAGCATGAATGTCAACAAAAGAAAGCAAAGTATAAATTTGGAGGAAATTGGTAGTAGTTACCTTGAGCAGGAAAACAATAATAATTAAAGAAAACAAAGAAAGAAACAGAATGCAGAAGAATTGAAAGCGTGTTAGGAAAGAATGGAAAAACACGACTTACCCGAGAAAACAAAATTCAAAAATATTAAATTATTGGTCCTTACTATGGAAATGAATTAACTGAGTAAGAAATGAAAATGCAGTTATTATAAAAATTACAGGGTAATTAGGTTGATGTGTTACATGTTAGGTGAGTTACATACGTGTTATGTGAAGGAGGATCGAAAAATAAAAACATAGGTGCGACACATTTCTATGATATGGATGATTAAGACAAGTTAATGCTGGATGCCATAATGCGGAACATGTAAAAATGGTTGCTTTACCAATTACGTGGTAGCCTTTAAGAATGAGAATTAAACTTGAGTGAGGAGAGGTGGTGATATTGGCAGTTGAAGCAAGTTATTTTTGAAAGACTTGAGTTTTTTCATTGTTTTTGGCATAAATGTAAGAGCTGGTGGAATATTGCGTGAATAAAGAAGGAATGCCGATTAAAGTCTCTTATATAGGATACGCATGCATATAGTTCCTGGCTTATTTGGTTATGTCAAAATTATGTTTCAGAGATGATTCACTGCATGTATGAGCGGGTAGACCAACTGTTTCGAGGAATTTTTAGACCACCTGAGGCTCAAAAGCGAAAATACTAGTATCATAAATGATTTCTAAACAAACGCAAAAACGTTTCAAATTATGAAACTTCGCATTCAAATTTTAAGTCGTAACAACTATGCAATTTCAAGAAACTGAGGGAGATGCCGCGAAAGTATCGTAACTTTTTTCAGAGTTATCCGCTAAATGTAAGGCGAACGCAAACAAAGCGAATGATTTTTAAACTCTGAATCTATGCAATATTTGATTTGATATAAACTATTTTCTCAATAGCTAGTATTTTACTTTTGACCAAAATTTATATTAATACCTATTCCATTTTTATTTTTTGTATACGTATGGATTGTACAATTACTTCTTTGAATAGTTTTATTTTTTACTCTAATAAGTAAATCAAGTCTTGCGATCTAAACAACTACAAATCTGTATTGTGTCAGAGTTTATTCCTTTTAAAATATTTTATGTTTGTGTACATTGTACAGCAGCGGCTATAAAGAAAAATAATTAGAATACACATAAATTTACATTAGAATACACATAATTCCAATTCAATTACGCCGTTTTCATTAACTTAGCCAGAAATACTAACTGAATAAATAAACTGCATATTTTCACAAAAACTTAAATACACTAATTCCAAAAAAATGCAGTTTTCCTAATCAGTATTCATGGATTTTCACAAAGTAAAACTGAAACAATCGAATTCGCAGATACTTAATTCATTATCCAAGAAATTTTAATGACATTTGAAATATTTTCTTGGAAATATTAAGCCCATTTTAACTGTCCTCGGGTAAAAAAATGTCCTCTACAAAAACTTTGTGCTTCTTAACCTGTACATACTTACCCCAATGCCAATATAAATAGTTATTATTTATTCAATCGAATCAATTACTTAGTAACTACCAAAATTACATTAACAATATCTATGTTCCCATGTACCATCCTCGGTGCAATTTCCCGCGCATCTTCAGGAGCTTTGGGAAGCTATCAGTACATTTTAGGAGAGGAAATAAGATTGGGGCTAATTTCAATTTAGTATTTTTCTCCGGATATGTTTTTTTTTGTATCGTTGATGATCATGTGGAGTCAATTACATATAAACCTCTCCAAACCATTTCGTTCCACTTTTTATTATTTTTGGGAGATCGGGATAGTCAGGTTGCTTATGTACTGTGCTGGGAGGATATTTCAGAGGTACCCCGGTCCATAATTAATGTACTACACGCATATATATATATATATATATATATATATATATATATATATATATATATATAATGTAATGAAAACGTTAAATAGAGGTCTTGCTCTAGTTAGACCTCATTTGGAATATGCCGCAGGTATTTGGGATCCTTGGGAGAAAATTTGGCAAAAAGAATTAGATTAAGTCCAGAGAAAATCCGCTAGATTCGTTAAAAATTGTTATGATAAGAACACAAGTGTGACAGATCTCTTAGGGGAATTAGGCTGGGAACCACTTGAAGTGCGGAGAGAACAAGCGAGGCTTAGACTTTTAGAGAGGTTCAGAACAAACGAGTTTAACTATGACACTGAAGGAATTATAATGGCCCCACACTACTTAGGTAGATCAGACCACAGAGATAAACTAAGGGAGATAGATTCCAGGACAGATCGGTACAAATACTCATTCTTTCCCCGAACAATCAGAAATCATAATAGTAAGAAACCGAAGTCACTTTAGAAATATTGAAAACATTGAATTTACAAGTCGGAGCAAAGTGAAACACTGCAAAGCTGTTAGGTATACTTTCAGGTGCATGTGTATGTAAGATGTAGTTTGAGTGTTTGCATGTGTGTGGGGTGTAAGTGTTCATGCATGAATGTATGCCATGTTTTTTTTGTGGATGTATGATTTTGTGGTTATTGCATGCGGTTTTTTTTTCTTTTCTAAATTACGGGTGGTGTCCTAACACCCCCCGCCACACGACCTTGCGGCGACTTGCGGGGTATTAAGTAGATGTAGATGTAGATATACCATTAACCAACAGACAACTGCACCCCAGGATGCAGCACGAAAGCCATCCAACAACACGCAAGCCAGAACACAACAAGCAAGAAGGCGAAACTCAACCACCACATGTACACGCAACACAAAACGCTCTCCTCCCCAAGGAGACTCTGAAAGGCAAAACGTTGCAGGTAGCTGGTGGGTCCCCCCGCGGAGAGGGATGAAGGATGAAAGGGGAGACTTAAAAACAGATTAACAGAACACTGATGAGGTCATTCGGAAAAAATGGGTTTTGACAACAAAACATACGAGGTTAGTGAAAGATCATGCAATTGAGTAGAACTAATTATTCCCTACACGCTGAGGGTGGCAAGTGGAATTTTTGCTATCTATTATGCTGCAGTTGCTATCCCGTATTGTGCGTGGGAAGAAGGGGTCTTTGAGTCTGCTAGTTCTTGCATCTATTTTCCGAATTTTATATACATAACCGGCACAGGGAAAGGAACTGCCCCCGTTCCCTGATATGTGAAATTCACACGCCGTATAGGGCTTAGTACTGGGTGAACTCTGCCATCACCTACCATACCGACCTTCGTGTTGATTACTGTGTTTATGATTTTTTTATGGTTTATCTCATTACCTAGAATATTTTTGAGTGTTATGAGTGTAGGATGAAGTGATTTTTGCTTGCGTGTGTGCGCTGCTGTGGATGCAATTTTCCATGTTGCTGTTTTGCATGTGGTATTGTTCCTTTTTACGGTTGGTGACCTAACACAAATAAGGACGTTATTCAACATCAAAATAACTTAACTATACTTGTTATAAATTGCAGAAGCCTCAAGAACAAATCAGCGGATCTAGAACACATCATCCAAACTCATTCCGCTGATATAGTATTAGGCACAGAGAGTTGGCTGTGCAATGACATAAACGACCAAGAAATTTTCCCAATAGATTTCAAAGTTTACCGACACGATAGAGATACAAGACCCGGAGGAGGGGTTTTCGTGGCAGTTAAAAGTCATTTTGAAAGCAGGCAAGTTTCATTTGAAAATAATAACATAGAAAGTGTTTGGTGCACCTTAATACGGACCAATCAACCCAACATAAATTTATGCTCTTTCTACAGACCTCCAGACTCAGATTTGAAAACACTTCACACCCTCAACGATCAAATTTACAATTTTACACGTAAATATAATAACAGCATAAACATAATTGGTGGCGACTTTAATCTCCCTGGTATAGATTGGGACAACAATATCGTTAAATCTGGGACCCGCGATCGCGAATCTTGCAATTCCATGATAAAATTGGTTCAAAGAAACTCCCTCCATCAAGCAGTACGCATGCCCACCCGTGGAAAAAACATATTGGATCTATTTCTTACAAACACGCCTGAACGTATTATTAGTGTATCAACTGATGAGGGGTTGAGTGACCATAAAGCAATTAATGTCCACTTGGACATAGAAATAAAAAAGATCATTAAACCAAAAAGAAAAATTTATAATTACCATAAAGCAGACTTTGAATCTTTTGCCAATCAATTAAACTCTTCACTACCCGAGTTCAAAACCCGCTTAAGTCATGTCAACGTGGAAGAAACTTGGACAGAATTTGTCAATATCATGCAAAAAGGAATCGTAGATTTCATACCTATAAAATACGTTAAAGCAAATCGCGAACCCAGGTGGTACAATAAAGACGTTAGAAAAGCCCTTCGAAAGCAGAGAATGCTACACTCTAGGGTAAAGAGGGCAGGCGTGAACACATCATCCCCTGAGAATAAACAATTATGGGACACATATAGATCCTCTAAAATTGAAACCAAAACACAATTACGTAGCGCTTTACTGGACTTTAAACGCAAAGTACTTTGCGAGCACTTGGACACTGACCCCAAAGCTTTCTGGTCATATGTTAGGGAAGTAAATGGGAGTAAACAAACCGTGGCTTGCTTAAGGGATTGTAGCAATATAATTCATACAGACAGTGAGGGTAAAGCTAACATCTTAAATTCATTCTTCCAAAGCGTTTTCTCGAATGATGTTGCCACCGCATATCTCCAAGAAACAATACATACTCCACCCATGGAAAAAATAACAGTGGACCAACAAGGAATTCTAAAATTGCTTAACGAGATTAAACCCAACAAATCCCCGGGTCCCGAAAATATACCAGCTAGGGTGATAAAACATTTAGCTCCAAACATTGCCCCGTACCTTGAATTTATATTCAACAAATCCCTCACAGAGTGCAAAGTACCTAAGATTTGGAAAACCGCGCAAATAACGCCTATTTTTAAAGGTGGTGGCAGGGAGGATCCCAGTAATTACAGGCCTATATCTCTCACTTCTATCTGTTGCAAAATCTTAGAGCACATAATTGTCAGTTCAATAATGAGACACCTTGACAATATTAACTTTTTAAGTGACAATCAACACGGATTCAGGAAAACCCGCTCCTGCGAGACCCAATTAGGATTATTTACACATGATTTACTTTTATCTGGTGAGAGAGGTAGGCAAGTGGATGCCATCTTCTTAGATTTTCAAAAGGCATTTGATAAGGTCCCACATGGTAAACTCATTCATAAATTAAAGGTCGCGGGTATAAACAAGGGCGCCATAAGTTGGGTTAAAGATTTTCTTTCAGAGCGGGAACAGAGGGTAGTCCTTGATGGCGCTAGTTCCGACAGCGTTCGAGTCACGTCGGGGGTACCTCAGGGAAGTGTGATCGGGCCGTTGCTTTTCTTGATTTTTGTTAACGATTTGAACCGCGAAGTGAAAAGTAAAATTAGGATGTTCGCGGATGACACGGTGATCTATCGGGAGATATCTGAGGATGAGGATCGTTTTATTCTAGAGCAGGATTTAGATTGCATTACTAAATGGTGTTCTAACTGGGGATTGACTCTAAATTATAATAAATGTTCAGTGGTAAATTTCTTTAAAAGATCAACGGGATTTGCTTACAAATTAGCTGGAGGTGACCTAGCAGTAGTTGATACGGTAAAATACCTAGGTGTCACATTCACCAAAGACTTAACTTGGGGGACTCACATACGTAAAGTCTGCGGTCAAGCATATAAAAAATTGGGATTAATTAGACGCATTGTCGGCAAAAGTGACTCGAAGGTCAAGGAACGTTGTTACCACGCTCTTGTAAGGCCTCATTTAGAATACGCATGCAGCGTGTGGGATCCGAGTGAAAAAGGTCTCATTCGGGAAATTGAGAAGGTTCAACGCCGGGCAGCCCGTTTTGTAAAAAATTCCTACGATAAAACGCAAAGCGTCACCGAAATGCTCATGGATTTGGGGTGGGAATCATTGGCTGAGAGACGATTCAATGCAAGATTGAAATTATTAAATAAATTTAGATCCGCATGTTTCAGCACCGAGGTCTCGCAAATTATTCGTACTCCTACATACATTAGTCGCTTGGATCATGCATATAAAATTCGGGAAATAGATGCCAGAACTAGCCGACTCAAGGACTCCTTCTTCCCACGGACAATACGGGATAGCAACTGCAGGGTTATAGATAGCAAAAATTCCACTTGCCACCCTCAGCGTCTAATAAATAATTAGTTGTATTTAAATGCATGCTCTTCCACTGACCTTATGTGTTTTGTTATAATAACACATTCTTCCCGAATGACCTCATTCATGTTCTGTTCATCTGTTTTTAAGTTTCCCTTTCAATCCCTCGTCCCTCTCTGCGGGGGGAAATTCCTGCTACCTGCAACGTTGGGTCGCATTCCCTGCCAATTAGAGACTCTTTGGGGGTAGAGTGTTTCGTGGTGCATTTTCATGTGGTAGTGATGTTTCAATTTCTTGCTTGTTGTGTCCTGGCTTCCGTGTTGTAGGATGTCTTTCGTGCTGCATCATGGGGTGCAGTTTTTTAGTTGTTTTGCGGTATATGTGTTTGCATGAGTATTGGATGAAGGGATTTTTGCATGAGTGTGTGCGCTGCTGTGGGTGTAATTTTCCGTGTTGTTTTTTTTTTTTGCATGTGGTATTTTTCTTTTTTACGGTTGGTGACCTAACACCCCCCGCCACACGCCCTTGCGGCGGCTTGCGGGGTATTATGGAGATGTAGATGCAGATGATAATTGTAGAAGTAGACACGATTAAGCCAACACAGCTAGCTCTGCACAGGTGGGAGAGATTATAGTTAAGTTAGGTTGGGCCACTTTTTAATTGGTGTCACCTTTCAACGATAAGTGCGGCAACTGTAAACCACGTGAAATATTTTTCCCATAAGTAAAATGTCGATGGAAAAAACTTGATAGTGAATCAGGACCTGAGTATTAATTCTCCAACGAAGCTGACCGCCGCAAAGAGAAATATGTATTTAGCAATTTATTATTATTATTTAAGAATTACGTTGCAATTAGGCAATTGCCCTGGTGTCAACGGTCAAGTTTGATCAATGATCACTCTTTCAACGAAAATTACATACATACACGCACTAAAAAAACAGATAGGAGACAAAATATTCTTACATAGAATGACACTTCCACATCACATACAAACAAACTTCCACATCACGTACAAAATGCCGTCCACATCACATACAAACAATATTATAATAACTACAATGAAGTTTATTACCCAGTGGCTGCTTTAAATTTATTCTTAAAACTCCTAAAATTGGATGGAAAGGACTGAAACCAACCTCCAGGCAGCTGGTTTCAATCAACAAAAGTTATATTTAGAAAAGAGTATTTTTTCTTATTTGTTTTTTGCGTTCTTATTTTTATTTTGATACTATGGTCATTTTTTCCCTTAAAGTTAGGCTTTTCTATCTTTTTCCATAAATATTCCCACGCTTGGTCATTTTTAACAATTCTATACAATTCGCGCCTAACCTACTCCTTTTTCTCGTATATTTCAAACTCTCCCATTTCAGTAAATCTAATATTTCTGTGACATTATGTGTTCTTTTGTATCTTTCGAGTACATATCTTACTGTCTTTCTTTGAAATTTTTCTATTTTTTTAATATGTCCTACTATGGACGAGTATTCTAGGATAAGGATAACCAGTAACTTACATGTTTTTTCTTTTGTGGCTATGCTACTTCCTTTTAAATTTCTCATTACCAATGCAATGCTTTAAATGCCTTCCGTGACAAATTATCTACTTGGACTCCCCACCCAAGATCCCTAGTTAACTAAAAGCCTAAATATTTGAAATGACTGCTACATGGGATTATTTCTCCGAAAAGGGTGTAAATTTCCTTTTCTGCATTCTTTTTATTTGTAAAATTTATATGATTACTCTCACTTACATTAATGCCCATATTATTATTTGTAACCTAGTCACCAAGGCGATCGATGCCATTTTGTAGTATAGCAGAGGGGAAGCGATAGTAGTACTAAATATGGAAGTAGAGACTTCAAAAGTAAATACAGACCAGGCAGCAATAGAATTGTTTTGATAAGGATAAAAGCAGAGCAAAATCATTGAAAGGCAGTGGATCGTTGGCATGATCAATTTGAAGAGATAATTCAGAACTTGACAGGCAAGAAACACTTAGTAATTCTGTTAGATTGGATCTTTCTGAGGGATCTGAATGTTAGTTATGAGGAAACGTTTTAATAAAAAATGACTCCTAGAGAAAGAACACGATCACAAGGCAATAATTTAACTGAAAAGAACACCTGCTTTGAAAACGACGGTAGGTGTACACACTTTTCAAAATAAAAATGGAAAGAAAATCGTAACGAAAATTGTTTGGTTAAAAAATTGTTAACTATAGAATCAGAAACACATTTATCGACTTCAAACTCAGCCAGAATGTTGCATACGATTACAAATTCGGCACATGATTTAATTGAAATGACATGCACTTTGCTTCTGAAAATGGTCAATGAGAATAAGATGGTGATTCTGAAATGTTAAAGTTTGGTCGGGATGGAATCAAATAAAGTAATGAATATCAAAAATGGATTGATAAATACATTAGTTTCGATACAAGGATGGAAGTTGTCTAAGGGAAGTGGATATCTCTTGTGAACACGACAGCCGTTGGTGTGGAGTAAGCAGTATGAACAGTTAATAGAGAAGGAAATAGCTGGGGTTCAAGCAAATATGATGATGTCCATCGCAGAAAAGATGCAACAGTAAAAGTATAAAACAGAATCTGCTTAAAAAAGTTAAGATATGTGCTTAATCAAGAAGCCCATACTGCCAAGAAAAACGATGGAAAAAGCATTGTGAGAGCATGGAGAAATTATTTTTAATTATAATATTACTTTTGTACTCCATTCCCCCGGGTTTTGGACATCAAGAATAAAAAGACCAAATAGTATTTCGCTTGATCTGTGTTTCCGAAATCCATGCTGATTATGGAAAACTATATTCCTATCAACCAGAATGGACAATATATCTAGCAATGATTTTTTCAGTGATTTTGAAGGCTATAAATTTAAAGAAGTTAGTTTTACATTGTTCGGAATCTCCCTATCACCGTCCTTGCGTTGGATACACATAGAGCCTTAATTGTTTTTATGATAGTAGTTACGCAGCAAAGTGAAACGTTTCGGGGGCAAAGATAATGTGGGTCATTAGGAAGAGAGGGATTAGTTAACTAAGTTAGACATTAGGTGAAGATAAGAAGAAGAAGATATAACACTATGAATTTGGCAGCCGGATTTTGTTTCATACCTGATTAATTACGATATATGTTTGGGGAAAATGGAATTAGTGAAAATAATACTAATGAATAGAATGTAAAATATTAGGAGAAACAACTACATGGATGTGATGTGATTGAAAAGGAGAAGCGTTAAGCCTTAGGATAATGGAAGTGGTTACCGTATGGACGTGGGAGTTTTACATTTGACACCAATGTAGCACAGAAAATATTAAAAAAAGGAATACAGAATAAAAACAGTTGATTGAAGTGCCCTATTTGGGTATCATGAAGTTGTTTGGTAGGGTTGGGTGAGCTTAGTTCATGCACGTTGTTGAATATTATAAGAATAGACTGCAGAAATACAGGGTTCGTCCGGAAAATAAGTGTACTGACTCCTGGGCTGGGCGCGCCGCTCCAGGCGCGCCCAGCACCGCTCTGATGGGCTGCGATTGGAGGGGCGTATGTTGGCAAGCGACGCTGAAAAAGGCAGTCGGCTCTGAGCTGTGGTGTAGTGAGGAGCTCTGTTAACGCGAACCTCCACGCTCGACCCACGTCACGGAACGCGATGCCGAAGTTTTTGGAGCAGCGTTATTCCATCAAATTTGCGGTAAAGCTTGGGAAATCGTCTACCGAAACTGTCGGTATGATTAACCAGGCTTACGGGGAGTCAGCCATGTCCAGAAACATGATCTTTCGGTGGCACAAGATGTTCGTGGAGGGCAGAGAAGACGTCGACGACGAGTCTTCGAGAGGTTCCCGATGATGCCTTCGCGGGAGCGTTCCAGGAATGGGAACGCCGCTGGAACAAGTGTATCGACTCATAAGGGTCCTATTTTGAGGAATATTAGCTTAAGATATGTAAAAGTGCAATAAATTTTTTTTCCTGAGCTCAGTACACTTATTTTCCGGACGAACCCTGTAGTTGCCCTACTGCAAACAAGAACCTATAACAACCATATGGCTAAATTAATGAGAATAAAGGGGTATTTGGGTTATGTAGTTATGCATGTTGATGCACAATGGTGCTGTTTTAAAGAATTGTAGTCATTTGCACTTTTTCCTGCAATGAAGATTGTTCTAATTGTTTTTGGGGTAAACAATGCACAGCGGAGGGGACGAGAGCCAACGAGGGTTTGCCATAGTATTGAATAAAAAGTAAGGAATAAGGGTAGTTAGCACAGAGTAAGCAACAGATAGAATATTACTAGTAGAGGTAAAAGCAGAAGCGAAGAACTGAGCAATTGTTCAGGTCTATATGCCACCAAGCAATCATAAGGAGGGAGAAGTCGATAGGGTATACGATCAGCTAGAGGACATAATAACGTCTATTTCTGCAGGGAAACATTTGATAGTGATGGGGGATTAAAATTCGACGGTAGGCGAAAGAAGAAATGATGATGAAGGGGGGATTACTGTTTAGGAACGGGGAATGACCATGGGGAGAAAGCAATTGAAATCTGCCAGAGACAGGGGTTGGTTACCAACACTTGGTTTTGACGCCACAAAAGGCGTAGGTGAATGTGGAAAATGCCTCATGACTCAGAAAGGGATCAGTTACATTATATTCTGGTTAGGCACAGGTTTAGGATCGATTCGCACTGTTCCCCGGGAGCGGGTGTGGACTCGGATCACAATTTAGTACGCATGAGGCGTCGTATCCTATTCAAAAAATGTGGTAGGGGTGGTGGGTGAGGAAATGGAATGTAGAAGTATTAACTGGAATGACAAGGAAAGAGAATCAGCAGGCAAAAAGAAAATAATCAGTGAGGGTAAAGCCCTGAATTCTAGGGCTTTGCACAAGGAAAAATGGAAATATATCAAAAGAGGGATATCTAAAGAAAAAAATAAACTATAGGAACTGTTAATAGGAGAAGAATAATGAAACCATGGGTCACGGATGAGTTGATTAGAAAAATAAATGAGAAGGAAATAGAAGAATGTAAATACATTAGGCAGAAGAAAGTACAAAGAGTTCAATAATTATTTGAAATGGGTAAAAAATAGATCGAAAAAACGTGGCGGAAGACGTAGTAGAAGAGGTAATAAAGATTCTCCTTCTTGCTTTTTGTTCTAATTTCCACGTTATTGGATATATTTTTATTAAATTTGTATGTGTATGGGTATGTTGGATGATGGTATGTGTACTTGCATGCGTGTGGGTTGAGAATATTTTCGCATGAATGAATACGCCTCTGTGAGTGTAACTTTGCATTAATTTTTAAGTTTTACATGTGGTTATATCGTCTGTTACGGGCGGTGACCTAACACCCCTCTGCACACGCGCCTGTGGTGGTTTACGAGCTATTATGAAGATGCATGCGTGGTTAATGTAGATCCTTAGTTCTAGAGAGAGCAATATTCCGGTAAACGTGGTTTTTTTCAGGTTTAAAAAAGGGTTTGGACAAAACATCTCATAGCAAACTATTTACAAACTAAAAGTCTAGGGCCGAGATGAAAATACCCTGGTTTGGAATATGAAGAGTAGTCATATATGGTGTTCTATCTAATGCAGTAGAAGCAACTTTAGGTGTTCACCAGGAAGGTGCTATTGGACTACTTTTATTCCTAGTTTACCTTTACGGCATTAACTCTATAGTTACTAGTAGTACGTTTATTTGCCGACGATGCAAAGGTTTACAAAGATAGCCGTAACCCTGAGGATAAACTATTGGATAGATTTTTACTACATTCATTGGTGCATGAGTATGTGTATGTCAGTTGATGGTTAATATTTTTGCATGCGCGTAAGTTAGTGTTTTTTGCATGAATATATACGCCTCTTTGGGTGTAGATTTTCATGAATTTGTTGATTTTTCGCGTGGTTTTATTTTCTTATATGTGTGGCCACTTTTTGCGATTTTCTAGAAAGTGAAAGGCTTAAGATTTAGAAGGAGGACCAAAACCAGAGCAGGTGGAACAGTTTACGTATCTCAGAAGTGTTTTGGACCAACACGGTCAAAGTAGTAGGGACGTAAGGAGAAGAATTGCGCTAGGCAAAGAATCTTTCGCAAGAAGGGAGTTGATGACAGGGACGTCGAGTAAGGATATTAAGTAAAGGCTCAGCAATAAATTGATATGGAGCGTAGTTATATACGGGAGGGAAACGTGATCACTGAAGCAGGAGGATATGCGTAGATTTGAGGTTTTTGAAATGTGGGTTTGCAGAAGGATGATGAAGGTGAAGTGGGCAGAAAGGCAAACAAATGATGGAGTACTTGGTATGGTGGGCGAGGAGAGGAGATTATAGGGAGAAATCATAACAAGGCAAGAAAAATGGATAAAAAGTGTATTTATCCGCAGTTGGATGCTGAAGACTGTGATAGAAGTGAGAATGCCAGGTGAATGAGAAAATGGCAGGAATAGGATAGGTATGTTGGGCGGAAGGATGGGAGCAACGAGGTATACAGAGATAAAGAGGGACTTGTTGCAGAGTAAGTTGCTGGATTGTGTTTTGTCAGGAGAAACAAAATATTTAGTTGGTAGGTACGCCAATCCAAAACCTACCTTATAACAAGACAAGACAGAATTACAAGACAGAAAAATTATATAGGAAACACGAACGAGGAGATCTCCTACAAACTGCTGTACCATCCTTTCCCTCCGTCTTAAAGAATTTATACTACTTACTCCGCCGTTTAAACTCTGTCACCATTCCCCCTCACTCCGACCTACTAATAGCTACCATTAACGTAACTTCACTCTACACATTTACATATTTCCAACGAAACAGGCCTATGCCCCCTCCGAAATAATGTCTCATTACGCCCTCCTCAGCCTAGACACTTTAGCCCTCGCAAAGTTTGAATTTTCTTTCTAAAGCAGTTCCCATAGCAATGGAAACGAGGATGGTGCCATCATACGCCAATTCCTTCTTAGATCACCTTGAAGACACCTTCGTAATAACCACATCAAACCCTTTTCTAGGTCGGCGATATAGATTACAGTTTCCTCCTCTGGACATATAGTATATATATATATATGTATATTTTCCTTTACATATATATATATTTTCCTTTTCCTTATATATGTTTCTGTATATATGAGTGTATATATATATATACAATGTATATATATATATATATATATATATATACATATATATATATATGTATATATATATATATATATATATATATATATATATATATATATATATATATATATATATATATATACATTCAAACACGAAATCCCGCCAAACGGGGAATAAATGCTCATATATACAGAAACAGATATAAGGAAAAGGGATAGGAACACACATAAAGGACGAACACAATAGAGGTGGGGAAGGCGGAATCGAACGGATCACAAGAGTAAAAATATTTCCTTGACCGGGACTCGAACCTCGGATCTTTCCACTTGCCGGGCGGATGCTCTTAACCACTTGAGCTATCGAGGAAACGTAATTTAACCTGAGATCCGTGGGTCTAATATGTCGCCAAGCGCCCCGATTCTTTAGCCAAGAGATTGCGTCAGGGGGCTGTTTCACCCACCAAAGGAGAAGTACAACACACACAAGGGGAAAAGACAGTAGCTTAGAATTCATACAACATCATACAGGAAAGGAACAGTGCGTTTCGTGGCACGCATAGCCAGAAGAAAGAGATGAGCCACATTGGCCAAATACACATTCAAACACGAAATCCCGCCAAACGGCGAATAAATGCTCATATATACAGAAACATATATAAGGAAAAGGGATAGGAACACACATAAAGGCCGAGGTTCGAGTCCCGGTCAAGGAAATATTTTTACTCTAGTGATCCGTTCGATTCCGCCTTCCCCACCTCTATTGTGTTCGTCCTTTATGTGTGTTCCTATCCCTTTTCCTTATATCTGTTTCTGTATATATATATATATATATATATATATATATATATATATATATATATATATATATATATATATATATATATATATGCTTTCGTAGACGTAACACGGAAGTGCCGAATAGTACAATACACAGGAGCACACAATATAGAAACACAAAAAAAAGAAGAATACTCACACGTATTTTCTTGATATTTCGACGGAAACAATCCGTCTTCATCTGAAGATATAGAAGTAATGACTGCTGGAATTGTTGAGGTGAGGGGTGCGAGAATAAGGGAAGGGGGCCAGGGGAAGGGGAGAACGGGAGGCGAAGGAGGGGTGAAAGGAATAGTTGGGGAGAGGAAAGGGAGAGGGAAGGGGTGGAATTGACACAAAATCGGAAAATAGAACAATATGCTCACCGCAACTATTGCAACATACGAGACCCATAATTCAACCTACAAAGCATTGATAAAGACCTCGCAAGTCAAAACGAAGGCCACGTACACCAAAAATCATTCGGAAAAACACAGTGTCCAACCCCGATATGCTTTGCTTCCACAAAGTAACAATTTTAGGCTACTCCCATCAGTGAACGACATTGAGGCCCGGATGCTGATAGGCCATACAGATGTAAATTTAGGATTTAAATGACATATGGATTTATATATATATATATGTCATTTAAATCCTAGGAATGATAATTGAGGTGGTTTCCCGTTGCCTTCCTCAAGAGTGTTTTTAACGTGACACCATCACTTACTGGCCGCCCCATTGGGGTCAGACGCCATTGCAGCCGCCTCACTGAGGAACACACGCTGCGTGGACTACCTTTCGTCTGGCTCCTAACCTTCGACCTCTCTGGCATGGTTGACCCTACCAGGAGCAATCATTATTACTCCCGCCAGCACAACTCTAGGGGTCATCGGAACGCATAAGTCCTTCCATCACGTCAAGGTTGTAGTCCGGGGAGGCAGGAAAAGTGGATGAAAGGGGTATTGGCCGGCAGTGGGATGTTGAAGACTGTGATAGAGGGGAGAATGTTAGGCAAACGAGGAAAGGGAAGGAACAGGATAGGGATGTTGGACGGGATGAAGGGAGGAAGAAAGTACTGAGAGCTGAAGAGGGACCTGATATAGAGTAGGATGCTGGATTTTGTGTTTTCTTAGGAGTCACAAAATGTTTTATTTAGTAGCTGTGTCCATCCAAAAACCTGCCTTAACCGGTAGATTACCTAATAATAATAATAATAATAATAATAATAATATATATATATATATATATATATATATATGTATATATATTATTGGTAATGTATCGGCTAAAATAAGTTTTGGTTGGACGTAGGTTACGTAACTACACAAAGCTCCTTCTCTTCAATTTAGCATACTTCCTTCCTCCCTTGATTCTGTCCAGTATGCCTATTCTTTTCCTACCCTTTATCGTTTCCCTAACGTTTTTCCATCAACAAATTGAGCAATGTTGCTGCTTCTTTCGCACATATAATTTAAACTCTTCTACATCGTATTGAACATCAAAATGTTGTGTTTTCGTCTCTTCTGTCTCCTTTTTTTCCCCCTTAAATTCTATCTTCTCCCCCTCAATGCCTAGCACTTCCTCGTTTCCTTTCCTTTAACTCCATTTCACCTACGCCATCCTTCTTCACACTAAAAAATCAAAGTTTTAACGAGCCTTTTCTTAACATCCTCATTCTGTGTGTTTGTCATAAATTCCCTTGTTCTTGTTAAAATCTTTTTTACCTAACGCACTTTTTCTCTTTATGTGCCCACTACTTTTGACTTTTTTGCCCAGAAAACTTCAAAGATAAGTAAACTCTTCTACGTACTCTAGTTAATGAGCTCCTATTTTAATATTTAATAAAGCCTTTATCTTTCTCGAAAATAGCAGAATCTTTGTTTTATTTAAATTTATTCCCTATCTATACCTGGCGTCCTGACTTACCAATGCGTTCAGCGAGGCTAACCGAACTTATTTAATCAGCTTCTAAACTATTTTTTTTATTCCACACCCCTGATAAATATAAACGCAGGCTTGTCCAGAATCCATATTGCGGATTCACCCCCCTTCACTTTCCACGTCCCCTCTTCGGTAGGGTGTACGACAGGAATTCCACCTCGCCTCGCTCCCTCGCGCTGCCGGCTCTGCCTCCCTCAAGACCTGGAACATCAATCCCGTGCACACATTCTGTGATCCATCCTCCATTTAGCCTTACGACCGTGCCACCAAGTCTTTCATCTCTCTTCCTCTGTAACTCAGAGAGCACTCTGGACACGCAATCTTCGGCTATTCCACTTTCGGCCCCCTCTCACTGTGAAATTCGGTGGTCAAAGCGACGACCCTTGACCCTCGGTGCCTTTTATCGCCCACGTTAATATTTTTAGGTAAGAAAAGTATCTCATGATTTTAACGTAACTCATCGTCATAACTCATATCAACATATACTCGTAATATCATTATTCGAAAAGCTAGAGAAATAGAAAGAGAGGTAGTCATTGGTACTTGAGTGTGTGCCTGGATGTGTTTGAGTGCAATCTCCAAGCATGAAAGTTTTGGTATTTGTGAAGTGTACACAAAATTAATGCAATTTACCGTTTTTTTGGAGGAAAATCCCTTTCAAAAATATAGATATATGTACAATGCCAGGATCCCGGTCAAGACGTATGATTTTCACTCTTTTAAATTTCTGCATTTAAATGCATACTGGCGGATAACTCCGTTAAAAGTTACTCTCTCGGATTCTCCCACAGTTCTGTGAATTTGTCAGATCCATGGTAACAAAAAAGATGTCCCAAACAAATTGGCTGCATTTCTGAACATATGCCTATCGAATAAATTCAATTACAACATCATAAATCTGGCTATACCCTGATACAGGAAATAACGCACTTTTTCCACAGTATGGCTCTGGATGATATAAATATTCCCCCTATCCACAAAGCAGCCAGATTAGAAACCAAAGCCTAATGATTTGTAACGAAAAGAAAACTGTTTCTTCCTTATCATACATGATAGGGTGCATTAGCTCATGTATAAGCTTAGATGTTTAATGTTGTCTACAGCTTTGAATGTCTTATTTAATATATTAAACATTGACCTCAATTTGTTAGAGCGTTCGTCATTTATTACCATAATTTCTGCTCATAGAAGAAGCTTCATTATGTAACCGAATTCATTCCAGCACAAGAACTATGAGGGTTATTTTGCGTCCTAAGAAGGACTATGGTATAGGTCCCGTCATTAAAGCTTATTTCATACATTTACCATAAACTAACTAGTAAGACAAACATGTTTTATTTAGTTTATTTTCCTTTGAAAGAGTAATAAAAAGCCTATCCTATTTTAGTGAAGAATTATAACTATGAATACTGCTGGCAACGTCGCTTCTAAATTCCCAAGAATCTGTAATATTTTTTCTTTTTGAAGCCCATTTTGTTTCGACGAACGGTATTTTGGTGCATTTGAATATATATTCTGGCCGTAAAAAGAAACAAATTGTGAATTTTAGCTTAATTTTAAACAATTCGCTGAAAGATGACAAAAATTTACATTAAATTTTATTTATAGTTGTTTTTTTTCTTCCCGTTTCTACTCATTCTTATTTTCTTTCATATGGAAGCATCAAAATGAAAAATAACGGGTTTGCTAGAAGTCAGCTCAAAAAAGTACCCGGTCTTATATCTCGATATGAATATGCATATCACGTTTTAATTTGAACGAAATCAGTCGTATCCAAAGATCAAATGTATTGCCAAAAATATATGCTTTTCCATTAGCTTATCAGTTTTATTGTTTACTGAATCTTTTATGCTGGAGCGTATTCCATGAATAATGGAAAATTAATCAACAACACAAAAGTCTAATATATTTCACTACGAGTCGAATTAATGCTTGGACGTCGGCGTTTACCAACAGGATAAACTCTGCTACCAGTTTGATCAGGAGGAGCATTTTTATGAATGGAATATTAATCGTAAATCTCAGGGTTACTATTCAAGGCGGTAGTCAAGAGGTAGAGCGTTGGACCAATGACCGGGAGGCCTGGGTTCGATTCCCGGAAAGCCTCTCTGAGCACCTACAGCTCCACCCAAGCTATGTGATTTTTCGGGTATCAGATCTTCCTGGGAAACCATAGGTGGGACAGGGAAAGGAACTGGCCCCCCTACCCTGATGTGTGAATTTCACACGCTGTCGGGCTTAATACTGGGTGAACTCTACCATCACCTACCTAACCGACCTTCGGGTTGATTACTGTGTTTTTGAGTTATGCAAATTAAATACACATAAAAAAATATCAACTACCGAATAAATCACAATTTTTATCATAACAAAAAACAGCAGTCACCCGTCAAGCATCCCTCCTTCAGTCATAATAATGAATCTCTATGTAAGGAAATGCTTTCTGACTTATACATGTGTAAGTTTCTACCAAATGATTATGGAACATTCAATTAAAATCATTTCAAAGGGCAGTAGAATAAAATAATATTGAAGCTTCAATACCTACGGACTGAAAGCTGTCGTTATTTAACCTCCCTCTACAAAACTGACAATAGGTAGGAACGAATTAGTAACAATATACCAATTTATTTAACTGCCAATTAATTTTTCACCATTTCTTCCTTCGCCTACCGTCACATTTCAATCCCCCATCACTATCGAATGTTTCCCTGCAGAAATAGACGTGATTATGTCCTCTAGCTGATCGTATACTCTATCGACTTATCCCTCCTAATGATTGCTTGGTGGAATGTAGACCTGAACAATTGCTCAGTTCTTCGCTTTTGCTTTTACCTCTATTGTTAATATTCCATCTGTTACTTACTCTGTGCTGACTACCCGTCTTACTACCTTCCTCGCATGTACCTAAAATACCTACATTTTAATTTCCTATATCCATGTCACCATATATTCTCTAATTGTCCTGTCCTCAACACAATTCCACCTTTCCAAGGTACTGCTTTAATTAATTTGGTCTTTATCTTCTGCGTCTCCTGTGCTGCTGCTGTCGGTTTTGCTTTGCAAGGGTTTTGTGAATTGACGACCGCAGAAGTCTTGTATCTCCCGCTGCCGGGCACTACATATGGCCGATTGGGTTGAGTACTGATTTTCATCATAGAAACTGATTTTCTCTATAATACCCATCATGAGAATCTTGGGATTAATAATTGAAGTGATTTCCCGTTGCCTTCCTCATGAGTAACGTGATAACATCACTCAGTGGCCGTACACCTGAGGCCTTTGCAGCTGCCTCACTGAGGAACCGAGGCTGCGTGGACCTCCTTTCTTCTGGCTCCTAACCTTCGACATCTCTGGCAAGGGTGACCCTGCCATGAGGAATTATAATTGCTCCCACAAGCGCAGCTCTTTGATCAATGGAAAGCACAAGCCCTTCCTTACATTAAGGGTTTTAGTCTATGGGAGATTCTTTTACAAAAAATTTATTAAGAAATAATTCAAACTTTGTAAATTTACAAACATTTATCAATACGGTATTACCGGCTTCGCTGTATACAATAGGTGACATTTTTATGTACACGAAGAAGACACCCATGTGATGAAACCGGTAGCATCGTATGAATACATTTTTGTGAACTTACAAAGTTTGTCTTATTGCTCAAGATGAACGTTCACAAAGTTGAGAACGATACAATTCAAATATGTTTATTCATTCATTTTTTCCTGCTGAAGGGAACTGCTTTGAATTACATCCAACATTCTAATTTGGTTTTCTTCTTTGTCATTTATATTATTTTTTACTTTTTGTCATAAGTTTTTTTTTGTGATACATACGCACGTGTTCTCTTTCATTCTCTATCGCGTTCATCTTCAGTCATGCCCAAAAAAATTAATATGAATAATTTGAAGGATCCCCATAAATAGACGCACATAAATACCTACTTAAAATGAAGATTGCATCACTGCTCTGTAGCCTAAACGATAAGACTCCAAGACCGCAGTTCTCTCTGTCGCTCCATAATCCCCCACCTCACATTATTCTTTATCATGATTCACGAAATCACTTCGAAGTTGCGTAGTAACTTCAACCAATGAGCGCTATTCCACGAAGTATCAAAGCTCTGACCCAATTTGTGGGCTTCTGCCTCGCATGCTTCTATCAGGAGGGTTTTGCCCACTTGAAAAATGAATTGCGTTACTTTTCGATCACCAACCTACCTGAATCATTGCATAAAATTTTCAGATTTAAAGGGGAAATCAGATTTCTCCTTGGCTGAAGAACAGAGTCTCTGTTCACCGCCCGATCACTCGACCTGTAGTTCTCGTCCGGTCTAGCACCCCACTTGACATCTCTCTCGAATGGTAATGCTCTGCAGGTCAAACGCTAGGCCTGTCCCCGCTCCTCGTGAGCACGTATTCTGGCCGGGGCTTCCCCTCTTCTCCATCCCCTTCAGTACTCCCACCCACCCTTCTGTCAAATACTCCACTCCGTTCGTCAAATCCCTCACCTACCCCCCCTAACCCCCTCTGCAGAGAATCCTCGCGATGCCGCGACCCCATACCCTATATACCTTCGCAGATCATCAGTGGTCGCCCAAAATTCTTGATTTTATTTATTTAGTGAATAGGTGTTTAACATGTGGTGCAAGGACTGTATGCACTAACGAATTTTGGTAATTTCATCACGGAATGTGTTTAATGCATTCTACTCTCAGGTAATTGTGACATCAGAAATTTTTGTATCTACAGGTGCAAAATTCCATTGCTTACCTGGTTTAATAAAAATGACCTAAAACTTGCTTTTTTCAGTAATTTCTTTCCTTTTCCTTATTTTTTTTTCAAGCACGTCATATTTCCGGACAATATTATAGATTACATTTGCTATTCTATGTTAGATGGTTAGTTAAGGTTAAAAAAGTATGCTCATGCTTCGAAATATTGCAGTAAAACAAAGGAGGCAATTTTTCAGTGTGTCTTCAGCGGTCATATCAATAAAAGCTGATTTGTAAAGGTTAATCTCGTGTGAAATGGGTGATTCAATGCTATCCTATTCAAAAAGTTATCAAACAAAATTAAAAAATTATAAAACAATCCCATGGCCCCCAAATGGAACTCAAACCAATAGGTTTGCTCCTTAAGTGTGATATGGGTGTCTCAGTGTTTTTAAGTGTTTCAGTAGGATATAAGAAAACGAATTATTCTTGCTTATGAATCCAAAATCCGATATTCCGTACTAGGTATGCCTACTCTTTCCTTTTAGCAATTGAAATATCAGAAAAATGTTGTTTGAAATTAATACGTTTATATTACTTGGTGAAATTTAATGAAAGCTTGCCAGGGGAATGAGGCACTTGTGAGATATGAAAATATTGGAGAGGTACTTATCACAAATACATGGAAATGGGTGAAAGTGGCCACCGAGTCACAGAAATCATATTCAAACATTAAAACATTTTGCAAATAATATCTGAAATGCATACATTCCAGAGATAAATTGATACATTTATTTTCAGTGAATGGAAACATACATAATTAATCTTTATCTCTAATGGTAAATTTTATGTAAGTGTTTAAACCTCCTGCGAGAATATCCAGAACCTCTTCTTAGCAAAAGAATCCGTAGACAAGATTATATTTCCAAACCTTCCTCCACCACAGAAACCTACCCTCTTTCAATATGTACCACCTACTTGCATACTTGTACTTGTACCACTATACTAGCATATCTCCGAGATTCATCCAAAAAGAAACTTCTATCCTATCCTCAGGAACCACAATTCAACAAGTCGTTTTCCCAAATATCTCTCCGTTACTTTCAAACACCCCGCTAACTTATCAGGTCTCCTGAAATCAATCAATCTACTCATTTAATCTCCGTCCGCCCCAAAGCCCCTACCAAGCCCTGCAACAAACCAATGTGCAAAATAATGGTTGCTAGAATCGAGCTTCCTACTCTCCGACCCACCACTTAAATTCAAAACAATAGAACAGGCGTTTAATTGGCCACTTGATTCCTGAAATGAACCAGGCATAGATATCATACAATAATTATCCTAATCTCCAGACATTTCATCCCCCCTTCGCTCCCAAAATCAGATTCCTCGTCCTATTCCCTTTTATCTCGCCAACGTCAAGAATGTCGTGCTGCAGTTGAAGGGGACTTGCTCCAAGCCTCAATCTATGACCAAGGTTTTGAAGAGGTCATAACTTATGATAAGTCGTAGGCCTGTGGCTATGATCCTGAATCAAAATTTCCGTTTTTCCAGTTATCTTTTTCGAGATAAATGATAATGACACGCTGAATATGTGAGGTCCTAAGGGGAGTACTTCGAAAGGCACTAAGGCCTCTCTGTTCTGGGTAGGCTATTTTTCTCAAAATATTGCATGGCTCGAAAGTTTCCAAACAGACCCCATGCGTGTATTCTATTGGTATATTATTATCATACTTTTAGTATGTACTATAGAACCGATGGGTTAGAAATATGATTTAAACGGAGTTCATAGAATAAAATGTAATGGCTGTTATAACCATCCCAAAATTTTTGTTTAAGTTAAGAGGCCTGAGGTCAAATTGAATTTGTAGAGTAATAACTAGGAAAATGATTCAAACCATGATAAGTACTTATAAAGCTGTTGGCTAGGGTAGTGTAATTTTATTTAACCTGTCACATACCTTACCCATTACATGACCTTCAATCTTGAATTGCAGGAATGGATTGCCTGCTCTAAAAACACGAATAGTTTGGCTGATAGAAGGAATGATAATTACATTTTGAGGGGCCACTCATACAAAATATCTCAAAGGAAAAGAGTTCAGAGAATCTTTGTAGAAAAAGATGTTGCGTGGAGTCTGGACAGCGACTAGACCTTATTGAGACGGATCCAATGGCGTCTGAACCCAATTGGTTAGCCTTTACATTGATGACATTCGTTCAAACACTATTCTGGGAGGATACGGAAAACATCCCCTTATATTGCTTATTCTTAGACTAAATGTTACTTTTCAGCACATCTGTGGAGAAAATGGTTAAAAAAATGAGATGAAAGAAATGTAGATTCAAAAGAAATTCGATCGGGGATTGAAAAATTCACAATTACGAATAATCATGCTCCAATTTACCATTAAAAAATGAGTTTGCAAGCATTATGGAGTGCATTAGTAAGAAAGAAACTGAATGAAAGTTAATTTAAATTCAGAAGAAGTTATAAGGTTTTTGAAAATGTAAAAGGATAAATTATATACTAAAATTGAGCGAGTAGCTAAAATATTTGGAAAAGTGTCCCAATTTTGGCTATTTTGGAAAAAGATGGCCTATGCAGTAGGGACCTAAGAAGTGGAAGTGCGTTAGGTAAACTGGATTTCACAAGGAGGAGGGAATAGGTGGTAGGAGCCTTGAATGAGGATTTTAAGAAAGAAATTTAAAAAAACTTAGAAATGGAGTGCTGCTTTGTACCTGCTTGCCTGCACACCTTCCTGGTGCCATAATTTCAATATCATCAAAAAATATTTTTAATTGAGCTTAATCGTTAAAGGCAAATGTGACTTCAGCTTATGCAGAGAGTGTGTCCCAAAAATAAGTAAAATGATTTTTTCAGAATCTTTTAGAATAATAATGTTTGTCCCTAAGGAACATACAATAAGCGGTGAGTTTTAGGTGGAAGTCTTCAAATAGCTGCGGAAAAAAATCAGGAAGTGGTGAATAGCCAACTTAGGGATGCACCACGACAACACGCCGTCCCACAACGCCTTCCTCGTGGCCGGATACCTGGCCAATTACTAGGCCGCAACGCTGCCCCAGCCGCCCTAAAGTCCCAATGTGGAACATTTGGTATTCCTTTGCTCCAAAGAATAAAAAAGGATTTGAGAGGAAACCATTTTGTACGCTGAATTACGCCAAAAACGCCATCTGTAGGCGCTTGGACGAGGGTTATATGGACGCCTTCCTGGAAGCGTACCGCTACTGGCAGAGGCGTCGGCATCGGCGCGTCGATACATAAGGGTGCTGTATTGCAGAATTTTTGAAATTTAGTAATTGATATTTACTTGATCTGCCATTACTTTTTTCAGACTATTACCGAACACGATTGAAATAATTTTATTGCTTATAGTATTTACTTCATTATTATTTTGGTATTCATCCGAAGGTAGGTTTTGGAGGGACTCGGTCAATAAAATTTCTCCTGCCCGAACGCAAAAGTTAAAATTGGGCAAATTTTGCTACAACACATTTCCGAGATAGGTATACTGTTGTTTCACCTGATCTAGGTAATGGACTTCTATTTTGATGTTACCTTGACCTTTCACTTTCTGAAAAAAGGTACAACCGTCGTTTTGTTTACATGTATTCTTATCCCATGCCTATCGCACTGAATTTCTAATTCACTCAGCAATTCTTGCAACCCCTTGCTGACTGACATGCTAAAGCTTGATCATTAGCAAATCTAACTAATTCTATGAATTTTCTACCGAACTTCATCCCTATCTCTAGTACCTTCATCTAAATCTACGTCTATTTTTAGTACCTTCATTTACATCTACATCCACGCCTATTTCCTTCACATTTCCTCCACATGCACGTTGAACAGCACAGGTGATAATGGACACCCCTGTGTTACTCCTCTACCTAAAACTACCCATCCGGACTCTTCATCCCCTTTCGCATCTGTACAGTCTCCTATCCTTCCAATTTAACCATTTTCTCTGAAATAAATTCCTAAATTATACCTAATTTACTCTATGGAACGGATTTAACAAACCTGCAAAAAGAAATATGCATACATCCTGATTGTGCTCTATGTTTCTCTCTATTGGTAACCTCATTATTGCAATGGCATTACACGCTCCTCCCCATCTTTGAACCCAAACTGATTTTCCCCTTAGTAATAGTACCATACTCTCAATCCTCTTGTTGATCATGCTTAGAGCTTCTTCAGCTGCGTGCGATATCAAACTCATAGTTATGGAGTTCTCACATGAGGTAACCTTTACCTTTTTTTGAAATAGGCACTAATACTGATCCAACGAAGTCTTCCGGCTCAATTCCACTCTCATAAATGCTACCCATTAGTCCATGAACCCTTTCTCCCAACTTTCCCAAAATCTTCAAGTGGCTCCGCGGGAACGTTGTCTACCTCCTTCGGTCTTATTTGATTCCGATTAGATTGAATAAATTTATAGTTTTCTCCCGTCGGGCATTCCCTTTTACTTCATCGTTCTCTCTTTTCTCACTCTAATCCGCCCCTTTGTCTTTTACCGCATTTAAATTCCCTGAAGATATCAATTGTTTTCTTACAAGTATATTCATAATAATATCGTTTTAATGATCGCGTTCGATATCTATTTCTTTTTACCAATCAATGCTTGTCGGCATTTATATGTGAATATTCATTGGATCGACCGGTTCTGATCTAAGTGCATCTGTTAATTCATCTTTTTCTCCTTCACTACACTCATTCCTAGTTTCCTATTCAACACCATGGCTACCTTACGTTGACTCTTTGCTACTTATATATTACTCAGTAATTATCGCTTTAATATTCCCCCATGTAATTATCTACTTTCTCCATCTATTTCGTAATGAATATTTTCAAGCATTCCTATCCTCAGCATTGTCCTATCATACCGAGTACCTTTTCTCATGGTGGATTTTCTCCTCACTTTTATCTCCTGCTTCCATCCACTCATTAGCGCTGTTGATTAAATTGAAGGCCTCGTCTCCCCCGCCGCGGCACACGACGCTCGGCCCCATGGACCAGGTGCCGTAGATTCTGGGACTCATTGTCGTACTTGGTTCCTTCATTAAATCTTGAATCAGATAATTTAGTTGTTTTCCTGTAATCTTCCTCAGCAGAGGTTTTAACGTAGCACCATCACCGAAATGGACACCCCAGTGGTATAAGATGCTTTTGAAGTTACCTAGTTACGGAGCAGGCTTTCCGTTGACTACCTTTGTCTGTCTCCTGCCGTTAGACCTACGTACCTGGCATGGGTAACTCCTCTGAGAGCGGTATTCATTCCTTCCGCCGAACAGCTTTATGCGTCATAGGAACACCCTAACGATTTCACCTCGTGAAGGTTCTAGTTAGTGGAGAGGGGGTTTGTTTTTAATACTTAACATATCATCACCGTTACGCTCTTCGGCGAAAAACATCGATTCAAATTACTGTACAGTACCAGTGTACTAGTCACCTAGTAAGTGGACTAATCCACTTACTAATCCACAGTCGACAGCGAGTAACATTTCTTAGGATATCTGATATTCGGAAAGCTCAGGCCTGTATTATTAAATTCTAGATTAAATATTCTGAAAGAATACTAATCAAACGATTTTGCTTTCAATATCGAGGGAATAATAATCCAAACAATATCCGACGTCGGGGGATCAACCAGTGGTTACAGAAAACCAGGAATCAGTTTACGTAATTAAGATTCAAGATGTGGTATTTCCTTACAGAATTGAAAACCAATATAAATCCAAGAAATAACCAATATTTTTTTATGCTTTTTACAAATTTAATTAAGCTTTAAAGATGTAATGGCTCGTCTTCCGGCAAACTTTTTCAAACTCACTTCCGTTCGAATGCAATACCATGTGCTATTATAGGTAGCAGGCGAGCTGACTATAAATTGTATATTCCTGTTTCTTCAGCCTTGCAACTGTGAAAAAAAGCGATCTACGCCTAGTCATTCTAGCGCACCTTGTGAATTACACCACAAATTACATGAGTTAAATTACCGTGAATCCGATTACGTTTCGCTTTGCACTCCTTTGTGCATACTTGAATCTGGTAAACGACATGAGTCACCTTAGTGGACCCTAAAAAATCCATCCCTACAGGGGCCGTTGAATATTCAAGACAAGCGGACGAGATCCAATTTCCGGGGGAATGGAGGGAGTGTAGAGAGCAGCCGCTGGCTGTAGTGCCGAACCTATAGGCAAGGGAGCACTTGGCTCTTGCGCAACGATAATATTAGTGATTTTAGATTGTCAACTAACATTTTTAGTGTAAATATTTTAATAATCTTGAAACATTCCGCGTCATTCATTTTAGAATCAACAAAGACTAAATAAATCTTTTGATTAATGCTATTTGGTTGCTCCAATGGCGTCTAATGATAACTGGTATCAGTCCAATCTTTCATGTGACCATTTTTTTTGGACTTTGCGATCGATTATTATCAAACTTCAATGCCAAAAATGTGCTTATGGAATTTTACATTGATGGCGAACGATTGGATACTCATTTTCGAATTGCAAATAAATAATTACATACACGGTGGATACATACTCCTTCAGCCGCTATATCGATTTTGTGACATCATTTTTCGATCTATTTTCTTTTATTGAGTCTTTAAATATTCCGTTATTATTCTATTTTCATTATCCTTTCGCTTTCTGCCCTCTATTATAAACATTTAACAGTTACTTCAAAGTAATACTAGAATGCGCCAATATCTTCATATCATTTATTTAACTAAAATATTGTTATGCCAATAGAACTTCTCATATTTTTACACGAAATCCACCCTAGTCCTCTTTCTCGTTTACTGACAAAACGGCATTGTTTTGTATGGCAACCGGAATTGACCCAATGAAAGTAGACAATTTATGTTTGGGCGAATTAATGCGCACACTTTGCACATTTTGAGCAGCTGGCGTAATGTAGAGAGATGAGTTTGCTAAATTATGCATTTCAATATGCATGGAAATAAGGGAAGGGGCCAAAAGTCTTACTTAACGATTGAGCAGCCCCATGCAGTTGCTGACAGCGAATGCACATAAGGAAGGAGTGAATGATGGCTTTTGGGAATATATGGCCCACTGTTATGGAGGGCGTCTATAGGGTTAACTTTTCACTCGAGAGGAATGATGTGAAATGGCGTGTATTGCTGTTGAACTCATAAAGAGACACTAATGTATTCGTCGGTCCGTTGTGGAAATCTGCTAACAGTGGACGCATTTTCACCCGGAACGTGTAGTTTTAGAAGTCAGTTTTCACCATGAGAAGGAAGAAGAAGGCACCTGTAAAACCAAAGGATCTGTAGTTTGTCTGAATGCAAATTTTTAATGCCATCAAATGGTTTTGGGAGATTCAAAAATTAAAAATATTGGTAATCTTATCTTTTTAAATAGTATCTTAAATTTAATACATAGCAGTTGATGAATTACATACTATAATGTAAAATTAAGACACAATTAGAACATCGGATGCATAATGGAAGCATACCATTACAAAAAAAGCAAAACACAGTAATCAACCCAAAGATCGGTTTGGTAGGTGATGGTAGAGTTCACTCAGTATTAAGCCAGATGGCATATGATCTTCACACATCATGGTAGGGGGGCCAGCTCCTTTCCCTGTGCCGGTTATGGTTTCCCAGGAAGATCTGGTAACCGAAAAATAACATAGCTGGGATTGGGCCACCGGTGGTTGAATGCACGGTCGGTACACGCCGGTAGTCGACCGAAAGCGTTTTACACATTAGTGAATATGTTTTTAAGGATTTTTTGTTGCATTTAATCAGATTATCCATACTCCTCGTCTTGAAAGTAATTTCGGTTCTCAAACCCAAACACCCAGTTACCCAAAATAAATGAGCCTGTTAATGTTGAAGATTATATGAAGCGTCTGGGGGGATCAGGATGGCGCAATGGCTTACATACTGGCTTCCCACCCAGATATTTTTCAGTAGTATCCCGATCCCTATTTGAGGTGTTTTGTGGAGGGCACTTAGAGTGAGTACGCCGTTCGACGGATGGGACGTTAAACTGCGGAACCCTTGGCGCCTTTCGTTAGGAGTAGATTTGCGCCATTAGGATGAAGGGTGGAGAGGGCTTCTCCAACCTTCAATCTATTCGCGCAAATGACCTCAGCCGTCGGTCCCCCTTACTACTACTCATAGCGCCTGGGCCTACTCGAAAGGAGAAAAGGATTTTCTTGCAGTTAACTGCTCCTTGAAAATGCCGTCGTGACCCCAGTTTTTAGGCATGCCGAAATAGAAATATCGATCAATTGGTTTCCTCATTGGAATATAAAGTATTATCCTCCCTCCCTTTTTTTCTGGATCCAAATTACTCCAAACGGTAAAATATCCTTTCGGTATACGTGATTGCTTTCGAGACTTCGCAAAATAGAATACATTGGCCTAAAAAGAGAAAACTTACCGATGGAAATAATTTTTTCTGCGTGCCGGACAGGTTCATCACATAGGCAAATGTTTGGCTCAAAGTTAGAAATTAGTAAGATAAAGTCCCACCATTAGTGTGAGTACTACGTGAACTCAAAGGCATAAAACCTGGTTAGTCTATTTACAACCAATTTTTTATCGAGGCACTGGAGGACACTGGTAACAGGAAATGTCGATAGAACATTTAAGATATCTCATATTTGACTTAAATTTTAGTTCTTAAGTAAGAGCCTCTTCCTTTTATTTCTCTTCAATCCCTCCGTTAACAAAACTTGGATTTTACGCCGTCCCCCGCCTCACACACGATTCATGGCGCGCTCATCACCCTACCCGTCAGTATCCATCCCTTATTCACTCTAGACCTCCATTTGAAATTAAATTGGATTGCACTGAAGGAGCAATGAGCTTATAGTGAAACCTTATTATAATGAAATACCACTGGAGATGAGTCTCGATTTTATGAAGAATAATAAAAATCACTTTTGCTCCGAGGTTTAAAATATGAGAATACAATATTTGAGAGGTGTCTTTTCTAAATATTTTAACAAAGCCCATCACACTGTAGTCAGCTGGATCATAATTATATAATGAATAGTATTTTTAGTCCTTAGTTATTATTTTCTTAATAATATGTAAACGTTGATATGATATTTATTTCATATGAACCTTAGAGAGAGACAGAAAATATTGAGGAAACAAAAACAAAATGTTTCGTAAATTTCATTTGATTTTTATCAGTAATGTTCACAATCCAGGGAATTTTGAATTGCCTCATGTTTAACTGAAGATAACTCTCGTGGTCGTGGCTTAGATAATGTTTATGGTTAGTGATAAAATGGAGCTAAACATTATTAAAATCCTTCTAAATATGTAAAAACTCAGCATGTTAAATCCTGATATGTCCTAATAAGTGCTTCACTAATATTGAACATAAATAAAAATTAAGAAATAACTAGTTCGTAACTTAAAAAAAATGGTCATAGTGACCTCAGTATCTCCTAAAAATAAATAAGGAAACTTCACAACGCACTCAAAACTCTGCGTTTTTAACAATGAGGGAGTATATTATTCGTAGTTTTCCTTTTTAGTTAATGACCGTTATAGATAATGATAAAACATCTGGTAACTTTGAATGCCTAATTAAAGGCATGAAGGTTACTTGCTTAGTAAAAATGCCGTCAGTAAACCCTCGTATAAACTCTTCTGACTCTTTTCAGCAATGCTAAATGTAACAGTAAGTAGGAAAAAGAACTAGGTCAAGTATAAATGAAAGTAGAGAAGAAGATTTGAATATTTAACACGACAGTAAGAAATGCGTCAAATATGGAGTAATGATTGAGTTGGATCATGTATGAAATTTCATCCAATAACTTTGTCACCTGTGTTGATGTTTTCCGGATTAAAATTACTAATTGTAGGAGGGGCCTAATGAATAAATGGTGGTAATAACGACTCTATATAAGTTAAGTATGACACTGCGAGTAAATTGACTATTAAGTCAAATATATAAAAGCACACCGATAACTACATACAAGCTGGCTCACAAACCCTTACCGACAATAGATTGCAACTTTTCATTGTTTACTAAATTGATTGCTTACCGTTCTTTCCAAAGAAATACAATACGAAAATGAATTTAGAAGCATAAAACACGCAGTCACAATAAATGGATGCGAACCTATACAGATAGATAAAATTGTCACCAACCGGATTAAAAAGCACACTTCACTCGCACCATTGAAAAATCCCCCCAAAATAGATTTCTTTCCATCCCGTCTGAACCAAAACTCACTAATGACTCCACAAAATGTTCAAACAAGTGTACACTGGCATCATTTTCAGAAACCCAAACACCCTACAAAAGTTACATCTACATCTACTCTAAAAGTCGCCGCAAGGGCTTTTGGCGGGGGTGTTAGGACACCACACGTAATTAAGAAAAAAAACCGCATACAAAAGGCAGACATTTATACCATCCGCAACAAAAACATGGCATACACTCATGCAAGGACACATACCCCCCACACACATGCAAACACTCAAACCACCAACTAACATACACACGCACCTACAAATACTCCTAATATCCATGCAATGCCTAATTTTTTTCCAACTTGTAAATTCAATGTTTTCAATGTATAAATTATTAAATACCGGGCAATCTTAATGGCAAAACGCTTACATTAGATAACTCTGGTATTGACGACTTTTATTTATGCACAACTTATCGCACATCATCGCATGTGTCACACACCACAAAAAATTTCATGCATTGAACAGACAGAAAGCTATAATATGACTCGGTTCAAGGAGTAATTAGAACGCTAAAAAAACGGGCGTTTTCGGCCGTCGTAAAACGCCTTACACTGTAACATATACTACACTGAACGACATATCCTCAGCTAGTTATACGCAAAATTTCAGACTTGACGCCACCGAGAGCTTCCACATACATATTCACGGAGACAAAATTATGACCAACGTACCGGGAATCATCCTGAACTGATATGGAAAGAGCATCTATATGAAAAACCTCACCCATAAAGTGCTTTCTGGGTTTCTTGCCTCAAAAAATCACTCATACGCTCATTTTATCGGTATTCTGCCCTTTTGTAGCCAATTATATGTTTCCATATCCATAATTCCATATCCACTTGTGATGATATCCTTATATTTTATAAAGCCCTTCGCAACTTTTGTATTTTTTAAAATCAAAATGACCTAGTTTTGAAATTTTAAACTTTTAATTGGATCTGGAATTGCTTGAAATTGATTTTTAAAAATTTCTCCCATAATATTGAACCAAAAAAATAAATTTTCTCTCCATGATCTCATTCAAACAACCCAGAATGAATGTTACCAACCATTAGCCCTATTGCAGCATGTATACATTTCTAGGCTTAAAAATACTAATTGTTTATTTTTATTGAAAAATATACGACATATGAGTTACACGCTGAAAATGATCTGCAAAGGAGATGGAAGAAGCAAAGATTACCATATTATTTTGTAGGCTATACCATAAGTATTGGCATAGAAAGTATATTCGTAACTTGTTTTAAAAAAAGATGTTTCAATTGAGATATCTTTTTTTTAATACTGAAACTTAAAAAAAGGATTCCAATACTGGTGATATGAAATGATATTTCCGAGAACCTTAAATAAGAAACTTAGCGGCAGTATTGAAAAAGGGAAACCTGGAAACACTAATTGAATTCTGAGAATAATGGGCTGTGTTATGTGAAGGCTGATGGACTTTAAATGTAGGCAGGAAGAGCGGCAAAGCAAACAAGTGGACCATTTGGGTAAGGTTTTCGACAGTTACTATTTTGAAATGGTTTCACCTTATTAGTTAACACAGAAATTCTGATGCTAGTGATCAAAAGAGATGAATTAAATGAGATAATGGAATACAGAGTGAAATTGGAAAAGAGTTACTATGGACATTGGACGAAGAATGCACAGGAAACTAAATAATAATAATAGTCAAAAACACTCTGAAGAAATGTTAATGGTGTAGTAGGAAGGGCTTCAGTGCCAAAAGAAGGGCAGGAAAGTGATTGAGGAAAATGATTCGGAGATAATAATGCAGTAGCTTGAGAGGCAAGATATTGTAGAGAGCCAATGGAATATTTCTGGGCAAGGTACAAGCTAGCTAAGGGATTGCAGTTATCATTGTGACTTACAGATTGAATACGTGAAAATCAGTATTGGATTAAACACAATAAAACCAATATATCAGTAAAAAGAACTTGGAGAGGTTGGATGCCTATAATAGACCATTCTCATTTTAGGAGTATAGACACTAGATCAAATGAAAGTATATTCAATATATACAGGCAAGGTCATGGCGTGGGATTTTTGGACTGCGCGAGGGATAATTTTCATCGGCTATTTTGAAAAAGGAAAAACTATCGACGGAGGGTATTATGAAAGCTTATTGCTACGCATGAGCGAAGAAGTCAAGCAAAAGTGGCCGCATTTGGCTAAGAAGAAAGTGTTGTTCCATCAAGACAATGCACATGCTCACAAAATAAAACGCAATGACCAAAATTCATGAATTAAAGTTTGAATTACTACCTCATGCACCCTATTCGTCAGATTCAGCCCCCTCGGATTATATTCTGTTCGCAGACTTGAAAAAATGGCTCAGTGGTAAAAATATTTCCAACCGTGAAGAAAAGATGTCAGCAGTTAATGGCTATTTTGAGGATCAAAACAGTTCTTGCTGTAAAAAGGGTATAGATCTTATTGAACATCGCTGGGAAAAGTATATAGAGCTGAAAAGAGATTGTGTTGAAGAATACGAGATACACATTTATATATATTACTCGTATATACATTTTTTCCAAAATATTTGTGTTTTCTTTTTTTGGGTCGGGGACTTCTGGGACCATCCTCGTGCACTCTGATAAATATTACATATTTATTGAAACATATTACGCTAAATTGAAAAATATAAAAAATATTGTAAATATACTCATAGCCCATAGTTTTTAATATTTGGTGAACATTTGAAAGCTGTTCATGTCATTATATCCATTTAAATCCATACAAAAACAGGTGAAAATTGACCTTGCTTGTTGATGCGCTAGGAGAACCAAAAAATAATATTACTCCTTCATGACTCGAGAGTTGTGAATAAAATTTCCTCCAGGTACTTCGCAATAAATTATGTTTACCATAACGTTCGTAAATGCGTCAACATTCGCAACATTGGCAGCTGCTCATCTTTTGTGTAGTCTCGGTACACCAGAAATTTCCTTTGCTCTCCATATGTAGTCCACAGCTACCAAGTAAATGCATTATTAACCTCAAGTACCAGGACAACCAAGCACCTTCTGGACCCCCTACACAAAAGCTTCCAGAGTGTGCTCAAGGTGCTGTTCAAACGATTCAGTTTACTATTTCCGTCGTCTGGGGAGCTTGCCTGAAGCCAAACTATGCTTTTCCCATGTATCCTTCCGTTTCATTTTCCCCATCAAAACTGGTATTTACGATATGATCCTCGTGGATTTTCTGCTATCATCAATCATGAAGTGTATAGGTGAGGTGATGACTCGGCTAAAAACCCTTCTTTTGGGGATTAAGAGCAATCTTCTCGTCATCCATTCCTGGGAAGATTCTATTATAAGGGCGGAAGGTTGTACAAAAGGTTGGAAGCATTTGTGAAATGACCGGTTTTCCAATTATGATCACTTTAGGTGCAATTGGGATGGAATAAATTTATCCACTTTACCACTAGTTTTTAAGATGTATCACAATATATTGGTGGAGTCAGTTCTTCATCAAGCTGTAGTAGTTTTAAGGGATGCGAACGACAGCTAAGGTCATTTGCACCATTAGAGATGGACTTGCAGGGTACTTTTTATCCGTGTAAAATGATAATATGGCAAAGCAGACATTATGGAAGGATATTGGCAGTGATTTGGAACACAGGGAATCACATCTAAATGGAAAACACCGAGATAAGAATGCGCTTTTCTTCACAAACTCTATATACTATATAATAGAGTGCATAAAATAACTTATTTCTAGCGCTAAAAAACTTCAGGTATATATTAGTAATTATTTAGAACACCTACACGTAAATACTCGGTCATACATGACTCACATATACGTCAAACCGGTTCAAAATATATATTTTTATTTCCCGGAATAAAATATGTAAATAATACTTGGAATATAATATTCAAAACGTTTTTCTGCAATTGTTTAAATTAATTAACTTGCCATAGCTAACTGATGCCACAGTGAGCACTTTATTGTAATGTATACGTATATGAGGTACTGTTGTTTATTTGTAAATAAGAGATTTAAGGAAAGCTTGTGTAACTACTCCAAAAATCTGCTGACCTGCTTGCTTTCTGTATATTTAAATCTAATCCCAATTTACGTAAAATTATCACCAAGAAAATACTTAAATATGTTGCTATATCTCTGTTCCACGAATTAGCCCATGATATAGTGAATTATAGTCAAATATAATCTTTTTATTCTTATTTTCTTTCTTTTTTTCTTTCTTCCTCCTTTTTCTCTCTTCTTCCCTCCAATAAGTTCACTTTAAATTACTCCGGGAAAAAGAGCACCTTACAATATCGGTCCATCTATGTCAATCGCCAAGTAATTGAGAACAGCTATGCCTGGAGGTTTTTCATTATTCTCAATGTATTTTAGAAAAAAAACTCCATTGAAATGTTTCCACAAATCGTGAGTAGAACTCTTGTACACTACCATTCTGCGTCTTAACTAAGGTGTAAATCTCGTTCTTTAAAGTCCAAGGTTTTGAAAGCAAACAGGTTCCTTACCCTCTCATTTAATTCGATGGTTAATAACAAATGTACTAGATTTTTTCATAAGCTTCCTTGGAAAAGGCCGTTTTACTCGTTACTTGCTAGGATATCGTCGAAATAGAAATTTTGGAAATGTTTGATTCATCAGTTTTGCTACAAGATGCTACCCATATCCTCCAGAAAAGGTAATTCGGGTCAATTCTTTAGTTAACGGATATTTGGTACGTAAAAACAGTTTAAAACTAAAAATTCTGAACCACATTTCTTGATTTTCATACCTATAGTTTCCCGTCAACTCCTACCACAAATTCAGGAAACTGGACGTGCTCTTTGAATCTTTTGACTGATTCTATGCTCTACTTTTCTTTCTTTTAATTGATCCTTCTTTACTAAACTCTGACATAAAGAGGGGTATTAAAACACTCCAGACTTTTTCGTAAGTGCCATTGTCTATTAATCTCATTGTAATTTTCCCCAGTATGAATTGGTAGTGGAAAAATATGAACTGTTTATCGATGCTTTCTGAATACATTATGCAAAGTTTGTAAGGGTCCTTTCAAGAATATTTTACTGGTCATCGAATGGACTTCAATTTACCCTAATTATTTTTCTCCTTAATAGTACGAGAGCGTATGAGCAAAAGCATATTCGATAAAATCTACGCTGATACTGTTGATAGGCCAACCATGGTAGAGGTCATGACAAAAGTAGATGCGTATACATATTCGAAATATTTTGTTAATGACGATTTTCATGCCGCCACTATTTTGGTAGCAGCAATTATTTGCGTATTTCGTCTACGAATGCCCCTGTGACATTTCTTTTGGATGCTTCAAATTAATTTTTCCAGCCGACCGAAGCTGAAAATAAATTAAACTCTGGTCTATTTTATTTTCACCTTAGTAATCCTGCCAGTAGAGTAAGGATGGTATTCTATGATGCTACTGTGATTTTCCCGCGCATATCGGGGAATATCGGTGAATATCGACGAAAAAGCATGGTAGTTACTGTTTGTGTAGTTATTGCATTCAGTCAATGTCAAGTTTTCGATCTGTTAATCTCAATTTTATAATTAATTACTGAGGCGGTTACTTACAGTCAATTCCTTTTAATCGTCGTTTGTTAAGCGTGTTCAGGGACTTCGGAAATATATAGCCTCGACTGTTCGACTGGACAAAAACAATTTCAAGCATTAAAGTCTCTCGCCTGACCCATTCTCTAGGGTTTCAGCTCTCTTGGAAACAAGAATATGCCACGAATGAAAGTTTTCCATGGATGATTACCCAAAATATAGTTTAGATGAGTCTAATGGTAACAGATATAATCAGAGTCTTCGATACTTGCTTGAAGTATTCATTTTCTCTTAGAAAGAAAGCTATCCTGAGATCTAAGTAAACAAAATTTGCAGTTTTTGCATTCCAAAATAATAAGAAACAATACTAGGTTCCTTGCAGGCTTCAAAAATAGTACATATGCGATCTTACATGTCTAAGTTTCAACTGAAGACAGGATTTGACAATCATCATTAGTATTTCAATCCTAGGTTTGGCTTACTGCAAGCCCTCCTTTCTACTCTATTTCATTCAATTCCCTCAATCCCTGATACCTTCTTTGTTTTACGTACTTCTTAATTTTTCCTATGTACATGCCTCTTGGTCTTCTTAGTGGAACATTTCCTTCTATTTTTCCTTCTATTGTCTTCCTAATCAATCCATTGTGCCTCAATGTGTGTCCAATCCATCTGTTTCTTCTTTGCCACAGAGTTCTTCATATGGTAATATCCTGTTCTGCTATTCTACAAATTTTCTCGTTCCTTACTTTGCCTGTCCATTTACTCTTCAGCATTCTCCTCCAGCACCATGTTTCAAAGGCTTCTATTCCTCACTGGTCCCCTTTCTAATGTCCCAAGCCTCGGAACCATTGAACACGAAAGTCTTGACAAATTGCTACCAGTCCTAGGTTCTTTGAACATAGTTATTGCCTCTTCGTAATGAATGTGTTTTTAGCTTGGGCTGTTCCTCGCTTGATATCGGTCGAACCTCTTCCATAGAATGTCATGCTACTGCCCAGGTAGATGATGGATTCCACTTGCTATAGTTTAACCCCTCGAATTGTGATATCTGCATTCAGCTCTCTCTCCCACACACAAAAATTTTAGTTGTCTTCTTGTTGATGTTCATTTTATATTCCCCCAGTACTTCGTTCATGACACTTAGAGTTGCTTGCAGGTCCTCTCTCGTTTCCGCCACTACTGCGATGTCATCTGCAAACCGGAGCATGCTGATTTCTTCTCCATTTACCTTGACTCCTTTGATACCCAATATTTGTGTTTTTTTATTGCCTCTTCCAGGTACACGTTGGATATTGCTGGCAAGAGGTTGCATCCTTGTCTTACTCCTCTCTTTATTTTGGCTTCTATTTTTCTCCCATTTTTCGTTTGTATTGTTGTAACCTGATTCTTGTAGAGGTTATGGATAATTCTTCTGTTGTTGTAGTCCAATCCAAGCGCTTCTACTATCTTTAACATATTCTTCCATCCGAAGTCATCGAAGTTCATCTCCAAGTCCACGAATGCCACATATAATAGCTTATTTACGTGTCTCATTTTTTCGACCACAACGCTCAAGCTGAGCCTCACTTGCTCCTCTGTTTTTCTGAATCCAAATTGGTTTTTCGAGAAGTTTTCTTCTATCCTTTCTTCTATTCTTCGGCTTATTATCCGAGCATGGAATTTTAATGCTTGAATCACCATGCTCTGGTCTTAGTTCTGTGTTCTTCGCATTTATCTGTTTTCGGTTTATTCGATATTTTAATTATTATATGAACTTTTCTCGAGGTCTTCTGGTATCTTTCCGCTGTCGTAGCTATCTTTGATTATTCCATAGAGGGCATCCTTCACTTTGACCTTGGGTGCCTTGATTACAGTGCCTGTATTACTTAGTTTATCTTGTTAATTTCTGGTGCCTTGTTGTTTCTCAGGTCCGCTACGGCTCTTCAGAATACGTTTTTTAACATCTGCGGACTCCGATCGTCTTTACCTATCATGCTTCCATCTTTAATTGAGCCATCTTATAGTGGTTTGGGAGCTTGACATAGTACTACAATGTATTCATTCCATTATCTATTCCCAATGTCATTATCATCTATTATTATTTTCCATTAGCGTCTCTGATGTTTTGCGATTTTGATTTTCTTTCCCCGAAATGCCTCTTCACTAGTTCATGAGCCACATCGTTTTTCCATTTTTCATGTTGTCATTAATTTCCTCGCAGCTGCTTTCTATCCATTCTTCCACTGCCTTTTTGCACTCTCGTATGAGCTGGCTCCACAACTGTTTATATAGGTCATCTTTGCTCTCCTTTCTTGGATTGCTGTTTTCTTCTTTCGTCTATGAGACCTCTTATTTGAGCTTTTATCCATGGCTTCTTAGATATTTCCGCCTTACTCATATATATATTATACTATACACTAGAGGTATTAGGTAACACGAGGTGTTCTTTACAATTAATCGCACCAGTATGTTAGCATTGACTTTTAGAATTGAGTAATCCATTTTATTTGTTAAGCATGTGACGCTATTATACTTGTATTTCTCAATGGTCTGCAGTTTGTGTGGAAAAACACTGATATTGATGGTAGTAATAATTTATAAATAAGAAACACAACACGCCTTCTGTACTGGGCTGGATCACAATAATTTTAGTTTTATTTTCCTATAATTTTGAAAGTTTTATTCTTTCAAATGACTTACGAGAACTACTCCTGTACGAGTCAAAACCTTAAATATTAAAAATTCTTTGGGTAAGTGCTCCCGTCACCCTTTCACTTCTACACTAAAAGAATTGGTAATTAATAATTAATAAAACCAAAGAAAATGTTTTAATGATAAAACCCTAGACTATGGTCATGCTGTGCCTATGTTTGCCTCATCAACCAAGTTACCTACATCAGATGCCCTTTCACCTGGAACCTCATTGGTGCATTTGATAGGTGTACCCTTTTATTTCGTTTCCCTAAAAAGTTTCAGGGGTTTATGAAAAATTGAATATTCTTTTTTCATTATTTCAGCCTTACGATGGAAAGAATTGTAATTATCTTTTATCTTCCAAGAAGACTTGGAAGTACAAATAACTTTCGTTCCATAATTATTTATTTATTCATTGACCCAAAGAGTTTCTCATTTTTAATTCCACTTTACTCAGCAGGTTTAAATGAATAAAATAAAATACTTTATTTGAAATTGATATAAACGTTAGTAGGAACGTGCTTTATCTAATCCATTGTCATAGCGAAAAAATATATTGTATAAACAAACCACTTTTTCTACTTTTCATTGCGAAAATGCTGCTCATTTGTTACAAATGATATTACCAAAAATAAGCAAGAGAGGAAACGCTCATTTCTTACGGTACATTAAAAAGAGAAGAGGGAAGGGTCAAAAAAACTTTGACCGATACTTTTTTACAAAGCTTGTATAAATTATATGTATATTTATTTAACTTAAAACCACATTATAAAGAAACTCTCAAAGTATCGGCTTTTTAATATTTCGGTAGCCCGACCACCTTTCTCAACGGAAGGAAGAAAACCGAGGATGCGGCGATAGACAGCTCAGGCATTGGCGAGCGGGCATATGGAAAATATGGTGTTTCTTTATCTTGAGTTTCGAAATGTATACGAGGTCTATTCAATAAATGCGGGAACTGGTTTAATCTGGCGGCCATGACGCAGACTATTGCCCCGCCCACTAGCGGCATGCTAGTTGCCTGAGACCCAATGAGCCATCAGTGTTTGGCGGATCGTCGAGCGCAGCGTATGATGCCAGTTATTTTAGTTTCTGTTATTCTCGTTTTTACTGGTTGTCGAAAATGGAAATTGACAAAATCACGGAGCAACGAACCAAAATCAAGTTTTTGATGAAGTGAGATAAAAGTTATCAAGATATTCCTAAAATGTTGACCACTTTTTACGGTGATAATACTCTGTAGAAAACAGCCGTTTTCTAGAGCATTGAGCGTTTTAAGATGGCCGACAAGACGCCAAGGATGGTGCAAGGCCGGGATGACCTTCAACCTTCTGTGTTGACGACAACATACATCGTGTGAAGTCCCTTGTCCTCACCCATTGTCGAAAAACTGACAAAATGGTAGTTGATGAACAGAATTAAGGAAAATTAATAGTACACACTATTATAACCTAACATTAGGGTTTACAAAAAAATGTGCAAAAATTGTGCCCAAGCTGCTGACGCCAGTTCAAAAGTTGAAAAGAGTTGAATCTCTTACCGACTGGAAAAATTCACTTGAAAACGATGCTGGATACTTCAATAGGGTGATTACTGGTGACGAATTGTGTTTTTACGAGTGGGACATTGAACTGAAATTACAAAGCAAGGAGTGAAAAACAAAAGATGACCATCGAACCAAAGGAACAAGAAAAAGCCGATCAAAAATTAAAGTCGTGCTCCTGGTTGTCTTTGATGTCGAAGGTGTTGTTCATCATGAACTTCTTCCTGAAGGACAAACAGTCAATCCGGAGTTCTACCTCAGAGTTCTCAACCTTTTGAAAGATCGCTTGCGTCGTGTGCAACCAAATTTGACTAAAGGCGGTGGATGGATTCTTCACCATGACAATGCACCTGCTCATTCAGCATTGATTGTTTGCCAGTTTCTGGCCAAAAATTCATGCACCATCCTGGATCATCCTCCTTATTTGCTAGATTTCGCCCCATGCGACTTTTTCCTATTCCTATAATGCGAAAATGTGATGAGAGGTAATTACTGGGAAGATGTGGACACAATAAAGCAAGAAACGACGAGACAGCTAAAAAGCCTAAATGCCGGACTTTCAAGGGTGTTCTAAACAGTTAAAAAGAAGATAAAATAAGTACAAAGCAGCGAGTGGAGAGTTCTTAGAAGGGAACAAAACCAATCTAGACTAAGTTTTTATGGCCTCAGTTCGCGTATTTATTGGATGTATTTATATATATGTGTGTGTGTGTATATATATATATATATATATATATATATATATATATATATATATATATATATATATATATATATATATATATATATATATATATATTAATATTTGGACGGGGCAATAGAACACAAATAAAATAGTAACACTTAAAAGGACACTCAAAATGTAGATTGTTTAAGCTTTCGGCCTTCTTCAAGTAAGTTCCATCGTCCCGTCGAAATATTATCCTGCTCGTGTGAATGTTTATATATCAAATATTTATATGTATATATCAATTTAAAAAAAATATGTATACATATAGATATAACTAAATAAATAAATAAATAAATCTATATATATATATATATATATATATATATTTATTTGGCAGTTGTGCTCATTAGCATATATATACTATATATATAATATATATCCTACTCTACATCAGGTCCCTCTTCATCTCTGAGTACTTCCTTCCTCCCTCCATCCCGTCTAACATGCCCTTCCTGTTCCTGCCCTTTGCTCGTTTGTCTAACATTCTCCCCTCTATTTAAGTCTTCAACATCCCACTACCGATCAATACTCCCTTCATCCATTTCTTCTGACTCCATAGGATTTCTCCCTACAAGCCCCTCCCTTCGTTCACCATACCAAGTACTTCCTCATTTGTTTTCTTCTCTGTCCATTTCACCTTCTCCATTCTTCTCCACACCCACATTTCAAAAGCCTCCAGTCTACGTCTATCCTCCTTCTTCAATGACCACGTTTCCGTGCGGTATATAACTACGCTCCATATCAAAGTTTTTACGAGTCTTTCCTTACTCTCCTTACTCAACGTCTCTGTCATCAACTCCCTCCTCCTTGTAAAATCCTCTTTTCCTAGCGCAATTCTTCTCCTTAAGTCCCTGCTACTTTGACGGTGTAGGTCCAAAGCACTTCCGAGATACGTAAACTGTTCTACCTGCTCTAGTGTTTCCCCTCATATTTTAATATGTAGCTTAGCCTTTTTCTTTTTAGAAAATCGCATAATCTTTGTTTTATTAATATTGATTCTCTTCCTATATCTGTCGCACTGAATTTCCAATTCACTCAGCAATGCTTGCAACCCCCTGCCTGACTGACAAACTAAAGCTTGATCATCCGGGAACCTAACTGATTTTGGGAATTCCCCGCCCACTTTAATCATATTCTCTGCATAAAGGTTGAACAGTAACGGTGATAATGAACAACCTTGCCTTGCACCTCTTCCTCACACCGGCAAGTGGAAAGATCCGGAGTTCAAATCCTGGTCTAGGAAATATTTCTACATTCGTGATCTGCTGGATTCCGCCTTCCCCACCTCCCCCGTGTTCGTTATTTGTGTGTGTTCCTATCCCTTTTCCTTATATCTGTTTCTATATAAATAAGTATTTGCTCGCCGTTTGGCGGGATTTCGTGTTTGAATGTGTACATATTTATACACATATATGTACCCATATATATACATATCTATATATATACACATATATGTATATATATATATATATATATATATATATATATATATATATAAGTATTTCGATAGTTAACAAAAATATAGGAAAGCTACATGAAAAAGGACACTCACACACTTTCCGAAATTTTCGGTGACAAGCCCACCGTCCTTTGTGAAAAGAAGAAACTCTTTCACAGTTTCTGTAAAAGGTTTGTATTAAAAATTTTGTCAAAGTTTTATTCAATGGCGGAGAAAGGAAACCATAAATATGATCACCAAGTTTTAAAAGATACCTCAAATTCTTATAACATTAAATATTTCACTTAACTTTTTGCATCTGACTGTTTCGCTCCTCAATTTAGGTGTGGTTTTTTATTTTTTTCTCTCGAGCCTTCTGAGACATACTATATTCTATTACATATTCCGCCTTTTCAAAATACTGAAAATTTTCCAAGCAATCTTGGTGTCAATTCAATAATAAATCTCTTTCGGGCTTCTATGGAATTTAGGCCGTAAACACCGTCAAAAGAAATAGTAATAGATAAAATGGATGAACATGTCAAACGCTAATTCAATGCTCCAATGAATAAAATTCTCCTTTGCAAATGTCAACATTATTATTAAATTGTAAAAATAATATAGTTAAGTTAAAATAAATAATAAAAGAAAGTAATCTTGTGTTAACATATTAGAAATTTACAAATTTAACTAACCTAACCGGAACATTATATGATAATCATGCACTCGGGAATGGTTTTTATTAACCCGAATGTTGTCTTTTGACGTTCTTTTCCGTTAAGGGTCCCTATAGAACTCTTCAAATTTGGCAGTGCCCTGTGGATAGCATCAAACCAGGTAATTCAATAATGGCTCGTTATAATGTGATGCTCAATGAAAACTTTCGCTTCATAATCAAGGTAATTTAATAAACCATAAACACAGAAATCAACCCGAATGTCGGTTTTCTAGGTGATGGTAGAATTCACCAAGTATTAAGCTCGACGGCGTGTGAAATTCACACATCAGGGTAGGGGGGGCAGTACCTTTCCCTGTGCCGGTTATGGTTTCCCTGGAAGATCTGGTACCCGAAAAATTACATTGCTTGGGTAGAGTTGCAGGTGCCCTGATAGGCTTGCCCGGGAATTGAATCCGGGCCCTCCAGTCAGTAGCCGAACGTCCTAACTCTGGACTACCGCGACTCACGGTATTGAAATATAAAACGGATATTTAACAAAATATTTAATAAATTTTATTTGATATCTTCTTTTACTGGAACCCGTTTATGGGTTCTGATATCAGCAATAATGAATGAATATCAGTACTTTTGTTGTTTATTTGTGTTTAGAAGGTACTGATATTGCAGGCCACGAATCTGAAAATTGATATAATGCAGGCTCAAGTTATTCCATATCTAACGGTAAATAAAATATCTATTCACCTTGCGCCGCATTAGCTTTTCTTTCAAACATTCATTCTGGCTTTGCCTACGTTTTTACCATCTGACCTTATTCTGTAAATATATTCTCTCATATTAACTTCCATATTTAACGTTAAAAACGAATTAATTTTTTCCCAAGGTGAGCACAATCCATCTTATTCTTTTTTCCTTGCCGTGAATGCTGCCCAAACATCCGCTTACGATGAGGATGGCCTCACAATACTAAAAGTAAATATTGATCAAATTGTACATACTTCCTATTTTGGAATTAAAGTCAATTTTCAAGGGTCTAAAAATAAATCAGATATTCTAACAGATGTAAAATATGAAAGGTGGAAACTGAATCCGGTAATTAAGCATCCTAAGGTAAAACTTCTCAACATTTGGTTTTTCTGTTTTCTCGATTATTTCATTTTATACAATCCAAGTGAATATCTGGCTTTTGATTATGAAAGCCAATGAGTAGTAATAACATCAAGAAAACTTCAAACTTATACCCTACAAAGAGGTCAGTGTTTCATATCTTTTATTTTTTATGGTGTGTCTCGGCGCATTGGATTGCATTCGAATACAATCTTCTCAAATATTGGCGTTATATGCACAAGTTTCCTGGGCTCGACTCTCCGTCCCTTAATTGAATGTTCGATATTTAAATTCTTGCCACTCGATTCTTTCTTGTTTTTAAAATATAAAACATTTAACCTCAGTCTCATATATGCGCATTGCTAACCCTCCTAATTCCATTCACATAAACGTACGAAATCTTACCATCGGTGAATAAAACAAATTTGGAGGAATATAAGCAATAGAATAAAAGGAAAAGAATGTGTGAAAAAGTGCATGAACTCGCGGTATGCTATTATGGTACGGAAGGGAAACCTGCTGAATTACCACAATTTTTCGTACCTGTAGGTGTAAATATGAGAATGCATTTTTAGGGATGATATACACTTTTAATTTTCAACGACTAGTTTCTTCGGCAATAGTTTGTTTTTTTTTTAATCGGGGTGTATCAAAGAGCAGAAGAATGTCAGATCGAATCCTAGGGTCTACGTTACATTATTCTTGGCTGTAGGCTTCAAGTATTCTGTACTCTTCGTTTAATACTGCAGTAGGATTAGGGCATTTAATCCCGCTTCCTATACGCCATTAAAAGTAAAATATGGAAGGGAATACCAGTGGAAAATGCACCACAACCAGGTAATGAGCCAATACGCTCAATCGAGCTTAAGTTGATTCTTTCTCCGATAGAGTAATCAACGGGGAAACGGGTTGAAGCTCTCATTTGTAATAATATTTTTAGCACGGCAGTATGCAAGCCTCCGCCGATCGAACTGGAAATTAATCAACTTCGTCATAATTATTGTGTGGCGTACTGGCGCATTCAGCACATCTATTTAACAGTAGTCCAAAATGGACCGTATTAATCTTCTATCTTTCGTGAAACTCATTGAATTGCATCCTATTCCGCCCTCAAACCACCGAGCTTCACTGATTATTAATAGTGAGCATAATGAAATGCGTGCTCATTGTATGCTATGACCTCGCTCCCTTCGCTTTCCCAAAAATTGCTTATTTCCCGGACTAGAATGTCAGGGTGATGAAATTTTGAATTGAGTCAAATTCATTTAATTAAGGGTAAGTACGAACACATCTGCATGTTTAAATTTCACGATTAAAAATATTATCATTTTGTTGGCGTGATATGTTTATTTGAATAAGGCTGTGGGATTAACAGCAGCACGAAACGAATTAAATTTGCATTGAAACCGCTGCGAATATACATCCCGAAATTGCCGATGGAATGCAAAAATCAAAGAATAACTTATATCTTCGGATTATGTAAATTTCATGATGAACCAGACAATATTCATAAAGGGTTCGTCAGGGTACGTAAAGCATCAATTCCATGTAGTCTACGTGAGGGTGAGTTTTTTGAAAAAGATAGTAAACCGCGCAAAAATTAAGTTGTACTATTTAACTCATTTGTAGTTCAATTAATGTTCAAATGAAAATGAAAGTTAGCATAGGATGTTTTCAGAAAAATGATTAGTTACAACTATTATTATTGTACCATTTGTATTGTAGTCTATTGATTACAAAAATTTCAACTTGATGGTTCCAATATGGTGCTTCAGTTCTTTTTTTATATCATTCGAAACCAAAGCGATTTAGTAATCATAAAATGTTTACTCAACAACAATCGTGGTTGTGATTGAAAATTCATCGCAATTTTTACTAACATCGGTAGAATAGTATACACTTATTTGAAAACAAAGGGAATATTTCCGTGATTATACAAATTAAGTTTTGAGTGTAAACCGAAGACTTGAGTAGTAGAACTCATTGGATTCATTTCACTGTGAGGAGTCTTTTCATGTAATGAGTTTGAAAATTAGTATGTACCCATTGTACCATGTTAAATTTTAATTATTAAATGTCATCATATGTTCTTCCTGGAAATCACTTGGAGGCAGGGTTTCCAACAGAGATCATTTTGATGGAGGCTTAGTATCCATTTAAAAGAATTATTGAAGCCTTCAATGCTGCAAAAGGTTTAGATAGCAGCATGCCAATTCCCTGGCAAACTTGACTCCTCTCATCAATTAAATATCGTCTCGATAACCCATACCCATCCTATAAGTGGCCAATGAAGCCATCATTATAGTTGTGTCACGAGCAATGGGAAAAGGACATCCATCGCTGATTAATTACCACGTCGTGATCGAGCACTGTGAATTATTTCCAGAAATATGGAGGGAATGGATCTTGTTCACCGTCCCTTGCATCCTAAAATTTTTATGAATTTGTGTTTTAGAAACCTATTCGTTTTTCAAATTAATTCTAAGACATCACCTTCTGTGTTCACATTATTTAATTATGAATAACTGATTGAGCACTTTTCCACTTGATAAAAATATTTTTATTTACGACCGGGTTTCGATGGACCTGATGATGATGTAATCCATCGAAACCCGGTCGTAAATAAAAATATTTTTATCAAGTGGAAAAGTGCTTCAATCAGTTGTTCATTATGTTCGACTTCCACCACATCACGCCTGAAGCTACTCAATTTATTTAATTATATTTCTTGTAATTTTTCAAGATGTGACCGAATAGCTTTTCCCGAACGGTATATGAAATTTATATTAGAGGTATTCAATAAGTCAGCGTTCAGGTTACAGTTTTCTTCCTCTTTCAGTTAACTTCTCCATTCTCATAGTCGCATGTTTTGATTAAATAAATTTACTATGGCAAGGATCGCTGTATTATTCAAACAGGGTAAAATGATAGCGCCTGCTCACGCAAAGGTCATGCGTTCGACTGCCATCAGAAAGGGATATTTAGTATAAATTTCGATGGCTTAACTTTGACAAACCTGACAAAAATCCAGAAATCTTCGATGTCCCGAAGACACAAGGCCTAGCAGATTCGATTGAAGAGCCAAAGGTATGTGCGTAGCCAATTCAAACGTTTCCCTTTGGTGTTAATTATTTATTACAGTTTCTAAAGCAGTAAAAATATATGCGTAGATGGTTTATCTTAACAAGCTATGCCTTTGTCATCACTGCAGACGAATTCCCCCCTCCCCCAGAACCCCTCCTGTAAGTACTCATTGGCTGCCCGATGGGCAAGTATTTACCGTCCTGGTGAGTGAAATCTCACATTTTTCGGTCATTGCACATTAGAAACGCATGACATTGAAAAAAAGAAACATGGCTAAAGCGGAAGTGTGGTTTGCGAGAAGAAGGAACTAAAAATAGGAATAAAATATGAAATCTTTACCTAACAAGGAAGGAAAGCCGACAAGGAACGGCTTCAATTAAACAAGTAAATATAAGAAATTAAGTAAGAAGGCTAAGTAATTTAATAAAATGATTCATGGTTGGTTTTTACACCCGTTAGAATGTGAATAATATTTTATTTAATTGGAAATATTTTATGATTTTCTCATGATTTTTTTGTCTTTCCACCCGTACCACAGCAGCTTCGTAATAGATAATATTATTTTGGTATATATAAATGTTTTCCAGAAATTATTATATGTAAGCATTGCCTTCCATATTCGATTATCTACTATACTTAATTAGAAATGTACTGATGGAATATTTGCGAAATAAAATAACTCCGTGGCATTGAGCTCAAAACCAGCCCTTTCGGCAAATTAGTTGCTACTTATTGACATTAATTAATATTTATTTCTTTAATGTGTTGCATTACCATTAGTGAACGGCTGTAGCGTAGAATTTATGTTTCTATATGGCTTGCATTTCTTTGAGAGAATATATCATTTCCTATGTGACATACGTTTTGTTCAATAAGTATCGGGACTGGCTCCAAAAATCAAAATGTATCGCAGTTACCATTACAACTACATAATAATCTTCAAAGTACATTCCTCTTGCATCAATACACTTAGTTCGGTGCATCTGCCACTCGAAAAAAGGCCGCTAGAAGTCGGTTTCCGGAATATTGTTGAGAGCCTTTGTCGTCGCCGCTTGAACCGCCTCGATGGAGTCGAACCGATATCCTTTCAGCTCCTATTGAGCTATCCTTTGAGGTAATAACGTTGTCGAGAAAATCTTCATCTTCCTGGACGCAGTCCAAAATTTCTTACGAAATTTCCACCCGCGACAGTTTTTGTTCCTCGCTGAAGACTTTCGGCACCAGCTTCGCGCACACATTCCTCATCGCAAGATCCTCTGTCACAAGGGTATGGACGGTTCCGACTCTAAGGCCAGTCTCCTCACTAAGAAGGGTGATGGTTGGACGCCTGTCAGACTCCAAAACGTATTTCACTTTGGCCACCTGAGCATCGGTTCGAGCGGTCGTCGGGCGTCCGACGCGGTGCTCGTCTTCGACGAGCTCCCGGCCCTCCTTAAACATCTTGCGCCACTCAATAACTCTTATGCGGCTGTTTATGAGTTCAAGGGTATCCGATACGGATTTCCCGAGTTTAACGCACAACTTCACAGCGTAGCATTGCTCGACCGACGGTGCGCTCCATGCTGGCGAGACGACACCAGAAACAATCACACGTCACAAAAACCCACCTCCTGTCTCAACACGTGCCCGGAGACGACTAAACTAAGGTGAGTGGTGGGGGACCCCTCTACCGATCCGACCGGTCGGACCCCCATCCACCGCTCCGTTGAGGCTACAGCGAAACAGTCACGATATTTATTGAACGTACCCTGTAGGTGCCAGTGTGAACTTATGGTTCAGAATGTGAGGTAAAATACTGAAAAGTAGTGTGTAGCTGGCTAATCATTATCTTTCTTTTTTCATAGTCTTCGTATTCAATAAATAATACAATGTATATTTGTGTTAAAGATCAATTTAATACACTAATCATGAAACATGAAACATAAACACTACAATAAACATGATCATGAAATAAAATTTTTCATCTCAGCCGACGTCATAGTTATTAAATTGACATGGAATTCGATAAATCAAAGATTATGAATGGAAATTTTACATTATTCAAGATACATTTATATTTTTCACCCTGGAAAAATATCATGTACTGAGTCTTTTATCAAAAATCATCCAGAGCGAATTCCTGCAAGAACCGTAGTATAACTTATAAAACTACGCACGAGAGCAATTGTACCAAATTATCTCATTGAATTAAATTCTGTGAAAATACGAGTAATCAATTCTACTTATTGCAACGCTAATCTAGTAAAGATTCCCAATTACATGAAATACACAGTCCTTTGAGAAACCTGAAATTCCACTTTTTGTGATATTTATTCGGAAAGAGTCAAGAAACGGGTCAATGTCTCCCATGGCATTCGGTATTTTCAGGTTGACAGTGAAGGAAGTGCATTTCACTAGGCTTTTCTTTTCCTATAAGAGAAGGGCCTGTTTTGTCCATCCATCTCCTTTCGTTTGTCATTACTATAATAACTTCAATATCGTCCAAGCAAGTAACTAGTAAATCTATTTATTTCCCTAAACATACTCATGCTCCTACGCAAAATTTTGGAGGGTGATGTGCGTTCTGAAGATCCATAGAGCTGTGCTGGCTGGAGACGTGAGATTTTCTCCCTTTAGGGAGGCGGCAACAATGATAAATGCTCCTGGTAGGGAAGGTCACCCATGCGAGTTACGCCGAAGAGTAGGAGCTAAAGGAAAACTCGCGCAGGGTATGTTTCTCGGTGAGGCAGCTGCAAAGACGCCAACCCCCGGTGGGCGGCCATTTGAGTGATGATGCCACGTGGAAAACACTGTTGAGGAAGGCAACAGGAAACCAATTAATTATCCTATGCGACAAATATGGACAGAGATCCGAGTGTGAGCCCTGACAACAACGGGATTCGGCCCGCTGGGGCGTGCAGCGTGTCCGGCAGCGGGAGAGGCAAGTTTTTTGATTGTCATTTGACAAAACCCTGAAAGAGAGAAAACGACTCTCAGAAGACCCAGCGAAAGGGAACTTAAACAACCGATAGAATGAGAGCTTTAAATATTAAGATGATGCTGAGGACAGCGAAATTAGAAATATAAAGCGAAAGGAGAGGGAAAATATAATTTAAGACTGCGATATAAGATAAATAGCGGGATTGAGGGGTCACAAGGATTACTGGAGCGATAGTTACAGATATTCATAAAGAGGATGAGAAGAGAGTAAGCAAGAATGCCGCTCTAGGATTGAAACAAATGTTAGAAAGAAGGGTAGCAAACCAAGAGGAAGCTGTTTATAGAATATTATCTGTAGAAGTCAAAGGTGAATGAAATATTTAGGTCATTTTTTAGGTTCACAAGCCATCAAACATTAACTAGGAGGAAGATGTCGACTCAGCATTAAAAGATATGAATGGCGGTTGTTCTAGGAAAGAAATATTAGATAGTAATGTAGTGGTAGAACGCAAGGGTAAGTGAGGGAATATATGACACTTAGGTAGGGAACTACGGTTTAGGATTAAGAAACGGTCGCGGGTAGAAAGTAATAGAGTTCTATAGGAGAGGAGGGTTACTCATAACGAAGACCTACTTTATACTCCACAGTACATGAAGGCATTCTTGAAATATCCCGGAAAGTTTTAAATACATTAATTACGCTACTTTATGCTTCGGTAAAAATTGTGGAACAGCCTGATTAATTCCTAGTTACCTGGGAGTGGATATGAATTCAAATAATTAATTTAGTGTTAGTGGGCCGCGGTAGTCTAGGGGTAGAGCATTGGACTACTGACCTGAGAGCCTGGGTTCGATTCCCGGGCAACCCTCTCGGGGAACCTAGAGCTCCACCCAAGCTATGTGATTTTTCTGGTACCAGATCTTCCTGGTACAGGGAAAGAAACTGGCCCCCCTACCATGATGTTCGAATTTGACACGCTGTCGGCCTTAGTCCGGGATGAACTCTATCATCACCTCCAAACAGACCCTCGGGTTGATTGATGTGTTTATGGTTTAATGAACGTCAGATTCAAGAGACAAGACGGCCGATAGTATTGTTTGTGGAAACATTAACCGAGGCAATATGAAAGGAAATGAAGCAGCAGGCTTTGGAGAAAATTATGAATGAGAACAGACTGATAAGTACAATGAAAAAGAAATGGGAAATTATTTAGAAAGAGATAAAGAAAACCACTAACGAAACTATAGGATCTCCGTTTATTGAGGGACAGGAAACGCACGAGAAAACACGGTTAATGGACGGTAAGTATAGAAAGACAAGAGAATGAAGTAAGGATGTGAACACAGATTTAGGTATAAACAAGAACAGGGAGTTGGGTGTACTTGAGGATGGAAAATAACAAGGCGAAATAAAATGAAATAAAGTACGCGTGTGGGATTAGATATCGTTCCCCTAGAACTAGTTAAGGTTTGAGAAATGTGAGAAAATGTTTTTTATAAACTAATTTTTAGCATTTATAAGGTATAATATATAATAAATGTGAAACTCCAATAGCCGTAACCTGTTTACGGCTATTGGAGTTTCACATTAATTATATTTTACTAGCCGTAAGAGCTCATTTCTATCAATAATATTTATAAGGTAGGAATTTAATCTGAAGTTTTCGTAAGATGAAGGTTAATTCCAATCTATAAAAATAAAGTCTTGGCGAGGAATGTGGAATAATATGTCTGTGAAGACTTACCAGAAATATAAGTATATGGAGACTAATTCTTAGCATTGGTAAAGTGTTAAAAAGAATAACTCGGCTTTATTTGGGCGAGATTGAGACTGTGGCAGCCCTTTCTTCCATCTAACGCATGCCGTAGCAGTAATGAAGCCACTAATGTAGAGGAACATATAATTAAATCAGGCATTAACTGCTTGTTTCATATATTTTGAGAAGTCGCTCAATGAAATAAATAGGTTAGAATGGAAAAAAATAATGTAGGAGGAGAGAATAGGAGTGGTGGGATAGTGGCCTGTGCTTGTCACAGACTGCTCAGATGCGAGTAGCAGTTGGATATTTGAAATGGACGGTTTAAGAAAAAGCATCTTTTATCAAAAGTGTTTTTTACGTATACTATATGTGAACAAAATTGTCGCAAAGGAATGGCAAAATCTGAAGATACAATTGAAAGTCAGTGGAGAATCCACGAAACGAGTTAGGTTATGGAATAACGAAGCTTTGATTTGCTGGTCAGGTACTGTGTCGCAGTAATTGTTGAGAGTATTGAAACATCTGTGGGATTATATTGGACGATAATCAATGTAAACGTAAAATTTTATGTGGTTAACGAGAAAGAGGAAAGCTAAGTTAAATATAAAAATGAGAGTTCATAACTGAAAGTGAGAACTAAACTATCTGAGAACTGTTTTGGACAAAAATTGACGATACTGTCCGTATATAAGAAGAAGAATACTGCCAAAAAAGAAGTTTCAGTTCGGAGGAGGTAACTGATGACTGGGACGTTGAAAATGCACATTAAGTAAAAGCTTGTTAAAATTTTGATATGGAGCATGATTTCGGTCGGCGCGGGATATTGGTCGTTCAAACAAGGTTATTTCTTATCTCAAAGTATCGCATTCTAATAAAAAGACGCCAAGGATATGTGAAAAAAAGTATTAAAAAAATAAAAGGGAAGAATGAAAATTGTAGGAAAAATGAGTATGAATAGAAATCGGCATTAAAAAACGCATTGTTAGGGCATATCATTAATATTACTCTATTATGGACATACATTTTCAAATATTGAATAATATGAAACTCCGGTTATTTTATCATGTGATTAGGAAATGCAAAGCCAAGTCGCTTATGAAAATAGGAAAGTAAAATACCTTTTTGGTACTCTTCCGTTTATGGTAGGTTTTGGATGGACTTAGAAAATACAACGGCGAAATGAAGTATTTTTTTGCCTTCTCTCAAAAAATACAGAGCCTGGCTTGCGAAACTCTTAAAAATGGATTCTTTTCCATCTCTAGATACTTTCCTCTTCGTTTCATCTCTGTATGCCCTAACTGCTTCTCAGGTTGCCTACGGATCACCCCTCTCTCTGTCTTCAGCAACTCAATAGCCAGTCAAAGCGCTACATATACATAATTTCTGCTTCTTTCGGATTTCTCTTAATAACCTCCTCCTTAATATCCACCCCCACCAGTTCATGCATTTGCACATTTGTTTTGCTTCCTGTCAATGTCCCTTATCCACTCTTTGCCTGACTAAATTCGAAAAAATCTCCAATCTACACCAAATGGCCAAATCATAGGCCATACAGGAATTAAGTAGGGTTTATTTTCCTTCACGGGATACATTCAGCAGAATGCCCAATGAGAAACAAAAGCGCCAGAAAGAAATCCACCAATGGGATCCAAGGATAACTTTTAATCTAAAGTCTATTATTGTTTTACTCTTCCATCTATCTATTATAATTATTGTTCTACGCCTCCGTCACTTGTTCCGTGGCATACAACTCTTGGTCGATTTTGTGGAATAAAATAGGCCAATTAGTTATTTTATAACATTTGCTTTTGGAATCTATTCTCAGGCAGGTTGATATAAAGGGAAAGGGTATCGCATCCTAAAAATATATCAATTTTACAGTTTAATCCTTTTTTTAATTTAATTAAAAGGCTTGTCAAAGGCAATATTCTTCTTCCTATTTGAAGAATAATTGAAATAAAAGGATATTAGTAAATATAAGAGGAAGCACAAAGTTTTAGAATCAATACATATCCACATATATGCATTTTTAAAATAAATTATGTCTATATTAACAGGAAAAAACCTTTTATTACTAGAGAGCGTTTTGCAGAATGATAATATCGGGCCATATATTTCTAGGAATTGAAAGCAATTATATATGTTAGAAAAAAAGTAGTACAATGCAACGCCTACGAGCAATAGTATCTATGAGGAGCCAATAACGTTTGCAACACAATCAAAATGTCAGATTTTTATGTCGTATTTTAATGTCATATTTAGCAAACGATAACCGAGCACAGTATCTGTCATCGAAGTCACCCAGATGGACGTTGGTAAGACTAAGTGTAAAGGTTTTTAAACATTTAACTCGAGTTCCAATCAAAGAACTACCAAGGTCTCTTTTCACATCCATCATAATGTATTGGTTGAAAATAACTGACAGCTGACCATTTCAGATTCTAACTAACCCTGGTTAATTAAGTCTATAGAGAAAAGTATCTAGAAGATCTCTAAAAGAGTTCATAACTATTAAGTAATGGGGAAATCAATATTGCAAGTGCTGCCATTCCTGCTATACGTCGGCAGAGCACACGTGCGGCTAATAGTTGGCTCTGCTGCCGCTCGCGAAAGACTTTCTTCCTCCCCCTCTTCCACACGCCCTCTCCGCCATTAGATCCCTCACCGCACCACGTTAAACGACGCGCGCTCCAGGAGGCGCGCGGAAAAACTCGACGTCGTGGTGTGTGTATGTGAAGAAGCAGAAAGCACGTGGCCCCGTGTGGACGGTACCACAGCAGCGTGCCTCACCACCCACTCGCGATTCCCCATCCTCCGACGTTCCCTACGGTAGCTTACCCCCGCCGCACACACCTGACGGTCGTCCCACGATGGCCCCGCACCTCTCTTCCCCAACTCCCCCGCCCTCTGGGTGCTGTTTAATTTCCACGCAGTCGAAGTGGATGGAGGGTCGTGGAGGGGAAGGGCAGGGTGGGGGATGTGGGGTACGGAGAGCATTAAGAGCTTATCCCTCAGATTAGTCCTTTAGTTGCGGGGGCGGCGGGTCGGAGTGTGGGGGTGGGCGTGTCAGGGATTCGGGGACTGAGGTGGGGAATGGGAATGGGGTGACGGCAAAGGACGGGTGGATGGGGTTTCTCGCGCGCCGGGGGCGGGCGGGGTGGCTCCGAGATCTGGGGGTGGGGGCGCGGAGTGGGGAGCCGCGAAGGGTGGCCGCCCTCCCCCCCTCTTCCCCACCGCCCCCAGCGTTACCATGGCGACCCGCTAACCGCCGCGCGCAGTTGGCAGTCGGAGCCGCCAGGAGCGCGTCGCGACGCCCGCTGGACCCCTACTCCTCCGTCATCGTCACTCGCCGTGGACCCGACCGGCTCAACTTCCCGACGGCACGACCCAGCACGACCCGACCTCCCGGCCCGACCGACCGGCGTGCACCCGACGCGCCACCGCTTCCCGCCCGGACGAGCGCGGCGCCCGACTGAGCGCGGGCGCTCTCGCCGTCAACTCGGGAGCGGCGCCCCCCACGGAGGCCCTCCTCCCCGCGCCTCGGCCGGCACCTCCCCCACGGACGCCTCGCGGAGATTTCGTGCGTAATTTACGGAGTTATTTTTCTGCTTGTCCTCAAACCTAACGGTTGAGAAATGTTTCCCGAATTACGGTCCTCGGGGACTTAGTGTCTCCCGGTTTGGTGTGTTAGAAGATTAATGTTATAATAACCAAAAAAATTAATAGCGGGAAGTTTTGGAAGCTCCGTGAAGTTTCCTTCCTCGCGAAGTTTTGGTCTGGAATAATTTCCTATAAAATGCGCTTTGACGGGAGATGTGCCGAAAATAATTGGGATGAAAGAGAAATATATTTTTGCCGCTCGGCATGTAATTGGAAAGGAGGAATATTAGCAATTTATATGGCGAGATTGATTTTTAATGTAGGGGAGCGATGATTGAGGAAAAAGCTCAAAGGGAAATAATTAAAACGGAATACGATGAAGTGCCAATTATCGCAATATTTTGTGTAATTAATCAATTATAGTTTTTGATACTAATTCAATGTATATTCCATATCTCTTCAAAACGCTTTTGTCATCTATACCTTAAACCGAAAATAGAGTCTATATATACTATCTAATGTACCAATACCTTAAATTCAAAAATAGACCATTAGAGCCCATGGCGGTTGAATGATTACTTGGTGATGATTACATCCATAGTCAAAAGTTTGTGCAAGAAGAATTTGATTTTATAATCAAATTTTGATTTCGTATGGTTGGCTATGTGTTTAAAGGAAAATGTAAATACATAATATCCCTAATGTCCGATTAAAATATTAAATATCCAACATTTTCCCTTTGTGGTAGCATTCTTGACTTAGCAGCAATTTTTAACGGAGCATTGTTAAATCGATTAACTTATGTCCACTAAATACTCTAGGAAACAGACCAATTGTCATTTCACTTGTCATATTTCAATCATTATACATTCATTTATGCAATATGGCCATTATATACAGTCCATCAGTGTTCGAAATATAAAGTATTTCAAAAAGACAGGCATATATTTCATCCGTAACTTGGCAAATAAGTCTAATGATATAAAACCCGATATTAAAACGTTAGCGGGCATAAAAGTCAAATGTAAAAACATATGCTATTCTAAACTGGCTGATTCCTGTAAACCTGTGTGATATGACGTTCGCGAGGAAAACACGCTATACCTCCAGGTCAAATAGGTCAACAGCGGAAAATGCCTTTACAATTATATAATTAAACATAATGGTGACATCAAAACGTCGTCGTCGTGCAGACCCTGAAAATGTTATATTTCTTCGGCCAGAAGAATAAAATATATATATCATGTTTACACATACTCAGGTTCCGGTCAGGAGTTGTTTTAATTAACATGTGGAAAATATGAAAAATAGCGGTAAAGTAAAGTCAAGTTTGTCATGACTGACATGGTAAATAAAGCAAAAAAAGTTAAAACGATAAAAAGATTGACCAAAAGAAATTAAACGCAAACATAAAAACATAAAAACAAAAACACAAAATTAAAGGGGGAAGGGGGGGAGGGGGGGGAGATAGATAGATAGATAGATAGTGGTCTTTATTTGGGCGAAATTGAGACCAAATGGTCCCTTCTTCCATTTAACCCATCGTCATATACATATTATATTAGCCATTAAACTTATAAATACAGTCATATGTACACATCAATACATATAGACAGACATCAATTCATTAACACAGATTTGCACATCGAAAAGAAAACAGTATATACATATAGTATATATAGACACACACATACACATACATACACATACACACACATACATACCTATATTCATACACATACCTACACATATACATACATATCCACACACACATACACATACACACATAAACATACATACATGCATTCATACACATACATAAATGCAAACATAAGTACGCACATACACACCCATACATACATACATATACATATACATATATAAATTAAGAATACACCTACATATACTCAAATTAAATGACAGTGAAGTCAACAGTACAATAAAATGAGGAAAGTCTGAGCAAAGAATGAGATTTGTGGGAAAAGCTAGGGAGAGCGTGGCATTGCTCAACTAGTAAAAACCCACGCAGGAAAAACACCCACGAAGAGAAGGGGGGTGTGAAAAACCTGCGAAAACCCTATTAATTAGAGGAAAGATACATGTACATTGTAACAATCATTTTTACAGAGTATACATATTATTAAGTTACTGAAATTGAATTGGAGAAATTAAATACATTGACAACACATGCGGAGTAATGAGAAGCGAGATATTTCTAAAAATAATTATGCAAACTCCTACCGTCCTAGGGGTAGTAGGATAGGGAGCACACACTAGGCCATTTGGGAGTGTTTGGGAAACAGTGACCCACGTATACCTCAATCACACACAAAAAAGCAAAATTAATTAATTATTAATAATAGATACTTCGGAGGATAGATAGATAGATAGATAGATAGCGGTCTTTATTTGGGCGAAATTGAGACCAAATGGTCCCTTCTTCCATTTAACCCATCGTCATATACATATTATATTAGCCATTTAAACTTACAGTTACATTCAAATCTAAACATAAACACATAGAGATAGACATAAATTCATTAATCCAAATTTGCACATCGAAAAGAAAAAAGTATATACATATATATAGACACACACATACACACACATATATACCTATATGCATACACATACATACACATATACATACATATCCACACACACATACATATACACACATAAAACATACATACATGCATTCATACACATGCATAAATACATACATAAGTACGCACATACACACCCATACATACGTACATACATATACATATATAAATTAAGAATACTCCTTCAAATACTCAAATTAAATGACAGTGAAGATAGAGTACAATAAAATGAGGAAAGTCTAAGCAAAGAATGAGGTTTGTGGGAAAAGCTAGGGAGAGCGTGGCATTGCTCAACTAGTAAAAACCCACGCAGGAAAAACACCCACGAAGAGAAGGGGGGTGTGAAAAACCTGCGAAAACCCTATTAATTAGAGGAAAGATACATGTACATTATAACAATCATTTTTACAGAGTATACATATTATTAAGTTACTGAAATTGAAATGGAGAAATTAAATACATTGACAACACATGCGGAGTAATGAGAAGCGTGATGTTTCTAAAAATAATTACGCAAACTCCTACCGCTTGAGATGACAAAACAAAAAGCAGGGTAAAAAACAAAGTAGACACAGTGATCTGTATAACAGCTGAGTGGAATGACGGAGGGATACTGGTTAAGTTAAGTACCTGAGGAAAATGAACTTGTGAAGTGCTCTTCTAAATGTTGTTGTTGATGAAGAGTTTTTTATGTCATCTGGGAGAGAGTTCCACAGACGGCATGCTGTAACATGAAAAGATTTGTGATAGATTTCCGTGCGATGGTGTGGGACAAGAAGTTTGTTATTACCCCTGGTATTTCTGTTGTGGATTGAGTTGATGAAGAGGAAGTTTTTGTATAGATAATTAGGGGTGTGCTTTGAAAGTATTCCGTAGAGAAGTGAAAGAATATGTAAATGCCTGCGGCCTTCTAGCTTTAACCAGGATATTCTATTAAATGAGTCGGAAATATGATCGTACTTCCTAAGATCACATATGAACCGCACACAGGAATTATGGGTCTTCTGGAGTTTGGTTTTTAGTTCGCCTGAAAGGTCTTGGTATACTACATCACAGTAATCAAAGTGGGGTATGAGAAGAGTGGACACAAGAAGCATCTTTAAGGAGGGGGGAGCAATGTGCTTTAACATTTTCAGTGAATGCAGGGATGAGTTAATTTTTCTGCAGATAGCAATTGCATGATCAGTCCAAGATAATGTCTCATTTATGGTTAAGCCTAAATTATTTACTGTCCTTAGGTATGGTATGATAGATCCTTGCAATTTTAGTGGTGGTAGTTTATCAATACTTATTTTAGAATGTATTTTATGGTATCCAATTATGATGGACTGACTTTTGATTGGGTTTATTTTCAATAAATTTTTTATTCCCCATAGTGACAAAGCAGCCAGATCTGCATTAATTTCGTTTATAATTGTAGGTAGGTCTTGAAGGCGGGAATGGTGATATATTTGTAAATCATCGGCATAAAGGTGATGATTGCAATTTAAAATGCATTTACTAATATCGTTTATATACAGGGAAAAAAGCAAAGGTCCAAGAATGGATCCTTGTGAAACACCCCTGTGTATTTAAAGCCAGTTAGAGGATGAATTAGGTGTAGTGACACTTTGGAATCGGTTACTTAGGTATGAGCGAATCCACAGTAAAGACGAGGAAGAAAAATTCAGGTTTTGAAGTTTTGCTAAGAGAATATCTTTGTCAATAGAGTCGAAGGCTTTGGTAAAGTCTAGGAGAGTCATTATTGTCACCTCTTTGCGATCCATGGATAGTCGGATGTCATCTGTTATTTTAAGGAGAGCGGTAGCTGTGCTGTGAGAGGACCGAAAGCCAGATTGTAGAGGATCAAGTAAGTTATTTTCATTCAGAAACTTTGAAATTTGTTCGTGAATGAGTCTCTCGAATGCTTTTGATAAAGGAGGCAAGATGCTGATTGGTCTGTATTCAGCAATGTTAGTGGGTGTGGATTTTTTGGGGATGGGACGGACGAGGGCACGTTTCCAGAGGGAGGGATATGTTTCAGTTAAAATAGACCAATTAAAGATATGAGTTAAAACAGGAAGTACAATGGGAAGTAACTTTTGTATGAGAATAGCTGAAATTCCGTCAGCTCCATCTGAGGAGGACTTGATTTTTTTGAGGAGGACTTCCATTTGTGTGACGGGAGAAATTTTGAATGAGCTTCCAGCAGAAACTGGAGTTGGTTCAGGATTTTGCAAACTGTATATGTATTCATTTTTTGCATTAAAGTCGATTTCCGTCGGTGGGGTTGTGAATAAACGGTTTAGGTCGTCTGGAGAAATGTCAGCAGGTAGGGAGTGTTGATTTTTAGTTTTTCCAACACCAAGGTACTTCAAGCTGAGAGAGAGAGAGAGAGAGAGAGAGAGAGAGAGACAGAGAGAGAGAGACAGACAGACTTCAGGTCTTCGACCTGGGGTCGAAACAGTTGACAACCAACTAAACTACGCCACGGTAATTCCCGGAAACCAGCATTTTTCAAAATATTTTATGGACTCATAAACCCCCACCCAATGGTTTTTTTGTTATCTTCTGCATCTCGGATATGTCGTCCCTTATTGACCTACTTTAACCCATATTTTTGAATCTGTAAGAAAACACCCGGATATTTTTGTTGTTTTCTTTTTGACACCCTTTTCTTCCTCTGCTCCGTCTTTCCTTTCTTCCGCTTCATTCTTCCATCCGTTTCCCGCCCGACATTTCTGTCAACCAGCCCGAATTTTACTTCCACCCTTCTTGTCTTCAATACTCCGCTCTCTAATAACTGACCATTATATCCTTGTTTCCATGATATTCTTCCACTTTGTTTTCTATTTTTTCGTAATTATCTCGCTGAATGCATTATCTCTTTTTTCCGCCCTTTTCACCATCTTTTAGCCCTTGCCGTTCCCTCCCTATTTTCTTCTATTCCTAATTCCCGCTTTCGGCTCGGTCCTCTTTATCTCCACCAGGTTCTCTCTCTTCTCTAATTTCACAGGTTTCTCTTTTCTACTATCGTTCTATCCTTCATCCCGTGATCTCCTAGTACCCCTTGTTTCCACCCAACTCCCTTATTTGCTACCTCCACCTTCTTTCCTCCGTCCACATTTTGACTTCCATTCCAGTTCTCTCCTCGCTCGTTTTTTTTATTCCATCTTTCCCCTCTTCTCCTCCATCCCTTTCCTCTCCTCCAGCTCTACCATCGACATTCTCTCCTGCAATCTAGTTCCATTCACCGTCCCCGTCTTCTCTTCGCCCCCTGTACATCATTTCAACCCCTCCTCTCCTCCATCCCCGTTCATCTAGACCTACATCTACATTCCCTCCTTAATCATTTAACTTTTCTCTTATTCGTCCAAATCTCCATCCATTTACTATTATTATTCCTCGTTTTCTCCTCTAAACGTCTCCTTTCTAACATGCAAATTCTGTCCCGTTTCCCCGAAATTTTCTTATCTCTCGTTCTTACAACACTCCCATTTATCTTCCTCTTCTCTATTCCCTTACTTTCTCAAAATTTATTTTCCCTACCACCTATTTTCACTCCTCAAAATACGTTCTTTCCTAAATCTCTGTTCATTTCTTAATTCTTTCTGCCCCTGTGAAGTTTTGCGTATCCTCGATCAAAATAAACGTATGCATCATGGTAATGAAGGGATTTCGATGTCCGTCGGAGAATTGGACGATGACGTCACCTCGTTCCTCATCCTCAGCCCGCCGCGTACCCTGAAGCCTCCTCGCGTGCAACGCCTCGCAATTTTTCGTCCCTGGCAAAGCATCCTCTGCGAAAAGTTAGCATCTCCCCCTTCCAAGTTCCCACGCTGCCCTCTTCCCCCGCTTGGCCTTACAAGCCTACTTCCGCACACCCACGAGAGTGGTGGAGAGTGAAATTCGAAAATTTTTAAGAGGTGTTTTAAACTTTGATTGCATCCACCCCCTCCGAGGGCAGATAATTTTTTCAACACCTCAAGGTTAATTCTCTCCCCATCGGCTTGGCGAAATTGGTTTGCGGGTGTTGCATGTTAACGCTGGGGGTGGTAGAGGGCGTCTATGATACTTAGCAAACCCCGTTTATCGGTTGAATCAAGCTAAGGCTACGGGTCGCAATTTATCACTTGAATTTTGAGTCCTCTGCCCTCTCTCTTGAAACTGTTTTAGAGCTTACGCATACCGCCAAATAATGCGAGACATTAATTAAAAGACAGGGAATTATTTTTTCGTCACTGGATTTGTGTTAGTGGAAATCTGACCTTCATTTCTAATGCCGCGAAAGCTATGGGGTGTACTTGTAAATGTAGCTAAGGAATATAAAGCCCGAAATTTAGTGCACGTGAAATATTTAGATATTATTTCAAATATTCGTTACTAATCACCTGCATCCAGGGCTAAAAACATTTCCTCGATCGTTTTAGAGAGAAGAAAGAGAGATATCATGCTGCTCTAAAATTATTCAATTTTCCAAGTAGATAATGCAATGTTATTTGATTTTTATTCGCTCATTTTGTATAGCTATGTTGCTTGGTTTTGACCTCGTTACTGGCCTGATATTCGAAAACGGTCGGTTCCAAGTGATTCCCAATGTGAATTTCGTCGAAATTCCAAGCAGTCGATGCGGAATATGTGCATTTCTCAAACCTATGAAGAGTACCATATTGCTACTGATAAGAGACAAAGGGCTTCACGGCTTCAAAATATGTGCATTCATAATTGGAAACCATCTTCCTCTTATTCAACTTGTCTAAAATGAAGTGCTTTCCCATCCGGTTATCGCTAGCCTCTCACCTACTAAGTTTGAACGAAACCGCGGCCAAATCTGTTCCACCTAACCCCTCAACCCAAGCGCACGCCAAGTCTTTGGTCTTTATTTAATCATAGCGCCCCCTCCCCTCAACCTCTCAATTTCCCTCGCCTACATTCCACCCACCCACTCACAATCAAGCGCCTGCTGCCCCTCCCACTCCGCCCACCACGACTCCCAATAACCCTTGTTTATTCCCAATAGAGATTCTCAAATGACATTTCATCCATTCTGCTCCCCTCACTTCTTGTATCGCTGCAAGCTTATGCATAAAATTCGTTTACTGCTCTCAACGTGACGCACGACGACCAATCTCTGATTGAAGTGATACCAAAATTTTTGCTCGATACATTTATTTTGGAGCCGCAAGCTTTTATGTTCCATTCCATAGAAATACACTTTTGCCGACCTCAGACGCTTTGAGAGGACTTAGCATCACCTTTCACACTCCAGAACTTAGGATTTAATTCACATTCCACCTCTGTTTGTTCTGCCGTGTTCCCATTGGGTTTTTTTGTAAATTCAATTCGCGTAGAGATGGCAAATTATCTCGTCTGTTAGGTCAGCTAAAGAATTTAATTAATACTTCCACTTATTCACTTTTATCGCTTTGGTTTTTTCGTGATTGCTATATTAATTGGATGGGGAATGCATTCGTATGTTCTATTTTACTTCAGAATTAAAGCATGCTTGTTGCAGACCTGTGACCGATATTTTTAGTTGACAGATGTGGAGCGCGGACACTGAAAATATTCATTTCAAGCGTTTCAATTGTCAATAGGAAATCAAACAGTCCAAATAACCAGTATACAATAATTATAACATAAATAATTTTTTAAGAGGACGCTCTAATGTAAGACTTTGAAACAGTGTAATGAGCAAATTTTAGTCAAGTCAATGGTAATATTAGGATTGAAAACAATTGCCTATTAATTATCTTTTTTACCGAGTGTAATTCCACAATTGAATTATTGTAAGTATTGTGCTCAATCTATGAAATTTTTGAAAAAGAATCCGTATAGCCACACAAGTTAATTATTTTGGAAATGTTAAAATTGGATATATTTCTGGAATTATTTGTAGCTGTCTGATTTTTAAGGGCGTTTATATTCGTAGACTTACTTGGATACGTTCAGCACAGGAAGTAAATGAACAAATAACTCACTCATGAGATACCAATTTATGACAAGTACAAAAAAAAAGGCAATACTTTTTTGTCTAATTCTCCTCATCTGACATGATTCTTGATGAACAGAGTTTTGAACCAATGATATATACATAATTAAAATTAAATGTATGCACCGTTTTCCTAATTTAGAACTCGAGTCCAGACTCGCTCAAAATAGGTGACAAACTTTAAACCTGTCCTTAGCATGCATATTGCGTCATCAGGTATTTTTGCCAATGGCGAGACGTCAACTCAGCCTCGGGGCACTCTTCGAAAAACCGCAATTACTGCCTCCGGAACCACAGCACTTCAGCTACGGCAGTTGTCCCGAAGATATGACGGAGGGGTTCACCAAAGGTGGTTCGCCCTGGAGTGGTGGGTTGGTGTGAGGGGAGTGAGGGGTGCGGGAGGCCGCGGGCGCAAGGTGTCGATGGGTCTCGTCGCTGAGCAATTCTACGGAGCGGCGGCCCTCTTGCGGCCCGCGACCGAAAACTTGCATCATCCTCCCCCGCAGGCTTCCCCTGCGCATGCGCGTCGAGACCCTCGACCCCCTCCCCGCGGCCGCCGCGTCGACCCCCGTCCCATGGCGACGCCCCCTCCCAACCGCCGCTAAGAGTTATGCCTCCGGCCCCCTCATTCAGCTCGGGATAGAGGCAAGATTAGGGCTCTTAACGCCTTAATTGCGTTTGTAAACCCGTACCCGCCTCCCACTCCCCCCACGCTACAAGTAAAAGTTGCTAGCGAAGCGACACAGGAAGGGAATAAGAATAATTGGTAATGTATTAATTATCAGCGATGATTCGAGTGCATGGAAAAATTAAGGCTGAGATGATTTAGAGAATTAAGCTTGTTCCAGTTCGCCGGATTCCCACTGGTATGGAGCGATTAAATGGTTCTTCTGTTCTTTGCTCCCAACTCAGAAGGGATTGGTGGTGACAGTGTCGAAAGTCATTATTCTATGTAACTATTAAGATATTATTCTTCGGCATTACATTAATCTTGATTAGGTCAGAATAAATTATTTTCAATTAAATCTCCTGGTTACATGTACGTAGGGGATATTAGACACAGTTGTTCGAGCAATTCATGACTTGTGTGCTCGGAGAATGAGTACACTTGCATCAGAATAAGTCAAATGTATTTACATCGTTCCCTAATAAGGGTGCAGACCGTGATATTGAATACCATGTATTCATTTGACTGTTTATAAATAAGGTACGTGCTGGCAAAATATTGAAGGGCACTTGCAAATTTTTGCGAATAAGTGAATTGAAATTAAACCGGAACGTATACGGGAAATAATATACTAATTGGGGTAATAAGGAAATGTACTCATTAAGATTTTTAAAAACGTAAGTTTTAGGTATTTCTTCACCTTCCACGTGAAGTCAATAATCAAATAACCACCAATTACAAACTAAAATACTCGTTTCAATATAAGCTATGGAGAGGAAAATTGCACAAAGTTTTTTATCACTAAATATTAATAACATTTGAAGCATAAGATGACACTCATGTATGCAACTGATTGTCACATGTTGTATATAAATAGAGGGAAAATATTTTTTTATTTCGGATAGTAATCCAAGATATCAATCTTCCAATTATTATGAGACCTTAACATCAGCGATGGAATTTTGAACATAGAGAGAAGTACAGTGAAATGTATACACTAAGTGCCAAAGGAAGACTTTTTTAATGATTCGGTGAAGTTTATAGTTCTCATATGTTGCTGAAAGGCGTTGGCAAGAATTGACACGTAGCTAATTGGTCTTATAAAAAATAGTTTACCGTAGGATGCGGGGAGAGGAGTACAACTGAGAATGTCAAAGACAGAATTACGAGGTTTGTATAATGGAAGACTTCAGCACATGCAGCTGCGATGGTATGAAGCGATAGGGGTGTAGGGTCGTTTGGGTGGATGAATAAGAGGAACTCAGAGATGGCAACTATTAATAGTGATGTCACCTCATTGGCTGATTAAGGAAGATTCATAGCTTATATTTAAACCAGGATAATCATGGCTTAGATTTTACTGATTAAGTAATGGAATATTCACTAAAAAGTTGACGCTGAATTTTTAAGAAGGAATAGTAAAATGCTATGCTTAGATCACGAGAGAAAAGCGTGAAAATGATAACAAGGAAACACGTCGGTTTCAGATAAATAGATGAATAAACACGTGGAGCTATAGGCTTGCCATATTACTTCGAATGTTCGCGTGAATCAATGGAAAGTTAATTTCGAGAAATACCGACTAGGTGGGGTGAATTATTAATGGGAATGTATGGAAATGGGATGATAGAGAGAAGACAGAAAAATAAATAGGAAACGGGAAGGTGTTTATATTTTACTCTGCCTACATTTTCAGTATTGAATTCATCATCATCAATTATTGGCAAGTATTGGAGGATACTTAGTAAGCATTAGTAGTGAGGATAGAGGCAATCTGTCATAAAAATGAATTCCGTAATGCTTATTTTCTGACTGAGAGTGAGGATGCATTCGGTCAATACTTACCTATACACAATCAGTACGTATTTAATTATGTAATTTAATGGAATACGTTGATATGTGTTTAAGTCACCAGAAGAGGGAGGGAAAGTCATCGTAGTTTAACCTTTAGTTCACATTTGTTTGTTGCTTCACAAATACTTAAATATTATGACTCGCGGAATTTTTTAATGCAAACATATTTACCTGAAAATTAGAATATCTATCCTAAAACGCAAATACAATGAATAAAGAAAAATAAGCCTATTTAAAGTTATTTTATGTAATTTAAGATTTTACACATGACCTTATGAAGCAAGTTATGTTCCTTTACATTCGATGATTATCCACGCTTCTATGATAGATCGACGATTCAGGACGCCTATTTGTAAGATGAGAACCACAGATATCAGTGGTGACCATTGAGTGAAATAATACATGCAGTAAATTTATACATGCTGTGGGTATACATTGCTCTCTCAACCGAAAAGTTTTTTTCTGGCTTGCCTCTAAGTCTTAACTGAAATATTCGATGGTCGCTGATTTTACTATCTTGTGCACACTGCAAAATAATTATCACCAACATGATTTAACTATTGAAGATTGGTATGCACCAGATCTCCAAACTACCATGTACCCTGCCAATTTCTTCATTCTCTCATTGCTTCTTGGATGGGAATTTCCATTACTGGCTTTTCTCAGTTCATTACAAATCTTTCTTTAAGATTATTTCCTTCAATTAGTTTTCAATCAGTTTTCGTACCTCAGGATAGGTTCAATTAATTTCTCTCAATTTTTTGTAGGTGCCATCCTTTGGTTGTTCACTTCACCCATTATATGAAGTACTAACGCAAATTTCACTCTCTTTATCCATTTCTTTTGCAGTACTATTTTCTTTTGCACATTACTTTTGCACATTACTTTCTTTTGCACATACCTAACGACAAGCACCCTTGTTAGGTATTCCTATTCTCTGAGAATATAGTTAAACAAATATCGTCTGAAAAATGCTGCATACGTATCCATTTACCATGCATTCATATGACATTTTAAATATTTTCCTTGATCTCGTTAACTACATTTCCAGTGCAATTAATAAATATCAATGGGCTGCAAATAGCTACCTTGCCCTCTCCAATTATTAATTCCGGCTTCTTCGGTGTTTTTGCAGCATCTAATAACTACTCTCTGCGCCATATAGAGAGCTTATGTCAATTGTCTGCCGTTATAGTTCATGCCAATTTCATTATCTACCTAGAGCCATCAAATCCTCGTTATCAAAGACTCTCCAAATCAATTACTGCGATCCAAGTGTGTCGTTCTTTAGTTTCCCCTTCCCTACGACGCTTCTGAGTGCAAGAAAAGTTTCACCTTCTCTTGTAAATACTTCTTAATCCAAAATGGACCTCACTTAAATACTCTTCCACTTTGTTCTCCATTTTTGGGTTTATTATTTTTGCTATAACCTTTGGTGCATGAGTGATAAAAATACATGTTCAATTTTTTGAAATTGTCAGCATATTTTGTATAGGTACCACGTCGTTGTCCTAAAAATATTCCGGTATATCTCCTGTCGTATTGATATTGCATTTTATGTTGAATAGTTTCATTTTCTATTATAATTTGAGGTACAAATATATTATGGCTGCTCGGATCGGTGTACATAAGGGCAAACAATTCAAAAATTTAAATTAGATTACTGCTACCCGTAATCGAAATGGACTGGACCCATATGAAACTATTTTTGGGAAATTAATTAAATATGGATTTAAACCATTTTTAATCTGTTTTCAATGGCACATTCTTAGCGTTTGACGAAATATGTTTAAAGGCGGAAAAATATTTTTACAATATGAATTCAGTATATATTGGAAGGGTAATGATTTAGATTTCCGTGCTGAAAACATCTTTAATTTCTTTGTGTTTACGAGGAATGAACATGATAGGTGATGACTTTACAAATAGAATGAAGATGATTCAGTTATCAGATTAGATAATTCGGAAATAGAGTGGTTATCAAATTAAGTTTAAGCTCAAGTACTGCTTTTACTGTTTCCCTAGACACTACGAAAAACCTTCATTCAACAGGCTAAATATATATAAATTTACATTCTCTAAAAAAATGATTTGGAAATAATATACTTGTATTCGTTTTCATATATTTTTAATAACGTCTTTTTCATTTCACCTTTAAGTTTCAATTTAAGCCAATACATCAATTCAAATACTACCACGTTAATAGACTTGAAAAATGTTGAATAACTATTATGCATGGAGTTTCAAGTTTAAATACTGTAGATATATAAGTAAATTACATTTCATATTCTATTTGAAGTTAAAAATTCACCCTGATTTGGAGCTACTTCAGCTAGCAAACAACGCGCTGTTCTTTTATGCAAGAGATTTTGGTAGAAAATGTTCATCCATTTTACTCAAAAATTTCTTTCACATACCTTTGATGTATATGCAGGTATTTAAAAAAAAACAAATCAAAAGATTACTGAGTGCTTACGGAAAAATACGAAAATATCTCTTTTTGCGCGGTTAACAATCAGAGCTTATTTTATTCCCTGATGCAATAACATTAATGCATCGAAGGAAGTTTAAAGGGAAGAAATCTTCAGAACGAGCTTGCTATATAGAGCAGCTTAGCTGCTTCACACCTTTCCTTTAAAAATCCTTTCCAAACCCCTTTCAAGAGGAGATGGTGAACTGCTAACGAGAAAACTTCGGTGATGACGGTGGTGATGAAGGATCCTTTTCGCCCTTCGGGCTTCGACATGGCCACCTTTCATAAACTTCAAAACATCTCACAAAGTACCCGAGTAATAGCTCACTCATCAGGTCGTGGGTTCAAATCCCATTCCACCATGCTCATCGGCTCTGAGATTATCCCTTTGCAGGAGCCAAACAGTTGCTAGGGAATTATTCAAATGTGGGTATTGATCCGGACTAAGATTAAATTCGTCAACGGCTCTCGACTCATTGTCGATTTATGGAGATAAAGTAAATTCATCTAGAGTAACGGATTGGCACAAACTTGAGGCGATATATAGAAGGTATTTCTGGTACGCAGTTTACCGCCCATCGAAATAGACGTTTAACTATGGAATGAGCGTAAGCAGTGCCTTAGGTTGAGCACTGGCTACTTATGACTCGGAATCTTCTAGCTATTCAGGATTTCTCACCCTTTTTCCGCGGTTTTACTTATTCCAAGCCCTATCTGTTCTACGTTCCTTAATTTAACAGTTTAGCTTAATCATATCTTCCGTAATCCATGGTAAGAGTGGCATGATTAGGGTGGCGTAGGTGCATAAAATGACAATACGTTGTTCCGTTCCTTGTATCGGATGATGCAAGTTAATATTTATAAAACAAGATCGGTCACAAGAGGCACTTTATATTTGTCTAAATGCCCAAAGTAGAGCGATGTTCATTAAACTGAATGAATAAAATCCGTGCCAAATTTTAGGTGCTGAAGCCGTCATGGGATATTATCTCATTCTTACAGAGCATGCCCCAGAGAAAATGTAATCACCAGACAATGGAAAGGGCACGTTTTAAACACTGGAAGGATAGTTTTCCTATCGCGATTATTTATATTAATGGACACATGATATAGGAAATTTGTGAGAAATAGCCAAATCAGTTATCCGTTTGCAGATCAAAAGTCTTTGTTTGCCCGAAGAGCCTCAATGACAAAGGCGCATTTGGTAACTAAAGTCGTTAAATGTTTATATATAAATAAATTTTTTGACAAGAATAACTTCACTTCACATGCATTTAAACCTGCCTTTAATAGTATATGTATACTTACGCTTAATTATGTATCCATATGAATACATACGCGCTTGCGTGGATGTATACATTTTTGTTCACAATATCTATAAACCTGAAAACATAGTGGTCGATAATGTGTAGTTTACAACTAAGTAGAATATGAGCTATGTCCCCGTATTCATTGAGAAGAGCTTCGGTTCTGGCTGTGGCTGAGTTTGGTGCGAGCACGGCCATAAAACAATCTGAAATCGACGGCCAAGCCAGTCGGACTAGATTGCCGCCGTCTCACCGTGCAACGAAAAAATTACTCGCCGCTATCTCAATCGGAAAGTGCATGCAGTAATGTTTTCCGCAAGAATATTCATAGTTTAATGCAATCTCAGCGGTCGGGGAACACCTTGAGTCTATTGTGTACACTCAAGAGCGATATGACCTATGCTCTCCGCGTCCCATCTTCAAATTGATGCTCGACGATGCTCCTCTTGCTTTTAGGGGTCGCTACCGTGCACTCGGAGCGGCGACGGACTTGCAAGCGTCCGCCCGCACGCCCTCTATCACCGTCAAATGCCGCCTCCGATGGCGGGATTTCCCAGCACCCTTCCTCCCGAGCGTCCCCCTCAGCATCGTTGTCCGATATACCGAGTGCGTGTCTCTAAGCTCCCTCCGCCAACGCGACGACCGGCCTCCCGAACCCGGTGAAGCCAACGCCATCGGCCGGGGAGTCAAACCAGCGACCAATTAAAGAAGTTCTCTCTCTATTCTGCGGCGCCCGCCGCAACCACCACCACTACCACCATCCTGCCCATCTCTGCCCCATTCCCATCCCTCCCCAGTTTCCTCCTCTGCCCCTCCCGAAACCTTCACCTCCCGACTCCTCGAGCCCAGGCTGCTTGCTGGGGCATTAACATTGCACGGCCGACATTTGCATGCAAATTGAAGGGCCTGCTTCCTCGAGATTATTATCCGAGCCGAGGGAAAGGCAGCGCCGTGGGCCTCACTCCTCTCCCCAGATCCCCCTCCTCCCCCCTCCTTCCCCGAAAAACTCCCCTCACTCCTCTCCGGCTGGTACCCTCTCCCCCACCCGATGCCCAGCAAGATCGTCCCCACCAAACCCCCAATCCCCCGCCATCCTCCCCCCGCGCCACAGACCGACGTGCATAATGCAATCGTATTGCTAAAATGGCCGAGACGGGGTGACGTCGACCACGCCCCTAAAAAACATGACAACACCCCCTCCCAATCCACCCATCCTTCCACCCCTGGACCTCCCACCCACTTGGCCAATTCAACCGACTTACCCCCCGCCTCCCCAAATTCGAGCGCCGAAGAATATGACACGCTCACTTTGACTTCGGCAACACGCCGTATCAGGGTGCAGCATAAGTGGTGCGGGAACAAAACCATTGGGCTCGTTCTTCTTCTCCCTCTACCCCGAGGGTGGGGTGGAGGGCGAAGGAGGCGAATTGGGGGTTAGGGCCTCTGGAATTAGGGTGCCTAGACATTCGCGGTCGGCGTCTCATCTCGTCGATCCAATGCGTGATCGGGTGCAGGTAGGATCCGCGCACTCCCACTACCATCTCCCCCCAAACCCGTACCTTGCCCCTGCACACTCGTGGAGCCAGAAACAGACATTGATGAAATACGCCTCACCCGAAATAATCCAGCTTTCGTAGTGCCGACGTTCTTCACTTGACGCGAGTCGACGAGTTGAAAACTCGTATCGCAAAAAAATCCAAGTTCCAAGTTCGCAAAGCTCCCGCGTTTGCAGCATCATTTTAGTTTAGAAACGCCCGAGGAACTCGCCGTGGAAGTATCTCTGTCGTCTCAGGAAGATTATTTCTGTGGGTTAGGGTCCCTCTGATACATGCCCCAGTATGTAGAGCTGGAGCCTGTGTTGTGGCGTACTACATGAGTGGACTGAGACGAAAAGGCATTTGGACCCAGTCACTGCTCATTCTCCAACTGCCCCGCTTCGGGCCGTCACAAATTTCAAAGAGAAAATATTTTTAAATTAAAAAATATTCTTTTTAATTATTAAAGACTATGATTTGTACGTTGGAACATGGTACCACCAAGGACGAGGCGTGCCAGCGCGTAATGTGATGAAATGCGGGAGACAGTTTGTTCAGCAATCACGTAGGTGCTTCGTTCTATCGGAGAAGGTGAGAAATATGCGCAGGTTTGTGGATACAGGCGAAAAAAGGAATGGTAATGTATATATATATATATATATATATATATATATATATATATATATATATATATGTATAAATACATGTATGTATATATATATATATATATATATATATATATATATATATATATATATATATATATATATACATATATATGCAAATATTTAAAAGAAAAATCAATTAATAATGTCTAAAGATTGAAAATTATTTAATGAATTTAATGCTGACATTATTTCATGCTTCTCCAAGTCCACGAAAATCAAGAATGAGAATGAATGTGCATATTTGACAAGAAACAAATAATAAACTTGATAAATTACAATTCCAGTAGTCATCAAAGTTTTATTTGACAGATAGAATTGCTCAAATTAATGTTTGAGCGGTTTATACTAATTAAATTATGGACATTGAGTTTTTCTAATAGTATAGCACGCGTCTAAAAAAATGAATTTGTTTTTCTCCACTAGAACACGATGTACTTAAATACATGTATTATGTTGAAAGGCTTACAAGTTCATATTTAATCTTCATCGCAACATCATGCGTTTCTGATGAAAATTAACGCGCTAGCCACAATAATGGTTCTTAAACCTTCGGAGCTTTTGATATTTTTTTGTTTTACTAA